>NC_080839.1:59016834-59628240 GCF_030435755.1 Ochotona princeps | reverse complement strand
CATAGCAGACCATGGCCGAGTTCCCAGCTACAATGTGGCTCAACTCTAGTTGCCAGCATCTGGACAGCATCCCTGTCTCTTTCTCTTATTCCATCTCTCTAATTTTCAAATACATAGACACAAAAATATGTTCACATTTGGAAATGTTGTTCACACACAGAAAAACTACACCGACATAAATCCCACTTCTACTCAGGTAACAACTGCCATAAGCAAAATTATACAAAACATTCAAATAAACATAGCTTGTTGGCAGATACTGTGCCCTGATGTGCCATGGGAAGCAGCAGAGAATGGCCCAAGTCCTTGGAACCCTGCACCCACATGAAACCTGCAAGAAACTCTGGCTTTGGGCCTGGCGGCGTGGCCTAGCGGCTAAAGTCCTCGCCTTGAAAGCCCCGGGATCCCATATGGGCGCCGGTTCTAATCCCGGCAGCTCCACTTCCCATCCAGCTCCCTGCTTGTGGCCTGGGAAAGCAGTCGAGGACAGCCCAATGCATTGGGACACTGCACCCGCGTGGGAGACCCGGAAGAGGTTCCTGGTTCCCGGCTTCGGATCGGCGCGCATCGGCCCGTTGCGGCTCACTTGGGGAGTGAATCATCGGACGGAAGATCTTCCTCTCTGTCTCTCCTCCTCTGTGTATATCTGGCTGTAATAAAATGAATAAATCTTTAAAAAAAAAAAAAAAAAAAAAAACTCTGGCTTCCAGCTTCTGATCAGCTCAGCTCTGACTGTTGCAGCTGTTTGGGGAGTGAACCTGTGCAAGGGGCATCTTTCTGTCTCACCTTCTCGCTATAGATCTGTCTTTAAAATAAAAATGAATGGATCTTTTAAAAATAAACAAGTAAAAATAAAAGAAAATCAAATGGAACATGTAAAGATAAAAATCACAAAATCTGGTTCATTTACCCTGCTAATGTTACTGTCTTCTTAACCACACAAGCTGAAGATGCCATCATTGTCTCAACAGCTGGATGTGTCAGAGGTTATAACCAGGGGGTTGGAAAAATAATAAATATGCAAAATCTTTAAAAAAAAAAAAATGGGCCCGACAGCGTGGCCTAGCGGCTAAAGTCCTCTCCTTGAACGCCCCGGGATCCCATATGGGCACCAGTTCTAATCCCGGCAGCTCCACTTCCCATCCAGCTTCCTGCTTGGGGCCTGGGAAAGCAGTCGAGAATGGCCCAATGCATTGGGACCCTGCACCTGCGTGGGAGACCTGGAGGAAGTTCCTTGCTCCTGGCTTCGGATTGGCTCAGCTCCAGCCATTGTGTGGTCACTTGGGGAGTGAATCATTGGATGGAAGATCTTCCTCTCTGTCTCTCCTCCTCTCTGTATATCTGACTTTGTAATAAAAATAGAATAAATCTTAAAAAAAAAAAGTAAGGAGCTAGTGTAGAGGTATATCAAACTAATCCTCTGCCTGTGTCACTGGCATCCTATATGGCCACTGGTTCAAGTTCCAGGGGCTGTACTTCCAATCCAGCTTCCTGCTAATGGCCTGGGAAAGCAGTAGAGGACAGCCCAAGTACTTGAGTCTTGCACCCATGAGGGAGACCCAAAAGAAGCTCCTGGCTTCTGTCTCCTGGATTTGGACGGTCCTAACTCTGGCCATTATGGCCATTTGGGAAGTGAACAAAAACTCTTTAGGCAAGCAGCTTATTAAGCCCAAACACAACTATCAAAATGCCCCTCAGAAAATAGAAACAGAGTATTCAAACAATCACAAAGCCATCAAAGACATACTGCATTCGGAGAAACAAATTTTTTAAAACCCACACACCTCATAGAAGCTACACATGCCAATGAACAAAATGGAAACTTATAAACTGCTTAAAGAAATGACATCAACATATTCACCAAGTTTAACACAAGACCAAAAAAGTTACAATTATGCAAACAGCATGGTCCTTGCACATGATACAGATGAATGGAATAAATTCAGAATCCAAAATACTCCAATATCTATGAGCAATTAAGTTTTAAAAAGATCAAAAGAGCTCTCAGCAGGAGCTGGCGATGTGCCTTAACAGCTAAAGCCACCACCTGCTGCACTGGCATTCTACATGGGTGGTGATTCAAGCCCCAGCTGCTCCACTGCTAATGCACTGCTAATGCAGGTAAAGCAGCAAATGATGCAAGCGCTTCAGCCCTGCCAGCCAAGAGGGAGACCCAGATGAAGCTCCTGGCTTCAGTCTGGGCAGCCCAGGCCAACACAGCCATTTGCAGAATAAACCAGCAGATGGAAGTTCAATTGATTTACATCTCTCTCTCAATCTCTTAAGAAAAATCCAAATCAAAATGATAAAGATTCGACTTCATTGCCATCAGGATGGCTACTATTTAAAAAAAAAGTGGGGGGCTGGGGGGAAATGAGGCTGCGTAGTGGTGTATCAAACTAACCTTCTGCCTGCAGTGTCAGTATCCCATACGGGTGTCAGTTCAAGACCAGGCTGCTGCATTTCCAATTCAGATCCCTTCTAATGTGCCTAGGAAAGCAGCATAAGATGATCCAAGTGCTTGGACTCTACACCAATGTGAGAGACCAAGAAGAAGCTCCTGGTTTCAGATCAACCCAGCGCTGTGCACGCAGATCATAGCTCAATTTTCCACATGTGTTTGTATTTCACGGGCTTATGTCATAAATTCTAAAATAGCAAGCCAAGAGCAACTGGTCTAAGTTGGAAAGGGACTGAGGCGCAATGGGCTAAGCCTCCTCTGCCTACAAGCACTACCATCCCACACGAATGCTGGCTCATGTCCCAGCCACTTCCTGATCCAGCTCCCTGCTCATGGCCTGGGAAAGTAGCAATAGGAGAACCCAAATACTTGGACCCTGCACCCACATGAGAGAACCAGAAGCTCCTGGCTTCATGCGAGCCCAAGTCTGGCAGCTTTAACACTGAGAGCAAACCAACAGAAGAAGAACTTTCTCAGTGAGTCTTTCTTTCTCTGTAATTCTGCCTATTCAACAAAAATGAATAAATTTTAAAAAAAGAAATTAGTCCTATTTATTAAAAAAAAAAAAAGGTGGGTGTAACAAGTGTGTCAAAGAGTCAAAAACAAAACAAACAAAAAAGAAACAAGACTCCTGGGGCCCAGCTCCATGGCCCTAATGCCTAAAATCCTCGCTGCTTGTAAGCACTGGGATCCCATAAGCACAGGTTCATATCCCAGCTGCTCCACTTCCCTTCCAGCTCCCTGCTGTGACCTGAGAAAACAGTATAGGGTAGCCCAGGGCTTTGGGACCCTGAGGCCACATGGGAGACCCAAAAGAAGCTCCTGGCTAGGGCCCGGTGGCGTGGCCTAGCGGCTAAAGTCCTCGCCTTGAACACACCAGGATCCCATATGGGCGCCAGCTCTAATCCCAGCAGCCCCACTTCCTATCCAGCTCCCTGCTTGTGGCCTGGGAAAGCAGTTGAGGACGGCCCAAAGCTTTGGGACCCTGCATCCACATGGGAGACCTGGAGGAAGTTCCTGGCTCCTAGCTTCAGATCAGCTCAGCACCGGCCATTGCGGCTCACTTGGGGAGTAAATCATTTGATGGAAGATCTTCCTCTCTGTCTCCCCTCCTCTCTGTATATTTAACTTTGCAATAAAAAATAAATAAATCTTAAAAAAAAAAAAAAAAAGCAGCAGCAGCAGCAGCTCCTGGCTCCTGGTTTCAGATCAACCTAGCTCCATTCGTTGTGGCTACTTGGGGAGTGAACCAGTGGACAGAAGATCTTTCTCTTTATAATTGTGACTTTACAATAAAACAAATAAATTAAAAAATTTCAGAATCCAGAAGCAATTTAAACATCGAGACTATACAGCAAAAAAACAGCAATTAGGGATTAAGATAAATAAGCGGGCACCCATTTCACAGCAGCATTACTCACAACAGCCAAAACATGGAAACAATCTAAGCGTCCCTCAACACAGAAACACACCAGCAAAAGCAAAGGGTACACAAAATGTGATACATACACATATAATGAAGTATTATCTATTCTTTAAAAAAAGGATGAAATTCTGCTACAGACAAATGACTGAACTTTGAAAACATTACATCAAGTGAAGACAGCCAGACATGAAAGGACGAGAAGCAGAGTGACAGCTGTAAGGGTTGAGCAGTGGGAAAAATGAAGAATTTGCAACTCACAGATAGACTTCTACAGCGGGGGAAGATGAAAAAGTTCTGGAGGTGAATGATACAAATACTGTGAATGTACTTAATCTCAAAAACCTGCATACACAGATAAATAAATAAATTTGGGGTCCAGCATCGTGGCCTAGCAGCTAAAGTCCTCGCCTTGAACACCCTGGGATCCCATATGGGCACCAGTTCTAATCCCGGCAGCTCCACTTCCCATCCAGCTCCCTGCTTGGGGCCTGGGAAAAAGCAGTCAAAGACGGTCCAAAACCTTGGGACCCTGCACCTGCGTGGGAGACCTGGAGGAGGTTCCTTGCTCCTGGCTTCAGATCGGCTCAGCACTGGCAATTGCAGTCACTTGGGGAGTAAATCATTTGATGGAAGATCTTCCTCTCTGTTTCTCCTCCTCTCTGTGTATCTGACTTTGTAATAAAAATAAAAATAAATCCTTTAAAAAAATTGTGAAAATGGAATGGGCGGGCAGAGCAGGATCAGTGGCAGTGCGTGTTAAGCTAGCAACTGAGACACCAGCATCCCACCTCAGGCTGTCTGGAATCAAGCCCTGCCTTGGCTTCCTATCCCACTGCTCGCTAATGCACACCCAGAAAGGCAGAGGATCACAGCTCAAGGACCTGGATCTGTTGATAAAGTGTCAGGCTTCCAGGGTGGGACTGCTGAGGCCTGGCTACTGTGGGTATTTGAGGAATAAACCAGTCATGAAAGCCACCTCTCTCTGTCACTTTTTCAAATAAATAAACTCTGTTTAAACATCATTAAAATAGCAAATTTTGCGGGTTGATATTCTGTGCAGCAGCTAGGCTGTTACTTGGGTCATTCACAGCCTGTCTTGCCATAAGGGGTTCAAGCGCTGGCTCCACTTCTAATTCCAGCTTCCTGTTCATGTGCACCCAGGATGACCCAGAATGACTCCTGGCTGAAGCCTAGCCCTCCCTTGGCTTTTGAGGTCTTTGGGAAATGAATCAATGAAAGATTTTCTGCCTGCCAAGTGACTTTAAGTATTTTATGTTAAGTATATTTCAGCACAATTTGTTTAATGTGTCTGTATACAATTCATGCAACAACACAATGTAATTTAAGGCGAACTGCTTTTGTTCTCTTTATACAACGGAGTCACAGTGTATCAGTGTGAAGTCGGGGAAGGATGTGCTACAGGGTAGCTTAAGTCAATTGTGGCCTGAACCAGGCCAAACCTATGCAACTAACTAAACCTCAATTAACTTTAGGTATGCCCACCTAGCTGTGTTTCTCTGGTTTGAAATACCTTATATCTGGCCCAGCGGCATGGCCTAGCAGCTAAAGTCCTCGCCTTGAACGCCCCAGGATCCCATATCGGCGCCGGTTCTAGTCCCGGCAGCTCCACTTCCCATCCAGCTCCATGCTTGTGGCCTGGGAAAGCAGTCGAGGACGGCCCAATGCATTGGGACCCTACACCCGCGTGGGAGACCCGGAGGAGGTTCCTGGTTCCCGGCTTCGGATCAGCGCGCACCGGCCCATTGCGGCTCACTTGGGGAGTGAATCATCGGATGGAAGATCTTCCTCTCCGTCTCTCCTCCTCTCTGTATATCCGGCTTTCCAATAATAATAAAGTCTTAAAAACAAAAAACAAAAAACAAACAAAAAAAAAAAAACTTATATCTGTGATACAGGACCAATGAGAAAAGTTACTTCACTGGTACAACTCCACTGCACCTGTCTTCTCTTGGATAGAAGCACAGAAGCTTTTTTTTTTTCCTAATATTACTTTGTATCTCTTCTCAATAATAACCCATGCCACTAAGCTTATCTGACTTTGCAATAAAAATAAATCTTAAAAAAAAAAAAAAGGCAGCCAGAGCTTGTCAGTGTGTCCGCGAAGGCAGTAAGCAATAGGCCAAGGACTAGAGTCTCTGGATGAAGACGTGGATGAAGCTCCTGGCATCTATGGAAATTCAGGGAATAAAACAGTGGGTGAAAGAGCACTCTGTCTCTCATACTATTTCTTTTTTTTTTTTTTTAAGATTTATTTATTTTATTACAAAGTCAGATATACAGAGAGGAGGAGAGACAGAGAGGAAGATCTTCCATCCGATGATTCACTCCCCAAGTGAGCCGCAACGGCCGGTGCTGCGCCAATCCGAAGCCAGGAATCAGGAACCTCTTCCAGGTCTCCCACGAGGATGCAAAGTCCATTCTCGACTGCTTTCCCAGGCCACAAGCATGGAGCTGGATGGGAAGTGGAGCTGCCGGGATTAGAACCAGCGCCCATATGGGATCCCGGGGCTTTCAAGGCGAGGACTTTAGCTGCTAGGCCACACCGCCAAGCCCTTTCAATACTCTTTCAAACAAACAAGTATTGGGGCCCGGCGCTGTGGCCTAGCGGCTAAAGTCCTCGCCTTAAACACCCTGGGATCCCATATGTGTGATGAAGAGGCAGTGAAGAAGTGGACAGTAGCAGGTCTACATTTTTAAACACTCTCTCTGCCGTAACAGGAAGCTCTGCCAGTAGTCATAAGCGATGGTTAACTCCAAAGTGGCTCTGACTAGATTCACATGTATTTGTCAAGAAAAATGCTCAGGTCAATCTATCTAAAGTGTATTGAGATGCCTTAAAGTGCTCTCTTCACTCAGTTACCAGCACATCTCACCATACTTACCTCTCAAATCTCTTCGGTCATTGAATCATTTTTTCCTTATCTCATTCTCCTGGTGATTTTGTATGAATACCTGACTTAAAAGTTCTCAATTTTATACCAGTAGCCCATTTTTTTAAAGATTTATTTTCTCTGAAAGGCAGAATTAGAGAGGGAAAAACAGATCTTCTGTCTGCTGGTAAACTCCCCAAATGGCCACAAAGGGAAGCAGTGGGCCAGACTGAAACCAGGAGCCAGGAGCTTCGTTCCGGTCTCCACATGGGTGCAAGGACCCAAGCACTTGGGCCATCTTCTGCTGCTTTCCCAGTTACATTAGCAAGCAGCTTGACTGGAAGTAGAGTAGCCAAGGATCAAACCATCTGAGATGCTGACGTCACAGGAAATGGCTTAACTTCCCATGGCACAGTGTTTAGGCAGCTTCCTACATCACCCATCTAGACCTCTCAAACTTCAGAATCATGTATCCATTTGACTGTGTAGGAAACAACTGAAACTTAAACCAAAACTCAATTCTACCCTTTCCCCTCCAAAATTATTCTCCAAAACTTGTTACCGGGCCCGGCGGCATGGCCTAGCAGCTAAAGTCCTCGCCTTGAACGTGCCGGGATCCCATGTGGGTGCTGGTTCTGGTCCCAGAAGCTCCACTTTCCATCCAGCTCCCTGCTTGTGGTCTGGGAAAGCAGTCAAGGACGGCCCAATGCTTTGGGACTCTGCACCTGCGTGGGAGACCCAGAAGAGGTTCCTGGTTCCCAGCTTCAGATCAGCGCAGCACTGGCCGTTGTGCTCACTTGGGGAATGAATCACCAGACGGAAGATCTTCCTCTCTGTCTCTCCTCTCTGTATATCTGACTTTGCAATAAAAATAAATAAATCTTGGGCCCAGCGGCATGGCCTAGCAGCTAAAGTCCTTGCCTTGAACACACCAGGATCCCATATGGGCGCCGGTTCTAATTCCGGCAGCTCCACTTCCCATCCAGCTCCCTGCTTGTGGCCTGGGAAAGCAGTCGAGAATGGCCCAAAGCCTTGGGACTCTGCATCCTCGTGGGAGACCTGGAAGAAGTTCCTGGATCCTGGCTTCGGATCAGCATAGCATCGGCTGTTGCAGCTCACTTGGATCAATGGACGGAAGATCTTTCTCACTGTCTCTCCTCCTCTCTGTATATCTGACTTTCTAAAAAATAAATAAATAAATCTTTAAAATAAATAAATAAATAAATCTTTAAAAAAAAAACTTGTTACCCCTGTGGACAGCATTCATTCTGGTGTAGCAAGTAAAACCGTACTGGTTCAAGTCCCAGCTGCTCTTCTGCCAAATCCGCCTTACACACCAGCAGGAAGTGGCAGAATGTGTAGAGTTGCTCCCTGTGATGGAAACAGTTCGTGTCCCAGGTGCTCTCCTTCCAATCCAGCTCCTGTTACTGACCTAGAAAAAGCAGCAGGAAATGGCCCAAGTGTTTGGCCCCCTGAAACCTGTGGGAGACCCAGAAAAAAAATCTCCAGGTTCCCAGCTCCAGACAGGGCCTACCGCAGCCATTGCAGCCATTTGGCAAGTGATGCAGCAGATGAAACATCTCACTTTCTCTGTCTCTCCCCTCTCTGTAACCATGCCTTTCAGATACATACATCGTACAGAGAGAGATCCACGTCTCCTTTCTCTTACACCCACATTAAGTACACCAGGAAGTCCCCTGCAGCTCTGCCTTCACCACGGCCACAGGAGCCAACCACTTCTCATAGCTCCACTGGCATCACTCAGTCCAAGTCACTACCATCCCTCACTTGCAAAGACTTCCTGACTGATCTTCCAGGGTTTGTCTTTGCCTCTGTCTTCACCACTCGTGGACCTTAGTATACTCTGAGTAAGAGTCAAATGATTCTAAAAATCTTAATTATTACACCAGGTCATCCACAGCTCAAAACCTTCCAGTGGCTACTCATTCAAGTCAAGGTCACTTCAACGGTCGTCAAGGCTGACCACAAGCCTGTTGTGCCCATACTCCAAGCACTTGCCATTTACACACTACTACTCCATCCAAGTTTACTTCAAGCTGCACTGGCCTAGCCTCTCTGATGTTCCTCCAATAGTCTAGTCCTGGTCTAGCCTCAGATCTTTGAATTTTTGACTCTGCCTAGAATGATCCCCATAAATACACAAAGCTTATTCTTTAACGTACTTCAAATCTTTACTAAAATCAAGTTGCCCTCTGCATGCTAGTTCATTTTGTAATCTCTACCCCTCAGTCTTTCATATCCCCTGTGTGCTAGTTCTGCTGTGACCCTCCAGGGCACTGTCCTCTGTTCTAGTGTCATGGTACTATAGTGTGTCCTTACAGTCAGTCTCTCCCATTGAAACTGTAAACTCTAGGAATGTTTGTGTTTCATCCCCTGCTAAACATCCAGTCCCTTTCACACAGAGCCCAATTAGCTCAATACTGACTCACTGGATGTTAAAAAAAAAAAGCCTCTTGAGACATGCCAGACTTTGTTAGACCCAATTCAAATTCTAGGTCCAACCTAATAAGCATATTTCAATTTTGTTGTCTTATTTATATTATAACATTCGAATTTTAACTATGCTTTTGTCATTTTATAATCTCTTTACTTGGCAATTACAGATACTTACTAATTTCAAAGAGTTCAATTTCTAACTTGTCCTGCCATTACCGTAAATAGAAAGAACAGAAGGCTTTGCCCAGAACTTCTGGGTTGGAAATCCTAGCTGTTCTACTTCCTAGTAGTATGACTCAGGCAAGGAAGACTCCTCCAACTCTTAGCTTCCCAGCCATAAAATGGCAGGATACAGACAAATCAACAATCTGCCTGCCCACCCATCCTATAATGAATCATAGGCTTATGGTAAAAAAATCAGAAATGCTTAAGAAAATGCTTTCAAGCTACAAACAATATACAAGTGTGAGTTAAACACCCCTCCTGCAGTTTGGGGAGAGCCTGGAGCAGCACTCCTCACCCCAGCTCACTGCTTCGATACTACACTCAAGCTTCAGAGCCACACTGGCTCTTCCACTCACTAGCTACACCTTAAATAAGTGACTCAATCTCCCTGAGTCACTGTTCTCACCCATTACTGGAGAAGACACCAACCTCCTAGCATCCTTTTTGAAGATTACAGATTATATGCATCTGTGTAATGCACCTATGGAAATACTTAATGAAAGATTTTATTTTTTGTCATTTTCATCTTATTTCAAATGGACAAAAATTTAAAAGTGGCTAGTACAAACTACATCACAGGGGTCAGAAAGATGATTCTGATTTGTCAATTGTCTGTGAAAGGACAAGAAGTGGAGGAAAAAAGTAATCAAGCAGTAAAATTGAGTTCACATGTTAAACTTCTTTCTTACTTGCCTTTCTTCACAGTAAAATAACAGAGTAAGAAATAATATAAATCAGCATAATCATATATAATAATCTGAAAGAACCCATTTTATTTTCCTTTAATTTTCATTTATTTGTTTTTCACGTTACCTGAAATGCCAAGAGACAGAGAGGACCCCCTCACACACAAAACAAAAAGCAAAGCTCCCTGCCATCTTCTGGTCTGCCTCCCAGATGTTCACAATAGTAAAGACTGGGCCAGGTCAAAGGCCTGGAACTCAACTCCACTTCCCATCCAGCTCCCTGCTTGTGGCCTGGGAAGACAGTCGAGGACAGCCCAAAGCTTTGGGACCCTGCACCCATGTGGGAGATCTGGAAGAGGTTCCTGGTTCCTGGCTTCAGATTGGCGCAGCACCAGCCATTGTGGTCACTTTGGGAGTGAACCATCAGACGCAAGATCTTCCTCTCTATCTTTCCTCCTCTATGTATATCTGACATTGTAATAAAAACAAATCTTTAAAAAAAAAAGAAGTTGGATCACAAGTGAAAGAGCCAGATCATGACCCAACATTTCAATAACAATACGGGCATCCCAATCTGGGACTAAAGCACTACATAAAATTCCATCCCTGGAATCCACTTCACAATTAAGTATTATCATATGATGTGCTAAATTGTATTAGTTTATAAATTTTTCACACATCAAGACATTTTAACACTCCAAAACTCAAGTTATACACACACACAAAAGGTTAACAGTTTTCCACCCACTGAACCCTGCTATAATTTCACTAAATAGGTTTAGAAAATCAGAATGTCTGAAAACAAATTTAAAAATAAAACCACATTTAAGATGCGTATCAAAGGCCCGGCACAGTAGCCTAGGCAAAAAAAGTCTTTACTTTGAATGCACCGGGATCCCATTTGGGCGCTGGTTCCAATCCCGACAGCCCTGCTTCCCATCCAGTTCCCTGCTGTAGCCTGGGAAAGCAGTCAAGGATTGCCCAGAGCCTTGGGACCCTGCACCTACGTGGGAGACCCAGAAGAGGGCCTAGTACAATAGCTCAATTGGCTAATCGTCCCCCTTCAGGCGCCAGTCTTAGATGATGACCAATTTGTGCCCCGCTTACTCCACTTTCCATCCAACTCCCTGCCTGTGGCCTGAGAGAGCAGCAGAGGATGACCCAAGTCCTTAGGACCCTGTAGCTGCGTGGGGGACCCAAAAGAGAATACTAGCTGCAGATCAGCTCAGCTCTAGCCATTGTGGCCACATGGGGAGTGAACAAGGGAATGGAAGATCTTTCTCTCTCTGTAACTTTGTGTTTCCATTAAAAATAAATAAATCTTTAAAGGGGGAGGGGTGGAGCAGTATGATGGCTCAGTGACTAAATCCTCGCCTTCCATGCACAGGATCCCATATGGGCACAGGTTCATATTCCAGCTGCTTCACCTCCCTTCCAGCTCCCTGCCTGTGGCCTGGGAAAGCAGTACAGGATGGACCAAAGCCTTGGGAAGTGAATCAGCAGATGGAAGATCTTTCTATCTCTCTCTGTCCCTCTGTAAATATGCCTTTCAAATAAAAATAATATTTAAAAAGAAAGACACTGAGGGTCTGGCACAGCCAGGATCCCATAAGGGCATTGGTTCTAATCCTGGCTGTTCCACTTCCAATCCAGCTCCCTGCTTGTGGAGTGGGAATGCAGTCGAGGACAGACCAAAGCCTTGGCACCCTGCACCCACGTGGGAGACCCGGAAGAAGCTCCTGGCTCCTGGCTTTGGATCAGTGCAGTTCTGACTGTTGCAGTCACTTGGGGAGTAAATCAGCAAATGGAACATCTTCCTCTCTATCTCTCCTCTGTAAATTTGTGTTTTCAATTAAAAAAAAAAAAGAAATCTTATTTAAAGAAAGAACAAATAAAACACAGTGAACCAGCAATGGTATATGAGGTAGGGTGGTGGGGGAGAGGTTGATACTCTACCTTTCAAATAAAAATCTTTTTTTCTTTAAAATGTAAGGGCTGGGGCCAGTGCTGTGGCAAAGCAGGCTAAGTTTTAACCTGCAATGGCAGCATCGCATATGAGCATTGATTCAGTCCTAGCTGTTGCACTTCTAATCAGCTCCTTGCTCATGGCCATGGGACCCTACACCAGTAAGAAGTTTCTGATTCCTGGCTTTGAACAGACCCAGGTCCAACTGTTGGCAGCCATTTGGTGAGTAAACAACAGGAAGGAAGATCTCTTTCTCTCTCTGCCTTTCAGATAAAAAATAACATAAAGGACTTAAAATAATGAAAGCTGCATCACACTGAGAGAAGAGAGAACAGACACATCATGCTATTGGTCCAGAGATCACACTTTGAGAACCACAAGCAGTGTTGGCAAACTTTAAATACGTACCACACACGGTGTCTAGTGCAGTTCTCACTTTTTAAATAACCCTTTGAATACCGAAAACCACACTTAGCTAATGAACCATTCAAAAAAAAAAGTATTTAAAAGAGACCAGAGTCTGACTACAAGCTGTGTGCCAATACTGCTGCACACCCAGAGATATTTATGCTTCTAAAATGCTACTCGAATCACATTACTATCCTACTCTGAACTTCCCTTCATTTTCACTGTATCTTGGTTAAGTGTGAGCCACGTGACACCAGGATCTAGACTCTAGCTCCCATATACTAGCCCAGGCTCATAAATTACATCACGTCACCTGCCAACTCTAGTTCAAATAAACTACTCATCTTTCTCTGCCTCTGCATCTTCATGGTGTTTCCCCATTCAGAGTTCTGGCTTTCTGTGCCAAACTTACCCAAATACCCTTTCTGCACAGCCCAATTCTAACCCAGTGACAAAGCAATTCTATGCCCTCAGAACTAGTAACAGCAGCCCATGAACTTCCCTCCTAGTTACTGCACCAGGTTATCATTTACTGCAAATAAATTGTAAATTCCTTGAGGAAAGGCAGTGATATACACCCCAACGAACCTAGCACATAACAAGGAGTAAAATAAAGATACATGTGTGTACACACATGTTTTTCTGAAATAGCTAGATAACAGGGGCTAATATAATTTCATCCTTATTTATAGCAATCATTGAATACTAATTTTAAGGACACAAACTGAATAAAATACAAATCACAGAATGGTAATCTATAATCAGATCATCCCTATTATTCACATAATTTTTTGATAAGTTCATAAGAGAAGTATAATTTTTGCAACAGTCCATATTATCAGTACAGGTACACTGGCATGAAACTAAAGATAGAAGGTACAATGCCAAGTCAAAGTTTATTTATTTGTAGTTTTATTTTTAAAACACAAAATAGGCTTCTACAAACAAACTACTTTAAATTCTCCCTCAATGATTACTCAAGTTCAAAAACATCTCAGAGGCCAGCACTATGGCACAGTGAGTTAAACTGTGATCTGCAAGGCTGGAATCACACAGAGGCAACAGTTTCGACCCAGCTCCTGGCTGCTGTGCCTAAGGAACCAACACAAGATGGTCCAAGTGCTTGGGCCCTGGCCACCTCTGTAAGACACCAGAACAGAGTGCCAAGCTCTTGGCTTGGCCTAACCTAGCTCTGCATTAAGGCCAAGGGACAGTGAACTAATTAATAGAAGATTTCTCCCTTTGTCTTTCAGGTAAATAAGTCCTTTTACTTATTTACCTGTTTCATTAAAAAGGCAGATTTTACAGAGGGGAGAGTGCTAGTTCACTCTCCAAATGGTCGCAACAGCCAGAGCTTGAGCTGATCAAAAACCAGGGCCAGGAGCTTCCTCTGGGTCTCCAACGTGGGTGCAGGAGCCCTAGGAATTGCGCCATCTTCCACTGCCTTCTCAGGCCATAAGCAGAGAGGTGAATCAGAAGCAGAGCAGCCAGGGCACAACCCAATGCCCATATGGGATGCCAACTCCACAGGGTAGAATATTAGTTTGAAGAGCCACCACACAAGCCCCAAACAAGTAAATCTTTTAAATGAAAGTCTAAAACACAACATACCAAAAAGAGTCACAGTGTGAGCCATTATTAATAATAAAGTTATCCGTGAGAATTCACATTATCAAATACCAATACTGATTTCTCAGAATGTTTTAAATTTGGGGGCTGACAGTGTAGCACAACAAGTTAAACCCACCACCTGTAACATCAGTGTCCCATATGGGCACCAGTTCAAGTCCAGGCTACTGTATCTCCAACCCAGGTAACCTCTAATGCAATTGGAAAGCAGTGAAAGCTTGTATCCACTTGGGAACCCAGCCATTTGGAAAGTGAACCAGCAGATGGAAGCTTTCTCTCTCCCTCTCCCTGTGCTCCCCGCTTTCAAATAAATAAATGTTAATTTCTAAAAAAATTTTAATAGCTCATTTTCATTCACTGATGCTAAGTAGCTAGAAGCACAGAAATTTTTCAGCTAGATTGAAGGATTTCTCCTACTTGAGAAGGATACACTTTAGAAGTCTTTAGTTCAAAGTGTGAACTACTTGGCTACCCAAAAACCTTTCCCAAAAATGGCTACAAATTGCTACAGAAGCACTTGTCTACATTCCAACATAAGCTATGGCAGAGGATTAAAGCACAGGGGGGAAAAAAAAAACAAATTAATCAAAAGATGGGCAGCAGGGAGCAAACTGGGACTTCCTTCCCTTTGCAAAGCACCTTACACCCTGAAAAGGCCATCATTCATTGCTAAGAGTTAAGAAAGACACACTGACTGGAGGATACGCCAGCCCAGGAGCCAGAGGACTGTTTTAACTCCTGTTCTGCCACTGTCTAAGGGTCCTAGCCCTATCCCTGAACTTAATATTTCCCCACATGGCCCATAAGATCAGCTTCCCAGGCCTCCTCAGGGTGTGAGAATTATTTAGGAAGTACTTCAAGCAAGTATCAAGAAGGAAAACCAATCCACTGCGCAATGTCCCATTTGCTAAAGGCAGAACTTACCTACACAGTTACCAATAGTTGCGAATCCTAATTCCTTAGTGTCTTCTCAGTTAAGTCTCCAGTGACTCAGTAAACTGCACATCCCTGATGAGCTAGTTCAGCAACCTCAGAGAAATGAATTATCTTCCAAATCCTGGTTTTCTCACAAGCCCCTGACACCACCCAACCCAATTACTGGCAAAGGGAAAACATGATACGGACTCATAAAGTGAAGCCTGGTTAACAGCTATACCAACACCAACGGGCTGAAGACTTGAGAATCACAGTGGAACTTTCTTCCTTAGCATACCAGAAATGTGACTCCTGAAAACAATCCCAGAAAATCATCGTTTGAACAAGAGCTTTATTAAAGGGTAAGTTCCTACCTACACTTTTTTTTACACAACTCGTAAAAATGCTCGCAGGCAGTGCGGCCAGGAAACAAAATTCGCTCAAAACCTAAAACTAACTGACTAGGTTGTCTCCAGCACCTGCTTCGCGTGGAGCAACTAGACCCTGAAAGAAAAAAGTGCTGATGCCATCCCCAGCTGCCCCTCTCCTGAATGACAGGAACAATGCACACGCTGACAAAAGAGAGGGGCAGCCGCCCAAAGCCCCGGCCGCTACCTCCTCCCCTCACCCCAAATCCCCGACCCCACCCCACCCCAAGGCCCTGGCCTGACACCCCTCCTGGGCGGAGAGCTTGTCTCAAGGAAAGAAAAAATACCACCCTTCACTCCTTCCACCAGTGCCTGGCACCTCAAAGGGTGAGGGACACGCTGCCTGTCCCCACCAGTGCCACAGAGAGAAGGCTAAACCAGTTCCAGGGACACCGGCGAGGAGGTTCGGGGGGCGCCTGGGTCGGACCCCCGGGCAGGCAGGGCAGGGAGGTGCATGCCTGGACGTGCCAGGCGGGGAAACTGGGACACCCGCGTCCCTCCCCGGTGTAGCGGCCGGAGGAACAGGCGACAAGTCGACGCGGGTCCCAGGGCACAATCGGGAGGACGTTCTTCCCCTCCAGCCTGGTCCCGAGGGAGGGCTGCGGGCTGCCAGGGCGGTGGCAACTCCTCTGGCTCCCCAACTCCGGGACGGCGCGAGCCCGGCCGGCTGCGGCCCGCTCGCCCTGCACGCGGTCGGCCGGCGCCCGCGGCCCGTCCGCGCCCTGGTCCCCGCCCGCCGCCGCGCGGGGCCGGGCTGCCCGACCTCGGCCGGCCGGGCGCGGGGCCAGGCGGGCCGGCGGCCTGGAGCCCTACCTGAGGCTGTGTACCAGCTCCCGGCGTGACTGGCTTCCCGGCAGACCACTCGGTTGGACATCTTGGTGCCTGTGCCGCCTATGGTGCACGAGGATGAATGAGGAGGAGGCGGCGGCGGCGGCGACGGCAGGAGCGGCTCCGCGAGGGGACGAGACACCGCGGGCCCAGCCCAGGAGGAGGCGGCAGCGGGGAGGGGATCAGCCCGGCCCAGGAGGAGGAGGAGGAGGAGGAGGAGGAAGAGGAGGAGGAGGAGGAGAGGGGGAGGAGGTGGCAGCAGGGGCGGTGGCAGCGGCAGCAACAATCACCACAAACTCGGCCGAGCGCCGGAAGATGGGAAGGCCGGAAAGCCCTGGCCCTGGCCCCGGCCCCCGGCCCGCGGCCCCGCTGCCGCGGCCGCCGCTGCTGCTGCCTACCGGGGCTGGTTCCACCAAGCCCCCGCCGGTGACCCCACCCCGTGACTCGGAGCCCGCCCCCTCCTCCCACCCCCGCACCCACCCCACCCCACCCCCACCCCCGGCTGGGCCCTCGGGCAGCTCCGCCCGCCCCGCCCCGCTCCGCTCCTCCTCCTCCTCCTCTTCCTCCTCTTCCTCCTCCTCCTCCTCCTCCCCCCCGGGCCGCGCCGCGAGGTTAACGGCGGAAACCGGACAGGCCAGGCGGCATCTGGGGTCGGGCGGCCCCCACCGGGAGGCAACGGCCTACGCTGCGGCTCGGCGTCCTCCTCCCCCCTAAGATAGAAAAGCAGCCCAGGGTCCGGGGCCCCCCGAAGCGAGGGAAGGCAGCCCCCAGCGCAGCCGACGCTCCCTTACTCGCCACTCGCCCGGGTCCTGCCCACTGAGCATGCCCGGCGCCGCGGCCAGGCCCGGGCCCGGAGACTCAACGTGCGCGCTCCGCGCTCTGGGGTTTGGCGGCAGCAGAGGCTGGGGGAGGGCGCGGCGAGCAGGACGCAGCCGCAAGGCAGCCCCCTCCCCCCACGCACACCGGCAACTGCACCTCTTTGAGCACAGCAAAGAGGCTGGCCACCTGGGAGGGGCGGCTGGTGTGCCCCCCGCAAACACACACACCTGAAGGCGGAGTCCCTGGTGGATTTGCACCCTCGAGGTTTCCCTCTTGGGGCTGCCAATCTTGTCTGTGCTAACGCTGGGAAGTTAATGTGTAGAAGCAGGCACCTGTGATCCTACTTTCTGCTGCCGCCCGGGCACCTCTAACACGGAATCGTGGCTTTAGACAGTGAGCGATTAGCCTGTTGTCCAGCTGAAGGGGGACAGAACTGGCCTCATTTGTAATCAACCGTAAAATGGGGAGCCAGCACTCAACGGATGTAGCTGGGATTGGAAGAGAGACCCAGGTAAAGGGGCCCCATGGCAGCTGGGGCACAGCAAATACTATTTCTGCTTTGTACTATTTCCTCCTTTGCCCTTGCTAGATCTAACTATAAATTCCAGAATTACACGGGAAAATCAGGAACAAAGAATTCCTTTGCAAGTATAAAGAATCCAGTATCTTGGATCTTCTGGGAAGTGCTGTTGGTACCCAGTGCATCACTCCAACACTGGGAAGAGGTGAAGAGCCACCTGGATGCCCTCAGTCAAAGATTTGGGTCTTGCTGCAGTGTCTTTCACACTAAACAGGCACTCCCTGTGGAAGTGGGGGAGAGGGAGATAAAGACCACGTACCTGAGGTTCAAGTTTAGCGTCCCCAGAGCCATAATTCACATTGTTACAAAGGCACTGTGTTGGTTGCTTCTCCCCCCATACTTTCTAACTTTATGTGAAATTCCTGTGCTATGGCCTGATAAATCACTCAAACACTGGTGAGTTACCTGCATTTTTCTACTTCCTTGTGTATTCTTTCCACTGAATCTATTTTCCTTCACTCCAGTTTTACCCACCTCACCTCACCACTCATCCACGGTTTTCTTTAAAGACTTATTTTTATTGGAAAGATTTACAGAGAGAAGGAGAAACGGGATCTTCCATCATCTGGTTCATTTCCCAAATGGTCACAGTCGCCGGAGCTGAGCTGATCCAACTCTGGGAGCCAGGAACTTCCCTCCAGTCTCCCACACAAGTACAGGGCCCCCGAGACTTGGGCCCTCTCCTGCTGCAATCCTAGGCTATAAGCAGAGAGCTGGATTAGAACAGGAACAGCCAGGACCAGAACCAGCAACCATGTCAGGTGCTGTTATTAACAAGCAGGAAATGAGCATGCTATGCCCCTGCACTCACTCCAAACCCAAACTCACTTTAAGTGTAACAGAAAAGGGAAGAGAAGAACTCGGATTGCATGGTACTGGTGTTTCTAGAGTACAGTAGCAAAACTCAGGAACAAGATAAAATTCTCATTGTAAATCTGAGGGAAAAAAAAGTTCGTGGAAATGTAGGTAAAGCTGATGATACACACCATGCTTTAGCAGAGCCAGTGCCTTTCTGGGCCGCTCGCTCTCAATCTAGCTCCATGCTGATGCACTGCAGACAGCAGTCGGGCATGGTCTAACTGAGCCGCTTCCACCCATTCCAGAGACTCAGATCAATTCTCAGGCTCCAAGCTTTGGCCTGGCCCAACCCTAGCCATTGCAGCCATCAGGGAAGTAAATCAGTAGGTGGAGAATTCCTTTCTCCTTCTCTGTAACTCTTTCAAAACTAAACATTTTTTATTTAAAAATTTTATTTCTGGGCCCTGCGCAGCGGCCTAGCAGCTGAAGTACTCGTCTTGAACGAGCCAGGATTCCATTGGGAAGTTTCTCTGGGTCTCCCAAGCGGGTGCAGGGTCCCAAGGCATTGGGCCGTCTTCAACTGCTTTCCCAGGCCACAAGCGGGGAGCAGAATTGGAAGTGGGGCTGCTGGGATTAGAACTGGTGACTAGGGCCCAGTGCAGTGGCCTATCGACTAAAGTACCGGCCTTGATCGCGCTGGCATCCCATATGGGCGCCTGGTTCCAGGTTCCTGGCTTCGGATTGGCTCAGCACTGGCCGTTACGGCCACTTGGGGAGTGAATCATTGGAGTGATTCATCAGATGGAAGATCTTTCTGTCTCTATATCTGACTTTGCAATATAAATAAATAAATCTTGAGCTCGGCGCAGTGGCCTAGCGGCTCAAGAACTCGCCTTAGATGTGCCAGGATCCCATATGAGCGCCAGTTCTAATTCTAGCGGCCCCACATCCAGCTCCCTGCTTGTGGCCTGGGAAAGCAGTCGAGGACAGCCCAAAGCCTTGGGACCCTCCACCGTGTGGGAGACCTGGAGGAGATTCCTTGCTCCTGGCTTCGTATTGCTCAACGCCAGCCATTGTGTGGTCACTTGGGGAGTGAATCATCGGACAGAAGATCTTCCTCTCTGTCTCTCCTCTCTCTGTATATCTGACTTTGTAATAAAAAAAAAAAAATAAATCTTAAAAGAAAATTTTTTTTTTTAGATTTTACTTCTCCACAACTAACAAATAGCTTAGGAGCTCCCTAACACTGAGTATTGTACAAATTAAAAAACTGTTATTTGGCATAGTGGCCCAGTAGCGGTGATGCCAGCATATCATACAGGGGTGAAGTACTCTTATGAGCCACCTCCCTGCTGATATCCCTGGGAAAGTAGAGGAAGTAAGTGCAAGTATTTGGTAACTTGCACCCATGTAGGAGACCCAGTTGGAGTTCCAGGCTCCTGGATTTGACCTGGCTTTGCTTTGCTTTGGCCATCACAGCCATTTGAGGAGTGAACCATCCAATGGCCCTCACGCTCTCTGGCTCCTTCTCTGTCACCTTACTTTTAAAAAGAAAGAACAGGGCCTAGCAGCTAAAGTCCTCGCCTTGAACGCCCCAGGATCCCATATGGGCGCCGGTTCTAATCCCGGCAGCTCCACTTCCCGTCCAGCTCCCTGCTTGGGGCCTGGGAAAGCAGTCGAGGACGGCTCAATGCATTGGGACCCTGCACCCGCGTGGGAGACCCGGAAGAGGTTCCTGGTTCCCGGCATCGGATCAGTGCGCATCGGCCCGTTGCGGCTCACTTGGGGAGTGAAACATCGGATGGAAGATCTTCCTCTCTGTCTCTCCTCCTCTGTGTATATCTGGCTGTAATAAGATGAATAAATCTTTAAAAAAAAAAAAAAAGAAAGAACCAAAAGCAAAACAAAACCTGAAATTTGTTCATGTAAATAAAACAAAAACAAAGGGAAAATTCTGGAATGATACCATAGTATTCAGTAGATAATTCAGCACACAGGCTTTTTTTTTCACTTTTTAAATTATTATTATTTTCCATGATATACTTTTGTTGGTATCAAGATTCTCCCCTTCCCTTTGCTTTCTCCCCGACACCATCATTTTCCCCCACAGACTCCTACCTTCAATTGAAACTGGTACTCTCAGTGCTGGTCAACTTCACCATATTCTGCTTCAGAAAACTCAAGGAACATTCATTAAACACTATGCGCCTGACACAGGGCTAAATATATTACTTATTTAATGATTCCTGTAAGATGAAAATTATTATTTTCCAATGTTTCCGAATGAATTTCTATAAAAGCTTTTTTTCATATTACATATTTAAGATGCCCAGAAATTCCCAGCGGTGAGCTAATCTGAAGCTAGGAACCAGAGGCTTCTTCAGGTCTCCCAGGTCTATGCAGGAGCTTAAGGAATGGAGCCATCTCCACTGCTTTCCCAGGCCATAAGCAGAGAGCTGCATCAGAAGTGGATTGGTTGGGACAGGAACCAGTGCCCATAAGGGATGCCAGTGCCACTGGCAGAGTTAGCCTGCCACACCATCATCACAGCCACACTATACTCAGATTTGTAAACAAGTGGATTCTCGCTTATAGCAACATACAAATTTCATTTTTGTCCCTCATTGCTACAGTTTCGAACTATGTGTCAAATTAATTTGCTATGTCTTTTGGAACCCAATTCAGAAAGAGAAATGGCTACAAGATTTCATGCTACTGGGGCCCAGTGAGGTGGCCTAGCAGCTGAAGTCCTCACCTTGAATGTGCCAGGATCACATATGGGCGCCGTTCTAATCCCAACTACACCACCTCCCATCCAGCTCCCTGACTGTGGCCTGGGAAAGCAGTCGAGGACAGCCCAAAGCCTTGGGACCATACACCCTCATGGGAGACCCAGAAGAGGCTCCGGGCTTTGGATTGGCACAGCTCTAGCCATTGTGGCCACTTGGGAATGAATCATCAGACAGAAGATCTCCCTCTCTGTCTCTCTTCCTCTCTGTATATCTCACTTTCCAATAACAAAAAAATATTTCATGCTACTGTTGCAACTGTTTTGTCTTATTTATAAGAGTCATCCATCTTAAAATCCTGCTATACCTTCACCTAAGTGATATTTAAATGGAAGCTTAATATCCTCCTATAATTTCTTCAGAATTAAGCACATGACCTCCCTTCCAAACCACTTTTCTTCTCAATTCCAGGATTCATGTTATCTCAGAATCTATTTCTGATTTACTTTACTGTCCGTGCAGCAACTCAACCATCATCGCAATTCAAGAACTCACACTTAAAGAATATTACTGTATGTAACAATAGCTTCACCACTAAATAGTCAGTGATAACTGTTTTCCAATATAATTGTCACATATGTGTAAAGAATTTGTCACCCAAGGAGCCAGTGTTGTGGCATAGCATGTTAAGCCACTATCTGCAATGCATATGGTTGCCAGTACAAGTGCCAGCTGCTCCACTTGCAACCCTGCTCCCTGCTAAGGCACCTGGGAAAGCAGCAAAGGATAGCACAAGTCCACAGGTCCCTGCACCCACAAAAGAAGAACCAAAGAAAGCTCTTGGCTCCTGGCTTCAACCTGGCACTGCTGTGGAAATATCAGCCATTTGGGGAGTGAACCAGCACATGGAATCTCAAGCTCTCTCCCTCTCTATAAATTTTTCCCTTCAAATAAATAAATTTTAAGCTACAGTAAATGCTGCTTTGCAATACAGTAGAACAATATCCACTATAAACTGAACTCTTAGAGCTAAGTGAACAATATCCTTTTTTTAAAGATTTATTTATTTTTATTATAAAGTCAGATATACAGAGAGGAGGAGAGACAAAGAGGAAGATCTTCCATCTGCTGATTTACTCCCCAAGTGGCTGCAATGGCCCAGGCTCAACCGATCTGAAGCCAAGAGTCAGGAGCTTCTTCCACGTCTCCCACGCAGGTACAGGGTCCCAAGGTGTTGGGCCATCCTGGACTTTTCCCAGGCCGCAAGCAGGGAGCTGGATGTGAAGTGGGGCCACTGGGATTAACTGGGATCTTGGTGTGTTCAAGGCGAGGAGTTTAGCCGGTAGACTACTGCCGGGCCCATGTATGATATTCTTTTGGTTTTTTTAGGATTTTTTTATTTTTATTTTGAATTATGTGGTACAATTTCATATAGACTGGAATTCTCCCACAAACTCCCACCCCGCAACAGATTTTCCCCATTTTACTTCAATGGTATAGTCCTTCATAAGGAATCATAATTCTGTCAGTCTCTTATTTAAGTGTACCTCTACATTGTTGGTACAGACAATGTCAGACAGTCCAGCATCCCATTGTCTACACATGTCCAACAGTTTCATTGAGAATCCATCTTTTGTCTGGAAGCGGGGATACATGTTGCATTTACCCCCACTTCTGGATATGGTAGAACCCAGTAATCCATCACTATACATTTCCACAATTGAGAAGGCATGAGACAAGGTCAAGAACTGGTATGACTTAGAACAACAACATCAAGGATGATATTCTTTAAGAAGATTCTCACATGGGCCTGGCGCGGTAGCCTAGGGCTACAGTTTCTTAGTTGCACACTTTGTTCTTTGCAGTTTTCTGTAGTTCTTTTGCACACAGAATATCAGTGAAAGTTTATTGCTTCCTGGGTTTTTTTGTTGTTATTTTTTTTTTTTAAAGATTTATTTTATTTTTTTATTACAAAGTCAGATAAACTGAGAGGAGGAGAGACAGAGAGGAAGTGGAGCTGCCGGGATTAGAACCAGCAGCCATATGGGATCAAGGCGAGGACCTTAGCCACTAGGCCACGCTGCCAAGCCCCATATGCTTCTTTTTAAAGATTTAAAGCAGTTACAGAGACAAGGAGAGAGACATCTTCCATCAGCTGATTCACTTTCTAAATCCTGTTATGCAGTTGTGATAGCGTTTACATTCAGAATTCTTCCACTAACTTTTGAAGTATCTTCAAATGCATTAACTATGCATCAGTTTTTCTGTCAATCATACTCTAAGTGACTTATTTTCAAGATTTATTTTATTTTTATTGGAAAGTCAAATATACAGAAAGGAGGACAGACAGAATGAGAAAGATCTTCCATCTGCTGGATCACGCCCCAAGTGGCCCCAACAGCCAGAGCTGAGTTGATCCAAAGCCAGGAGACAGAAGCTTCCTCTGGGTCTCTCACATGGGTATGGGGTCCCAAGACCTTAGGCTGTCCTAGACTGCTTTTCCCAGGACACAAGCAGGAAGCTGGAAGAGAAGTAAAACAGTTGGAACACGAACAGGTGCCCTATGGGATTCTGGCACTTCCAAAGTGAGGGTTTAGTCACTGAGCCATTGCACCGGGTCTTCAAAGTGACATTTTAAAAGATGAGGATGTAATGTTTTTAATGAAATCTACCCCTGAGGACTGAGGATCAAATGATAGTATAAGTATTATTAGCATGTCACCTGCCTTAAAGTAAGTACTAGACAGCAGGTGAACTGCCTACCAGGCAATGACAGCCCTACTCTCAGTATCAAAATCAAGTCTTGGGCCCAGCGCGGTGGCCTAGTGGCTAAGGTCCTCGCCTTGAATGCAATAGGCTCCCGTATGGGCGCCAGTTCTAATCCCAGCAGCTCCATTTCACATCCAGCTCCCTGCTTGTGGCCTGGGAAAGCAGTCGAGGATGGCCCAAAGCTTGGGGATGCTGCACCCGCGTGGGAGACCTGGAAGAAGCTCCTGGCTTCGGATTGGCTCAACTCCAGTCATTGTGACCGCTTGGAGAGTGAATCATTGGAGGAAAGATCTTCCACTGTCTCTCCTCCTCTCTCTATATATATATCTTACTTTGTAATACAAATAAATAAATCTTTTAAAAAAATCAAGTCTGAGGAACTTCAGCTGAAATCCGGAAAACACTCGAGGCAACGTAGCATTGTGTGGTTACCCTTCCCAAAGTAAAAGCCTCTTAAGTAGTTATTAGCTAACGATGTGTACCACAATACGTGAGATTTCGTTAAATACCCAATGCAGACATTCAGGCAGTATCCCAACTGAATCATGCTCTGCAGGAATGTGCAGCTGGAGCTGATCTGCTCTGAAGCTGGGAACCAGGAGCTTATTTCAGGTCTCCCATGAGAGTGTGGGGGCCCAGGCACTTGGAGCATCTTCTGCTGCTTTTCCAGGTCATTAGCTGGATCAGAAGTGGAAGACTCCGTGCTTGAACCAGCATCTATATGAGATGCCTGTACTGAAAGTGTAGGCATAACCTACAATGCCAAGGCAACAGCCACATGGCTGCTCCACTTCCAAACCAATTCCCTGCTGATTTCCTGGGAAAGCAATAGAGGATAGCCTAAGTGCTTGGGCTCCTCTACTTCTATGGGAAACCAAAATAAAACTCTGGCTTTGGCCTGCCATTGGCCAGGGCGATAGCCCAAGTGATTGTGCTGCTGTCATTCCTGTGGAACACCTGGATTTCCAGCTGCTAACTTGAGTAAGACACAGCTCTAACAGTCGCAGGCATTTGTGGAAATGAACCTGCCAAAAGCAGCTCTGTCTCAAATAACTCTTTTTTAAATAAGCGAAAGGAAGTATCACTGGGAACACTTGAGTGGATTTACAGGTTAGCCAAGTAACTGGAGTTCATTGCTGGGATTAACACTTGTGGAACTATAGGGAGATGCAAATATTTCCAGATTTTTCCTATATGAATACACAGAACTACACAGGCAATAGCACCTATACACGCTTGTCAGTCTTACTGAAGTACATCTTCCCTGTATTTAGAAAAACAGCATATCTCATTTTGTCAGCATATTTCTTTTTTTTAAAGATTTATTTATTTTATTACAAAGTCAGATATACAGAGAGGAGGAGAGACAGAGAGGAAGATCCTCCGTCCGATGATTCACTCCCCAAGTGAGCCGCAACGGGCCAATGCGCGCCGATCTGAAGCCGGGAACCTGGAACCTCTTCCAGGTCTCCCACGCAGGTGCAGGGTCCCAATGCATTGGGCTGTCCTCAACTGCTTTCCCAGGCCCCAAGCAGAGAGCTGGATGGGAAGTGGAGCTGCCGGGATTAGAACCAGCGCCCATATGGGATCCCGGGGCGTTCAAGGTGAGGACTTTAGCTGCTAGGCCACGCCGCCGGGCCCTTGTCAGCATATTTCTAATGCTGAAAAAGCTTGAAGATTTTTAGCTTACAGACACATGTTTTTAAAATGCTTTTTAAAAAATATATTATAAAGTCAGATATATAGAGAGGAGGAGAGACAGAGAGGAAGATCTTCTATCTGCTGATTCACTCCCGAAGTGGTCACAATGGCCAGAGCCTCTTCTGAGTCTCCCACACGGTGCAGGATTCTAAGGCCTCAAGCCATCCTCGATTGCTTTTCCCAGGACACAAGCAGGATGCTGGATGGGAAGCAGGGCTGCTCCTATTAGAACCAGGGCCCATATGGGATCCCCGAGCATGCAAGGTAAGGATTTCAGCCGCTAGGCTACCACGCTGGGCCCAATATCCTTTTTCATATTTATTAAGATTTATTTATTTGAAAAACAGATTTCTAGAGTCAAGGATACTGACAGAAATATTCCATCTTTTGCTAGTTTACTCCCCAAAAGGCTAGAAAAGCCATGGGTGGGGCAGGCCAAAGCCAGTAGCTTTTTTCTGGTTTTCCACCTGTGTGCAGGTACCCAAGGACTTGAGACATCTGCTGCTTTCCCAGGCACATCAGCAGAGAACTGGACCACAAGGGGAACAGTCAGGCCCAGCCTTGTAGCCTAAGTGACTAAAGTATTGCCTTGCATTTGCCAGGAACCCATACAGGCGCTGGCTCGAATCCAGGCTTCTCCTTTGAGGTCTCTGATTGTGGCCTGGGAAAGTACTAGAGGACAACCCTGCACATACCTGGGAGACCCAGAAGAGACACCTGGCTTCTGATCAACTCAGCTCTGGCCACTGTGGCCACTTGGGGAATGAACCAGCAGATCAAACAGGTAGCAGAGGTGTTGTCTTAAGAAACTAACTCTCCGAAGTCTGTTTCCTTATCTATCCAATGGAAATAACAGCAGCTCCTTTGCAGTTGCTGTATTACATAATGGAAGAATTGCACCTTATAGGACTGGCTCTATGCAGCTGGCACTAGCACAGTGGCCCAGTGACTAAATCTACACCTTGCACATGCTGGGATCCCATATGGGCACCAGTCAGTGATCTTGGTTGCTCCACTTTCCTTCCAGCTCCCTGCTAGTGGCCTGGGACAGCATTTTAGGATGACCCAAAGCCCTGGGGCCCTGCACCCACACAGGAGACCCAGAAGAAGCTCCTGGATTCAGATTTGGCTTATCTCCTGCCATTGTGGCCTCCTGGCAATTAACTAGTATCTTTCTCTCCTCTCTGTAAATGTGTCTTTCAAATAAAAATAAATATTCAAAAAACAATAAATGACAGCTATTACTACTACAAAAGTTGACAGCACTGGGAATATTGCCCACTCTGCAATGTTATGTTTTAGTATGTGAGTCTTGACACCTTGGCTGCATATTCACTCTGTTGTAAAGTCAAAGTATCACAAGACAGAAACAATTTATGAAAATAAGTTCAACCACATAAATATTAATCACATAGAATGAAACTACTTTAAAAAATGATTTTGTGATAGTTTATTGTGAAGATCCTTTTTTAAAAACAAAGATATAGACAATATGAGAATAAATTGCACAGAATATGCTCATTAAATAAGTATGGTGATTAAATCAAAATAAGGGCGATATGTTCTCTTCTGCAACTCCAGAAACATCTCTTTGTCCTGAAGGTGTTGACACTTCCATAAAGGGAGAAAATCACGGCAATGTAAGCTGCCTCTTAATCATGTGCAGTAGCAACCAAAATCTTCTGTTCCTCCCAAGGAGTCAGTTTCGATCTTCAAATTGTGCCTTGTTTTTTAAAAGATAAGATGCTAGAAATTCAATGGGATTTGGTGGTCTGAAAGGAAAAGACATCCAAAGCTTAGACATATGTTGCAGATGTGTGTATTTAAACATAAAGTTCCATAATGAAAGCATACTTTTTGAAGTAAATTGTAATTTTGTAGTCAAAGAGTATTTGCACTAATGGGATAAATAAGACAGGCAAGCAAATCAGTCAACAGGGGAATGTGAAATTATGACATAGCTTAACCACAGCTATGGACCCAATTCTGAAACAAAAGTTTCAAAAATACACTGAAACCAGGATGATGATAACCACAAAAAGAATAAACACTGTTGGGGTTGAAAGACATGTGGATAGTATTCAGTTTCTTGATCTGAGTACCACGTAAGTATGTTTAGTTTGTGAACATTCATCAGGCTGATCTAACTCAGATCTAATTTTCCCCCCAAATGAACCAGTGGTTGGAGCTGAGGCCAACAGCCAGGAGGCTCTTCCTAGTACCCCATATGGTTGCAGGGTCCCAAGGTTTTGGGCCAGACTCTACTGCTTTCCCAGGCTCCAAGCAGGGAGCTGGATGGGAAGTGAAGCAATCGGGACAAGAACCGGGGCCCAGGTGGAATGCTGGTGCTTGCAAGGTGAGGATTAGCTAGCCAAAGGAGCCATTGAGGCAGGTCCAGGAAAATTCTACTTTTACCTCTATTTAGAAAATTTAAATCAGTGGTAACTGTGGCAGCTATCTTTGTGGTACAATGGGTTAAGTCAGCATTCTATATGAGGGCCGATTCAACCTCCAACTGTTGTAGTTCTGATCCCGCTCCCTTGCTGATGGCCTGGAAAAGCAGTGAAGACGGCATAACAGCTGGGCCCTTGCCAGCTATGTACGAGAGTGGGATGAAGTTCCAGGTACTGGCTATGGCTGAGCAAGGCCATAGGACCCATTTGAGAAATGAATATTATAAGAAAAGATCTCTCTCTTTCTCTGCCTCTCACACATGGAAGACCCGAAAGAAGCTCCTGGCTCCTGGCTTAAGATAAACCTAGCTTTGGCCATTGCAGCCATTTATAGAGTTAACCAACAGAAGGAATAATTCACTTTCTCTCCCTCTCTGTATAACTCTATCAATCAAATAAATAAATAAATACTTAATTAATGAATTTACTTTTATTTAAAAGGCAGATTTACAGAGAAACAGAAAGATCTTTCATGCACTGGTTCACTTCCAAAATGACCACAACGGCCTGAGCTGAGCCAATCCGAAGCTGGGACATAGGAGCTGCTTCCAGGTCTTCCACGTGGGTGCAGTGGCCCAATACTTGAGCTATCCTTGGCTGCTTTCCCAGGCTATAACCAGAAAAATGGATCAGAAGTGTAGCAGCTGGGCACGAACTGGCACCCATATGGGATGCTGTGACACAGGGTGATTGACCCTGTTGAGCTCGGCACTGACCCCAAAATAAATGGAAAAAAAATCATGTCCTTTGAACCAGAAATCCTTAAAAGTTTAAACAAAAGCAAACGAGCTATGGAACTAGAGAAACTACCTAGTGACCCACAGAAGTAGAAGAAATTGAACCAACATGTTCAATGGAAAAACACCCTAGTTGTGATATTACAATTTAAAGTATAAACACTATAGATACATGGAAAATGTTTGTTATTAAGTAAAATGTACAAAATTTACAAATATGTATGATATACCACTGAGGAAAAAACGTGAGTATCTGAACAGTGAAATTATGGCTCCCAACTTCAAAGAAAAACTTTAGTATTCATGATACAATGCAAGGCAGCGAAGTCTACCTAATGGCTTTTCAATGACAGTGGTCCACTTAGCTTTCTCTGCTAACCCCATGAGCAGGTACCATGGTCTTACCTTTCCTTTGCGAGCACAGCAAGTCCCTGTAATAAGATAGGCACAACTGTCTGATCCAAGTAGGCACGGGTTGGTAAAGACTGCAGATCCACCTTCTGTTTTGAAGACTTTTCAGCATTAATCTTCTCATTTTCTACTATCCTCTGGTGAATTTAAAACACAATGCATGAACATTGCAAATAACTGGATTGTTTCTAGTGGTAAACAAGACTAATTGAAATAGGGTACTATTAGAAAAGGCACACAAAAACTAAGAAATATCGGGCGAGACTGCAAACCTCCATGTCAAAATAAATTCAAACACATCTCTGAAATTTCATTTAATCTTTTC
This sequence comes from Ochotona princeps, assembly GCF_030435755.1. Lineage (NCBI taxonomy): Eukaryota > Metazoa > Chordata > Mammalia > Lagomorpha > Ochotonidae > Ochotona > Ochotona princeps. The sequence continues at coordinate 59,598,598 of NC_080839.1, read as the reverse complement.
TCAAACTTCCAAAGGCACCACAACATCTAACACTTTTAATGGCATATCTCCTGATTCTTTCTTTCCCTCTTTTTTTTTTACAGTAAATACAATCCTTGCCTAACTTTTTTTTTTTCCATCTGAGTACTTTCTCTTAATATGTTCCAAAACTACTGGAAATGATGCTGAGTAGCAATGCATCATGGCAAGAAAGCTAGCCCTGTTTTAGTTTTTACACCATAGATGCTATTTTATCAAAGATAATCTTAGTTTAGAGCTAGTATGTTTTGCTGGCCCATTCACCAAATGCATCCAACACTGGGGTTGGGCAGACTGAAGCCAGGTGCCCAGAATTCAGTCCAGGTTAACCAAAAGGTGGCAGGCAAGGAACAAATTACTTTAGCCATTCTCACCTCCTCCCTCCAGGGTGCATATTAGCAGAAAGGTGGAAACCAGCATTCCAATCCAAGCACTTCAATGACGTTCCTTCACTACAGCTAAAATTCAATACAGTCGTTTTCTATTCACTGTTTTCAAATTTGATCCAGGAGTGAATCTGGAACGGAGCAATTTCTATCTGCTTTTCTCTTTTATTTCCTCTCTCAAATATGATCAATAAAAATTTTAAAATAGAAGAAACTGAGACAACCTTTGAAATTTCAAAGGGTCTTTCTTTCTTTCTTTTTTTTTTAAAGATTTCTTTTTTATTGGAAAGTCAGATATACTGCTGATTCACTCTCCAAGTGCCCACAATGGCTGGGACTGAGCTGATCTGATGCCAAGAGCCAGGAACTTCCTCCAGGTCTCCCATGTGGGTACAGGGTCCCAAGGCTTTGGGCCATCCTCAACTGTTTTCCCAGTCCACAGGCAGGGAGCTAGATATGAAGCAGGGTTTCTGGGATTTAAACCGGCACCCACTCGGTATCCCCAAGTGTGCAAGGTGAGGACTTTAGCTTCTAGGCTACCATGCCGGGCCTAGTATGCTGATTTCTCAACTTTTGGCATTTGGCATATGTTATGTACTCCATTGAGTATTCAAATGAAATTACTAAGAAAATTGGTTAACGGATTTATTATAGCATATACAGGGTTGCTTAAGCATTGTTGTTTCTTTTTTGAAAGTATTGTAACATCATGTGAATGGCTAGTCTGTATTATTCAGAAACACTAACAGGAAGTTAAAACTACTACATGAAAATACCCTGGGCCCAGTGCCTTAACTCAGTGGCAAAATCCTCACCTTCTTTGCAACGGCCGGGGTAGCACCCATCCGAAGCCAGGAGCCAGGAACTTCCTCCAGGTCTCCCATGTAGGTGCAGGGTCCCAAGGCTTTGGGCCATCCTAGACTGCTTTCCCAGGCCACAAGCAGGGAGCTGGATGAGAAGTGGGGCCACCAGGATTAGGACCAGCACCCATATGGAATCCTGGCGCGTTCAAAGTGAGGACTTTAGCTGCTAGGCCACGGTGCTAGGACACCACGACGGGCCCTAAATCCTCATCTTGTAAGTGCCAGATCTCATATAGGCACCAGTTCGTGTCCCAGCTGTTTCACTTACCATCCAGCTCCCTGCTTATGGCCTGAGAAAGCAGCAGGAGGTGACCCAAAGCCTTGGAACCCTGCATCCACTTGGGAGACCCAGAAGAAGCTCCTGGCTCCTGGCTTTGGCTCAGCTTAGCTACATTCTTTATGGCCATTTGGAGAGTGAACCAGAGGATGGAACATCTTTTTGTGTCTCTCCTCTCTCTGTAAATATGCCTTTCTAATAAAAACAAATCTTTAAAAAAAGAAAAGAGCAGAGGTCTTTCACTCTGTCTCTCCTTCTCTCTATAAACCTGCATATCCAATGAAAATAAATAAATCTTTCAAAACAGCAAAAGTCTCCTATGTAGAAAAACAGATCCACATCCAGCAAAAAAAAAAAAATCTGAAAAAATGCAAAACTCTGATTTTTCCCCCCAGATATTCAGAATGTCACTTAGTGCCTCCCAGAGAGCACATTAGCCAGACGCTGCAATCCTACAAATGGCCAGAGACTGGATATAGGATGCAGATATCCCAAACTAGCTGTCCCAAAGGCTACAACAAACACTCAGAAATTCCTGCCAGCAGATTTACACAAAAAAACCCAAATTCCTTCAAGAAGAAAGAAAATAATACCAGGTGGAAGTAGAGATTCAGAGGAAAAAGTCACCAAAAACGGCAAAGAACTGGTAAAACGTTATATCCTACATTTTCTTATCACTTAAATATCTTAAAACATAATTAAGTTTACAAATAAAAAATAACCTACCGTGCATTTTAGAAATCCTAATACACATAAGTAAAGCATACAACTACCAAAAAAAACAAAAACAAAAAAAACACTTAAGAGTAACATGAAAGCAAATAAGGGTTCTTATTCCAAAGACATGGAAGGAGATACAAAGATACACTTAAAGGTAAAATGTAGTTAAATTTAACTTACAAACTACAATCCTCAAAGTAACCACTTAAAAGCAAGTAAAGGAAAGAAAATCCATTTTTTTTTTTCAAAGGCAGATTTACAAAGAGAAGGAAAGACAGAAGGATCTATCCGTTGCTTCATTCCTCAAATGTACTCGATGGCCAGAGCTGAGCTAATCCCAAGCCAGGAGCGTTCTTCCTGTTTCCCATGCTGGTGCAGGGTCCCAAGGTTTTGGGCCATCCTCCACTGCTTTTCCAAGCCATAAACAAGAAGCTGGATAAGAAGTGGAATGAGGCCCCGGCAGCGTAGCCTAGCGGCTAAAGTCCTCGCCTTGAAAGCCCCAGGATCCCATATGGGCGCTGGTTCTAATCCCGGCAGCTCCACTTCCCATCCAGCTCCCTGCTTGGGGCCTGGGAAAGCAGTCGAGGATGGCCCAATGCTTTGGGACCCTGCACCCGTGTGGGAGACCCGGAAGAGGTTCCTGATTCCTGGCTTCGGATCGGCGCGCACCGGCCCGTTGCGGCTCACTTGGGGAGTGAATCATTGGAAGGAAGATCTTCCTCTCTGTCTCTCCTCCTCTCTGTATATCTGACTTTGTAATAAAAAAAATAAATAAATCTTTAAAAAAAAAAAAAAGAAGTGGAATGAACAGCTGGAACACAAACCAGCACCTATACAGGATGCCAGAGCTTGCAGGCGGAGGATTAACCAACTGATCTGTCACACCAGCCACAGAAAAATGGCACAGCAAGAGAAACAATTAAAGAAAAATGGTGTCCAGAATTAAAAAAAATAAAACAAAAAGCAAGCAAGGGCCTGGCACGGTAACCAAGTGGTTAAGGTCTTTGCCTTGCCTGCGCCAGGAGCCCATATGGACACTTGTTTGTGTTCCAGAAACCCTGCTTCTGATCCAGTTCCCTGCTTGTGGCCTGTGAAAGCAGTCAAGGACGGCCCAAAGCCTTGGGACCCTGCACCCATGTGGGAGACCTGGAAGAGCTCCTGGCTTTGGATTGGCGCAGCTCCAGCCATTGTGGCCATTTGGGAGTGAACTATCGGACGTAAGATCTTCCTCTGTCTCTCCTCTCTGTATATATCTGACTTTCCAATAAATCAAACAAACAAAAAACAGGCCAGTATTAAGGCACAACAGGTCAAGCCACTGCTTACAAAGCTGGTATCAGTTAATGGACTGCCAGTTTGAGTCTTCGTCACTCTACCTCTAATCCAACTTCCTCTGAAGTGCCTGGGAAAACAATAGAAGATGGTCCAAGTGCTTGGGCCACCGCAACCTATGTGGGAGACGCAGACGCAGCTCCGGACTTCTGATGGACCAGCCGAGGCCACGATAGCCATGAGGGGAGTGAACCAACAGATAAAAGAACTCTTTCTCTGTCTCTCCCTCACTCTCCGTCACTCTGCCTTTCAAAAAATAAAAAGGTTAACTTAAAAAATACATAAAAACTATAGTGAATGAAAAGGCTTTGGGGAGTCAACTAGTAGATGGAAGTTCTCTCTCATAACTCTGCCTTTGAAATGTAAATATTTTTTTCTAAAATTGGTTAAGAAAAAAAAGGCTAACACAGTATGTTAGGGTTGACTGTTTTTGCTTTTTTCTTTTGCCCAGTAATACTTAAATTGCCATTTTACCATATCATTAATTCATAAAAAGGACATTACAGTTATACAGAAGCCAGCATAGTAGGATACAGGAAAGTCAGATATACAGAGAGGAGAGACAGAGAGGAAGATCTTCCATCCAATGATTCACTCTCCAAGTGGCTGCAAGAGCTGGAGCTGAGCCAACCCGAAGCCAGGAGCAAGGAGACTCTTCCGGGTCTCCCACAGGAGTGCAGGGTCTCAAGGCTTTGGGCAATCCTTGACTGCTTTCCCAGGCCACAAGCAGGGAGCTGGATGGGAAATAGGGTTGCCCGGATACAAACTGGTGCCCATATAGTATCCTAGCACATGCAAGGCAAGGACTTTAGCCACTAGGCTACCATATCAGGCTCAACTTTGCCATTCAAATAAGTACGTACATCTTTTACAAAACATCACATGAAATCCCATAAACATATAAACATGAAGTGTTTTCATGAAAAATAGAAAAAGCAAAGAAAGAAAAGCTGGGGGTTGAGGAGGCTGTGCCAGCACTCTGCTTCATCAGGCAATGCTGCTGTCTACAGCACTGACATCCCGCATGGACACCGCTTTGTGTTCTGGGTGTTCTACTTCCAATGCAGCTCCCGCCTATACACCTAGAAAGCAGCAGAAGGCCCAAGTCTAGGGCCCCTGCACTCCAGAACAGAACTTGCTGCTGCGACCATTTAGGGAGTGACAGGGCAAAAGGAAGATCCATCTATGGATGGATCTCTCTCTCTCTCAGTAATTCTGCCTTTCAAATAAACAAACATAAAAAAAGGAAAGGAAGGAAAGAAGGAGAGAAAAGAAAAACAAAAGGAAAAACAACTCTGGTATTATGATGCAAAAGTTAAGCCACTTCCTGAAGTGCAGGCATCCCACAAGGGCACAGGTTCTCATCCCAGCTGCTCCACTTGCTGCTAATGCACTTGGAAAGGCAGCAGAGAATGGCCCAGGTGCTTCCAACCATCCCCCTCCACCTGAGGGAGACTTGGAAGAAGCTCCTGGCTCAGTCCTGGCCAGGCCATAGCTCTTGCAGCCATTTAGGCAGTAAACTAGCTGGTGGGAGATCTTTATAATCTTTTCTTTTCAAACTCTGCCTTTCAGATAAATAACATTTTTTAAGATAAAAAAAAAAATGGACCCAGCGTGAGGGCTCAATAATGAAATCTTCCACCTTGCAAGCATCAAGATCCTATATGGGCTCCAGTTCTAGTCAGGCTATTCCATTTTCATGCAGCTCCTTGATTATGGCCTGGGAAAGCAAAAAACCTTGGGACCCTGTGTTTGCATGGGAGATCTGGAAAAAGTTTGGTTCCTGGCTTCCACTAGGATAAACTTCGGCCATTGTGGCCATCTGAGGAGTAAACCAAAAGATGGAGGATCTTTGTCTCTCCTCTCGATAACTCTGATAGACCTCGCCAATAAAAATAAATAAAACTTTATTTATTTTTATTACAAAGTCAGATATAGAGAGGAGGAGAGACAGACAGCAAGATCTTCCATCCGATGTTTCACTCCCCAAGTGACCGCAACGGCCGGTGCTGTGCTGATTCGAAGCCGGGAACCAGGAACCTCTTCCAGGTCTCCCACGTGGGTGCAGAGTCCCAAATCTTTGGGCCATCCTTGCATGCTTTCCCAGGCCACAAGCAGGGAGCTGGATGGGAAGTGGAGCAGCCAGGATTAGAACCGGTGCCCATATGTGATCCCGGGGCGTTCAAGGTGAGGACTTTAGCTGCTAGACCACGCCACCGGGCCCAAATAAAAATAAATAAATCTTACCCACCCCACCAAAAAAAAGGGGGTGAGGGAAGCGGCAGTGTGGTAGCCTAGTGGCTAAAGTCTCTGCCTTGCTTGAGCCATGATCCCATATGGGCGGTGGTTCATACTGGGGCTGCTCTACCTCCCTTCCAGCTCCCTGCTTGTGGCCTGGGAAGGCAGCGGAGGATGACCCGAAGCCTTGGGACCCTGTACCCACATGGGGGACTGGAAGAGTCTCCTGGCTTTGGATCAGCTCTGGCCGTTGCAGTCACTTGGGGTGTGAACCAGTGGACAGAAGATCTTTCTCCACCTCTTCTCTCTGTAAATCTGACTTACCAATATAAATAAATCTTAAAAAAAAAAAAAAAAGAAAATACAACTTCCCACTTAGCTCCTGGGTGACAATGGCCAAGTCACCCAACAGTCCTAGGAGTAAAGAACGGCACTTCACAAAAAGGGCTTTAGAAACATTTACAGTTGTTACTGTACACAGAAATGCTTCTGTACTAATATAACCAAACTTAATCACCTATGTCCCTGTTTTAAAAACATAAAAATCTTTCCCAGGAAACCTCCATTTGGAAAGCTGGTTAATCCATCTGTCCCAGCATTTACTTCACTCATTTACAAAGTATTTGCTATTCTTCAGACAACCAGCTCTTAGCACTTTACTAAGAATCCTAGAAAATACACCTTCTCTTGTATGCGCTGAGCCACAACCTCGGAAGTCAAAGTGATTACTTTGTTACTGCTACCAATGGCATCTACTGCTGAACTCTGCAAGAAGCAAACATTTTTTAAACTGTTTACTCCATCAGCACAATATTCTGCTACAAAGAGTCACAAGTTTGGTTTGTTTGTTTTTTTTTTTAACCACAACAGGCAGTTTTTACATAGCAACATCCCAACTGATGCATGAACACCCAGCAGGCAAAATTATTGACAGTGTCCCCCAAACACGTGGATGTGTTTCTTTAAGACTGCCTTAAACGTTCGACTCCTTGGCTCAAAAGCGATGAGACTGTCTACTTAAGACAAGTTAACTACAACTTGATACTATCCAGCTCCTGCTAGCTAAAGTTTCCCTGCTGCAAAGTGAGCTAATATAAAACGGATCCCAGGCTCTCTCCAGCTCTCAAAGAGACGCATGGATGCGGCATGGGAAGCGGGTGAGTTACCTCCACGTTGTCTGTGAGGCCGTATTCAGAGTGAGGATTCTCTGCAACCTAGAAAACAAAACACGGCCACACAGACATCGGCACACTGTCCCTTTCCGCCTCCCCGGCCACGCCGCCCCCCGGGATCTGAGGGCCTCAGGCTACCTGCGTCTGTCCCTCCAGCATCTGCTCGGGCTCCATGGCGACTCCCCGGATAGCAATCTAAGAAAAACAAGAGTCGAGAGTTACCCGGGAGATTTCAACACGGAGACTCCGGGATGGAGTGCAGTCCAGCTAGGACCCCGCCCCTCACCCCAAGCTGGGAGCCGGAGGCGCCCCCCGCAAGCCGGGACAGTCCGCGACCGGAGGCCCGCCGTTGGTCCAGAAGCTCCGAAGCAGCTCCGACTACCCAGGAGAAGCAGCAGGAGGAGGAAGGCGAGCTGATTACCCGAGCCGAAGCTGTCGGTTCCTAGCAGCTCTGCACAGCTCCACCAACCCCCAGCGCGAGCCGCTCGGGCCGTAAGTGACGGATGTCGCACGACGGCCGCGCCTGCGCAGAGCCTCCCGGCGCGCTGGGGGCGGGAAGGCACCCTGACCCGCGCCCCGAGGCTTTGTGGCTTCCGCAGGTGCAATGGGTGCTACCCCTTCTCTTTTCCCGGGGACGGCGAGAGGGTCGGTGCTCCGCCTGCACGCACAGGACGTGCAGACCCGGTAAACGGTCCAGCTGCTAGTGATTCGGGGCTTCCTGGGAACGTCCGCCCAAGTTGTTCCTTTGAAACTCCAGACACTCGGGGAATGAATGACTCCTGTAAGAAGAACCCTAGGGCCAGGCCACAGCATCCCCAACGGAATGGCGGAGTTTGGGGATCCAGGATTCCGCTTGAATGCGAGCCTTAAATCTCTGAATATGCGTTGTGAGCGGTACCTTCTGTTTCAATGAGATTAGCTAGATGCAGCTTGGCGTCCCAAACCGCGGTACGGCTAGTAATTTTTTTTTTTTTTTTTTTTTTTTGTACTGCTGTCTCAAAAGTACAAGGGATAATTTGCCTCATTTGTGAGAATAGTAAGCCGGATCTGGTCAATCAAATGTTTGCATTCCAGGAATTCCATTTGGTTACATGTAAATTTGCAGTAATAAGATTTTATTTAGTTCCATTTGTAGTTGGCAAATGAAAATATGAAGAGTATTGTAAAATATTTGAAACCTGGGTCCAGGACAATAGCTCAATATGCCAGTCCTATCCTTCCAAAGCATCAGGATCCCATAAGGGTGCAAGTTCATGTCCCCCCACTGCTCCACTTCCTATCCAGCTCCCTGCTTATGGCCTGGGAGAGCAGCAGAGGATGACACAAAGGCTTGGGACCTGGAAGAAATTCCTGGTGTCTGGCTTTGGATTGATTCAGCTCTGGCCGTTAAGTCCGCTTGGAGTGCACCAGCAGATGGAAGACCTTTCTATCTCTCCTTCTCTCCTCCTTAAATCTGCCTTCCCAGTAAAAATAGATAAATCTTTAAAAAATGAAAATAAAAATTTTAGAAAGCTTAATAGGAGCAAAATGAAATATTTAAAAACAAATAAGATTTTCATAAATGTAATAATTTTTAATATCATATTCAAGCATACTGATGAACCATGATTTAGCTTTGAAATATTTTTAAAGTTTTATTTATTTAAGCGGAAAGGCAGATTTACAGAGTAGGAGAGACAGAAGGAAAAATCTTCCATTTGCTGGTTCACTCCCCAAGTGGCCACAATGCCCGGAGCTGCACCAATCCGAAGCCAGGAGCCAAGGATGTCTTCCTTGTCTCTCACATCAGTGCAAGAAGAGGATTTAGCCATTAAGCCATCACTCCGGGTTTTATTTTTTAACATGCATTATTACTGTTGTAATAGGTAGCAGGTACCATTTGGCTTTTTGAGTTTTTCCTGAAGATTAATGATTATGGTGCAAATACACATTATAAATTAATAGTTTTCAAGAATGGGAAATAAACGCAAGTATGAGTGATGGCTGCCCAGGGCACTGGAGACGAGGGGCTGGTCTGCTCCGGACCCGGCATATCTCCATCTGCCAATCCACACTCATGCCAGTGGGTGCCACTGCCAGTCCAGCCAGGCCTGCTCCCACTCCTGGTTCTCATGCTCACCAGTGGGAACTGCAGCCCATCAGAGAGGTCCCCACCATTTACCTACTGAGCCCACTCCCAGTCCCGGATCTTACATACTCCAGTTTGTTCTGCAGTCTAACCTGACAGGACTTGTTCCCAGTCCCAGCACTTGCCAGCTGATGTAGCTTCAAAGCCCAACCCACCTGCTCTTAATCCGGCTCATGCCTGTACCAGTGTATACAATCAGATACCCCAGCCTGGCTCTCTCCCTAACCCTGTTCATATGTAGGCCAACTGGTATTATAGCCCTGCTCAGCCTGGTATGCCCCCAGTTCCAGCAGTGGCCCAGAAGAGGAGTCCCCACTATTTCCCTACTGGGCTCGCACACCTCCCCACATCTCACATGTGCTAGTGGGTGCTGCGGTGCAGTTTTTCATGGCCTGTTTCACATCAGCATTTGCCGGTGGGTGCTGTAGCCTGGCCCAGGCTGGTCTGCCCCCATTCCAGCTCGCACTGGTGGATGTTGCCACCCAAGCTGGCACAGTCAGCCCCCAGTCCTGGCCATAATGTTAACTGGCTGGTGATGTAGCCAGTCCCAGCCTGTCCTGTACCCAAGTCCTGATTCTCAGATGTGCCAGATGGGTGCTATGAACTGGCCCAACCTGGCCCACCAGGCCAGCAGGTATGTAACCTGGTCCGCTTAGTCCTGCTCCTTGCCTAAGTTCCTGTGCTCACCTGCACAAACTGTGTCCTCGCAAAGGAGTTCCCCAACCTCCCTATTGGGTCTCCTCCCCACGGTCAATCTTGCACACACAGATGGGTCCTTGGCCTGGGCTGACTTAGCCCACCTCCTGTCCTTGCAGAAACAGTACACTTGCCTAGCTGGCCCTTACCCAATCCAGTTCTTACTGTTGGGTGTTACAGCCCAGCCAAAACTAGTCCATACCTTGACAGCTCTCACATAGTCCAGTGGGAGCAGAAAGCTAGCCCAGCCCATCCTACACCCACTCTCGCTGTTATGAACACCAGTGGGTCCTGGAATCCAGCCCAGTCTGGCACACCCCAGACCCAGTCCACACCCATACTAAGGAACACTACAAGTATATCCAGCCCAGACCACCACCACCCCCATTCCGGCTTCTGTGCTCACCAGTGGGAACCACAACCTAGCTGGGGTGTCCACTTAGCTCCGCAACCAGGCCTGTCCCAGCCACAGATTTTGCACATGAGTGTGGTTGCTTTGAGCCAGCTCAGCATAGCCCATGCCCTGTCTTGACCTTTGCCATCGGATGCTGCAGCCTGGCCTGACCCAGTCCATCCTCAGACCCAACTCTCACTGGTGAATGCTACAGCCTGGCCATGCCCAGCTCGCTCCCGTCTATTACTTAGTCAGACCAGCAGGTGTGATAGGCTAGCCCAGCAAGCTGCGCATTCCAGCCTGGCTCCTGCACTTGACAGTGAGCTAAGGTTTGCCTGGCCCTGCATGATCCACACCCTTCCAAAACCAACCCACACACTTGTCAATGGGCAGAGCTACCCTGCCTGGTCTGACCAACACCCAGGCCTGAGTCACATGCTCACCTGTGGGAGCTATGGCTCACCAGGGGCGTTTCCTGGTTCCCCCACCAGACCCAGATCTTGCATATGCCAGTGGGTGTTACGCATTCACTGGTCACAGACTACCCCCTCCGTCCTGGCCTGTGTGTGAGTGGTGGATGTTGTGACCCTGTAAGGTGTACACTTTATTCTTGGGTATGCCTGTGAGTGCTGCAGCCTGGGCGAACCCAGCTTTAAACTTTTTTTTAATTTATTTTTATTACAAAGTCAGATACACAGAAAGGAAGAGAGACAGAGAAGATCTTCCATCTGCTGATTCACTCCCCAAGTAGCCACAATGACTGGAGCTGAGCCGATTCGAAGCCAGGAGCCAGGAGCTTCTTCCAGGTCTCCCACATGGGTGCAGGATCCCAAGGCTTTGGGTCATCCCAGGGAGGTGGACAAGAGGTTGAGCACCCAGGACTTGAACCAGAACTCAATACGGATGCCTGTGTCTACACAGGCCTGGCGCAGAGGCCTAGCAGCTCAAGTCCTCGCCTTGCATACTCCAGGATCCCATGTGGGCACCGGTTCATGTCCCAGTGGCCCCACTTCCTATCTAGCTCCCCAATTGTGACCTGGGAAAGCAGCAGAGGATTTCTCAAAGTCTTGGAACTCTGCACCCACTCAGGTGACCTGCAAGAAACTCCTGGCTCCTAACTCCTGGATTATGATCAGCTCAGCTCCGGCTGTTGCGGATGATGGGAGATCTCTCTGTCTCTCCTTTCTCTCTGTAAATCTGCCTTTAAAATAAGAAATAAAGTTTATTTATAAAACTAATCACTCAATAGCTCCCTATTGCTCGCAACAGTTGTATATTGCTAATTTCACTCTTCCATTCTGTGGGCAATTGCCCCATGCCCCTACCCTGCTGCCTGGTGGGCGTGGCCTAAAGCTTACTTCCGTATGGCCTGAGGCACAGCTTTAAGGCCTACACCGGGAGTGTGACCTCTGACACGGCTAGAAGGTCAAGGGGAATACACTTGGAACATGACCTCCGACATGACTGGAAGATCAAAGGAAATAGACTTGTCATGTAGCCAATTGCAGTGTCTTTGGTGGGCGTGGGGTCTGCTGGAACGCTCCTGCCTTCCCCTTCCTTTCCCTTTAATATCTGTAACCTGTGCATAGTAAAGCAGACATTCCTCACCAGCTTTTCTCTGGTGCTTCTTCTTTTTTGTTGTTGTTAAAGATTTGTTTATTTCCATTGATAAGACAGATATACAGAGAGACGGAGAGACAGAGAGGAAGATCTTCCATCCAGTGATTCACTCCCCAAGTGACTGCAATGGCCAGGAACCTGGAAGCTCTTCCATATCTCCCATGCAGGTGCAGGGTCCCAAATCTTTGGGCCATCCTCGACTGCTTTCCCAGGCCACAAGCAGGGAGCTGGATGGGCAGTGGCGCTGCCGGGATTAGAACTGGCGCCCATATGGGATCCTGGGGCATTCAAGGCGAGGACTTAAGCCACTAGGCCACGGCACTGGGCCCTTCTCTGGTGCTTCTTATGGCCAAGGAGCACGGTCGCCTCATCCTTAATGATCTCAGGCCTGCTGGCAAGCCAAAACCCTGAGACTCTTCATTTTTTCTGAAGATGTATTTGATTTTGTTGGAAAGTTAAAATTTACAGAGAGGAGAGACAGAGAAGTTCTATGTATTGGTTCACTCCCCAGGTGGCCACTATAGCCAGAGCTGAGCTGATCTGAAGCCAGGAGCCAGGAACCTTTTCTGGGTCTCCCATGTGGGTTCAGCGTCCCAAGGCTTTGGGCCATCCTCGGCTGCTTTCCCAGGCCACAAGTAGGGAGCTGGATGGAAAGTGGGGCCTCCAGGATTAGAACTGGTGCCCATATGGGATCCTGGTGGGCACGTTCAAGGTGATGACTTTAGCTGCTACGCTACTGTGCCGGGACCTAAAAAAAACCACAAATCTTTAAAAGGAAATAATGCTTTCCCTAAATTATGTTGGTGGCTCACTGCCTAATCTATAGTGCAAACAGTGTTGGATATGTTAAACTCATACTGTCTTGGAAATCTGGAATTTTTTTTGTATTGGGCAGATGGGGTCTCAATGATCAGTTCTAACAAAACTCTAAGTATGGAATTTCTGATGGGCATTGTTTTTGTTTTTTTTTTAAAGATTTATTTATTTTTATTGGAAAGTCAGATATACAGAGGAGAGACAGAGAAAGACCTTCTGTCTGCTGGCTCACTCCCCAAGTATCCACAACTTGACCTGAGCCAATCTGAAGCAGGACCTAGGAGATTCTTCCAGGTCTCCCACGTGGGTGCAGAGTCTCAAGGCTTTGGGCTGTGCTCTACTACTGCTTTCCCAGGCCACAGGCTGGGAGCTAGAAGGGAAGTGGAGCATCTGGGATATGAACTGATGGGCATATAGGATCTTGTTTTATACAAGGCGAGGACTAGGCCACTGTGCCAGGCCTGATGGGCTTTTGTGTAAACATCTCACACATGTTGTCAGAAGCCATTCCTGGAGGAATTGCATGTATCCCCTGTGACTCCACCAGCAGAAAATTCTTGCAAGTTTGTACCTGATTTAGTCCTGAGTTCTCCCGATGAGCCATTCTTTTAAAGATTTTACTTTGGGGCCTGGTGGCGTGGCCTAGCGGCTAAAGTCCTCGCCTTGAAAGCCCCGGGATCCCATATGGGGGCCGGTTCTAATCCCGGCAGCTCCACTTCCCATCCAGCTCCCTGCTTGTGGCCTGGGAAAGCAGTTGAGGACGGCCCAAAGCTTTGGGACCCTGCACCCGCGTGGGAGACCTGGAAGAAGCTCCTGGTCCCGGCATCAGATTGGCGCGTACCGGCCCGTTGCAGCTCACTTGGGGAGTGAAACATCGGATGGAAGATCTTCCTCTCTGTCTCTCCTCCTCTCTGTATATCCGGCTTTCCAATAATAATAAAAAATCTTAAAAAAAAAAAAAAGATTTTACTTTGTATTCTTTTGCTATAATAACTCAAAGCTGTGATTATCTCTGCTCACTGAATCCTTTAAGTTCTTGGGAGTCATCAAACCTGGAAGTGTTCTAGTGGAAATCTTAACCTCTTGAGGAGTTTATATTTATGTATTCTCATTCCTGCCCACATCAACTTGTCTTCTAGTTCAGGTAGATGGTATAGCCACGTGATACATTTACATAAGGGATAGAAGCTAACAACTGAACAAAGGTGAACACAGATACTGTAGACCATACATTGTGAAGAAATTCCAATGAAGCTTGCGAAAATGTAAGAAGGTATGTTAGGCAGAATATGTAGCAAAGAGTGTTACAATGAAACCTCAAACGAAAGGCTTTCCTGTGAGGGCTGGGGAACAGTACAACAAATTCCAAGCATATGAGCAACAGGAAAAAAAGTTCAGGCATCTGAGAAGATGCAGAGGAGGCTCTCAGGATAAAAGAGGCTTTATAGCACCGCTGCATATCCTAGCAACCACTTTTGAATACAGACAACACCTTTTATGTCCCAACATCTATCTTATTTGAATAGTTCCCATTTCTTTGCATTTCATATGTGCTGGAATAAGCATGTGCTGTCCTTCTTAAATACATTAAGAAAGATTATAGTTATATATAGTTTCGAGTACCAACTGAGGCAGGGCGTTATGGCTCATAGGGCTGAACCATAGTTTGTGACACCAGCATCCCATATTGGAGCACAAGTTCAATTTTTGAGATTTAGTTACTCCGCTTCCAATTCAGCTCCCTGCCAACATACCTGGGAAAGCAATGGAGGATGATCCATACATCTGGGCCTCTGCCATCCATGTGAGAGGCCACGCTGAAATTTCATCTTGAGGAGGGGCAATGAACCTGTACCTGGGAGAGAGATCCTTTGATGTCTCTCTCTCTTTCTCCTTGTATCTCCTTTTCTGTCATTCGGCCTTTCAAGTAAATAAAAAGTGGATTTGTTTTTTCTTAAAAAAAAGGGAGGGGGCTAACTGCATATGTGGTTATCATCTGTATTGCCTTTGCTAGGCATTCACTTTTTAAATTGGGTACTAGCCAGCGCACTGTTTTAATCTAGCTTCTTAGCTTCAAAAATCAAGTTGAGCAGGTCAGGTAATAATTCATAATCACACCCACACTTACTATTTCAAAATCATGCCCTCACTCACATTTGCATGGAAATAACAAATCCTCCATCAACTGGAGAGTCTCGAAGTGACGGCTCAGAGTCTTGGTCCTGTTAGTTTTCATGTTTTGGGGCACCACATCGCAGCCAATGGATTTCATATGAAAATTAAGAGATGATTTTTCTTGAAAAACTTTTAAGTCTCACAAACTCAATGGGGGAAAATCAGCTTGAAGGACAGACTTCTTGCGGAAGGAGTAAGATGTCACTCAGGATTCCTGCACGCATTGTTAGGGTACAGGAGTTTGAGTACCACTCCCGATGCCAGCACTCTGCTGATGCACACCCTGGGTCGCAACCAGTCCTGGCTCAATTACTTGAGTCCTTTTCACCCAGTTAGGAGATCCAGATTGTATTCAGGGCTCCTTGCTTTGGCCTGGCACAACCTCAAGCTGTCTGAGGCATTTGTGGAGTGACCCAGAGAACATAAGATTCTCTGTCTCTCTGTGAGTTTTTTCTGCCCTTCAAATAAATGATTTTTAAGAGCAGTTGGAGCTGAGTAAAAAGCTTTCCTGTTTTTTTTAGGGGACGCCACACTCTCATTTCTCATGCTGACTCCATCATTCACAATATATATGCATTTTATTTCAGAGGCAGTGAGAGATAGAGCACTTCCGTCTGCTGTTTCGCTCCCCAAATGTCCACAATGGACTAGGTTGTTATCAAAAGTGAGAGCTACAAATTAAATCCAGTTCTCCCTCACTGCCTAACGGATCTTCCCTGGCAGGAAGGTGCAGTCAGACACCCGAGCTGGACACCAAACCACTTCCCATACGTGTATATTTTTTTTTTGGAAAAGTTAAAAATTCCTTAATTTTTTATTCCTGGTACCACTACAACAATCCACAGGGCAATACACCTGATGTAATGAAAAGAAGAAGAAAAAGCTACAAGAGGTAAAAGACCTCAGGAAGGTACATCCAACTGACACTATATTGCATTAATTAATTGCTGCACTTTTTGCAAACTGTGGCTATGACAGTCCTGAACAAGAAGGGTTTCCTGTTTAAGCTGCAGTAACTTTTCTGACTGTGGATCATTGTTCCTCCTGTGGCAGAGTTTTACAGTTCCTCTAATGCATTTGGGACGACTGTCTCAAAGTAACCTGCAGCTTTCCTGATAACTCCTCACTCTCCTGCTAAGGACTATAGCCCTTTTCCACTGTTTGTAGAACCTTCTGCTACCATATCCATTTCCACCACCAGATCCATAACCATCATATAGGGAATGCCTGAGCTTCTCCCACCAAAACTGCCCCCTTTCATGGGGCCATATTTTGATTACTGTTGTCCATTATAATTTCTGACATCATTGTAGTTTCCACCACCACCATAGTTGCCTCCAAAATTTCCTCCTTCACTGTAACCATCATATCCTCCTCCTCCACCGTATCCACCACCTTGGTTTTCATATCCTGGTCCACCACCACCATGCCTCCCCTGCTACTGTAACCAGGACCACTGCTACGGTTGCCACCATCGTTTCCAAAACCATTATATCCACCATCACCTCCTCCATAACTTCCTCTGCTGCCACAACCTCTACTACCATCACCTCCTCTTCCACCAAAGTTTCCACCACGGCCAAAATGACCTGCCTCACCTCCAAAGTTTCCTCCATGACCAATAAAGTTGCCGGAGCCACCTCCACGGCTTCTCGGTGATCCAGCAGCAGACTGCATCTCTTATTTAGAAAGGGCATTTTTTCACTTCACAACTGTGCCCATTAATAGTGTGGTATTTCTGAACAGCAGTTTTATTAACTATATCATTATCATCAAAAGATACAAAAGCAAAAGTGGAGCTGCTGGGATTAGAACCGGCGCCCATATGGGATCCAAGCACGTGCAAGGTGAGGACTTTAATCACTACGCTATAGGGCCGGACCCTGTCTGCTCTGATCTTGGCATTACATTCATTGCTAGATACATTGTATTAATACTGTTTGTTGAATAAATGAATATATGCCATGTGTGGGCACAATTCAGTGAACTGTTTAATTGTTCACAATTATGTTTTTGCTTTTTAGCAAAGAAACAGGATTATAATCCACAGTTACTTGATTCTCTTATCCCACCTCCAGTCATGTCTTTTCATTTATTTATTTTCAGTTTCTGTTGTTACCCAAAGAATCATTTTTTTTTTCTTTTGGGTCTAGGTGTGCTATTTTATTTTGCTTTTCTTTTTTGTTTGTTTCTTTCTGTCTCTCTCTTTTTTCCAGCTGAAAACAGATCCAGAATATCTGTGATGGGCCCTTGCTTCAAATAATGTAGTGTGTTTCAAGCTGAAAGGATGGGGAGTTCCTTAGAAAGCAAACAGAGCTGAAATATCTCAAAAGTTATTCAGTGGTTAGCACTTGGGTAAATAAATTCAAGGTTAAAGAGATAAAGTGACTGGCTGTCCTGGATTAGTCAGCACAGTACTCAACTCCTCCTTTTTGTCCTGGTGAAGCTGGCCCAGATTTCATCTCCAATGAAATGTCCTGAAAGTCCTTACAATGCAAAAAATCGGGAGGATGTCATACTGTGGGTTGAATAATTAAGAAAGTTTAGCTGGTTAGGATATTCGGCCCAAGCAGAGGATAAGGCAAGGATAATAAAAAGGCCTTAGTTTTCTTTAGACAAATTAAGGAAGATATTAATTCACAAAATGGAGTTGAAATTGACATACAGCTCCGAGGGCAGAAGATGTGAATTGACCGTACCCCAAAAAAGTGAGATTCCAGTTGAGCCAGCAATCTGGGATGGAATTGTAGGTATAAAAATTTTTTTATTATCCATTTTAAAAAGGAATTAATAAAACCACTTGCTCTATAGCACACAATGTGAAAGTCTAGAATCAGAAAACCAGTCCTAGTGTTGCTGAATCCTTACTTCCGTATTTCTGCCATATGGAACCATGGCAAAGGTGCAGAAAAGTACAGTCAGCAGCAGGTACAGTTGGAGAGCAGAGATTCAACAATTACAGGAACTCAACTTGTGGTTACTAGAAAAGGAAGGATCATTCTTGTACCAGGGGTCAAACATATGCTTATTTTATTATTAACAAAATAAAAAACAGATGTGAGGGGCGCTGAAGCAGTAGCCTAGCAGGTAGGATGTTTGCCTTGTGCATGCCAGGATCTCATATGTGTGCTGGTTCTAACAACTGGCCCCACTTCCTATCCAACTCGCTGCTTGTGACCTGGGAAAGCAGTTGAGAAGAGCCTAAAGCCTTGGGACCCTGCACCCACATGGGAGACCTGGAAGAAGCTCCTGGTTCCTGGCTTAAGATTGGCACATCTCCAGCCATCGTAGCCAGTTGGTTAGTCAATCAATGGATAGAGGATCTTCCTCTCTGTTTCTCCTCTTCTCTGTATATCAGACTTTCCAATAAAAATAAAATAAATCTTAAAAAAAATAGATGTGAAAATGTTATTTTCCAAAATTATATATACATATTTTTTTTTCATCTATTTGAAAGGGAGAAAGAATGGAGATATCTCTTCCATCTGCTGGTTCACACCCCAAATGTCCACAACATCTAGGGCTGTGCCAAACTGAAGCCAGGACTGCAGGAACTCAAGGTGAAAAGTACTTGCAAAAATAACGACAATTCCTTCTATTCCTATAAAGCCTTTTGCAATGTTACTTTGCCACTTCTCCATCAAGATGTGGAGTTTTTTTGCAGATCTGTTTTACTGGAATTTGCCTTGTGACTTCCTTTGATAACAGAATATTACAGAAATCACCTTGAGCAACTTCACAGTTCAGGCTTCCAGAGGCCTGAAGCCCTCCATGCATATTTTCACATCAGCACAGGCCACATAAACAAGTCTGGGACATCCTGCCAGGGACACATATTTGAGCCAACAGCCACAGGCAACCTCTGGATGTACTATGCTATTAGTCTAGCCAACAAAGGACTGCATGCACATGAATCATCCCAGGAGAGGCCGTGGGAAGAACCAGCTAGAGGTTCACAGTCTTGTGCTACTTCCTGCAAAGCTGGCGTGCCGTATGAGCTTGGGTTCAAGTCCAAGCTGCTCCATTTCCCATCCAGCTCTCTACTAATGCCCCTGGGACAGCAGCTAAAAATGGCCCAGAACTTGGGTACCTGACACCCATGTGAGAGACTCAAATGCTGAATTACAGGCTTTTGACTTTCACCTGCCCCAGCCTTGGCTTTTGCAGCAATTTGGGGAGTAAACCAGCAGACTGAAAACTATCTCTCAAATTGCAGGTTTCGTGGTTAGACCATGGAGTACAAGTGTCAGATCTGGGCCCCCTCAATGGGTTAACGGAGCAGTGGACACATATCCAATTGCATATGGAGAATATGGTAGTACATTGGAGCCTGCAGAGGACACCTGGTACCATAACAGAGAAAGAAGGACAGAAAAAATTGATCAGCCAAGTGTTGGCAGTGAAAATCTGGGCAAATAGAGACTCTCAGGTGGACTATGTCAACCAGCAGATTCTGGAGAGATTTCATCATTCTTAGAATATAGAAATTGGCAGCAATTTAGAATTGTTGAACGATCAAAACCTCTTGAGCAGGACTCTCGGAGCATGCCCCACACTGGTGATCTTGGGGTGGTATCGGGTGGCTGTTCACCATCCCAGTGTGCAGAGGCGCTTGGGAGACTAGGTGTGGCTTGTTTACTTCTCTCCTCCCTGTCCCCCCCACCCCCCAGGAAGGAGAAAATAGAGAATGTGGAAATGGTGATCTCACCTAGCTTGCAGTAGTCCTTTGCACCCTTTGCACCCTTTGCACCCTAATCAACTATGTAAAAATCATCAAAAATAGGGCCCGGCGCGATAGCATAGCAGTTAAAGTCTTCACCTTGAATATGTCGAGATCCCATATGGGTGCTGGTTCTAATCCCGGCAGCTCTACTTCCCATCCAGCTCCCTGCTTGTGGCCTGGGAAAGCAGTTGAGGACGGCTCCGGGAGACCTGAAGGAATTCCTGGCTCCTGGCTTCGGATTGGTTCAGCTCCAGCCGTTGCAGTCACTTGGGGAGTGAATCATCGGATGGCAGATCTTCCCCTCTATCCCTCCTCCTCTCTGTATATCTGTCTTTTCAATAAAAATAAATATTAAAAAAATCACCAAAAATAAAAGTAATTATCTTAGGGCCTGGCGTGGTGGCCTTGCAGCTAAAGTCCATGCTTTGGACGCCCCGGGATCTCATATGGCTGCTGATTCAAATCCCAGCAGCTACATTTCCCATCCAGCTCCCTGCTTGTGGCCTGGGAAAGCAGTTGAGGACAGCCCAAAGCTCTGGGACCCGGCAGCTGTGTGGGAGACCCAGAAGGAAGTTCCTGGCTCCTGGCTTTGGATTGGCACAGCACCAGCCGTTGCACTCACTTGGGGAGTGAATCATCGGACTGAACATCTTCCTGTCTGTCTCACCTCCTTCTGTATATCTGACTTCGCAATAAAAATAAAATAAACATTAAAAAAATTAAAATCATCTTTAAAAAGTCTCTCTGTATAGGTAATTGTCTTTTAAAGAAATAAATGAACCATTTGTTAGAGTTACTTCCCCGGCAATGAATTATATATAATTAATGGATAGATATTAAAATAAATTGCTGCAAATGCATATAATAGAATACTGCATAATGATGATCATTAAACAATAGCTATAAAATAACAGGGAGGAATTTCAAACAATTAAATATTTTGGAGATAAAGTAAACCAAGAAAATGTGCCTGGATCTGGCACGTTGGCTCCGTGACTAAATCTCGCCATGTACATGCTGGATCCCAGAGAGGTACTAATTCTTGTTCCAGCTGCTCCATTTCCCTTCCCATCCAGCTCCCTGCTTGTGGCCTGGGAAAGCAATTGAGGATGGCCTGAAGCCTTGGGACCCTGCACTGCTTGGGAGACCTGGAGGAAGTTCCTGGCTCCTGGCTTTGGATCGGCTCAGCTCCAGCTATTGTAGCCACTTGGGCAGTGAACCAGCAGACAGAAAATTTATCTCTGTACTATCTTCTCTCTGTCAATCTGTTTTTTTTTCAATAAAAATAAGTAAATCTTTTTTTTTAAAAAAAAAGAAAACTTGCATGATGGTTGCGTTTGTATAAAGTCAAAACCAATGAAAACTACATAATATTCTTTTTTATTTTATTTTTTAACAATGATTACATGGTTAATCAGGGTGGATAGGATCAAAGTTAAGGGAAAATTGGGTGAACTCATTGCTTCCAAATTTGCTATTTCTCCTAATTGTTCCTGGGGAAAAGGAAGAGAGACACGGGGAAACCACTCATGCTTTTCCACATGTCCCAGTACCCAGGGATGAGGAACTGCCACGTCATATCAACCCGGAGACTCAGTGTGTACATATTCCGAGGGTTCTGTCCAAGTGGTTTGGATAGTTCTGAAATGCTGCTGATTTCACCGGTCCAAGGATGATGTCACCCTCCCAATGCCCATTGGCTCCATTCACTGACATATTTTTGCTGTCATTTGTTTGGGGTAGTTGTTCAGTTTGTTCTGTTCTACTTCTTTTTTTAATTTTTTTTTAAAGATTTATTTATTTTTATTACAAAGTCAGATATACAAAGAGAGGAGGAGAGACAGAGAGGAAGATCTTCCGTCCGATGATTCACTCCCCAAGTGAGCCGCAACGGGCCGGTGTGTCGATCCGAAGCCGGGAACCAGGAACCTCTTCTGGGTCTCCCACGGGGGTGCAGGGTCCCAAAGCATTGGGCCATCCTCAACTGCTTTCCCAGGGCACAATCAGGGAGCTGGATGGGAAGTGGAGCTGCTGGGATTAGAACCAGCGCCCATATGGGATCCTGGGGCTTTCAAGGCGAGGACCCTAGCCGCTAGGCCACGCTGCCGGGCCCCTGTTCTACTTCTGCTACAGCGCCAAATGTGCTGCCATATTCTTTTACAACAGGGACATATTCTTGCAGACAAGTCCGAGTATCCGGACCAAGCATCCCAAGCATCACAGGTTCCCCACCCCTGGGGCTCACAAATTTAGCACCCACCTTGTAGGTGGATCTGGCGATCCAAGCCCCACCAGATCCCCCACACCTGGAGCTCACGAACCTGGCACCCACCAAGTAAGAAACCATTATTCTTTTTAAAATATTTACCTTACTTAATTTTTTTTTAATTGGAAAGTCAGATATACAAAGAGGAG
The DNA here is from genome assembly GCF_030435755.1 of Ochotona princeps. NCBI lineage: Eukaryota > Metazoa > Chordata > Mammalia > Lagomorpha > Ochotonidae > Ochotona > Ochotona princeps. The sequence goes on along the minus strand of NC_080839.1, from coordinate 59,576,625 downwards.
GAGAGACAGGGTAAGATCTGTCTGATGACTCACTTCCCAAGAGGCCACAATGGCTAGAACTGCATCAATTCAAAGTCAGGAGCCAGGAGCCTCATCTGGGTCTCCCACGCAGATGCAGGGTCCCAAGGCCTTGGACCATCCTTGACTGCTTTTCCAGGTCACAGGCAGGGAGCTGGATGGGACACGGGCCACTGGGATTAGAACTGGTGTCCATATGGGATCCTGGCCCATACAAGATGAGAACTTTAGCCACTAGCCTACCTTGCCAGGCCCAATATACAACATTCCTTAGAGTTATGAAGTATTGCAACACTAAAGTTAAAGGCAAGAGAATGATTCATGCAGAAGTCATGATTGTGACATCCTTTGGAAGGGAAGAAGAGATTGAGAATAGGGAGGGATGTAACGAATGCCTCAGGGAATCGGTACCATTTTTTTAAAAGATTTATTTTTATTGTATTACAAAGTCGGATATACAGAGAGGAGGTGAGACAGACAGGAAGATCTTCCATTCAATGATTCACTCTCCAAGTGAGCCACAACGGCTGGTGCTGTGCCGATCTGAAGCTGGGAACCTGGAACCTCTTCCAGGTCTCCCATGCCGGTGCCGGGTCCCAGAGCTTTGGGCTGTCCTCAACTGCTTTCCCAGGCCACAAGCAGGGAGCTGGATGGGAAGTGGAGCTGTCTGAATTAGAACCAGCACCCATATGGGATCCCGGGGCATTCAAGGGGAAGACTTTAGCCGCTAAGCCACGCTGCTGGGCCTAGTACCATTTTTTTGTAAGATTTATTTTTTTAGTGGAAAGTCAGATATACAGAGAGAAGGAGAGACAGAGAGGAGGATTTTGTGTTCGTTGATTCACTCTCCAAGTGTCTGCTATGACCAGAATTGAGCTGATCTGAAGCCAGGAGCCAGAAGCCACCTATGGGTATCCCATACAAGGCTTTGGGCTGTCCTTGACTGCTTTCCCAGGATACAGCAGGGAGCAGGATGAGAAGCAGGCCTGCCAGGATTAGAACTAGCTTCTATTTGGGATCCTGGAGTGTGCAAGATGAGGACTTTAGCCAGTAGGCTATCGTGCCAGTCCTGAACTGGTGCCGTTTTTAAAAAAGATTCACTTTATTATTTTTTATTGGAAAGTCAGATATAGAGAGGGGGGGAGAGACAGAGAGAAAGATCTTCTTTCCCCTGATTCACTTTCCAATGGGCCATAACATCCAAAGGTGAGCCAATCCAAAGCCAAGAGCCATGGGTCTCCTCCTGCAGGTCTCCAACGCAGGTGCAGATCCCAAGGCTTTGGGTATTCTTCAACTGCTTTCATAGCCATAGGCAGGGAGCTGGGTGGGGAGAGGGTTCACCAGGATTAGAACCAGTGCCCATATGAGATCCTGGCACATGTAAGGCCAAAACTTTAGTCACTAGGCTACCATGCCATGCCCCCTTTCAAAGATTGATTTAGTATTTGAAATGGGGAGAAACAGAGAGGTATGTACTTTCTATTTGCTAGTTCATTCCCTACATATCCATTTGAACCAGAGCTAGCCTAGGCAGAAATAAAGCCCTGGCAACTCTATCTGGGTTTCCCCCAGTGAGTGGCAGAAACCTAAGTACTTTGGCCACCAATTGCTCCCTCTTTGGAGTATTAACAAGCTGGATCCATAGTGCCAAGTAGAAGGGACTCAGAGCAGGCACCCTGATCTAGGATGTGAACAGCCCAAGTGGTAACTTAACTTGCTGTACCACCGTGTCTGTCCCTTCTTTGCATTTTCAATTTTTCCCTATACATTAAATCTTTTCTAAAAGATTTATTTTTATTTGTGCAGCAGAGTTACAGACAAGGAGAAACACAGATCAAGAGAGAGAGAGAGAGACGTCTTCCATCCACTGGTTCAATTGCCACTGGCTCACTCCCAAAATGGCTGGAGCTGGGCCTGTCCATAGCCAAGAGTCAGGAGCTTCTTCTGGCTCTCCCACATGGGTGCAGGGACCCAAGGCTTTCAGTCATCCTCTTCTGCTTTCCAGTCCATTAGCAGGAAGTTGGATCAAAAGTGGAGTACATAGAACTTGAACCAGTGTCTATGTAGGATACAGACACCATAGCAGAGGCTTAAGCTGCTACATCGCAGCACCAGTCCCCTTTCTTTGTTTTTAAAGTTATCTGAAAGCCAGAGGATAAGAGTGACAAACATTCCATCCGCTAATTCCAACAGTGAAGGTTGGGTCAGCCAGAGCCTAGAACCCAGAACGCAAACCGAGGCTATAGACCCAACTACTTGAGCCATCCCCTTGCTGTCTCCCAGCCTGTTCATCAGTAGGAAGCTGCTGAAACAGGAGTGGACCTGGAACTAGGACCCTGATACTCTGATATGGGATGTGGGGGTCCCAAGCAGCAGCTTCCTTGCTTTGCCAAATAGCCACCCTTACAGTGATTTTTTTTTAAAGGTTACTAGGTTCTGTGTTTTTTGTTGTTTTAAATAATACATTTAATGGGCCTGGAACCATAAAAATGTATTTTAGCCACTTAGTGGTTAAAGTCCTCGCCTTGCATCCATCAGGGAACCCTGCCTCCCTGTGGGAGACCGGAGGAAACTCTTGGCTCCTGGCTTTGGATCGGCTCAACTCCAGCCATTGTGGCTGCTTGGGGAATGAACCAGCAAATGGAAGATCTTTCTGTCTCTCCTTCTCTTTGTAAATCTGTGTTTCCAATAAAAATAAGTAAATCTTAAAAAAAAAGCCCACATTTTATTTTTGATAATGTTTACATAATTGAGGGGCATGCTTACCCATGGGGACTACCAATTATGGTGGGGAGGGTTGAGGAATGGGGGATAGTAGATTAGATAAGTGCCTCCAATCTCCCGCCTTCTGCCTGTATCTGGGGAAAGTGGAGAGAGGGGAGAGGGCCACTCCCAGCAGCCCACCTGCATAAATACCCAGGAATGGGGAAGGCCACCCCATGTCATCCCAGGGTCCCTGATGTGGAGCATGTTCCAAGGGTACTGCCTAAGCGGTCTTGACAGTTCTAAGATGCTGTTTATTTCTTTGTTCCAAGGTTGAGGAAATCCTTCCAAGGTCCATTGGCTGGCATAGTCCACCTCAGAGTCTTGATTGACTTAGATACTCGCTTTCAAAGCTTGACCTGGAGAGCTGTCCGCTCTGCTCCACCCTTCATGGTATTAGATGTCCTCTTCAGGCCTCAATTACTTATTTTTTAAAAATTTATTTATTTGAAAAGCAGAGTTACAGAGAGAGAGAAGATAGAGTTCTTTTACTTGCTAGTTCCTCTCCCAAATGGCCACAACAGCTGGACTTGGGCCTAAGCCACAGCCAGGAGCTAGAAGCTGCATCGGGGTCTCTGACATGGGTGATAGTAACCCACGTAATGGGCCATTTTCCAAGGCACTTTCAAGGCACTTAAGCAAGGAGCTGGATTGGAACTGGAGCAGCCAATGAGATGCCAATATTGCAGGTGGTGGCTTAACTCTCTGCGTCATAATGTTGTTCCTCCTAAATAATTTAAAATCATTTCTAAGTTCTGTATATTTTGTTTATATGTGTATAAAATATAAAAGTATATAACTGTGTGTGTAGATTTCTATGTATATCTATACATATTTGCATATAACTATGGGATTCAAACAGGAGGGTTCTGGAGGGTGGTCAGAGAAGCATATCAATGAGAGCTGGCAGAGGCCATTTCAGTAACCGGAAAAGCAGAGCGGCAGGAAAGGAGAGATGAGGGGGAGAGGAGTCTCACTTCTGCTATCATCTATATTCGTCAGGGAATCCTGCTGTGCAATAATTAAAATGATGGCAATATGCTGAGATTCTTGGAAGCGGCCACAGGCAGTGGTAACCCTAACCCTGTAAATGAGGACTTTGTATCACTTAGAATTCTTTTGTTTGGGGCAACAAGAAACAATTCTGGCTAACTCAAGTAAAAAGAGAAGAGGAAAAAGCAGAAAGGGTCAGAGAGAAGGAGAAAATGGGGAAGAGTAAAAGATTGATAAGGTCATTACACAGGTTACATAATCCAGCCAGTCCAGGAAGCCCGCAGCTCCGGGACCTCCATGGGATGATCTAACCAGGGACTGGCTTGGTGCAGAACTCCATGGCAAACACCTTGTATCTCAGCGTGTCTGCAGCAAGAACCCGTTTCCCAGGGGAGTTGGTTCTGACCCAGCGCTGGTTTCCAGCTTTGTAAGCTCTGGTTCTGAGCTCGCAGCTCAGGAAAACACTGGGATTCCCCAAAGCAAGGGAGGACAAGCACATACGAAACACAACAAAACTCAGAAAAAACCCTACAGCATGGATTTCTTGGCCAACTATGGGATAACACACGAAAAACCCACTCTGTATTTTAATAAATTCAATGTTCCGATGAGACATCTCAACACGTATCAATTGGTTAAAAGCCCAGATTTGTTGATTTCCCTGTAGGGCGGTAACCTTTTCCGTCTGGGATCATTTGATGTTTGCTTCCACAACTGTTGGCTAATTAACTCCAGTTGGGACGCACTATTTCTGAATTCAGATCAATCAATCTCTGCAAAAGACGAAAAAGTCAACTGGCAGAAAACGATGAAGCCTTGACACAGAAAGCCTTGCTAACCAGCGCAGTAACCCCAATCCGCAACCTTGTCCAGGAATCAAGGGATGACGCCCCCAGGTCGCTGGTAGGAGTTCCCAGGGCAAGAGCCGCGCGGAGTCCCACGTCTGAAGTGCACATTGGGAATTGTAGTTCCGCGAGCAAAGGGCCGAGGGGCAGGCGCCGCACACGCGCAAAAGAGCCCAGGTCAACAAAGACGGCGGCGTGTGCGCGCGCGCGCTGCGGAGAAAGGCACGGAAGGGCATGCGCGTGCGCGGCCGGCGCTCGGAGCTCCTGGGCGCCTGAGAGGACGGGCGAGCAGGCGGGGTTGGGGTTACCGACCGCAGGAGGAGGAGGAGGAGGAGGAGGAGAAAGGGTTGTGCTCTCGGCCGAGCGAGGGGCGGGGCCGCGGGCGGCGCGAGCAGGTGCAGGGCTACCGGGACCCGCCGGCGCGCGAGGGTCCTTGGCCCTCGCCGTCGCAGCAAGTGGCCGCCGTCGCTGGGTCGCCTTGGGTCTGCGGGAGGCGGGTTATGGCGGCGGCGGCGGCGGCAGTGGAAGCCGTGAATGAATTCTCCGGGTGGACGAGGGAAGAAGAAAGGCTCCGGCGCCCCCAGCAGCCCGGCGCCTCCCAGGCCTCCGCCCCCCTGCCTGGCCTCCGCCCCTCCCGCCGCCGCCGGGCCGGCCGCTCCGCCCGAGTCGGCGCATAAGCGGAACCTCTACTATTTCTCCTATCCGCTCTTCGTCGGCTTCGCGCTGCTGCGCCTGGTCGCCTTCCACCTGGGGCTCCTCTTCGTGTGGCTCTGCCAGCGCTTCTCCCGCGCCCTCATGGCCGCCAAGAGGAGCTCCGGGGCCGCGCCGGCGCCCGCCTCGGCCTCGCCCCCGGAGCCTGTGCCGGGCGGCGAGGCCGAGCGCGTCCGCGCCTTCCACAAGCAGGCCTTCGAATACATCTCCATTGCCCTGCGCATCGATGAGGACGAGAAAGGTACCGAGGGAGGGCCGGGGCGGGGTGGAAGGCGAGGGGTCGCCTGGGGGAGGGCTAGCCCTGTGAGTCCCTTTGCTGCGGAGGCGGCTGCGACCCACCCCGGGGGGCCCGCGTCCCTGCACGTCCGACCCTCAGCCGCGGCGCTCGGCCAAAGCGCTCGCCTTTCAGCGCGCCCTGGCTGTCGACTTTGTTTGAGACACCAGCCTTCCTCCCCTCACTGCCCCCCTCCACCCCCAGCTGCTGCATAATCCAAGTCCTGATGAGACACCCGGACGCGCTGGTGACAGTGACAGTTGTCCTAGAGTGACCACACGGCTCCTTTCCAGCTCTGCAAACAGTGTGCGCGGCTGCCTCCGAGCCAGGTTTCCCAAAGGTTTCGATACCAAAGAAGCTGTGCCTTGTTACAGGCTTGTAATGCTAAAGTCCTGTGGTGTCAGGGGCAGAAAAAAGAAAAACGGTGGCTTCGTGTTGAACGTAGTTGAGTATTGAGTGCGGTTGAGTTTGAGTTGTTAAAGGTTCAGAACGGTCATTTTCTTGATGTGATTCTTGGATATTTTTCAGTAAAGTTGTATTTTAGCTAGAACTTTGCTTCCGGTCTAATTAGGCCAGTGTTGTAAAATGACCTCTTAAGTTTCTGAGTTTAAATGTTGAATGGCTTCACTAAGCTTGGAGGTATCACTTTACAATGAAACCTAAAGCAAAGATTTGTGTTTCTGAGTGAAGGCAAGGATACTACATGCATCAGGTTTCTTTTAAGCTTTTTGTTTTAGTCTGTGTGTGTGCCAGGCACTGTGACGTTTGTATGTGTGTTGTTTTACTTAGTATTGTCGTTTCGTCTTCACAATAACCCTGTGCAGTGCGGCTGCAAATGCTCTCAGCTGTTTACAGATGAGAAAACCAAGGCTGGGAAGATGAAAGCAGGTCATTTGAAACCCCTACTAACAGCTAGTGAGCAGTGGTTAAGGGGGCAGAGGGATAAATGAAGCTGAAGGGAATCTGCTAATGTTTGCAAGATCTTTTTCTCCTTTACCTGTAGTGTGCAGGGCTCGTGCTCTGCCTTCTCCCAGAGAAACATTTTTTCACTTTGTCTCAATTAGGCAGTCATTTGCTGTTGCCCTTTGGTGACGACAAAAGCCATCTGTGGCTCATTGGTGGTGTGTCTGCCTGTTACGGGCTTTAAAAACTTTTTGTGGAATTCCAGTATCAGTGAATATGGTTTTCTTTGTGGGACCTGAAGTGAGAAAAATAGGGTGCCAGGAAAGTCAGATAGATAGTCAGGTTTTGGAGGGTCAGGGCAGAATAGAGGGTGAGAGGCTTCAAGAAGGGAAACGCCTGCCAGGAAGGAGGCACGGGTGCTTGTGAACTGCCCACTCTGTTGCCCACGGCCTCCTCGAAACACCCGTGGGTCTCTCAGGGAGGACAAAGAGCTGTTGTGGTCCCCTCCTAGGGAAGCCCTGTTCCGCTGCAGCCACTGGCACAGCTGGATTCCCTGCAGCTTTCTCTTCTAGATGGGAAGACTTGTTCCTACGGGGAGTAGGCTGGTCAGTTTTAATAGTTGGGTTTCACAAAACATTAGGTAGTAAGTTGAGGGGTAGAGCAAGTTCAGAGAAAGAAACCGATTGATTAAAAAAGACTAGGGACTGGCACTGTGGTGCCATCATTTCAGATGGGCAGTGGTACGAGTCCTGTTTCCCTTCCAGAACAGCTCCCTGCTGACGGCCTGGGCAAACAGCAGAGGATGTTCTGAGTGTGTGGGCCCCTGCACCCCATGTGGGAGACTTAGAAGAAGCTTCTGGTTCCCAGCTATGGATTGACCCCCAGTCTGGCTGTAGTGGAGTGAGGGAGTGTCTCTGTAACTCTGATTTGCAACTAAGAATAAGTTAGTCTTAAAAAAAAAAAAAGATTTATTTTAGATTATTTGAAAGACAAAATGTCAGAGCTCTTCAGTCCTTTCTTGCACTTTCCAAATGGCTGCAGTGCTTGATGCTGGGGTAGTCCGAGGTGGTTAGACCATCGTCTCCCAGGTGGCTGGCGGAAGCCCAAGTCCTCGAGCTGTCTTCCACTACCTTCTCAGGCACCTTGTCAAGGAGCTGGATTGGAAGCAAAGCATCTGGAACTTGAACCTGCACTCTGCTGGGGATGTTGGTGTCAGAGGCCGCTACTTAACTCACTGTGCCTCAGTGCCTGCCCTGCTGTGAAGCTGTAGCCTTGTTAATGTGGACATTTGCAAGATGCTGACAGAAGACTGTTGTAGGAAAGCGGGTATTTTTTTTCCGCTGGAGTCATTCGTGGAAGAACTGAATAACGAAAACAAAAACAGATTAAGTAGATGAATGAATTCAGTGTGTTTAATATATTACAAATGAATGAAAATCAGTAACATCCAGTTACATTCACAGTTCAACACAAGGATTTAACATTCTAATTTTGTATGGTAAAGCTAACAAAAATGTTATCTGACCACCTTATTATTTAGTATGTTATTGTAGTTCACTACTTCTTGCTTTTTGCTACAACTCAGGTAGAAGAAATAGCTTATTTTAGGGAAGAAAACTGAAGTCCAGACAGATGCACCGATCTTTCCAAAGTCCTACAGATGTTACATCGTGGGAGAAGGACTTAAGTTTCCATTTTGTACCTCAGCACATATCAGCTTTTTCCGCGTAAAAGTCTCCTTGCTTCTACCTTGTTTGTGGCATACTGGGTTCCACTAGTACGTATAAGAAAATCAGTATATAATGCAAACAATTGTTACACTCACCTCTTGTTTTGTTGTGTAGGTATGTGTGCATGTATTTGTGAGGCAGAGAAATAGAGACCTTCTGTCCGTGGTTAGGTCCCTGATCAAGTACAGTGGCTGCAGCTGGGCAGGCTTGTAGGCCGGAGCCAGGAGCTGCTCGCACTCTCCCACCTGGAGAGCAGGAACCCAAGGGCTTGAGCTGCCTGTTGTGTTAAGAAGCAGAGTAGTGGTCCCGGCGCAGTGGCCTAGAGGCTAACATCCTCGCCTTGAATGGGCGCCGATTCTAATTCCAGCAGCCCCACTTCCCATCTACTTGTGGCTTGGGAAAGCAGCCTTGGGACCCTGCACCCACATGGGAGACCTGGAAGAAGTTCCTTGCCTTGGTAGCACTTGGATCCCATATGGGTACCAGTTTGTGACCTGGCTACTCCATTTCCTGTCAAGCTACCTACTTGTGGCCTGGGAAAGCAGCCGAGGATGGTCCAAAGCCTTGGGACCCTGCAGCTGTGTGGGAGACCTGGAAGAAGTTCCTTACCTTGGTAGCACTTGGATCCCATATGGGTACCAGTTTGTGACCTGGCTACTCCATTTCCTGTCAAGCTACCTACTTGTGGCCTGGGAAAGCAGTCGAGGATGGTCCAAAGCCTTGGGACCCTGCAGCCACATGGGAGACCTGGAAGAAGTTCCTTACCTTAGTAGCACTTGGATCCCATATGGGTACCAGTTTGTGACCTGGCTACTCCATTTCCTGTCAAGCTACCTACTTGTGGCCTGGGAAAGCAGTCAAGGATGGTCCAAAGCCTTGGGACCCTGCACCCGTGTGGGAGACCAAGAAGATGCTCCTGGCTCCTGTTTTCAGATCAGCTCAGCTCTAGCCATTGTGGCCACTTGGGGGAGTGAACCAGGGAATGGAAGATGTTTCTGTCTCTCCTTCTCTCTGTAGATCTGCCTTTCCAACAAAAATAAGTAAACCTTCAAAGATGAGAGAGAGAGATCTTCTCGCTAGATTACTTTCCAATGGCCACAGCAGCTTAAGCTGAGCTGGTCCAAAGCTGGGAAGTGGAACTTCTGTGGGTCTCCCACCTGAGCCATCTTCTACTGCTTTCCCAGACCATTAGTAGGGAGCTGGATTGAAAGTGGAACAGCTGGGACTTGAATCAGCACGCATATGGGATATCAGAACCACAGGTGGGGAATTAGCTTGCTATGCCACAGCTCTGGCTTCTAAACACGTTTAAACATTTTTAAAAGGTTTATTTATTTTTATTGAAAAGTTAGATATACAGAGAGGAAGAAAGAAAGGAAGATCTTCCGTCTGATGATTCACTTCCCAAGCCAGGAGCCATTAGCTTCTTCTGGGTCTCCCTCATGGTTGCAGGCTTTGGGCCATCCTCTCCTGCTTTTCTATGCCTTCAGCAAGGACCTGGATCACAAGTAGAGCAGCTGAGACTCCAGCTGCCACCCAATATGAAGCCAGCACTGCAGGTGTAGGATTAGTGTGCAACACCACCATGCCAGGCCCATTTTTACCTTTTGAAGCAGTGTTTCAGGTCCTCAGTTGGTTCACTGGAGTAGGCAAACTTACCTTTCCTGTGCACCTGCACATGTTCCTATCCCTAGTACAGAGTCTGCAAAGGAGGTGACCCAACATGCAGTGTGTATGTCAATGTTAGGGCACACACCCAGCGCTGTTCCTTGAGAACTGACATCTGGGGGGTCCGAAAAGCCAAGTGGACCAGGAAGCACAGGCTACCCACTGGTGCTGCAGGCCATCAGTGGAACCAAGAGCAAATCTGATAAAGGCAGGAAGTCCTGGAAGGCTCAGGAGATTGGCCTGGAGATATGGGTGGGAAGGGGAAATACAGGCAGCAGCACCCCTGGACCAGCTGCTTTTCCCTGCCAAGCTGGCTGGGGCAGCAAGGGCCAGGCCTCCAGTATGCACTGCTCTTGGGTCTCAGTCACTGGGTGCTTGTTGCCACCCATCCAGGCAGTGTGGTGAGGCCATGGGCAACCAGCCCCATCAAGCGTGGCTCCTAGGTGATAGGCTGGGGTGCTTGTTGTCACCTTTTTTTGTGGTGCGGTGGGGCCAGGCGATCAACCCCGGTACATATGGGAATCCAGGCCACAGTCACTTGTCCCAGTCAGGCCTACCTGCATGTTAGGGGGCCAGGATTCCCCCCGCCCCCACACCTCCCCCGCCTACAGGTTCCCAGGCCCTACACCCAGGGGACTTGTTGCCATCCCTCTAGGTGTCACTACTAGGCCACCAGTTTTGATCCATATGGTTGCAGTTTGTTGCTTTTGGGCAAATGAAGGAATGTGCCGAAGTGAATCATTCTTTTTATTTCCCAAGTGTATATCTGGAAAAACTGCAAATCATCACAGTGTCATTTGGAATATTGAAAAGTTGGACTTCATTCCTGTACTTTTAGTAGAAAAATTGAGGAAGTGTTAGGGTTAAAGAGGATACCGTATAGAAGTATAAAATGAGTTACCTAGGGAGCATACTTTAGGCTGTAGTTAGTGTGCTCAGCTGCTGCGTTGGAGTGCCTGTGTCTTGAGCCCTGGCCCTAGCTCTTGACTCCAGCTTCCTGCCAGTGCAGACCATGGGAGACCACAGTGATGGCTGAAGTCATTGGGTTCCTACTAGCAGACCCAGCTGTTAAGGAGACCTGGTATAAACCATGAGGTGGTAGCTCTCTCCATCTTTCTTTGCCTGTCAAAAAATTTTGGAAATGTAAAGATTGTCAACAACAATACAATAAAATTAAAAAATAAATTAATTAATTAAAAATTTTTTGAAAAAAAAGAAATAAATATATAATGTATATATATACATGCATAATACATATGGAGAGCAGCATAACTGATTCTCAAAAGAAATGCAAATTAAAAATATATAATGCAAACGCATGTGAGAACGATAGAAGCAACATGAATCAAGAAAGATTTGTACTGTATTGATGCTAGTGATTCCTTAGAAAGGAAGGAATGTGGAGTGGAAGCACCCAAAAAAGGAACTTTTGTATCTGTTAGGGTGGAGTCAGTTTTGTTTCTAACCTAAAAAAAAAAAAAAATTCAACATTTATTACAAAGGTGTGGGAATTACATTCCCATATGGAGAGATGTGGGGAGGTGGGCATGATGAATGTTTTTATTTTCTGGGCTGGCACTGTAGCTCAACAGGCTAATCCTCTGCACTGTAGCACCAGCATCTCATTGGGCACCAGTTTGTGTCCTGTCTGCTGAACTTCTGGTCCAGCTCTCTACACTGGCCTGGGATAGCGGTAGAGGATGACCCAAATCTTTGGGACTCTGCACCCACATGGAAGACCTGGAAGAAACTTCGAACACTCAGGTTTGGATCAGCTCAGCTCTGGCCATTGTGGCCATTTGGCTAGTAAACCAGTGGATGGAAGACCTTCTTTATCTCACCTTCTCTCTATAAATCTGCCTTTGAAGTTAAAAAATTAAATTTTAATATTACTTACGCAGTTGAGAGGGAAGCATGCCCATTTGGGCCTCTGATTAGGGTGTGAAGGTTCCAAGTATGGAGGAAGGTAGGTGGGACAAATGTTTCAGTTTTATTTTGTTTTGTTTTTTTTCTTCTGTGTCAACAGAGTGGGGAAAGAGAGCATGCTACTCCTTACTGTCAAACTACATCAGCAATCAGGGATGGAGGTTAGTCATTTGATGATGCCTTAGAGACCCCAATGTGGGGAAGAATGTTCTGAGAATGTTACTTGAGTAGTTTTGATAGTCCTGAAAGTTCATGGTCTCCTTGTGCTAAATATTGCCAAGGTCTGCTGGTTGACAAAGTCCACCTTAGCACATCCACAGACCCAGGGACATGCCACAAAGCTTGGCCAGGAGAGTGGTCCAAATTGTTCTGCTTTCCCATCTTTTGACAAAGCAGTTCATGTCGCTTGTTGGCTGTCCTGTTCCACGTATGCATCTGGACATACTGTCCACTGCACTGGCATCAGCAATTGAGGAGGCCCAGTCCCAATACACGCACTGCAAATTCAGTGCATGTCCTGTGGTTTTCCCTGTGGCCAGAAATTAAGTTCGGCAGTCCAGTCAGAGAGTCCTCCACGAAACCCTGCTTGAAATGACCTCAGACTTATGTGCACCAGCCAGTGTGGGATCAGGTATCGACTAACACCTGCACCAGCCAGTGCACATAATGGTGGATTCAGCTGGTTAGTTCCACCTCAGCCCCACATGAATGAACCAACCCAACCCAACTGGTGCTACAGCCCAGCCCATAAATAAATCTTTAAAACAAAATGTTTCAGTTTTCCCTTCTGTGTCTGTGGGGGAAATAATGGGGGGAAGGTGAGAACAAGTTTGCTGTTCCTTGCTGTCACACTGTATCAGTGCTTGGGAAGGAGACAGTCCTTTGAGCCCCCTATGTAGAAAAATATGTTCTAAGGATATTACTTGAATGGTTTTGATTGTTCTGAGAGGTTATTAGCTTTGTTACACCAGCGGTGTAAAATTCTAAGGCCTGTTGGCTGTCCTTGTCTACCTCAGTGAGCCTTAGGTGCTTGTTTTAGAGCCTGGAGTATTGATTAAACTTCCTCCTTTCCATCTTTTGATGAAGTGCTCGAGCTCTTCTGTTGGCTTAGATGACCTTGCTGTCTTTGTGTTCATCTGGGTATACTCTCCATTCTTGCACTAGGACCAACAACTGAGGTGGCACATTCCTGCAACATGTGTTCTATGATTGGACCACATGTCTATGTGATTTTCCATGAGGTCAGAGATCGAGTGCAGTGGTCTAGTTGGGGAGCCCCTAAAAAAACCTCACCTAGGAGAACTTCAGATCCTGCTCTCGTGTATGCCAGCTGATACAGGGTTGAGCTCAGTCTTCTTCCTGTGCTAGCCAACATATGTATCAGTGGGTGTAACTGCCTGGTAAGTCCTGTCCCCAGTCCTGGTTCTCATGCAAACTGGCGAGTCCTCCAACAGTCCTCCAACACAGCCCAGCCCAGCCCAGCCTGTCCCCAGAACTGGTTCTCGTGTATACCAATGGGTGTTAAGGCCTAGAAGGAATGTTCTCAAACATCTCCTACCAGGTTCTCCCCCAGCTCTGATTCTCACACATTCTGGTGGTTTCTGTAGTTCATTCTAGTGTGACCTAACCCCAGCCCCTGTACTCACTGCCTTAACCTTGGCCCACTCCCAATCCCAGCCCAGCCTGCTCCCAGACCCAGTTCTCATGTGCAACAGCATGTGCTGTGGCCCATCAGGGATGTCCCCAAAGATCCCCTACTAAGCCCACTCCCAGACCCAGTTCTTGTGCATGTTGGCAGGTGCTGTGGCCCAACCTGGCATGTCCTGTCCTTAGTCCTGCCACTCACCGGTAGGTGCTGTGGCCTAGTAAGGATGACCCCCAGGAACCTGCTCAGATCCACCTTTAACCATGGCTCTTGTGAGCACTGGTAGGTGCTGCAGCCTAGCTTGGCCTGATGTCCCCAAATCTTGGCTCTTGTGTGCACGGGCAGTTCCATTAGCCTGATGGGGAAGGCCCTCCAGATTCCCCCTTTGGATCCACCTCCTAATTTTGTAACGGTGGGTACAAGCCTCAGCTCCCTTGATTACCTGTTGTCCCAATGAGCTGTTTTCACTGGAAGACCAAGAAACAGACAAATGTCATACAGGCCCACAAATTTTTCTAATAGTAAGTTTATTTCATTTTTGATGTTTACATAGTTGAAAGGGGTACATGCCCATATGGACCATCAATTGGAATGAGGAGGGTGAAGGGTTGGGAGAAACTGGATGAGCCAACTGCCTCTGATCTCCTTTCTTTTGGTATTTGCGGAAAGTAGAGAGAGGGCTGCTCCTAGCAGCCTAACTTCGTCAGTACCCAGGAATGGGAAAAGACCACCTGATGTCATTCCAGGGTCCCTGATGTGGAGCATGTTCTGAGGGTACTGTCTAAGTGATTTTGATAGTTCTGAGATGCTGTTGATTTCGTTGTTCCAAGGTTGAGGAAATCCTTCCAAGGTCCATTGGCTCACATAGTCCACCTTAGAGTCTTGATTTGACTAGGTACTTGTCGGGAGTTGGAGGACTGTCCAATATGTTCTGCCCTTCATGGCACTAGATGTCCTCTGCAGGCCTCAATGAACTGGTTGTCATGGAGACCCAGTTCTGACACGTGCACTCCATGGTCAGACCACATATTCTGTGATTTTCACTGTGGTTGGAGTTCTGAGTGCAACGATCCAGTTGGGGACATCCCCAAAAGAATCCCAACAGAGGTGACTCTAGACTTGACTCCTGTGTGTGTCAGCCACTGTAGGGTCCAGCTCAGTCCATCACTCAAATCGGCAGACATACACACTGGTGACTGTAGTTGCCTGGTCAGTTCTGTCCCCACCCCATCTCATATTCAAACCAGTAGATGCTATAGCCCAGATAACCCTGCCCAACACATACTTGCCCTCATGGACAGCAGTGGGAGCTGTAGCCTAGTTGGAGCAACCTCCAGTAATCACCTCTAGGCCCACCTCCAGCTTTGGTTCTTATCCATGCTGATATGTGCAGCAGACTGGTCCAGTCTGTCTCACATTCTATTCAGCTCTAGTACACATCAAAGGGCATTGGGGTCTAGCTCAACCCAACCAACCCCATTACCCAGCCCTCACGCATGTCAGTGGGTGCAACTGCCTGTCTAGCCAGGCCCACCCCCAGCCCTGTTTCTCATGCTCACCAATGGGATCTGCAGCCCATAGAGGAGTAACCATAGTTTCCCTCCTGGGTCTGCTCCCAAACCTGGGTCTTGCACTTTCCAGGTGGTTCTACAGTCTAGTCTTCATAGGACTTGCCCCCAGTCCCAGCACTTGTCAGCTAATGCTGCTGCAAAGCCCAACCAGCATACAATTTCTCTGGGGTATTCATGTACCAGTGGATATGGTTGTTTAACCCAACCTGGCACTTCCCCTAACACAGCTCACATGGAGGCCATGCTCAGCCTGGTCGGCCTCTGGTTGTAGCTCTCACGCTCACCAGCAGGGGCAGTTGTCCAGCAGGGAAGCCCCCGCAGCAACTTTGCTGGGCTCATGTGTACTGGTGGGAGCTGCATCTCAAACTGGCTTGGCTCACCTTACCTTGGTATCCATCAGTGGGTGCTGCGGCCTGGCTCAGCCTGGCTTACCCCAGGTGCAGTTCATGCTGGTTGTTGCAACAGCCTAGTCCAGCTCAGCCAGACCCCAGTCCCATCCCTAATATGAACTGCCCAGTGCTGTGGCCAAACCCGGCCTGTCCTGCACCCTGGTCCTGGGCCTCGTATCTGCCAGTGGGTGCTATGAACTGGCCCAACCTGGCCTGCCCCTAGACCTTAGCCACACATATTCTGGCTGGCAGTGTAACCTGGCTTGGTCTGGGCTGATGCCAGCCCTTGTTGTTGTACTCACTTGCAGGGACTGTGTCCTGACAGAGGAGTTCCCTAAGCTCCTCCATCAGGTCACCTCCCAGTGGGCATAGCGATGGGTCCTTGGCCCAGCCTGATTTAGCCCACCTCCTGTCCTGGCAAGAATAGCGGCCTTGCCCTACTGGCTCACACCCATTCCAGCTCTTACTGTTGAATGCTATAGCCCTTACCACACCTGGTCCAACTCCAGACCCAGCTCTTGCATGGTTCAGCAGAGGCAGACCTAGCCCAGCCTGTCCTACATCAACCCTGGCTCTTGTCTGCACCAGCAGGTACTGGAAGTGTCCCTCATTCTGACCTTTCCTCAGTCCCCAGCCCCTAGTAATGCATGCCTGCCCACGTGTGCTCCTGATAGTGGGGTAGCCCTAGCTGGCAAGCACCTGCTGTGGCATGAATCTTAAAAAAAAAAAAGTAAGTATGTTGGAACACTGGTATTGTTAACAGAGTTGGCATTAACCAGACCAAGAATGCTTGCCAGCTATTGACTACTTTTCTCCCACTTGTATAACACTTGCAAGGCAGCCTAGGCTACCACTTAAGCTGGGGTGTAAGTTGAGAAGGATGCATGTTCAGTTGGACCACCAATTAAGGTGGGGAGGGTTGTGGGGGCAGGAGCTAGGGAGTGGTGGAGGTCGCCCCTGCTGACAAACTATTGCACCATCCAGGAATGGGGAATGGCCACTTGAGGTCATCTTAGGGACAACCCCCATGTGGGGAAGAATGTTCCCAGGGTGTGACTTGAGTGGTTTTAATAGTTCTGAGATGGGGTTGCTGTGTTGCTCCAGTGTTGAAACAATCTTTCTAAGGTCTGTTGCTTGACAAAGTCCTCCTTAGGGCATACATTTGTTGCCAAAGCTAGGCCAAGAGAGGTGTCCAATCTACTCTATATTCCTTTTCCTTTTCCTTTTTTTTTTTTTTTTTTTAATTGAAAAGGCAGATATACAGAGAGAAAGATCTGTCTGTAGATTCAAGCCTCAGGTGGCTGCAATGGCCAGAGCTGAGCTGATCTGAAGTCAGGAGCCAGTAGCTTCTTCTGGTTCTCCCGGGCGGATATAGGATCCCAAGTCTTTGGACCATTCTCTACTGGTTTCCCAGACCCCAAGCAGAATGGAGCTGAATGGAAAGTGGAGTAGCTGGGATGTGAGCCCCCCCACTGGTATGGGCTCCTGGTGCAAGCAAGTTGAGAATTTAGCCACTAAATTATGGTCCCTAGGCCCAGTTTACTTTTTATGCTCTGACAAGGTACTTGACATCCTCCGCTGGCCTAGATGACCTATCATATCCTCCATGTGATTTGGGGCATGTTATCCACTGCACAGCCATCAGCAACAGAGGAGGCCCAGTTACAACACAACACATGGACTCCAAGGTTAACCACATAGTCTGTGGTCAGAGTTTGAGTCCAGTGATCCCGTTGTCCAGTCACCAGTGAGAGCAGCAGTCCACCAGAGGAGTACCCCCATTCCCCTGCAAGGCAAACTTCCAGACTCTGGACCTTAGTCTTACCAAAGGGTAGTGTGATCCAGCCTGACATGACTTGTAGCTTGTACCTAATTTCAGCACTTCCTAGCGCAGGTGCTCAGCCAACCTGCACTTACTCTGGCTCTTGCATGTGCCAGTATATGAGGTGGCTTAGCTTAGCCTGGTCCTGTACTCAAGCCAGCTCTCGTGTAGGCCAATGGGTGTTGCAGCCCTGCTTTGCCCAATCCACCCCCAATCCCAGCTGTCACCTGTGGGAATATGGGAGTAGTGGCCTAGCAGGGAAGTCCCTGAAGCTCCCCTACCAGGCTCATCCCCAGTCTAGGATCTTGTGCGTGCTGGTGGGTGCTGCAGCGCAGTCTGGCATGGCCCACCTTGCCTTGGTGCTATAGCCTGTCTCCACCTGGCCTAACCCCAGTCCCAGCTGGCAGGTACTGCATCCTATCCCAGCCTGGCCAGTCCCCAGGCCTCAACCTCATGTGAACTGGCAGGTGTTGTGACCAAACCTGGCTTGGCCTGCACCCCATCCTGACTGTCATACTTCTACTGGGTACTGTGGACTGATCCAGCTCAACTTGTCCCCAGACCTTGCCCACATGTATGCCAGTGGGCACCGTAACCTAACCTGGCCTGGCCTGGGCTGCTCCCAGCTTCGTTTCTTGTGCTCACCAGTGGTAACTGCGTCCTAACAGGGGAACTCTCCATATTTCCCTATCAGAAAAGCTCCCAGTTGCAGACCTTGGCAGTGTTGACAGGTACTGTGGCTTAGCCTCATGTGGCCCATGTTTTTAACTTTTTAAACGTCACATCAGTATTCACATTTGTGGCCTGGTATGGTAACCTGCTGGCTTAAGTATTTGCCTTGCATGTGCTGGGATCCCATCTGAGTGAGTTCATATCCTGGCTGCTCCACTTTTTACATCCAACTCCCTGCTTGTGGCCTGGGCAACCAGTTGAGGACAGTACAAAGTCTTGGGACCCTACACCTGCCTGGGAGACACAGAAAAAGCTCTGGGTCCTGGCTTCAGGTTGGCTCAGCTGTGGCTGTTGTGGCCACTTGTGGAGTGAACCAATGGATGGAAGGTCTTTCTTCCTGTCTCTCTTTCTCTCTGTAAATCTGACTTTCCAATAAAATAAAATATTTTTAAAAATGCACACTACTCAGAATTCTAACACTGCTATTCTTATTTTTTAAAGATTTATTCATTTTTATTGCAAAGTCAGACATATAGAGGAGGAGAGACAGAGAGGAAGATCTTCTATATAATGATTCACTCCCCAAGTAACCACGATAGCCGGAGATGTGCCAGTCTAAAGCCATTAGCCAGGAGCTGTTCTGGGTCTCCTACAAGGGTGCAGGGCCCCAAGGCTTTGGGCTGTCTTCCACTGCTTTCCCAGGCCATAAGCAGGGAGCTGGATGGGAAGGGGGGCTGCTGGGATTAGAACCGGCGCCCATTTGGGATCCTAGTGCGTTCAAAATGAGGACTTTAGCAGCTAGGCCACAGGGCCAGGCCCAATATTTTAACTTTTTAAATATCACATAATTATTTATGCTTGGGGCCTGGTGCAGTAGCCTAGTCACTTAAGTCCTTGCCTTGCATATGCTGGGATCTCATATGGGTGCCAGTTCATATCCAAACTTCATATAAGCATTTTCTTTTTTTAGAAGCTTGTATTTTAGGATTAATTTTTTTATTTGAAAGGAAAAGTTAGAGACAGAGACATCTTCCATATGCTGATTCACTCTTGAAGAATCTGTAACTGCCAAGGATGGGCCTGGCTAAAGCCAGGAGCCACAAATTTTTGGGTCTCCCACCTGGATGATGTGGGCCCACCTGGATGATGTGGGCACAGCTATCTGCACTATCTTTCATTGGCTTCTTGGGCACATTAACAGGGAGCTGGGTTGGAAGTGGAGCACAGGGACAGGAGCTGCTGCCGTTTGGGATGCTCATGTTACATATAGCAGTTTAACTTGTTGTGCCACAGTGCCAGCCCCGTAAATTGCCTTTACTGGAAAAGATAAGATAGACATCCAAGCTAAATTGATTTACAACCCTTGGTAGTTTGTCCATGTGTTGTTATCAAGTTTTTACTGAGTAGTTGCTCTCAACCAGGCAAGGGTGGCATACTAGTGATAGAGTAAAAACTAAGAGATTATCCCATGCAAGGAGCTGTGCAGGATAGTAAGTACATCTAGTTAGTGATTTCTTTTCAGGATTAGCCAGATGGAAGAAGGAGTGGGAAATGGACACCCAAAGGGAGATAAGGTTCCTTTTTAAATGATTTTAAGTTTGTTTAAAAGGCGAGGAGGTCACACGTGAAGCATGTTTGGGAGTGGAGAAGTCGGGAGGGCATGGGTGGGAGAGTGGGAGTTGGTTCTGCCTCCGTTCTGGGTCTGTGGGAAGAGATCACTTCTCTGTGTCATCGGGCTCCATGTGGTCACGGAAGGAGAGAGGGAAGGGGAGGGGACATTTGATTGGTAAGTGGGATTTACAAAGAGCAAGGCGAGTATAGTGTCTATGTCATGACTCTGACCTAGTTACCTGTCTATCCTATTTCATTTCTCATTTGGAGATTTCTGACTCTGAACCCGAGGGTTGCTGAAGGGTGCAGACTCATCAGTTCTGTGATCCTGCTGATGAAGGGCACAGGCCTTGCCTGTCCTGGGTTCGGAACCCTTCAGGAGCTGGAGAGTTTCCTTTCAGTACCAATGGCTGCTTCTGCTGCATCTTCATCATCACTCTTGAGGTTGGCTTGTTTGCACAGGAGCTGGCAATGTAGGCAGTCTAATCATGCAGTGTGTGCACTGAGACCAGACCACATAACCTGTGTGTTCTGGTCCCTAAAATTGGAGCTCATGATTTGTCTAAGGCCAATACAAGATGAAAGGGTGGACTGCTTGTGGATACCAAAAGCCATTGATGGGCCTGTTCCTACAGTGGGTGCAGCAGCCTGGCCCCCGGGCCCTCCAAACCCCCTGGCTAGCTGACTCCCAGCCCTGAATCACTTGCATGCCTGCAGGTGCCATGTCTGGCCCTGGGGAGACCAGCAGCACAGGCCCACTTAACTCCCCTGCCTAGTCTGCCCTGGGAGGTGGCATTTCTTATAAGACTTATTTTATGTTATCCAGGGAGACACGATATTGTATTGATTTTGAAATTTCAAGTGGTATAAGGACTGAGAGACGTTTTTGTTTAAGTAGGGCCATGAACTGTTCATGAAGGACTACTAGGCATTGATTTCCACATTTGACCTATTGTATCCTAGCATCAGTCACTTCTGAAGTTTTGCAGAGACTGTGGATAAGAAATTAATTTTCAAAAACAGTTGAGGTTTGCATATAAATATCTTCTTACAAGAAAGTGACTGCCTGTGTGACTTTTGATTATGCTGAATTTTTAATACTTTTTAAAAGTAAACTTGGAATATGAATGAATGTGATTCAAAGAAAATAGGAATGTGTTACTCAACATTACATTTGTAACCCTGTGTACCAGTTCTCATGATGCAGTCATTTGTTAAATACTGTAGAAAGTAATGAACAATGAACACATTACGTCAGATTTGAATATAGATAGGAACATTGCTTTTTCTCTCACTATTAGTGAAATCGTGTTTGTATTTTCCAGCACATATATTTAAAAACTCATTTATTTAAACTACATTTTCCCTAAATAATATTTTTCCTCTGCAGAGCATTTCAGTGGTTGTGTCAGGATCTTGAGATGATAAACAAAAAGGGACTCAGAGAATCACCAAAAGCACTGTGATTGTACTCCCCCCACTTGGAGATTTCTGTATCTGAAAGTACTAAGAATTCACATAGTAATGATTTTCAGACTTGATCACAACTTTATTCTTCATATCTTGGCAGTATGCTCTGGGATACATGCAAGTAGGTGTTTCTGTTTTAAAGCAGGAAAAAAGGATCAAGCTGTGGAGTGGTATAAGAAAGGTATTGAAGAACTAGAAAAAGGAATTGCTGTCATAGTTACAGGACAAGGTAAGTGATATTTATATTTGCTTGTAGCCATCCCAGATTACATGGTTATACCCCTTTTTCCAAGAGTACACACCTGAAACCACACATAGAACTGAGCTGGTTAGACTGACTCCAAGGCAGTTAGCACGACTGACCGACAGGTAGTGCATATGCTTTGTGTATCCTTGACAAAGAAGGGGATGATTGAGGTCTCGGGTTAGACCAGCTAGGAGGGCCTGAGATGTTGTACAATTTATATACAATTTGTAACTTACAAATAGTTTTTTTCTGGAATTTTCCACTTGGCTTTCTTGAGCCAGGGTAAAGCCTGGAATCAGGCGCTCCTTCCACGTCTTCCACAGGGTATTAGGTGCAGAAGCATTTGGGCCATCCTCTGCTGCTTTTCACAGGTCAGTAGCAGGGAGCTAGATTGGAAGTGGGGCAGCTGAGACACCAACTGGTGCCCTTATGGGATGGTGACATCTCAGGTGGTAGCTTTACCTGCTGTGCAAAAATGATGGCCCCAGGTTCATTCACAGTCATTTAAAAAAAAGATTTTATTTTTATTGGAAAGGCAGATTTACAGAGAGAAGGAGAGACAAAGAGAAAGATCTTTTATCTGCTGGTTCACTCCCCAAATTGCTGCAGTGGCCAGAGCTGAGCTGATCCAAAGCTGGGAGTCATGAGTTTCTTCTGGGTTTCCCAGGATTAATCTGTTGAGCCAGAGCAATAGCCATTTTGATATCTTTAAAATTTTGTTTATTTGAGAGAATGTGATGTGAGCATTGCCATTCATTGGTTCACTTCCCGAATGTGTTCATCATTTGGGGCTTGGTCAGTCCTGGGCTGAGTGGCTGGAACGCAACTTGAGCTGTCACAGCTGCCTTCTAGGATCGGTATTTGCAGGAATCTGGAGCTAGTGGGTGTCGAACACAGGCACGCTGATACCAGACACAGGTGTCTCAGCCAGTGTCTAGAATAGTAGGTACGATGCCCACAGCCTGGGAATTGGGTTTTCCAAGCAGAGCATTTATTTGTCATCCATATTTTCCTATCATATAAAATTAAAATTAGAGTTTAATATCTTTAAATTTTGCCACTTAAAGATTTATTTTTGTTGTTTGTTTAAAAGGCAGAGCAGAGACAGAAGGAGAGACATGTTCCATTAACTGATCCTTTTCCCAAATGGCCACAGTATCCAGGGCTGGGTCAGGCCAAAGCTAGAAGCCAGGGATTCCGTCCTGATCACCTGCATAGGTGCTCAGGGACAAAGTACTTGGGCCAAATTCTGTCCAAATTCCACCTCTGTGGCACATTGGTAGGAAGTTTAGAAGACAGTGTTTGGAACTCAAACCAGCACTCAAATGTGGGATAATGGTGTTGCAAGGTTAACACATCATTCTTTGGATGTAGTTATGGCAACAGTATTAATAGCTGTTACCAATCAGGTCTGGGATCACCTCAGATGAAGTTTCTTTGGAGTTCCCTTCAATTGAACTGCTGATCTCAGAACCTCAACCATAAAGAGACTATGTCAGCCAATAGATTCTGAAGAGATTTCATCGTGCTTGGAACGGCAAGATTGGCAGCAATTCAGAACTGGTGAACTGTCAAAGCTGCTTGAGCAGGACCCTCGGAGCATGCCTCACATTGGGGACATAGGATGGGTGGGAATCTGGGTGGGGCTTCTCCCTTTGTTTCTCCCATGACCCCAGATACAGGGGGGAAAAATGATGATATTTGTGTGGAAACAATGGTGTTACCCACTTTCCTGTAGCCCTTGACCTAATCAAGGGTCCTAATCAGCTAAGTAAGATTATTTAAAAAAATAAAATAAAAAATAACACTCCAAAAAAATAGCTGTTACCAAATTTATGCATGCACAAGAAAAAGTAAATCTTACTATGACTGCAGCCTGACTGATAGCATTAACCTGGCAGTCATTATAAAATGTGTCCCAGTTTCAAATATTTTGAAAAATAGGTGAAAATATCTTAGGCTCTGTGAATTATGTGTGAAGTCAGTGCAGTACTATGTAAGTTTGAACCCATCAAGAGGAACTGTAATTGTTTTTTTGGAGATGATATTTAATATCTTGAAACTTTATTAACAACTTGACTCTGCGTAACTGGGGTGATACTTGTTCTTAAAAGAGTATTCCTAGAGAAATATGGGTATTTTAATAAATTCTTTTTTTCTTTTAGGTGAACAGTGTGAAAGAGCTCGACGCCTCCAAGCTAAAATGATGACAAATTTGGTCATGGCCAAGGACCGTTTACAGCTTCTAGGTATCAATTAGTGTGAATTTGAGTGTGATATGTCTGTTTCGATACAATATGTGTTTGAATTGTGTATCTAATGAATCTTTATTTTTTTTTAAAGATGTATTTATTTTTATTGAAAAGTCAGGTATGCAGAGAGGAGAGACAAAGAGGAAGATCTTCTGTTCATTGATTCACTCCCCAAGTGGCTGCAGTGGCTGGAACTGAGCTGATCTAAAGCCAGGAGATAGGAACTTCTTTCAGGTCTCCCACACGGGTGCAGGGTCCCAAAGCATTGGGCCGTCCTCAACTGCTTTCCCAGGCCTCAGGCAGGGAGCTGGATGGGAACAGGGCTGCCAGAATTAGAACCGGAGCCTGTTTAGGATCCCGGGGCATTTAAAATGAGTGCTTTTGCCGCTAGGTCACCATGCCAGGCCCCTCAAATGAATCTTAAGTTGTACAGAGAAATAGGTTCATTTTGCAAATGTGGCCTAGGCATTTTTAAAAAAGATTTATTTTTATTGGAAAGACAGATTTACAGAGAGAAGGAGAGACAGAGACTAAGATCTTCCATTCACTGGTTCATTCCTCATGGCTGCAACAGCTGGAGCAGAGCTGATCCAAAGCTAGGCACTTCTTCTGGGTCTGTGACACAGGTACAGAGTCCTAGGCTTTGAACTGTCCTCTATGGCTTTCCCAGGTCATAAGCAGGGAGCTGGATGGGAAGTGGAGTGGTCAGGCCACAAGCTGGTGCCTATATGGGTTGTGGCACTTGCTTGCAGAGGATTAGCCAGTGAACCATCACACCTGCCCCTGCCCCCTTTTAATTAAAAAATTTCCAGTGTTTAAAACTCAGTTGCAAGAGTATACTGAACACATGATGTATCACTCATCTCTGCCAGTTGTTTCTTCATGGTTAATCTTGGTTAGTCTGTACCAGGACCAGACAAACTTTAACTTATGCACCAAACCTAGCTCCCTCCCCATCAGAAAGTTTTGTTTGGTTTTAAATATTTGTTTGATAGATTGATTTACAAAGAGAGAGAGAGAAAGAGAGAGAGATCGATCTTCTGTCTCCGGTTCACTCTTCAAAGGCCAAAAGGACCTGGGCTGTGTGAGGCTGGAATCAGTAATGGGAACTCCATCCAGATCTCCATACAAGTGAAGGGACCCAAGCATTTGAAACATCCTTCTCTGTGTTCCCAGGCACAGTAACAGGGAGGTAAATCATGAGTGATTAGGGTCCAGTGCAGTAGCCTAGTGGCTAGAGCCTTTGTCTTGCACACGCTGGGATCCCATATGGGCGCCAGTTCTAATCCCGGCGGCCCAGCTCCTCTTTCAGCTCCCTGGTTGTGGCCTGCGATGGCAGTTGAGGGGGCCCAAGACTTTGGGACCCTTCCCCCCACATGGGAGACCTGTGAAGGCTCCAGGCTCTTGGCTTTGGACTGGCTCAGCTCCGGCCATTGCAGCTGCTTAGGGAGTGAAAAAACGAATGGAAGATCTTCTTACCTGTATATCTGACTTTCCAATAAAAATAAAATAAATCATAAAAAATGAAGAAGAAAAAGTAGAGCAGCCAAGAATCAAACTTTTGCTCATATTGGATGCTAGTGTTTCAAGAGGTGACCTACCACAATATGCCACATCAGTGCCCTAAGATAAGCAATCTAGAAGAAATAAAATTGCCGCGCCTAATGGCTCAAATGGCTAATCCTCCCCTTACAAAGCACTAGGATCCCATATTTGTGATGGTTTGTGTCCCAGCTGCTCAATTTCCTTTCCAGCTCCCTGCTTTTGGCCTGGGAAAGCAGCAGAGGAAGGCCGGAAGCCTTGGGACTCTGCACCCATGTGGGAAACCTGGAAGAAGCTCCTGGCTCCTGGCTTCGCATCAGCCCTGCTCTGGCTGTTGAGTCCATTTGGAGAGTGAACCAGTGGATGGAAGATCTGTCTCTCCGTCTCTCTGTAAATCTGTGTTTCCAATAAAAATAAATAAAATTAAAAAAAATAAAAAAATAAATAAAATCTTAGGGAGAAAAAAAGAGAAATAGAAAGTAGTGTAGTCAAGACTTCTGCTGGCAGTGAAACAGGATGGCAGTGTTGTAGGCAGCAAGCAGCTTAACCTACTGCACCTCAGTGTTGGCCCCAGATACAGGCATCTTAATAGGCATCTGAGGCACTAGGGTACATACTAACCACAGGATCTCATCATTGCTTCTTAACTATTAAACATTTTTTTTGTTTTTACTTTATAATGAAAGTTTTCGTGAATATTTGGTTACCTTTTATTAGAGTGTGAATTGATAAGACATTTATAAATCAATGTCTTTTCTAATTTATATTTTTACCAACAAATATGAGATGCCAGAGTCTGTGACTTAACCTGCTGTGCACTCCTGCCTCTAATTCAAAACTTTTAAGATTCACGTCTGAGTGTAATTTATCCCGGCTGCCCACTTTCCCTCCCTAGACACAGCATGCTTTCTTTCTCAGCGTTTGGAAAGATCAGATGACCTGTTAGCTAACCAAAAAAGAGAAAGTCAAAGGTATAGTGTATCAACCTGTTTTAGAATGCAAAATTTGTGCAGTGCTTTGTGATTTGTGTAAAAAGGGTAGCTATGGTTTGACCTGTCCCCAAGATCTGTGTCATTGTACTATGAAGCACACATGTGCCTGCTTGTCTGAACTTAGAAACAACAGTTTAAGACAGTTGTAGTGTCCTGGATTTATTCATTGACTTGCTGATGCTGCAACAACAGCAAAAATTATTATTATAACTTGGAGTATTTCAGCAAAGTCAGTGTGGCAAAATTAAGTCCCTAGTATGGATTTGGCATACAGTATACGCTTCTTTTATTTTTAAAGGGCTATTTATGTTTTACTTGAAAGAGTTAAAGAGAAAAAGAGATGCAGAGAGAGAGATCTTTCATCTGTTAGGTTACTCCCTAAAGGGTTGCTATGGCTAGAGATGGACCCATCCAGAGTTGGAAGCCAGGAACGTGTTCTGGATCTCCTGTGAGAGTGCAGGATCCCAAGGCTTTGCACCATCCTCGACTGCTTTCCTAAGCCACAAGCAAGGAGCTGGAAGGAAGTGGAGCAGCCGGGACATGACCAGTGCTCATGTGGGATCCTGGTGATTGTAAAGCGAGATCTCAGCTACTAGGCTACTCATTGGGCACCTGAGTTTTATTGATCTTGCATGTACTGATTCACTCTCCAAATGTTTTCACCTGCTAGAGCTGGGGCAGATGGAGTCCAGGAGCCTGGAACTATCCAGAACTTGTACAAGAGTGACAGATAGCTAAGTACTTGAGCCATTCCATGCTTCCCTCCTCTTCCTTCCCCACCCTGCATAGAATCTGTAGCAGGAATCTGGATTGGAAGAAGGCACTCCAGGATGGGACGCGGATGTCCCAACCAGTGGCTTAAACCTTTTGTACCATAGCACTACCTTTAGACCAGATCACAGGAGGTTTTTTCTGTAATCTGAAGTGGAGATAGAATTGAGAATTTAAAAAAATATTTAGGTGAAAAATTTTCAAAGTGGATTATGTAGGTATGTGGCACAGAGCTTTGTTTTAAATGAAGAATGTTAGACCTTCCATCTACTAGTTCACTCCTCAATGCTGCAGTGGCCCCAGTTGCAGGCAGGAGCCCGGGACCTCTTCTGGGTCTTTCTCTTTTTTTATTTTATTTTAAAGATTTATTAATTTTTTTATTACAAAGTCAGATATACAGAGAGGAGGAGAGATAGAGAGGAAGATCTTCCGTCCCCAAGTAAGCGCAACAGCCAGTGGTGCCAGACTTGATTGTTGAGTGTGCTTGCCAGACAGGGTCTGGCACAGTCTGTCACCCCAGTCAGCTTATGCGTATGTTGGTGGTTGTAATTACTGGGTCAATTCTGTTTCCAGCCCTGTCTTCCACACGAACTGATGGGTGTTGCAGAGAAAAAGAGACAAAGAGAAAGATCTTCCTTCTGCTGATTCACTCCTCGAGTGGCTGAGCTGGTGCGAAGCCAGGAGCTTCTTCTGGGTCTTCTGTGTGGGTGCAGGATCCCTAGGCTTTGGGCTGTCCTCCACTGCTTTCCCAAGCCACAACCAGGGAGCTGAATGGGAAGTGAGGCCGCTGGGACACTAACCATCACTCATTTAGGATCCCAGTGTGTGTAAGGCGTGAAGTTTATGCACTAGGCTACTGTGCTGGGCCCACCAGTTGAGTTTTGGATGCTTCACTTTTGATCCAGCTCCCCGCTCATGCATCTGGGAATGAGTGACGGATGGCCAAAGTACTTGGGTCTCTGAAACCCATGTGAGATACCCAGATGGAGTGCCTGGCTTCCCCCTCAGTCCAGCTCCTACTGCTGTGGCCATTGAGGGAGTGAGCCAGCAGAGGGAAGGCTCATCTCTCTCTGTGTATCCCTCTCCCTCTCTTTGTAACACTGCCTTTCAAATAAGCAAATAAATATTTTTTTAAAAGATTTATTCATGGGCCCGGAGGCGTGGCCTAGCGGCTAAAGTCCTCGCCTTGAAAGCCCCGGGATCCCATATGGGCGCCGGTTCTAATCCCGGCAGCTCCACTTCCCATCCAGCTCCCTGCTTGGGGCCTGGGAAAGCAGTTGAGGACGGCCCAATGCATTGGGACCCTGCACCTGCGTGGGAGACCCGGAAGAGGTTCCAGGTTCCCGGCTTTTCAGATCAGCGCGCACCGGCCCGTGGCGGCTCACTTGGGGAGTGAATCATTAGACGGAAGATCTTCCTCTCTGTCTCTCCTCCTCTGTGTATATCTGGCTGTAATAAAATGAATAAATCTTTTTTTTTTTTTTTAAAGATTTATTCATTTTATTACAGCCAGATATACACAGAGGAGGAGAGACAGAGAGGAAGATCTTCCATCCGATGTTTCACTCCCCAAGTGAGCCACAACGGGCCGATGCGCGCCGATCCGAAGCCGGGAACCTGGAACCTCTTCCGGGTCTCCCATGCGGGTGCAGTGTCCCAAGGCATTGGGCCGTCCTCAACTGCTTTCCCAGGCCACAAGCAGGGAGCTGGATGGGAAGTGGAGCTGCCGGGATTAGAACCGGCGCCCATATGGGATCCCGGGGCTTTCAAGGAGAGGACTTTAGCAGCTAGGCCATGCCGCCGGGCCCAAGCAAATAAATATTTAAAAAACATATTGCTTTAAATTGCCAATTCTGTTTAAAAAGTGAATGGTGGAGACAACATTGAATTACTTGTGTTCATGCTACTTTCCAGCCTGGTGATTTGGACCAGTAGATATTGAATAACTGTTCGCTAGTAATAAAAGTGATATGTAACTGTCTCATAGTGCAAGACCTGAATAAGGCATATTTTGAATATAGGTATTAACTTGTTCATTTGTGTTGCTATTTTCATGTCTGAGTTTTACTGATGATATTGAATATTTTGTATAGATGCAAAAATTTCATCATGTGGTAACCTTGTAAATCTTGCATAATTTTTCATTTTTACAAGCACATTTTATTTCTTTTTTCTATATATTTTTTTATTGTATTGTTGACAATCTTTACATAGTTAATTACGGTAAAAAAGGTTCAGGGGCTATAGGGAAGTGGGTAATACTATTATCTCCATATTGTTTCCTTCATGTTTATTTCTTGATTATATATTTTTCTTTTTGTTTATTTTGTTTATTTTTAACTCCCTCTTTTGCATAGAGAAGCTGCAACCAGGTATGCAGTTTTCTAAATCACAAACAGATGTCTATAACGATAGTACTAACCTGACATGCCGCAATGGACATCTCCAGTCAGGTGAGTTTAGGTTAACTAACCTGTGAAGTGATGAAGCTTGCATGCAGAGTCGATTCCGGCTTACCTGGCTGTGCTAATTCTACTTTGTAATGGTAGATTGAACTCTTTTTGTTTCTACAAGTAGGAATGTGTTGAAATAGTCCTTCAATGTAAAACTTAAAACATTAGCCTTTATAGAGTGCTTTATTTGTATGTTTTACAGTTTTCAATTTTTGTTGCTATACAACATGAATATGAATGATCATGAATGATTAACATGTTCTTTCTCTTGCATTCTAAACCGTTGTGTTTTCTTCATGGGTAATCACATCATTTTTTATGAAGAATTGTTATGAAAAATTCTATTTTTTCTTTATATATCAGTTTTTCTTACATAAGTTTTTTTAAAAAATTCACGAGTAAGGCATAATGACAAAGAAGGAGGGAGAACACTCTTTAGCCTCCTGGTTCTCTCTTTCAAAGAGTCACAAGATACACACGTCCCTGGTGTGGCCAACACCTGGATTCGCCTGAGTGGCAGGGGCCCAAGTGCTTGGACCATCCTCCTTTGCCTTTCCACGTGCCAAAGCAGGAAGCTGGATTGGAAGTACAACAGCTAGTATTTAAACTGGCAGTCCACCGTGGGGATTCCACCTTCATTGGTAGCAGCTTAATATGCAGCATGACAAGGCTGGCCCCATCAGCCAGTGTTGTTGTTTTTGAAGATTTTTTTTGTTGTTGGCTTATTTGAAAGGCAGCCATCACAGCCATTTGGACAGTGAACCAGTAGATGAAAGAACCTGGTTTCCTTCTTCTTGTAAATCTGCCTTTCTAATAAAAAGAATGAGATCTTACAAAATAAAGTAGTTCTCGATTTGATTTACTGTGCCAAGTACAGATGTGCTATGTTCCCCTTCCTCTTTTTCTATTTTATTTAGTTGAGAGGCACAGGGACAGAGAGGGTTTCAGTCTGTTGGTTCACTTCCCAAATGCCTCCAAGAGCAGGATAGGGCAGAATGAACCCAGAAGCTGGGGGCTCTGTCCTGTTCATCCTGTGGACCACAGGAGCCCATTCATTTCTGCTCTCGCCCCTGCCGCCCAGGGTGAGTGTCAGTAGAAAGCTGCATTAAGGAGCTAGAGCCTGGGGTTGACTCCAGGCACTTGAAGGTAGAACTCAGTTCTCTTAAAAAAAATTGGCCAAATGCTTATCTTCCTTTCCCTATTCTACTTATTTATGATTTAAAATGCCATTTTAAGCACAAATGTATTTATTCTGTTTCTCTTGGCATGGATCTGAAGTGCTAGCAGTTTTATAAAAGACTTTTTGAAAAAAAAAATCCACTAAATGAAACAGTTGTTTCCAAAATAAAGCTTTGTGGTTCTACTCGTGTTAGAATATGCAGTGCAAGTTCTCTAGCGCTTAAGAGCTTATATGTCTTTTCCTTGCTTCTCGATTATCTTCTACTTCATTCCATGTGTTCGATCCCATTGTGCTTTTTTGCTGTTGCATTCACCCCCAGAAGAAGATAGCTTTATAGGAAAAGGAACTTTATATGATTTCGAGTCCCAAGCACTTTCGGAACATTCTGCAATGTTTGTCTTGTATGAGTTATTTCACCTTTTTTTTTAGGATGAAGTTGTAAGAAAGTCATCTTATTACTAGAATGTATCATCTGCTATGTCTGATTTTGAATTCTTGCTAATTGGACATACAAAGAAAAGCAAAAGAACTCTTACACAAGAGAAAAAGTGTACTGGCATTGTGGTGCAGTGGCTTAAGTTGCATGTGCAGCAATGACATCTTGTGTAATGCTGGTTCCATTTCTGGATACTCCACTTGCAATTCAGCTTCCTGTTAATTCTCCTGGGAAAGTAGCAGGACATCCATGCTGGGCTTTTGTGCCCACATTAGAGACTCAGATGCAGCTCTTGACTTTGCGCTGACCCAGCTCTGGCTGTTAGGAGTCACCAGTAAATGGAAAATCAGTCTTTCTTCCCTTTTTCCCTTCTTTCCTTCCTCGCTCTATGTTCTCTTTTTCCTCTCTGTCCCTTCTTTGTAATTCTCTTTTTCTTTCTTTCTTTTTTTTAATCTAAAATTTTATTCTGGCTCCTTGTGAAAGTTAAAAAGTGTTCTTGGCAGAGTTGGCTTCTCCATGTGACAACAAATGATTACAATGTTGTGGCACTTGTGAGCCCTTTTGCCGTTCACTGCCCTAAACGTGCAAGAGCTTATTTATTTTTTTTTACATTTTATTATTTTATGATACAGTTCCATAGGCTTCTGGCATTTCTCTTATCCCCTCCCCAACTCCTCCCCCCCACACCTAGTTCCTCTATATCATTACTAAAACATAGTTCTTCATACACAGTCATATGTCCATCATTGCGGGCATGGACAATGGCAGAGAGTCCAGCATCCTAATGTCAAGATATATTTAACAGTTTCATTGTAAGTCCATCTTTGTCTGGAAGTAGAAATGCATACTACATTGTATCCTCACATCTGGATGTTAGTCTCCATTTCACAGCTACTGTACATCCCCTTAAATGAAAAGTCATAATACATAATCAACAATAGAAAGAAAAATAGAAATTGACAATGCCATGAAGTTAAATGACATTTTACTAGATATGATAGTCTCCATTACTCAGCTTCTGTACATCCCCTTGAATGAAAAGGCACAAAACAAAATCAATGTCAGGAAGAAAAAAGAAATTAACAACACCATGAAGTTAAATAACATGCTACTAAATGACTAACATGTAGCTGAAGAAATGAAAATCAAGAACCTTCTTGCAGAAAATGATGCTACTGCATGATCTACAAGTTATTGAATGATTTAATCAGAAGAAAGTGTTTTGAAGAGATGAAACTAAGAGAAAACATCAAAACCCATGCGATATAGTTTCCGCTGGTTTTTGTTGGTGAAATGTGTCTCTGCTAGACAATAAATAGATGGTTTTGTTTTTTAATCCAGTGTACTAACCTATAATGTTTGATTGAGCTTAAGCCATTTACTTTCAGAGTTTAGTATGTATGGATGGTACTTTGGTCCTGTCATTTTAGGAATGGGTTGTTCATTGGTTTAGTCTTCTGTTGTCATTTTACTGGGATGTTCTTCGCATTTGCCTTTGGTTTTGTTTGGTGCTATTCCTCTTCTCTGTGAAGAGAACATCTTGAAGTATCCTTTGTAGGGCAGGTTTGAAAGAGGCAAATTCTTTTAACTTTTCTTGACTTTGAAAGAATGTCATTTCATTTTCAAAGACAAAGGAAAGCTCTGCTGGATATGTGATCCTAGGCCGACAATTTTTTTCTTTTAGAATCTGGAATATGTCACTCCATTCTCTTCTTGGAGTAGAGTTTCCTGTGAGAGATCTCCTGTGAGTTTAATTGGGATTGTGTTATATGTCAATTGATTTTTTTCACGTGCACATTTAAGGATCTTTTCCTTATGTACGGTTGAAGAGAGCTTGATGATCATGTGTCTTGATGAAGATCGCTTTTGATCAGGGCTCTTGGGAGTTCTGTGTTCCTCCTGGATCTTGTTTCCCAATTCTTTCTCTAGATTAGGGAAACTTCCCTTTATTATTTCATTAAATACATTTGCAAACTCAGCTTCTCTTTCTGTACCTTCTGGGACTCCCATAACTCTTACATTTGGCCTCTTACTAGTGTCTTTCAATTCTTGAATACTTTTTTTTTGTCCTGATCCAGCTCTACTTCCAGCTTTTTGTTTGCTTCCTCCTGATGACAGGAAAGATCTTCCAATTCTGAGATTCTTTCTTCTGCTTGCTTCATTCTATTTTGCAGACTCTCCACTGTACTCTTAATTTGCTCTACTGTGTTCTTAATTTCTGATATATCAGCCT
This sequence comes from Ochotona princeps, assembly GCF_030435755.1. NCBI lineage: Eukaryota > Metazoa > Chordata > Mammalia > Lagomorpha > Ochotonidae > Ochotona > Ochotona princeps. The sequence continues at coordinate 59,543,508 of NC_080839.1, read as the reverse complement.
TGACTTGCTTTATTGCTTCCTTAAATTCTTTGAACTCTTGTACGTGTGTCTCATTTTTGATCAGAAGCTTTAAAATGAGTTTTCTGAATTCTGAGTGCCCCATTTTCTCGATGTCTTCCTCAGTTAACTCTGAGGTTGGCATAGGGTTTTGCTCCTTTGCAGGGGAGTTTGCAATAATATTCATAGTGCCTTTGTCTCTTCTTTTGCTCTTGGTCATTGTACTTCTGGTTAGCAGAGTCTTCTCCTTGGGGCAGGTTTCTAAGCTGTGTCACCCACAGTTCTACAATGCGATCTTACTTATTGCAGTTGGTACACAACTTTTTGCTTGCAACCACTTGTGCCACAACCTCCAGCGAGTTCCAGGTCTGGGTTCTTATGTTAGATTTCCACCGTAGTCTCCATAGCCCCAGCTCCTGGCTCATCACTTTCCACCTCCTGTGATACCGTGCTGAGGCTGCACCCTTGTCTGTACAACCTTTCTCTCGCTTCCGGTTGGAGCAGGTCCCAGAATTAGAGAGACACCAGGTGTCCTATATAGTTAGGTTGTTGGTGGCGCTGATCTTGTTGGAACCTTTTGAATGTTAGGTCTGGGTTCCACATGGACCTGTTTTGACCCGTACAATGCTGCAGTCGGTATAATTTTCCTGCAGGACCAGTGCAATCCATGGAACTCAGTGAGTTCTTACGAGCTCAACACATGCACAATTCACTATTGTCCCCTGAAGTCCTAAAGCTATTGCCACAGTGTACAAAATGGCGCCTGACGTACCACTACTAGAGTTCTTGATCTGCTGGCTGTCAGGTCTGAGGGCTACCCAGACCTGTCTTGGGTGAAACCTGTAGAATGCCATGTTGCTGCAGTTCACTGAGTCAGAAATGAATTCACTCCCAGCTCAGCGTATGCTCAGTCCTTTCCCTTGCCTTTGCCTCCTTACGCAAAATGGTGCCCAATTTGGCTCTAGGGGGCTGACTGGGTTGTGAAATCCACCCTGTTCTCGCACTTCTTGTCTGGGATCTGCTGCTGTCTCTGCTCATGGTCAAATCAAACGGACCAGCAGGACGGACAGTTTTTTGCTGGGTTTACCTCCCAAGCTCCCAGTGAGAGTCCCTTCCCACCTGGTTGCTGGTGGAGTTCCGGCTGCTGGTGGAGTTCAGATCGCTGATTGCTGAATGCTGTTGGAGTATCAGTCACTACAGCACCACACTGCTGTGTTTGCTGCTTTCCTGTGTCTGTTAGTCTCCAGGTACCCCTCTGCTGTTGTTCTGTCTTTATTTCCTGGAATGTGTCCTCTCTGCTTCCTCCTGATAAAATGTTTTTCTGTCCGTTTAAATGTGTCTTTACCCTATTCCGCCATCTTGATTCCCTGTAATTCTCTTTTTCAAATAAATAAAATAAATCTTAAAAAAAAAAAAAAAGGCGATAGAGGTTTATAATGGGTTTAGATGTTAGATTTAAAAATAGTAAGTTGAGAATCTTAGCAGGTATAAACTAAACAGTAAAAAAATATTGAATATTTTATGTAGAATATTGAAAATTCTAAAATTAAAAACTTAGCAGATGTATTCAAGAATAAATTAACAATGTCAAATCAAGGGTCCAATGAACATGATCCCCAGCTCAGTAGAGATTACTCAGTGACTCATAGTGTCAGAAAGCAGGCTTGGTCAGAGAAATGGGAGCACATGAGGAAACAATTGTATCATTTAATTGACAGTTGTGTGAATCCTTACAAACTCACCAGACTGTATAGTTTAAGTGGATACAATCTGTAGGTTATACATCAAAAAAGAGATTGAATTTGGCACTTCATGCAGTAAGTTTTTTACTTTTTTTTCTTTAAAATATTTTTTATTTGAGAGGAAGAGTTAAAGAGAAAGGGAGAGACATATCTTCTATTTGCTTCTTCACTCCCCAAAAGGCTATAATTTTCCAGCTGAAGCTAGGAGTTAGGATTTCTTCTGGGTCTTCCTGTGGACGCAGGGCCCAAGCAGTAGGGAACTAAAAATCCCATCTTGGTTTTCCATGAGGGTGGCGGGAGTCCACACACATAGGCTGCTTTTTTCTTCTTCCTTCTTTCTCTTCATTTTATTCATTTGAAAGGCTGTGTTACAGAGTGGTTAGGCGGAGAGAGAGAGGAATCTTCCATCTACTGGCTCATTTTCCAAATGTCTGCCACAAGCAGGAGTGGGGCAGATTTCTTTGGAGTCTGCTATGTGGGTGCCGGGGCCCAAGGACTTGGGCCATCTTTTGCTGCTTTCCAGAGAGCATCAGCAGGGAACTAGATTGAAAGTGGAAGAGCCAGTGCTTGAGTCAGTGCCCACTATTGCTGGCTGCACAGTGCAGCTTTCCCTGCTCTGCCATTGCACTGACCCAGGACCATCTTTGGCTACTTTTTCCCGTGCATGATCAGCATCTGAGCTGAATTGCAGACAGTAGCTTTTACAAGAACCTATACTCTGATAGGGGACGCCATTGTCGCACATGGTGGCTTAACTTGATACACCACCAAGCCAGTCCCAGCACAGATGGACAGATGTTTTTATAGGTTTTTTATATCTTCCAATTAAAATTGAGTGATCTTGAAAATTGTTTTCTTAGACAGAGGCTGGAGACTTCACAAGTATTTTATAATCATAGTTTAACAGTGGAAGACTGCTTTATTTTTCCTTTGTATGACCTATCCCAATACCTTAATTGTATTTTATTTCATTAGTGTTTGCGAGTCTGATTTATTTGATAATATTTTAAAATTATTTGTTTATTTGGAAGGTAGAGAGGGTGCTTCTGTCTACTGGTTCACTCCCCAGGTAGCCTCAACAGCCAAGGCTGAGTCAAAGCCAGGAGCCAGAAACTTAGTCCAGGTCTTTGATTGGGTAGCAGTTACCCAAGGCCACTGCCTGCTGGGGTCTGCATTCACCAGCAAGCTAGAGTGAGGAAGTAGAACATGGTGTTGAACTCACATACCCCAGCATGGTAGATGGACATCTTAATTAGTATCTTAACTGGTAGGGTAAATGCCTGTCCCAGCTTGCTTTTTTTTTTTTTTTTAAAGATTTATTCATTTTATTACAGCCAGATATACACAGAGGAGGAGAGACAGAGAGGAAGATCTTCCATCCAATGATTCACTCCCCAAGTGAGCCGCAACGGGCCGGTGCGCGCTGATCCGAAGCCGGGAACCTGGAACCTCTTCCGGGTCTCCCACGCAGGTGCAGTGTCCCAATGCATTGGGCCGTCCTCAACTGCTTTCCCAGGCCACAAGCAGGGAGCTGGATGGGAAGTGGAGCTGCCGGGATTAGAACCGGCGCCCATATGGAATCCCGGGGCGTTCAAGGCGAGGACTTTAGCCGCTAGGCCACGCTGCTGGGCCCCCAGCTTGTTTTTATACCCTCTTTCTGCCCTGTAAATAGTTTCTTCTACAATTCTTTATAAGAATATTAAAACGCACATCAAAAAAGGAAAAACTAAAAAACCATGATTGTATCACTCAGAGCTGAGTCATCACAAACAGCTTGGTTTGTGTTGTCAAGGAATCTTTTATTTTTTATTTCTGAATTTCAAAGATCAATAGCATTAGTTTGCAAGTCTGAACTTGTCCTTTTTATTACTTGTATAATATTTAGCCCCAGTTTTCTAATCATGTTGGCTTTACTTTTTCTTTTGATAGAAAGTGGAGCTGTTCCAAAAAGAAAAGATCCCTTAACACACACTAGTAATTCATTGCCTCGTTCAAAAACCGTTATGAAAACTGGATCCACAGGTCTTTCAGGCCACCACAGAGCACCTAGTTGCAGTGGTTTATCCATGGTTTCTGGAGCAAGACAGGGGCCTGGGTCTGCAGCAGTTACCCACAAGGTATTGTAAGACAATAATTTTAACATCGAAGCTATTCAAAAATGGAATTTTGGATAATTTATGTTATGATTATTATAACTGCTTCAGAGTATTGGTACGTTTTCTGTAAGTTAAATACAGATTTTTTTCAGCCAATGATACCTTGATGCTAAAAAACAAATCTTACTTAATTTCTTTTGAACCTTAGTTAGGTGCTTAAATTGTTTGCTTATTCAGTTTGCTTAATTTGATGGTGTGTGTGTGTGTGTATATATGTGTGTATATATATATATATATTTAGTATTTATTTATTTATTTTATATTTCCCCTTCCCCCTACCCCCTCCAAATCCCCCTATATTATTACTATAGCATTGCTCTTCATAAACAGTGACATGTTCATCATTGTGGGCATGGACAATGGCAGAGTCCAGCCTCCCATTGTCAAGATACAGCTAATAGTTTCATTAGTACTCCATCTTTGATCTGGAAGTAGAGATGCACACTGCACTGCATCCTTACAACTGGACATGATAGCCTCTTAAGGGAAAAGCCACAATACAAAAATCAACCACAGGAAGGAAAACAGAAATTTGCAACACCATGAATTTCTCCTGGATTATGATGAAATCTCTCCTGGATCCACTGGCTGCTATAGTCCACCTTAGTGTCTCCGTCTGCCCAGATCCTCATTGGCAGCAATTAATTGGGGAGTTGATCAATTTGTTCTGTCCTCCGTCCTCTGCCATGGTACCAGATGTCCTCTGTAGGCTCCAATGTACTGCCATATCCTCCATGTATCTTTGGATATGTTGTCCTCTGCTCTGTCTGAGCCACTGAGGGGGCCCAGCTCTGACACATCCACTCCCACAGTCAGTCCATTGAACCTGCAATTCTCTCCATGGTTAGGGTTCTGAGTCTTGCAGTTCAGTTGGTAGGGAATCGCTTCAGAAACCTCATCTGAGGCCATCCCAGACCTGATTCTTGTGTGTGTTTGCCAATACAGGGTCTGGCATATTCTCTCACCAAAATCAGCCTTTGTACACATTGGTAGTTGCAATTGCTAGGTCAGTTCTGTCTCCAGCCCCGTGTTTTACGAAACCCGATATGTGTTGGTGCCCAGCCTGATCCTGCCCACCACATACTCGGCCTTCATGTAACCCAGTGGGAGCTGCAATCTGGTCAGAGTAACCCCCAATAGCCCCACCAGGCCCGCCCCTGCCCTGGTTCCTGTGCTTGCCAGTATGTACAGCAGACTGGTCCCATCTGTCCCACATCCCATTCAGCTCTCGTACATGTTGATGGATATTGAAGCCCAGTTCGTACCAACCAGCCCCACTGTCCAGTCCACACTGGTGCCCTCGGGTGCCACCATCTGTCTAAGCCGTGCCTGCGCCTGACAGAATCTGGCCCCTATGTCAACATCTGCCAGCTGATGCTGCAGCAAAGCCCAATCAATCCACATCGACATAGGCATATTCTTGTACCAGAAGGTACAGTCAGCCCAGCCTGGCTTTTCCCTGATCGAGCTCACATGTAGAACATCAGATGTGGCCCTGCCCAGCCTGTTCTGCCCCCGTCCCAGCTTTCATGCTCACCAGTGCGAGTAGTGGCCCAGCATGGGGGCATTTGCAACACCCTCATTGGGGCTATACCCCCCATGCTTTACATGTGCTAGTTGGGTGCTGTGACCCAGTCTGGCACAGACCCCTCACCTCGGCATTTGCCAGAGGGTGCTGTAGCCTGCCCAGGCCAGGCCCACTCCCAATTCCAACTCACAGTGCTGGGGGCTACAGCCTAGGCCAGCCCTGCCAGCCCCCAATCCCGGCCCTCATGTGGACTGGCTGGTACTGCTCCCTGACCCAGCCCAACCCACACTCCATTCTGGCACTTGGATTTGCCAGTTGGTGATATGGACTGACCCAGTGTGGCCTGCCCCCGACCTGTACCAAATATGTGCCACTGGGGTCATATTTTGGCCTAGTCTGGACTTCTCCCCGTCTTGGTTCTTGTGCTCACATCCAGGGACTGTGTACCGATTGAGGAGTTCCCCAGGCTCCTCCATCTAGATCTTTCCCAATGCCAGATTTTGCGCGCACTGGTGGATCCATGGGCCATCCCTACATAGTCACCTCCTGTCCTAGCAGGAACAGTGGTCTTTCCTCACCTGCCCTCACCCATTCTGGTTCTTGTTGTTGGGTGCTACAGCCCAGTCAAGTCTGCTCCATACCCAGACACAGCTCACACGTGGCTCAGTGGGGCCAGAGACCCGGCCTAGCCCGTCCTCTACCTACCCTGGTTCTCATGAGTACCAGTGGCTGCTGGATTCTAGCCCAGTCTAGCACATCTCGTACCCACTCACATGCTGAGGGATTCTGCAGCTATATCCAGACCAAACCACAGCCCCTACCCTGGTCCTGGCAGTTTCCAGTGGGGATCACAACCCAGCCAGGGCATCCGCTTTGCTCCCCAGCCAGGCCTGCTCCCCTCCTCAGATTTCACGTGTGCCAGTGGTTGCTCTGACCCGGCCTGGCATAGCCACCATCCATCTTAGCCTTTGCCCTCAGATGCTGTAGCCTGGCCTGACCTAGCCAGCCCCCGGTCCCAACTCTCTCTGGCACGTACTGGAACCTGGCCCTGCTCAGTCTGCTCTCATCCCCGGCTCATGTGAACCAGTAGGTGGATACCCTATCCCAGCATTACCTGCGCTCCAACCTGGTTTCTGCACTTGCCAGTGGGCTAAGATCTGCTTGGCCCTGCCCAGTCTGCCCCCTTCCAAAACCAACCCACATACTTGCCAATGGGTGGGGCTACGTTGCCTAGCTTGCCTGACCCCTGTGTCTAGAACACGTGCTCACCAGTGAAAGCTGTGGCCTCATAGGGGAGTCTCCAGGGTTCCCCACTCAGCCCACTCTCAGACCCTGATTTCATATGCTCCAGCAGATGCTAGGCCCTTGCCCGGCATAGTCTGCCCCTCCATTTTGGCCTTTGTATGAGCTGGTGGATGTTGCAGGCCAGCCCGCACTATACCCCGTTTTCGGATGCACATACAGGTGCTGCAGCTTGACCTGCCCAGCCTATTTCATTCTCAGCTCCAGTACCTGTGAGTGTTGGCAAGTTCCATGTTCACTCCCAGTTCAACCAGTCACCACCCCAACTCTTGAGCTCACCAGAGGGACTTATATTTCCACAGGGTTGGGCCCACTTGTCACCCACAGAATATACCCCCAGGCCTGGTTCTCTCATGTGCTGGTTAGTGTCATGGCCCTGCCTAATGTGACCTGTCCCCTGTTCCAACACTCAATCAGGTATTTGCATCTAGGTCTGCTAGACAGGCCCCCAGCCCTAGCTGTCATGTGGTATGACGTGTGATGGTCAGTTTTGCTCTGCACAAACAATCCCATCTCAGGGCTCCCACGTGGGCTGATGAATCAGTCTGACCCATGCAGATCTTCCAGTCACTCCCATCTATACCAACAGGTCTCAGTCCCCTCACTTACCAGCTAGTATAATGGCCCTGTTGATAGGTGTCCCACAGGATTCATTCCTCACTTATACATATGGTGTCTGTGTCCATGGATGTCCCTAGGCTATATTTTGTCTCCCCCAAGTCCCTAAAGTTCATCAGCTGGTGGCCAGCGGGCAAAGCCTGGCACCTAAAGGGTGTGTTAGCTGCCTGTAAAATAAAGATGGTGCCGGCTACTTAAAAAGCAGCTGGGAGTGGGGTGGGGTGGGCTGCCTCCTCCACTCATACTCTAACCATGAGGTTGCGCCCTGGGCGGCTGGAGGGACTTCGCTCCACACCTTAGGTGCCCAGGCCACCCAGATACAGGTGCCCCTCTGGGTCAGTAAAGCTGACCTCCAGGATGGGGTTGTCTCGGAAGCCTGCCAGGCCTCCCTCCCACAAGGGAGCCAGTGTACTCAGCTGCTCATACCTCTCACCAGGGTGGAAAAGCCTCCCAGCGGGACGTATTGAAGGCCTGCTACGTGAGCCCCTCCTCCTTGGCAGCACATGCAGAATAAATTTTATTTGGAAAAGTTATAGCAACCTATGTAAATGTTTTATTACATTAAACATATATAAGTTTTTGTCACATTAAAATTTTGTTTGCTTTAAGGGTCCTTCAAAAACAAATAGAACAAATAAACCTTCTACCCCTACAACTGCTGCTCGAAAGAAGAAGGACTTGAAGAATTTTAGGAATGTAGATAGCAACCTTGCAAACCTTATAATGAATGAGATTGTGGATAAGTAAGTTTTACCATGGTAATTGCTTTTGATTTCATTGTTTTTACTTGCAGTTTAATTTTAAAAAGTATATTATTGTTGCAGATAAATACTTTGATTTATATTCTTAAATTTCATGTTTTTAGTCATTATAAATTTGGTAAAACATTGCTTTCATTATTAAACAGTAACTTCACAATTAATATAAAAATGACTACACATCATAGCACTTAGACTTCATGTTGTAATCACTCTATTTCTGTTGTGTAACTAATTAAAGTCCTGTTTTTATAGTGGAACAGCTGTTAAATTTGATGATATAGCTGGTCAAGAATTGGCAAAACAAGCATTACAAGAAATTGTCATTCTTCCTTCCCTGCGACCTGAGGTAAAGCCTGTATGCTAACATTTTCCTGTAATATTTTTGATTGCTGAATTTATAGTAGTAGTAGTAAATATTTGGGCTATTATAGAATAATTTATATATGGTAAGCTAAGGTGGAGGTTTAGCCTACTGCACCATGGCGCCAGCCCCGTACTACCCTATTCACTTTTTCAAAGAAACAATACATCTTTTTTTTTTTTTAAGAATTATTTATTTTTATTGCAAAGTCAGAAATACAGAGAGGAGGAAAGACAGAGAGGAAAATCTTCCGTCCAGTGATTCACTCCACAAGTGAGCACAACGGCTGGTGCTGTGGGTGCAGAGTCCCAAGACTTTGGGTCGTCCTCAACTGCTTTCCCAGGCCACAAGCAGGGAGCTGGATGGGAAGCAGAGCTGTCAGGATTAGAACTGGCACCCATATGGGATCCTGGTGCGTTAAAGGCAGGGACTTTAGCTGTTAGGCCACCATGCCGGGCCCAGAAATAATAAATCTTAAAAAAAAAAAAAAAAAAAGAAACTAGAACAAATAGAAACAATGTAGTAAACAACCTTTTAAAAAGCCTTAATTGGTGGGGTAGCAAAAAAAGTCTTAACATTTTTAAGCACAGAAGATGACTAATTGACTATCAGTGAGAGATAGAGAGAGAGAGAGACGTGGATAGGGAGCCTTTGTTGTTCACTGCCCAAATGGCTGTAATTGTGGGGCTAGGCCAGCCGAGCTGCGAGTCCCAAAACCCCATCTGGGTCTCCTACCTGGTGCAGAAGGTAAAGGGCTTGGACCACTTCCTCTGTTAAACTTTGCTGTTGGAATCTCCTCTCAAATGCATGATTGTTTTTGGCTGAATGGAACAGAAAAAGAGTCAGCCACTGTGTTCTATGGGCACACGGAGCATCTTGATATGGGGGTTTCACTGCAGGAGTTTCAGGTAGCAAGTTTGCTGTTTATTTGGGTTTCCCTAAGTGTCTGTAGCTGACAACCCCCATATTCCCCGGGGTTTTTTAGATTGTCTTAAAACACATTTCTTGTCTTTGGTTTAGAAAGTATGAGTTTGTTTGTTGATGTTCTGGAAAACAGGTAGAAGGCTAAAACTTGCTAGGTTTACCATATGAAATTGTTGTTTTATAAATCAAGAATACTTTCTTTTTGCAGATAATGTTATTATGCAGAAGGTAACAGTTAAAAAAAAATACTAGTAGAGCAATTACATGATTATATCAAAGTTATGGGATAGAAAACTAATATACTATTGTTTTCTTGTGTCAAAACAAGGAACAGTTGAATTTGAAGCCAAAACACAGTAGTATGTACATTAATACTAATAAAAGAGACATTTAGGTGGATCAAAGAATATTTGTGATATATGTGTAAAGAAAGCTACAAAACTGATTAAGGAAATCAGAGATACAAAGTGAGATGTCTCACTTTAAAAATGTCAGCTTATCAAATCTTTCCTAGTTTACATATCGATTTATCCCAAATTCAGTCCCGCGTGGGTGAAGTGTTCTAAGGTTTTGGGCCATTCTCTACTGCTACCCCAGGCAATAAGCAGGGAGCTGTAAGGGAATTGGAGCAGCCGGGACACAAACCGGTACCCGTATGGGATCCTGGCACTTGTAAGGTGAAGATTTAGCCATTGAGCCATCTTTTTGGGCCTTGCTAATTCTGAGTTTTATATGGAAACAAAAGATATCTAGAATAGCTGACATGGTATTGAAGGACATTAAGGTCAAAGGACATGACTTCAAGACCCGCTATAAAGAAACACTAGTGAGTACCTCACGGTGAGAGAGCAGACAGGTTGGTACAGCACAGCAGTACGGACTGCTGAAAATCTTTGACTAAGGAGCAGAGGTGATTCATTGGAAAAGGAATGGACATAAACAAACTGCTGCAGCAACTGGAAATACACCTGCAAAATAACATATGTAGACAAAAATTAGCCTAGCACTTTTTGCAGAAGTTGGTTAAAATGATCATAAAACTAAGAATATTATGCAAAATGTGTGTGGCCTAGGAGAAAGCCTTAGGTGACTATTTTCACAATGACTTCTTTTTTTTTTAAGGTTTATTCATTTTATTACAGCCAGATATACAGAGAGGAGGAGAGACGGAGAGGAAGATCTTCCGTCCGATGATTCACTCCCCAAGTGAGCCGCAACGGGCCGGTGTGTCGATCCGAAGCCGGGAACCTGGAACCTCTTCCGGGTCTCCCATGCGGGTGCAGGGTCCCAATGCATTGGGCCATTCTCAACTGCTTTCCCAGGCCACAAGCAGGGAGCTGGATGGGAAGTGGAGCTGCCGGGATTAGAACCGGCGCCCATATGGGATCCCGGGGCGTTCAAGGCGAGGACTTTAGCCGCTAGGCCACGCCGCCGGGCCCCACAATGACTTTTTAGTTGCAGAACTGAAACAAAATTCTTGAAAGAAATGAGAATTGAACTTCGTTCAAATTAAAAATTTTTTCTGAGGAGCAGGCGTTGTGATTTCATTAGATTAAGTTGTTTTTATACTGTGAATATCAGATCTTCATCAGATGTTTTTAAAGATTATCTTCTAGTCTGCAGTTAATCTTCTGATTTACCTTATAATGTTTTTTCACAGAAGATTTTATTTTTGAAAGTTCTTCCATCTATGCGCTGGTTCATTCCCCAAATGGCTATAGTGGATAGTACTGAGCCATTCTGCAACCAGGAGCTTCATTCTGGTCTCCCATGTGGGTAGCAGTGGCCCACACACTTGGGCCATTGTCCACTGCATTTCCAGGCTACTAGCAGGAAGCTGGGTTGAAAGAGTAGCCAAGACACAACCAGGTGCCCGTATGGGATTCTGGCAGAGCAGCTGGAGGCTTAGCTACAGTACTGTCCCTGGAAGTTTTTTGGTAATTTTTTTTTTTTTTTTTTGGCAATGATTTGATAGGAAAGAGTGAGAGAGAGCAAGCTTGGTTCACTCCCCAAAGGGCTGCCACAGCTAGGATTGGATGAAGATGAAGCTGGCAGCCAGAACTTCCATTCAGGGTTTTTTTTTTTTTAGGGGGGTGGCAGCTGCCCAAATCCTTGCCCCATCTGTTGCCTCCCAAGAGCATTGACAGGGTGTTGGATTAGAAGCTGACTAGCCAGGATTTAAATAGGCATTGTGGGGCCCGGCTGCGTGGCCTAGCAGCTACAATCCTCGCTTTGGATACGCTGGGATCCCATATGGGCTCCGGTTCTAATCCCAGCAGCTCCACTTCCCATCCAGCTCCCCGCTTGTGGCCTGGGAAAGCAGTCGAGGATGGCCCAGTGCTTTAGGATCCTGCACCCGCGTGGGAGACCCGGAAGAGGTTCCTGGTTCCTGGCTTCGGATTGGCGCGCACCGGCCGTTGCGGCTCACTTGGGGAGTGAATCATCGGACGGAAGATCTTCCTCTCTTTCTCTCCTCCTCTGTGTATATCTGACTTTGTAATAAAAAAAAATAAATCTTTAAAAAACAAAAAAAAGCTGATCGGAAATGGTTGCATACTGTGTGATTTCAACTACTTGAAAAAGGTAATATATGAGAACAGGATGTACTCACAGATCAGTGCTTGCCAGAAATTAATGGCTAAGGAGAGAAAGGAATAAATAGGTAGACTACAGGGACCTTAAAAATAATTATTTAGCGGCTGATGCAGTGATATGTCAAGCTTATCAGCCTGTTTGTGTCCCAACTGCTCCACTGCTAATCCAACTCTCTGCTTATGGCAGGAGAAAGCAGTGGAGGATGGCCTTGGGACCCTGTAACCATGAGGGAGACCCAGAAAAAGTTCCTGGCGCCTGACTTCAGATCAGCTCAGCTATGGCCATTGCAGTCATTTGGGGAGTGAACCAGTGGGAGGAAGACTTCTTTCTCTGTAAGATACGTATTTCAAATAAAAATAAATAAATCTTTTAAAAATACTATTTATATATCTGAAAGGTAGAGTTGCTGAGAGAGTGGGTGACATGCACACAGATACAGAACTCTTGTATACACTGGCTCATTACCCAGATGGCCAGGACACTTGGAACTCCATCTGGATCTTTGATTCCCAGGTCATCTGAACAATTTTCTTTGTCAGGCTAATGGCAGAAGCCTTGAGCGCTAACTGGTTGTCCCGCACGGGTACAGGGGTCCAAGCACTTGGGCCATATTAGGCTGCTTTTCCAGGTGCTTTAGCAGAGCTGGATCAGAAGTGAAGCAGCTGGCCACTGCTGTCTTCATTTAAAATTGTTATACCACCTTACTGATTATGTGTTCCCTGTAAGGCAGCAGACATCTCTGTTTGGGAGCATCCTATTAAAGTGTTTGGGATAGAGTCATAGTTGTGAACTGACATGTGCATTTTAAAGCTGTTCACAGGGCTCAGAGCTCCTGCCAGAGGTTTGCTGCTCTTCGGTCCTCCTGGAAATGGGAAGACAATGCTGGTAAGTGTTCTTTTCAAATGCAGGTATTCAGTTGAGACATGAGGAATAATATGAAAGAAATGATGCAATTTTTACATTGTCCCAGATTCTGCTTGTAACTCGATCTTTTGCGATATACTTAAGTTTTTTAAAAGTATTTTTTAATATAGAAGTACTTGGAAAACTGTATGTGTTAGCTGCTAGTTTTTTTGTTTGTTTAATTTTAATTGTTCATTATCTTCTAAGTAAAATAATACATTGTTACTTTAGAATAGCTAACCTTACTATACTGGGGAAACTTTCTAATCCTCGGTTGTTTATTACCTTGATCGCTGTGTTTAAATGTTGGACAGATTTTGTGTTTCAATGTCCTTTTATAGAAAGCTTTTACCGCGATCAGATACCTCTTTCCTTTGCATAGTTTTTCTAGCTGGGAAAAAGCAAGTAATGGAAGAATGAAATTTGCTTTAGCTGCTTCTCTTCCCCTAGCCATTTTATCTTTCCAGCCCTGAGAAGAGAGTCGCACTCGCTTCCCTTCCTGTCCCTGTGTCCCCTCTATGTGGACGAGGGCGGCAAGAAGCACAGCTCTCTGGTGACCTTTACTCCTTGCTGAGACAAACATGGGGATGGCTGTGTGCTGGAAACCTGTGATCACTTCCATTTCTGGAGAATCTCTTCTGACACTTGATCCAATGAGATATGGCTGTCTTTTCAAAAGTACTGAACTAATGTACTTACTGTTATATTTATTTGAAGGCTAAAGCAGTAGCTGCAGAATCAAATGCAACCTTCTTTAATATAAGTGCTGCAAGTTTAACTTCAAAATATGTGAGTATTTGTTTAGTATTGCCATATTTTAAGATACTATCCTGTGTGATTAAGAATAAATAATATTATTTTACAAGAATATTTTTCTGTTACTTTTGTATTTGTTATTTACACATGATGCATGTCAGTCTTCAAGCTAGGAAATCATAAATATATATACATTAGGCGCTTTTAAAGCTAGAATTGTTCAGGTGGACATTTGATCCCCAGTTTTGTCTCCGTTTCCCGTGACTGTGGACTGCAGGAGGTGGTGATGGCTCAGTCAGTTGGGTTTCTGTATGTGATGTAGGGGACCTGGTTTGGATCCCAGCTTTGACCTAGTCCAGCCTGTACCTTTTGTAGGCAGTTAAGGAGTGAGCCCGTGGGTATGAGTTCTCTCCTTCCGTCTGTGCGTCTATCTTAGGGCCTCTTACGTAAATTTAAAAATAAAGTTAGAATTCTGTTTTCAGCAATTAAGATGTAGTACATCTGAGACCAGTTTTTTGCCCTACCTTTGCCCCTTCCCAACAGCTTGCAGAATGGATCAGGTGCACCTTAGGTTGAAGTAAGCACTTCGTTGCTCTTCTGCTTCCTTGACAATGTTTTTGCTGCTGATTTAGCCAAATGAAACTTATCTTGTTACCCTTTCTTGGGTCTGAAATTACTGTTTCTAAAAGTGCTATCTTAATGTGGTTTATATCAGCCAGTGTTGCAAAAATCTTCAAAAACTTACATGCAAAATTAATAAAATTTATAGTGTTTTGTTTTAAAATTTTATTAATTTTAATTGGAAAGGCAGATATACAGAGAGGAGATACAGGTCTTCCGTCCACTGGTTCACTCCCAAAGTGGCTGCAGATGGCCACGGCTAAACCAATCTGAAGTTAGGAGCCAGGAGCTGCTTCTGGTCTTCCATGTAGATGGAGGGTAGCAAGGGTTTAGACTATTCATTACTGCTTTCGCAGGCCACAAGCAGGAGGCTGGACGGGAAGTGGAGCAGCTGGGACATGAACTGGCACCCATATAGGTCCTGGTGCTTTGCAAGGGGAGAATTTAGCCACTGAGCTATCGTGCCGGGCCATAAGATGTTGTATTAATATTTTTGTTATTTTTTTTTAAAGATTTATCTATTATTGTTGGAAAGCTGGATATACAGAGAGGAGGAGAGACAGAGAGGAAGATCTTCCGTCCGATGATTCACTCCCCAAGTGAGCCGCAACGGCCGCTGTGTCGATCCGAAGCTGGGAACCAGGAACCTCTTCTGGGTCTCCCACACGGGTGCAGGGTCCCAAAGCCTTGGGCCGTCCTCGACTGCTTTCCCAGGCCACAAGCGGGGAGCTGGATGGGAAGTGGAGCTGCCGAGATTAGAACCAGCGCCCATATGGCATCCCGGGGCATTGAAGGCAAGGACTTTAGCCGCTAGGCCACGCCGCCGGGCCCCATTTTTGTTATTTTTAAAGATTTATTTATTTTTATTGGAAAGAAGAGAAGGAGAGACAGAGAGGAAGATATTCCATCTGCTGATTCACTTTCCAAGTGGCTGCAATGTTTGGAGCTGAGCCTATCCAAAGTCAGGAGCCAAGAGCTTCTTCCGGGTCTCCCACGTGGGTGCAGGGTATCAAGGCTCTGGGCCATCCTTGACTGCTTTCCCAGGCCACAAAGAGGGAGCTGGATGGAAATCGGGACATGAACTGGTGCCCATATGGGATTCCGGTGCGTGTAAGATGAGCACGTCAGCTGTTAGGCTACCGTGCTGGGTCCAACATTTGGTATTAGTTTGAATCTTTGCTTCCCTGTCCTTGGGAATCCTAGCCAGCCCTTCTAGCTATAAGAACCCTTTGCAGTAGGGCTGGCAGTTTGCTAGTCTTTCCAACTTATTGCCCAACCCACATCCCACCTTGGTGAGGTTTCTGTGAGGGCTTTTATGCACATGTCCTGCAGCTTACAGGCTTAAAATGTACTCTCCTTTGGTATAGTCTCTTTGGGACTGATTGGAAAATAAAGAAGCCAATAATCTGTTTTGATACAAAATACTGACAATAAATATTTTTTCTTTTTGTTTTACATTTTTTAAATTTTTTGCTTTGTGTACAATAAGCAGCAGTAATAGCAAATGTGTATTTTCAAATATTATATTGGTTGACTAGGAGAACTGTGTAACCACAAGTATCATAAGGTGGCTGGCCTAAATCATATAAATGTTTTGTGCAAGATCAGACTGTTGACAGGGTTAGTTCTCTCTGAGCTCTCTGAAGGAAAATGTATTTGAGTCTGTTATAGCCTCTGGTGAGTTTCTTGCAGTCTTTCAAATGCAGATGAATCACTAGAAAGATCTTCCTTCCACTAGTGGCCACAACAGCCAGAGCTGAGCCGGATGCGAAACCAGAAGCCAGGAGCTTGCTCTGGGTCTACTGTGCTGGTACAGGGTCCCAAGGCTTTGGGCCATTCTCAGCTGCTTTCCCAGGCCACAAGCAGGGAGCTGCATGGGAAGCGGGGCTGCTGGGATCAGAACCGGCGGCCACATGGGATCACGGCACATTCAAGGCAAAGACTTTGAGCACTGGGCTGCCATGTCACACCTTAAAAGGAGAACCTTGCTGAGATACCTTCCATCTGCTGGTTCACTCATATGGCCACAGCTGGTCCAAAACTAGGAGTTTTTATTCTGGGTGTCTCATGCAGGTTCAGGAACCCAAAGTTTGTGCCATCCTCTGCTGCTTTTCCAGGCACATTAGCAGTGAGTTGGATCCCAAGTAGAGCAACAGTGACTTGATCCAATGCCTGTGTTAAATGCTGGCACTGTAGTTGGCGAATTTATTTTACAGTGCTGTACCACAGCACTGTTCCATGAGGAACATCTTCTGCAGGTTACTTGTATTTATTCTTCAGATATCAGGGCAAATGTTAAAACTTTCCCTGATCATTCGGATTTATCCCTGTTGCTAATCTCTTAGCACCATTTGTTTTCATTTCTGATATCACTGACATTGTTAAAGTTATTGATACAGTTATTTCATTAAATCTCATATTATTGTCACTTCCATTGGATAGCAGTCTCTTGAGGACAGTAACTTTCTCCATGCTTTCATTACTGCTCACATTTGTAGTGCCTTTATTTAGTAGAAAATAAGTACTATGAAATAATCATATGAATATGAAGTGAATATAGTTTTCTTGTATTTGTTTTTTTTTCTTTTTTTAGAGATTTTTTTTTTTTGAAAGGCAGAATTGCAGAGAGGAAAAGAGACAGAGAGAGCAATCTTCCATATTTTGTTTTCTTCCCAAATGACTGTCAGCCAGAGCAGGGTGGGTCCAAATCCAGGAGCCAAGAGTTCCATCTGGGTCTCTCACATGGCTACAGGGGCCCAAGGACTTGAGCCTCCCCTTTGAGCTTTCCCAGGCCTTAGTATGGAGCCTGCATGGAGCAGCCAGCAGTTGCACTGAATGTAGGCATTGCAGGAAGAGAGTCAACCTGTTACACTGCACGTGCCAGCCCTTTACTGTTTTCTTGAATATACTTTGTTGAATATACTCAGGCCCTCAGAACCAACAGGAAAAAAGTAGGATGTGAACTCCAGTGAATGGGAGGAGCATGACCCCTTACATAATAGCACCCATTCTTCAAACAAAAAAAAGAAGGAAAAAAGAAGAAAATTAAGTTTGTTTATCTGAAAAGCATAGAGACAGTTACCTTCCATCTGCTGGTTCACTCCCTGAGTGCCTGCAGGAACTGAAGTAGAACTCAGTCTACATGCGTGGCAGAGAACAACCACCAGAACCAGACCCTGCCACCCCAGGCTGCATGTTAGCAGCAAGCTGGAATTGGGAGGGAGCCAGGACTCAGTCACAGTCACTGTGATATGGGTTGTGGGGTTGGCAAAGCATTCACTGCACAGCTGTTTGTTTATTTTTTAAAGGCTTATTTATTTTTTATTGGAAAGTCATATATACAGAGAGGAGGAGAGACAGAGAGGAAGATCTTCCATGTACTGAATTACTCTCTAAGCGGCCGCAATCACCAGTGCTGCGCTGATCTGAAACCAGGAGCCAGGAGCCTCCCACAGGTCTCCCACGTGGGTTCAGGCTCCCAAGGGTTTGGGCCATCCTCGACTGCTTTCCCAGGCCACAATAAGGGAACTGGATGGGAAGTGGAGCTGCCAGGCTACAAACCAATGCCCATATGGGGACCCAGTGCATACAAAGTAAGGACTTTAGCTGCTAGACTACCGTTTTGTTTGTTTGTTTTTTTAGGATTTATTTATTTCAGTTAGAAAGGCACATTTTAAAGAGAAAGGAGAGAGAGAGAGGGTCGTCCATTCGCCATTCACTCTGGAAGATCTCTCTCTGCCTGTCTCTCTGTAACTCTGCCTTTCAAATCAGTCAATCAATCTTTTTTTAAAAAATGAAGCTATCGTAACTATGAAATAGTACCTTTCCTAAGCAGTCGAGGACGGCCCAATGCATTGGGACACTGCACCCGTGTGGGAGACCTGGAAGAGGTTCCTGGTTCCTGGCTTCGGATCGGCGCGCATCGGCCCATTGCAGCTCACTTGGGGAGTGAATCATCGGACAGAAGATCTTCCTCTCTGTCTCTCCTCCTCTGTGTATATCTGGCTGTAATAAAATTAATAAATCTTTAAAAAAAAAGAAATAGTACCTTTCCTGATCACATTTTGCTTTCTGTGTGAAATTTTACAAGTTAATAAAACAACTTTACTCACATTAGAAATTTCAACTGAACTTTTATATAGTAAGTTGATCTTAAAGTATCACATTAGTTCTGACTCATCCATAGTTAGTGTTGTAAGAGAAAATCTCTCTCTCTTTTTTTTTAGAGATTTATTTATTTTTATTGCAAAATCAGATATACACAGAGGAGGAGAGACAGAGAGGAAGATCCTCTGTCCGATGATTCACTCCCCAAGTGACCACAACAGCCAGTGCTGTGCTGGTCCGAAGCCAGGAACCAGGAATTTCTTCCAGGTCTTCCATGTGGGCACAGGGCCCAAAGGCTTTGGGCCGTCCTTGACTGCTTTCCCAGGCCACAAGCAGGGAGCTGGATGGGACGTGGGGTCGCCAGGATCAGAACCAGCGCCCATATGGGATCCAAGCGCATTCAAAGTGAGGACTTCAGCCACTAGGCCACAGCGCCGGGCCCGAGACAATCTCTTTTTTTAAAAGATGTATTTACTTGAAAGGCAGAGTTAGAGATATTTCTGTCCACTAGTTTACTCCCTGAATGGCTTCGTCAGCCAGGACTTGGCCAGGCACAAATCAGAAACTAGGAGTTTCGTCTGAGTCTCCCCCATGACTGCAGGGGGCCAAGCACTTGGTCCTTTCTCTGCTGCTTTTCCAGGCGCATTAGCAGGCAGCTAGGTCGGAAGTGGAGCAGCCAGGACTCGAACCTGTACCCATATGAGACGTACTGCAAATATTGGTCTAACACACTGTGACACAGAATTGTCCTCAGAGTTAGTGTACTGAGATTCTATCCAGCTGTGAGAATACTTGTCTTGATCATTCTGAATGTAGAGCCAGGTTGTTTTTCAGTGAAATTTTCAGTAAAAATTAACAGAATCCAAGGACAGAGAGTTTGTGCGGTAGTTTGTCATGGACCTCTTCAGCCTTTCATTAGATACTCTGTTACATGGAGTTGGCCCCGGTGTGGTGATTTTAGTATTTGGGAATATTTTAAGGAGTGTGTACAGACCTCCTGGGTTACCTTGAAATATTTTGTCATAGCAGTACTGTGAGAGTGAGTTTGTGGGATGTTCCTAGTAGAACATGCTTAGTTTTAGAGCAACCAGTCCAATTTATCTGCTTTTCTAAACATAGGCTGTAGTTCAGGGCTTAAGGGATGTGTGCAGCTTTCTTTCTGCACTCTAGTTCACCAGTTTACCCTTAAGTAATCCCTCACTTGAATGTTAGGAGATCATTTTATTTTATAAACTATTTGCCATTGTCTTAAAAATAATTAATAAAATATTAAATTTGAAAAACCAAGTTTTATGGAGACTTAAGAGAAAATCTTGTTTCTAAAATGCTAAGGGACATTTGCTAACGACCCACTCCTCAGTTCTCCAAACCTGCAATGATAATAAATTGCCGGGTTCTCGATTTTCAATCATGACCTTTAAAAGATGAATTTGTTACGTTTTGTGTATGTAACAATGTCTGCTGCCTTCGTTTAGGTGGGAGAAGGAGAGAAATTGGTGAGAGCTCTTTTTGCTGTGGCTCGAGAACTTCAGCCTTCTATAATTTTTATAGGTGAGAACTTGGTTGCCAACTTTTGGAATATTTGTAAATTCCTCTCTAGAAATGATAGGAAATATTACTTGGAGATATATATATATATATATATATATTTTCACACAGACACACACACACATACATACACACATATTAAAAGCAATATGATTAAATACTGAGAGTTGAGTAGGACACACTAAATAATTTAATAAGCTGCATTAATCTTAGATGCTCACATGGCTTGACTTTTAATTAAGGCCTTTTCATTGTCTTTCCTGTAGATGAAGTTGATAGCCTTCTGTGTGAAAGAAGAGAAGGGGAGCATGATGCTAGCAGACGTCTAAAAACAGAATTTCTGATAGAATTTGATGGTGTAAGTGCTGATTATGGTATTTAAAAAATGAGACTATAAGTATTTTATCATATTTTCTTCCATCTAAAAGTGCTGAAAAAAATGTTTTGTAGGTACAGTCTGCTGGAGATGACAGGGTGCTTGTGATGGGTGCAACTAACAGGCCACAGGAGCTTGATGAAGCAGTCCTCAGGTACACACATCTGTCACAGAGATATTTACTCACGTGTTTGTGGCACAAATTTATCTTGTTTCACTTCCTATTTTTGGCATTTTTTTTTTTACCAGCCGCATAGGGATTGGGACACCAGGGGGATCGTGAGAGCAGGAAAACATACCTTCACAGTATGGTTTTAGAAAAATTGCTTTCAGCGATTGCTTGTAATTATCTTTAAATTCCCAAATTGCTTATTAATGTGTTTGGCTTCACAAAAAGCTGTTCAAAGCAGAGTTTATGAGAATTTATTCAATTGGTACTGGAACACAGTTTGACTTAGCATAAAATTTTCACTTCTTTGCTCTTCCAAAAGAACACAATCTTACTCCTTTGTTCCTGAGGGTGAGCATAAATGTATAGAAGTCAGAATCCAGAGTGGTTTTGCTTCACTTCTGTTTATAAACCTGATTTTTTTCTCTTTGCTATATATTAGTTTCAACCATAGAAATCTAGTTACTTGAAAAAATATGTTGATTACTTAGATTTTATTTTGCGTGGGGTTTAATGTGTCTTAAGTTGATACTTTGGAGTTTGTTTTGGGAAATTTTATTTTGAATACCATTGTGTTTTATCTTTCTGTGTATGAATTATGCATTACGTTTGTTTTTTTTGTTAGTGGTTCTCATTCCTTTGCTGACCTCTTCTGTCTTATTTATCATCATCTTTTGTCTAAATTTTGTGAGCCTTGTATGTTGTCATTTCCTTAACCTTGTATCTCACTGACATGCTATTTTATAAAATTACAGCTGTTTTCTTTATTTTCTAGAAAGCTGCTTGGTCACAATTTTATTTTGCTATATGCAACGTCTTTGTATTTATATTGTTGATTTCATTAACTTTGTGTGTTTTCTTCGTTTTGGCTTTTTATTTTTAATGGATCTTACATGTTTGTTTTTTTCCTTTATTCTTTTCGGGAGAGAGTTTTCTTGACAAAAACCTAGTTTTAGAAGAATATTCTAGGGAAATGGCTAGAAAAATAAGATAGTAAAAAAAAGTAAGAGAAAAATAAGGTACTGAGCCAATACCTTCAGTTATCTTTTTGTATGCCCTGGACTAACAGGTGCTCTCTGAATCACAGTGATGCTCCAGCTGATAATGAAGTAAATGTGTGTAGAAGGAAGAGATAGGATTGTTTTTATGTTTCTTTAGCTAAAAGTTAGTGATCATCACCACCCAACATCTTGTCATCATTCTTAAAAAGAGGATGTGTATTTGCATTGCTCAGCCAGCTTTGCCTTCCTTGTCATTCCCAGGAGACCAAGTAGGGTTTATGTGATCTGGCTTTGCTTTTTAAACTTGAGAAGTTGGTTTTGTTTTGCATCATGAGTTGTTGTTTCTCTCTCTTCCCCTTGGAAAACTCCATCCTGAGGGCCCTGTCCACCTCTGCAGGGGCGCATCCTGTGTGTCGTGTGCCTCTGTGGTGTGGTTTTCACTATCTGGGCAGTGCCTTGTGTGTGCTAGCTGCATTGCTGCTGACAGTTTACCTCTCTGGTGCCTTTTTAGGAATTCAGTTCTTAGATTCAAGAACATAGTAGAGATCTTTATTCCAGTTTTTTAATTCCACTTTCTTTACTGCTGTTAAAAGCATACACTTACATGAATTTTTAGTTTAATTTTGATAGTATTGAATTAAGGATTTTTGAACATTAGCTGGAGAATTTTTTAAGTGCAACTAAAAATATCTTTTCAATTGATGTTTACTAAAATGCATCCAGTTATCTTACATTGCATTAAATAAACCTTTTTCCTGTTGTTTCTTGAGTTAAGTTACCTTTAAGAACAAACTTGATCTTCTAAAATTGTTTGAATCTGTTTTTTAGGCGTTTCATCAAACGTGTATATGTGTCTTTACCAAATGAGGAGGTAAGTGTCTTTATAAAAAAACTTTTTTAAAAGGATTTTTTTATTTACTTGAAAGGCAGAATTAGAGAAGGGGAGATAGGGAGAAAGAATCTTCCATTTGCTACTTCATGCCCAGATGACCACAGCAGTCCGGGCTGGGCAGGATCTAGGAGCTTCCTCTAGGTCCCAACATGAGTTCAGGGTCCAGTCATTTGGGCCATCCTCCACCACTTTTTAGAGGCATTAGCAGGGAACTGGATTGGAAATGGATCAGCCAGGACACTAACTAATGCATATACAGGATGCCAGTGGCAGCTTAACCTCCTGTACTACCTTGCTGGTCCCTGTATTTAATGTTTTTTAAGCAAAAATGTGAAGTATTTTCTTTTCAGTGTTGAATCTTTGAATCCGTAGTACAGGTTCCTATAAACAGAACCTTAATACCTAAGAGAAATGAAGACAAGTGTGTACGTAGACATGTACTGGTATTTTTAGCATCAGTAGTACTAATAGCTAAGCATTGCAGAGAAGCTAAGATGTTCATTAGTTGGTGAATAGATAAACAAATATGATTGAACATCCTTAGTTTGAAATCCAAATGATAATAAAATTTTGAGCCGTAAGTGGGAAATTGGAATAAGTATATAGTGACCTTTTGCTATGTATATAAGGACTGTTTGAAGCATAAATAGATTTTGTGTTTAGATTTGTGCCACATCCCAAAATATTTCAGTTTTATACATATATTCCAAAATTCTGTACTGGGACCAGAATTTTGAAAAAGGGATATTCAACATGTATATCCATTTAGTATATATTATTTAGCAGTGAAAGGACTGAGGTGTGCATGCTATATACTTTGTTTGAAACTGAAAAACATACTAAATTAAAGAAGCCAGGCATAAACAATTACATATAATGCACTTCCATTTATGAGAAATATTCAGAAAAAAAAGTAAATTTATAGGAATTTAGATTGATAAAGTAGAGGTTGAGAATGGGAATCAGTTGTAGAGAATCATGGATGAGCATTCAGGGAGACGGGAAAGGTATAAAAACTGCGTTATGAGGACAGACATTGGATACAGTGCTTAAGATGTCTACGTAGGACACCCACATTCCGGATCAGAGGGCATGTTTGATGGACAGACATTGGCTACAGCACTTAGGATGTCTGTGTAAGACACCCACATCCCATATCAGCGTGTCTGAGGGACAGACATTGGGTACAGCACTTAGGATGTCTGTGTAGGACACCCACATGCCATATCAGAGGGCATGTCTAAGGGACAGACATTGGGTACAGTGCTTAGGATGTCTGTGTAGGACACCCACATGCCATATCAGAGGGCATGTCTAAGGGACAGACATTGGGTACAGTGCTTAGGATGTCTGTGTAGGACACCCACATGCCATATCAGAGAGCGTCTTTGAGGCTTTCTAAATCTTGGCTTTGTCCCTGGTTTCAGTATCCTGCTAATGCACATTCTGGGAGGCAGCAGGTGGTTCTCCCATGTAGATCCTTAGCATCCTTAGTGATAAAAGCAGCTACTACCTTAGTGGTTTGCCTGTGTGCCTTTCTTAACCCCCTCAGCCACGCTCCTAAAATAGAAGGCTCAACTCTAATGGACATGAATGTGGCGCCCAGGTGACAAACAGGATTTAAGCCTGATGTCTGCATATTTTCTTAAGCTCAATTTTAGCTTTTCAAGATTAATTGTGATAATTATATAAGATTTTCAATTCTTTTTTTTTTTTCTAGACAAGACTACTTTTGCTTAAAAATCTGTTATGTAAGCAAGGAAGCCCATTGAGCCAAAAAGAATTAGCACAACTTGCAAGGTGAGTGGTCTGATTTGTATTATCTTTCAGCTTTTATTTGCTCACTTTTTTGTGATTGTTTTTCTATGTTACAGTAAGCTTACATGAAATAAACAATTTATTTTATCAGAAAGCTTTGTCTTGTGGCAGGCAGTTAGATTAAGATACTAGGATGACCACATCGTGTAATGGAGTATCTGGGTTCAAGTCCCAGCTCTGTGTCCGATTCCAGCTTTCCAGCCCGGGAACCCAGCTACCCCTGTGGGATGCTGAATTGAGTTACAGGTCTCTGTCTTTGGTGTGGTTCATCTACAGCTGTTGCATTTGAATTCGGGGAGTAAGTCAGTGGGTGTATGTTTGGATGTGTCTTTGCCTTTCAAATAAAGGAAAATAAGAGGTAAAATTTGTTTACAAAGATTTACTTACTTATTTGAAAGTCAGAGTTGGAGAGAAAGAGATCTTCTGTCTTCTGGTTCATAGCTCTAGAGCTGAGCCAGGCCAAAACCAGGAGCAAGAGCATCATCTATGTCTCCTCTGTGGATACAGGGGCCCAAGCACTTGGCCCAGCTTATGCTCCCATTCCTAGGCAGGTAATGGAGCTGGACCAGAGGTGGAGCAGCCAGGACACAAACCGGTGCTCACAGAGGATTTTAGCGTTCACGCAACAGCTTTACCCACTATGCCACGTTGCCGACCTCAGTAAATACTTACTTTTGAAAACAGAAAACTTCTTGTTTTGGTCCCTCTCTGCTTTATTTCCTACCTCTTATTATACCTGTGGTTTCTAAATTTTGGTTCTATCTATTTTGTGGAAGACATGATTTAAGTATCTTATGAGGACATTCTGTTTTTAACGTTAAATCTATTTGTGCTGTTACAGTAATTTTTCAATTTAAAGCATCTCATCTACTATATCAACATGTTTTCATATAAACTTTATTATTTTTAATTCAGAATATTTTACTTTTTTAAATCTTAAAACTATTTTATGATCAGAGTGCTTAAGTAGAAGCTGAAAATTAGATGCAGTCATGAATTTTAGTCTCCCCAAACAACAGTGCAATTTAAAATACTGAATAAATATGTAAATATTAAGTAATTTTGCTAAGAAACTTGATCGCCCAGGTTCCTGTGAGGAATAATAAATTAAACATTTGAACAATTAGAAGTGATTCTTTGTCTTCCTTGTGAAAGAGATCAGCCGGTAATGCTCAATTTTTATTGTTGTTTAACATATATATGATAGGGTCCGGTGCTGTGGCCTAGCGGCTAAAGTCCTCACCTTGAATGCGCTAGGATCCCATATGGGCACCGGTTCTGATCCCGGCAGCTCCACTTCCCATCCAGCTCCCTGTCTGTGGCCTGGGAAAGCAGTCAAGGATGGCCCAAAGCCTTGGGACCCTGCACCCACATGAGAGACCCCGAGGAGGTCTCTCCTGGTTCCTGGCTTTGGATCAGCACAGCACTGGCCGTTGCGGTCACTTGGGGAGTGAATCATCGGACAGAAGACCTTCCTCTCTGTCTCTTCTCTTCTCTGTATATCTGACTTTGCAATAAAAAATAAATAAATCTTAAAGAAAAAATCCATAGTACATGATAAGTAAATGATTTGCTCCTTGTTTTAATTTTCTCTTTGCTTTGTCTTCCATCCTTTCTCTAGTTGTTTTTGAAAGGGAGGGAGACAGGTGAGAAAGACCTGCCACCTACCAACTAGTTTCACAAAAGCCAACAGTAGCTCAGGATAGGGCATGACAAAGCCAGAAGCTGGGAAGCCACTCTGGGTCTTCGTGTGGATGTCAGGGACCCAAGTCCTAGAGCTGTTGCCTGCTGCTGCCTGAGTGCACATTAGCACATGAGCAAGAAGCTGCGATTGGGAGCAGTGCTGGGTTAAAATCTGGGCATTTCAGTATGAGATGTGGAAAGCATCTTAAAAAAAGGAGGGGGATGAGTTACAACAGAAAGAGGACAAAGGTTTTCCATCTGCTGGAACTTCTTCCCGGTCTCCCACATGTCTGCAGGAGTCCAAGCACCTGGACCATCATTCAGTGTTGTCCCAGGTGCGTTAGCGGGGAACTGTACAGGAAGTGGAGCAGCCAGATCTAAAACCAACACCCATGTGGGAGCCCGGTACTGCAGTTGGCTGCTGTGCTCTACCACAGCACCAGCCCCCCACAGAGAGTGTAAATAGGAATGCCAAATGCCTGATCGCCTTCCCTAATCTCAGTTCCATTTGACAGTATCTTGGCTGCCTAAGGCTCTTCAATGTAGAATCCTATTCAGTTGTGTGTCTTTAAGCCAATGTCTTCTACCTACATCTTTTTCATTATGTATGTATTCCACTTAAAGCAATATGTAGATTGCTCCTCCTTCTGTCAAGGGAGTGCTCTTTGCCAGGGTAAAGAGTAAGTGCAGAGAAGTAATTGTAGTTATGTGTTACATAGTATATGTAGTTATGTGTCAGTCATCTAAGGCAAGAATTCTAACAATGACATTGGAAGGATTATACGGATCTTTCAGTGGACTGTTTTGTTTTTCCCAAGGGGTCCATTCTTTGTCTTCACAAACATGCACCCACTTAGCTTGCTAATAACAAAGCCAAAACAAAGACAAATAGGATACGTTTTTCTGCATCTTAGTGTATGAAATACTAGCTTTTCAAAAAGATATTAATGTATTGTGCTGAAGGTTTGGCCTTGTGACACCTGCACCCCATGTCAGAGTAACTGAATTTGAGTCCCTGCTCTGGTTCCAGTTCCAGCTACAACTTCCTGCGGATGTGCATCCTGAGAGACAGCCAGTCATACTCAAGTAGTTGGGTCCTGCCTCCCACTTGAGAGACCTGAATTGTATTCCTGGCTTCTAGCTTCAGCCTGGACAACTATAGTGTTTGGGGGAATTTGGGGAATGAATCAGTGAATATGAGCTCTCTTTGTGTCTGTCTCTGACCCTGTTAAGATTTCTTTTTTAAGATTTATTTATTTTTTAGTGGAAAGGCAGATATGCAGAGTCAAAATTGCCAGAGCTGAGTGGAGTGGAAGTCAGAAGCCAGGAATCTCCTCCAGGTCCCCCATGCAGATGCAGGGTCCTAAGATTTTGGATCATCCTCTACTATTTTCCCAGCCCACAAGCTGGGAGCTGGATGAGAAGTGGAGTAGTCGGGACATAAACTGGCACCCATATGGAGTCCTGGTGCTTGGAGGAGGAAGATTAGCCAATTTAGCCATTGAACTGGTCCTAAATTAACGAAAATTTTAAAATGACATGCTGTTTCTTCTTTGTTTCCAGGATGACTGATGGATACTCAGGAAGTGATCTGACAGCTTTGGCAAAAGATGCAGCACTGGGTCCTATCCGAGGTAGGTATAAAAGAGGTTGAAATATTTAGATATGTTTATTATACCACATTAGAATTTTGGAGAATCCCTAGAAAAAGATTTTTTTTTTTTGGTAAATTATGAGCATGAAAGCAGTAGCCTAGTGGCTAAAATACTCCCCTTGCACACACCAGAATCTCATATGGGCGCTGGTTTGTGTCCCAGATGCTCTACTTCCCATTCAGCTCCGTGCTTGTGGCCTGGGAATTCAGTGGAGGATGGCCCAAAGGCTTGGAACCCTGCACCCATGTGGGAGACCTGGAGGAGGCTCCTGACTCCTGGCTTCAGATGGGCTCAGCTCCGGCCATTGTGGACTTTGGGGAGTGAATCAGCAGACAGAAGATATTTCTGTCTCGCCTCTGTGTAAATCTGATTTTCCAATAAAAAATAAAAATAAATCTTTTTTAAAAAACCTTTATCATACTAAAACTTTTGCTTTATTTGTTAAAAATTACTGATTATATATCTTGCACAGTTAAACTGGGCAATGATTAAGAGCTGCTGCTTTGGGCTAGTAGCTAAATCCTTGCCTTGTATCCTCTGGGATCCATATGGACACCAGTTCGTGTCTGGACTGCTCCACTTTCAGTCCAGCTCCTTGTTTGTGACCTGGGAAAGCAGTGGAGGATGGCCCAATGCCTGTGATCCTGTACTTGTGTGGGAGACCCACAGGAAGCTCCTGGCTCCTAGCTTTGGATCAGCTCACCTCCGGCCATTGTGGCCACTTGGGGAGTAAACCAGTGGATGAAGGGTCTTTCTGTCTCTCCTTTCTGCGTGCCTGCCATTTCAAATAAATAAATAAATCTTCATTAAACAAAAGCAAGAGCTGTTGCTTTGGAAAATATCCAGGATAGTTCTTAGAATGTATTTTGAAACTTGGGTTAAACAAACTTTGTTGTTGCTAAGGGCTTGAAATCTTGTTCAGAGTGGACTCAGTAGCTTAGTTATGGCATAAAATTGTAAAGCTAATACTTTTTTATTTAAAAAAAAAAGATTTATTTTATTTAAAGGCAGAGTTAGAGACAGTGAGAGGGGTCTTCCATTCACTGAGTTACTCCCCAAATGGCCGCAACATCCAGGACTGGGTCAGGCTGAAGTCAGGAAGCAGGAACTTCTTTCAGGTCTCTCACATAGGTGCAGGGGACTAAGCATTTGAGCCATCTTCCACTGCTTTCCCAGTCACATGAGCAGAAAACTGGGTTGAAATTGGAATAGCCAGAACTTGAACCAGTGATAAATGGCATTCCCAGCACTACTAGCACCAACTTTATCAACCGTGCACACCACAGCATTAGTCCCAGCTGATTCCTTTTGTGAAGGGTAAGTCACATCCTTTTAAAGTCACTTTTAAGTTAGTGAAGTCCACTTTCTTTGGGCAAAAGTACGAGAAATTGAATCCCTTTCAGTTACTTCTCAGGAGGAAGATTGCTCTTTTGTGAGAATTAATACGTTTTGTGTGCCCTTGATGTTAATGTGTCTGTTGAGCATAATGCCTGCATCGAGTAGATTTTTTTCAATCATTATACTTGGTTTTTACCTTTAGCAATTTAAACTTCAAAATCTTTCCTTTTTAAAGTGTCTACCTTTTATTATTTTGCAGAATTAAAGCCAGAACAGGTGAAGAATATGTCTGCAAGTGAGGTATGCCATTATACAATCATTTTTCCATAATTTTGGTGTTGTGTATTATTATACCTTTATTTTTTATCTTTTTTTTTCTGGTACATTGCATTAGACTCTAGAAAACATGAACGGCATCATTTCAAAATAGAATAGCCTATGAATTATTCCCATCTTGTTCTTCAGTAGGGTCAAAAATATTTATTAAGTTACTTTATATTCAATACCATTGTAACTGTGTTAGGCATTAGTGCATTGTGGTTGGTCAGCTATTTTATTCTACAACCCATACACTTCTGGAGTGTTTCTTCCATTTTATCGCTCTGATTGGCTCAGGGTGGACTTCACATAAGTGAAGCTTAGGAAGAGAGAATTCCAGATAACCACTTTGATGACTGGTTACTGTTACTAAAAAATTTACCTTAAAATATAATACTCAGGACTGGAGTGGTGGTGGAGCACACTAATCCTCTTTCTGCAGTGCCAGCATCCCAGACAGGTGCCTGTTTGTGTCCTCTAATGACCTGGGAAAAGAGTGGAGACTGGCTCAAGGCTTTGGGGCCCTACATTCACATGAGAAACACGGAAGAAGCACTTGACTCCCAGCTTTGGATTTTCACAGCTCTGACCCTGCAGTGTATTTTTTTTCTTCTTCTTGTTATTTATTTATTTATTTATTGAAAGATTTACTTAGTTTTTATTGGGAAGTTACATATATAGAAAAGGAGATGCAGAGAGAAAGACCTTTTGTCTGCTGGTTCACTCCCCAAGTGGCCACAATGGCCAGAACTAAGCCGATTTGAGGCCAGGAGCTGCTTCTGGGTCTCCCATGGCAGTGCAGGGTGCCAGGGCTTTGGGCATTCCTCTACTGCTTTCATAGGTCACAGGCAGGGAGTTGAATGGGAAGTGGGTAGCCAGGATACGAACTGGCACCCATATGGGATCCCAGCCTGCGCAAGGTGAGGACTTAGCTGATAGGATACCACACCTGGCCTGGCCATTGCAGCCTTTTGGTAGTGAACCAGCAGATGGAAGATCTTTCTCTGTCTTTCCCTTCCCAGTCCCCCTGTAACTTTGACTTTCATGTAAAGAAAAAAAATACTTTAAAAAGATCTATGTATATATGTTTTGTTTTTAAGATTTATTTATTTTTATTGGAAATTCAGATATACAGAGAGGAGGAGAGACAGAGAGGAAGATCTTCCGTCCGATGACTCACTCCCCAAGTGAGCCGCAACGGGCCGATGCTGCGCCAATCCTTAGCCGGGAACCAGGAACCTCTTCCGGGTCTCCCACGCGGGTGCAGTGTCCCAATGCATTGGGCCGTCCTCGGCTGCTTTCCCAGGCTACAATCAGGGAGCTGGATGGGAAGTGGAGCTGCCAGGATCAGAACCGGCGCCCATATGGGATCCCGGGGCTTTCAAGGCGAGGACTTTAGCCGCTAGGCCACGCCGCCGGGCCCAGAGAGGAAGATCTTGCTTCCGATGATTCACTCCCCAAGTGAGCACAATGGCCAGTGCTGCACCAATCCGAAGTCGGGGAACTCTTCCAGGTCTCCCACGTGGGTGCAGGGTACCAAAACTTTGGGCCGTCCTCGACTGCTTTCCCAGGCCACAAGCAAGGAGCTGGTTGGGAAGCAGGGCTGCCGGGATCAGAACCGGTGCCTGTATGGGATCCTAGCGCATTCAAGGTGAGGACTTCAGCCACTAGGCCATGCCGCTGGACCCGGTATATGTTTTAAGGCTTTTATCTGGTTGTAATTTTTGTAAAGATTTTTAAATTTGAAAATGTTATGAAGTGATCTTCCATCTGGTGGCTCACTCCCCAGATGGCTGCAACAGACAAGACTGGGCTGAAGCTGTGAACCAGGAAATTTGTCTGTTTCCTGTGTGGGTTGCCGGGGCCCAAACCCTTGGGTAATCCCCCACAGCTTTTTCTAGGCCTTTAGCAAGGAGCTTAGTTGGAAGTGAAGCAACTGGGATACAAATCAGTACACACATGGAATGTGATGTCACAAGTGGTGGTGACTTTAGTCACTACTATGATACAGTGTAGTGTAGATCCCAACACAGTTACCAGTCCCTTGCTCCCAATTCATAATTTGAATTCTTCAACAGGTGTTATAGCTTTGCTCAACCTGGCCCATTCCCAGCTTTTTCCTGTGGGTGCAACAGCCTAGCCCAGCCTTGCCCATCCTCATCCCTCATGTGAACTGGCAGGTATTGTGGTCCAATCCAGATAAACTGTGCCCTGTACTGGCTCTCAGTTGTGCCAGTGTCCGCTAGACTGTCCTAGCCCAGCCTGCCCCCAGACCCAGCTCTCATATATGCCAATGGGTGCTGCAGCCTACCATGGCCTGGTCTGCCTCTAACCCCCAGCCCTCACTCTCAATACTCACCAGTGGGAACTGTAGCCTAGCGGTGGATCCATAGTTCATTTACAAGACTTGCTGCCAATCTCAGATCTCTTGTGTGCCAATGTATGTTGTGGTCCAGCCTGACATGGCTTGCCCCCAGTTCTGGCACTCACCAGTGGGTCTTGCAACCTAGCCTGACTGTACTGCCCACTTTCTGGCTCTTAATGGTAGATGCCATGGCTTAGTTCAACCTGACCCACACCCATTCCGGCTCTCATGAGTACCAGTGGATCCTGCAGCCTTGCCCAGCCCAGTCCTCCCTTAGCCCCAGCTCTCCTTAGTAAGAGCTGTAGCCCAGAAGGGGGTTACCCAATGCTATCCTACCAAAACCATTTCCAATCCCAGATCATGGTGTGCTTTCAGGTGTTTTAACCCTTCCTGGCATGGCCCGCCCACAGCCTCAGCTCTCACTGGTTGCTGTTGCAGCGTAGCCTAGCCAGGCGTAGCTCATACCCTGTCCTGGCTCTCTTGCATGCCAGTGGGTGTTGTGGCCTGACCCAGCCTGGCCTGGCTTACCCCCAACCCAGCTTTTGTGCTCCCCAGTGGGATCTGCGACCTAGCAGGGGGTTCCCAGCTTACTTTACTATGCTCAGAATCTCATGTGTGCTGGTGGCGGCTGTGGCCTTGCTTGGCAAGGTCTGCTGTCAAGCCAGTTGGTACTGTAGCCTGGCCCCGGTTGGCCTCCTTCACACTCTGGCTCTTGTAAGTGTCAAGTGGATTACTGTCAGGTGAGTTACATAGTCTAGCTGACTTGGCCTGTTACTGTCACCAGCTCTCCATGTAAACCAGTGGTTGCTGGAATTGTAAGGAGGCAAGCCCTACGTGCCCTACAGAATCTGCCCCCAGATCCAGTTTTCTTTGCATTCTGTTGAGTGCTATGGCCCAGCCTCATGTGGTCCATCTCCTGCTCCAACACTCACAGGTGGGAACTGTGGCCTGGTACAGCCAGGCATGTTCCCTAGTCTCAGCTTTTGCAGATACCAGCAGGCAGGAGGCAATGCTATTCAGCACAGCCTGGTCCCATCTCCCGTGTGGGTGAGTGCCTTGACCTGACGCAGATGTGCCTTCCAATTTCCCACCTCTAAACCACTCTATCTCAGCTCCCTTGCCTACTTGCAAGTGCAGTGGCCCAGGCCTTTGGAATCCCCCAGAAGTCATTTCTCCTTGTCCAACATGCGCTCATAGCTCCTATTCCAGTAGAACCCCAGATTCCCTTACCTAGGCAATCTGCAGCTCCCTCTGCCTGGGGACCAGGGTGGCTTGTTGCAGCCTGGTGTTCCCTGCTTTTCCCCTTATCTTAGAATAGAATAGAATAGGGAATAGGAATAGAATATCAATTATGTTGGCACACTGGTATAATTAACATAAATTTGGCATTACCCAGGCCCAGAAGACCCAGTTGTGTTTTTTTTGTTGGATGCCTAAATTTCTTGCTATATTTAATATATGTATATGTGTATATACATATATGCATATATACACACATACACAAATATACACATACAGAAAACAATCTATATATTTAGAATTCCTTCCAGAGGTTTTTAAAAACCTTTCATTGGTATAACTTTTCTTCAGGAATAACATAATGATAACCACATTGCATTTATTTTATTATTTGAATTTAGAATGAATTACTGTATTTTGACATTGAACATAAATGACTGGCTCATAAATGACTGGCTCATAGGTTGTCTGTATCATAGCTGTATATACCTTTTTGTTATCTTTTATTTATTTTCATTCGAAAGGCAGATGTATGGAAAAGGAGAGTCTGAGAACGGTCTTCCACCTGCTGGTTGACTCCCCAAATGGCTGCAGTGGCTGGAGCTGAGCTGATGAAGCAAGAAGCTTCTTTGGATCTGCCACATGGGTTCAGGGTCCCAAGGTCCTGGCCCATCCTCTGCTGCTTTACCGGGCTGGAAGCAGGGGTGAGAGTAGAGCAGCTGAGACTAGGGTCAGCACTCACATGGGATACCAGTGCTACAGGTGGAGGATTAGCCTCATGTGCCACCATGCGGGCCCTACCCTTTGTCCTTTTGGATAATATTTTTGTATTACATTACAGCTGAGGTGGTTTTCTTAATCTATGTTTATGATGACATCAAAGATAATATGTATTACCATATATAATAGACTGCTTTATTTTTTTTTTTAAGATTTATTTTTTTATTGTAAAGTCAGATATACAGAGAGGAGGAGAGACACAGAGGATGTACTTCTGTTCATTGATTCACTCCCCAAGTGACCGCAGCGGCCAGTGTTGTGCCGATCAGAAGCCAAGAGCCAAGAACTTCCTCCAGGTCTCTTATGCGGGTGCAGGATCCCAAGGCTTTGGGTCATCCTTGACTGCTTTCCCAGGCCACAAGCAGAGAGAGCTGGATGGGAAGCGGAGCTGCCAGGATTAGAACCGGCACCCATATGGGATCCCGGGGCATTCAAAGCGAGGACTTTAGCTGCTAGGCCACTGCGCAGGGCCCTAGACTGATATAGGAGAGTTTTTAGAGATTTTTTAAAAAAAGAATAGTACAGTATTAAAAATTTATTTAAGTTCTCCTTAAGCTTCTGATTTTGCAGGCAAATATACAAGCATATTATAGGGATGAATTGTAACAGAGGTCATTTTGTACCAGTTTCCATTTTACTTTGTAAAAATACTGAGGTAAATATGAATGTTTATTAACTTGTTTTAGGCTCTATTCTGAAATGTCCAAAAAATGGGACCAGCGTTTTGGTTTAATAGATTAAATCACCACCTGCTTGGGTGCTTTTTCAAGTGCTTCCTGTTCCACTTCCAGTTCAGCTCCCTGCTAATGCACCTGGGGAAACAGTGGAAGTCCAATGGGCCTCTCCACCTGCAAACGGTGACCAGGACGAAGCTCCTGGCTCCTGGATTCAGCCTTCGCCATTGCAGCCATTTAGAAAGTGAACCTGTAGATGAGCTCTCTCCCCCCACCTTCTCTCATTCAGATAAACAAAATCTTCAGAAAAGTCAGAAAAAGACCAAATTACTATAAAATGAATTATAAGCAATGTTAATATTAAAAATCATCAGATAAAAGCATCCTTCATTTTGCAGTTATAAGTCCCTTCCATTGCTTGTAAATCTCCCTTTCCTTTCTATTAACTTAGCATGAATTTAGCTAGATTATGCTTGTGGTAAGTCTTAAAAATGCAGTTATGATACTACATAGAGAAAAAGGGAAAGGAAGAAAAGAAATAGTGGTGTATATATCAGTGGTGACTGAATGTTTTTGTTGCTACTAGCTTATTTTGTCACATTTTCTATGGTATTTT
Organism: Ochotona princeps; assembly: GCF_030435755.1. Lineage (NCBI taxonomy): Eukaryota > Metazoa > Chordata > Mammalia > Lagomorpha > Ochotonidae > Ochotona > Ochotona princeps. The sequence goes on along the minus strand of NC_080839.1, from coordinate 59,508,665 downwards.
ATTTTTATAGAGAGAAAAAGTCTTTTTGAGATTTATTTTATTTGAGAGAGGAAGAGGAAGAGATTTATACCTGTGAGGTGAAGCACAGGTGGTGGAAGCTTCTTGCTTAGGACTGTTGTAAGGCATATCAGATAGCAAACTTAATGTATTTCCTCTGTCAAAAGCAAATGAATTAAGGTAACTGGCATGATTTTCAAGGATATATCTGTGCATATTTCTTATACCATTAGTAATAAATAGCACCGTTACTTTAATCCATTCTTAACTACCTTATGTTCATTATTTGTGTGGTGTTTTAAAAACCAGATGAGAAATATTCGATTATCTGACTTCACTGAATCATTGAAAAAGATCAAACGAAGTGTGAGCCCTCAGACCTTGGAAGCATACATCCGTTGGAACAAGGACTTTGGGGATACTACCGTGTAAGGAAACACCTTTGAAAGCCTGCAGAATAAACATCAAGAAAAAAATACAGGATCTGCTATGCGATGTCAACTCTTGAAACTTGGCCTAAGTTTACAGGACTTGAGTGTTAAAATATTTGTGCACCAAACTTGAAGATGAACCAGACACAAATTTAACTAAAACATACAATGCAAGTTGAGTGGTTTGTTGTTTTAAGACCTTCTTGCCTTGATGGTCATGGCTATTCCAGTGGACACCAGTTTCGAGCACAACAAAAATGGATTCTGGTCTTCTCTTCCAGTATAATCATAATGTAAATAATAATTTGTATATTGTGTTGCAGATGAAAGTATTCCAGAAACAGTGAATGGTAGAAGAAACAAGAGCCTTTGCTTGTTTGTCTTCTTTTTTGTCTTAAAAAATGGTAATTTTTCCTGCTTTCTTTTCTTTTTTCTGCTGTTGTCCTAAGTATGGGTGATTGGAATGCCAACCACTCTTTAAGTTTGTTTTCTTTCTCAAATACAGTGTGCCAAAAGAAACTTTTTCCTAAGTAATAAGACAGGGAAAAGTTATTTTGAGGGTTTTCTTCACTTATCTACAGACCTTAAACAGCTTTGTGATCTTCTCACTTTTTGTTTTGTTACCTTACTACCAAGCAGTTTAGAAAGCAATATAATCAAAGCCAGTCTGGTGAAACGCAGATGGTTTAGAGGTTTGAGTTCCTCTGTCATGTAACATGTAGACCAGTCCACATGTGACCTTCGGTGTTTGATTTTACTACTGTACTTGTCAGAAATCTGTTGTACACTGTTTCCTTATTCACAACGGAATTTATTTTTTGCTGGAATTACTCTGAATCTTTAGAACGTCAATTCTAACTGCTATGAAAGAGGTTCTGGTACAAGCAAAGGGAAATTCTGGGAGTTAAGACACTTCTTATCTATTGATTATTACCTTTTTACTGTTTACAGGATAATTATAAGCCAGTGGAACTACCATCTTTCATTCCTAAAAATAGGAGTCGCTTCAATGGCAATTTTACAAGTACTGAATTTTTATACATTGCATACATTTTATACGTTTCTTGTGCTCACTTTGTTAACTAAAAAGTTCTAGTCAGTTGATCTGCCTTTTGTTCCCCAGAAATGTACATTACTGTTTCTTGCTTGTATAAATGTCTGGATTTTTATTATAAAAATGTCATTGTAGGGAGTAGAGACTTATTTCATGGCCTTTTAAATATTATAATAAAGGCAAATGGATATTTGCCCTTAGTTTACTGGTTAAAAAGCTTGTTTACAGAATTTTTCTTTGGTGCTCAAATGATGATATGTAAAATGTCATGGGTAGAAAGAATAATTTTGTAATAGTAACAAAACTTTCAGAAAAAATGTCATTGGGTTTGAGAAAACATATTAAAAAATAAAAACTGGATCCTATTGTAAAAGAATTCTAAATTGACATGGATTCTTTTTAATTTATTCTTGGTCTTATTAAAAATTCATTGAATATTAAATGTAGGATTAATATTAAATTACGATTGTATACTGTTGTAGTCATAACTTAAAATGTATCTTCTAATAATGGAATGTCCTCCATAATAAAAATGAAAGCTGACATAAATAGAACAAAGTTTTGAGCCAAAGCTATGCATATCTTAGGCTTTGGTTCTATATTTAAAGTCACAAACATTAATACTTATTAAAATAGTGATACAGGAACGGTGGTGAAGTACACATTGATGAAAATAATTTGGAAACCACCAAATTTATACTTTGTGGTAAAACGTGTAATGTTTCAGAACAGTTTTCTTTAGAAGGAAATTAGCATTCTTAGTATTTTGATACCAAGCTAACAAATGCAAAGACTGTGTTTCCACCTCAACTTTTGTTTCCAACTCAACTTTTAAAAATATAATATGCTTTGAAATTGTTATTTCTCTTTGAAATTTTTAGGTAACAAAAATTCTGGTGTTGAATGATAGGCAGGAAGTCAATATTGTCATAAACATTTAGTAAAAATTATTGTCTGAATATCCATTTATGTATAGCAGTTTCTTTGCTGAGTAAGGGAAGGGCTAAGCCTGCAGAACTATGTCTTCTGATTTATTATCACAAAATTTCACTTTAACCTGTATTTTTGGTTTTGTTTTTCATAAAAAGGCCATGAATATAGAATAGTGATATGAGTAAGGGATAGGCTTAGTCTTTTTTAGTAAAAGTGGAAGTTGCTGGGCTTTTCTAAATTGCTATTAGATTGTAACCTTTTAGATTTTGTGTTGCACTCTGTGTTGTATTATCTCCTTAAAAAAAGCTCCTTAAAATTAATGTGTTCCTCATGTTAATATGGCAGAGTTTGTAAATTAAATTAAAACTTAACTGATATGCCAGACATTGAGCCAAAGGAAAGAATAAGTTCTGTCTTTCCAGGTGTATTAAGGTTAACACTTACTCAATGATGTCTGTGTGTGAAAGTCATTAGACCATGGCTTGCAAATATATTTTGTGCCGGAGGTAAATTGGAGGTCGTGCAGATACTAGGATTCTAATTTAAGTGTGTATACAGCAATCTTTGTTTATAGTGTAAAATTCTTTATATTTTGTACAAAAATTAATTCTTTTGGTAAAATAACCATTTTCAGTTTGTTTTTGGACTTAGTCAAAAGATTTTCCTTTAAATGCCTGTTGCAATTCTAGTCTAGTCTTTTGTACTTTCCTTCAGAAGAAATGAATTAAAGGGTACAGCCACATAAAGTGGACTTTTTCCTAATGGATTGGGAATAAATGCTAAACTTTATTTGCCTTTAATTTTTTAATTTGCACATTGAGATTTCAGAAGTTGCAGTCTCATCATTATGAAGGAGGGGCTATATTATTGACCATAACAATTACAAGCTCTGGACAGAATATAAACAGCAGTAAAGTGAAGTCTGGAGAGTAGCCTAACCAGGAGAAACTGCTCACGATCTTAGGTGGGTTTGAGACAGTCATGGTAGCTGGGATCAGCCTCTAGCTATTTTGCATAGCTCACTTGGACGCGGAGTCATTGGTTTCTATAACAGTTTGGACTTAGCAGGGAAATTTTGGAAGGCCTTAGAAAGAAAACAGACCCAAAATTTGTCTACAATACTCCAAGGCCCTTGATGGTTTCCAAAATCATACGTGTACAGTGTGATATTTAAAGGAACCAAGCAGAAAGCAAGTCTACAGAACTTAACAACAGTAGCAGCTGCTTGAGATAAAAATTCAAGTTCCACTGAAGAAGAGTAAATACTTGTATGTTTTCCATTGATAACCAAGAATAACTGTGTCTTAGCATTGACAACATTCTAGAACTAAGAAAGCAGCTCACTGTAACAGAGCTTGAAATCAGAACTTCACAGCATCGAGTTTATCCAGTTTAGGATATAAAGACAAAACAACACTTTTTAGAGGAAAATAATCCATTGTCTTTATAACGGGTCCCTAAGTCCAGGACACAATAACCATTACTAAGCCTGCCAAACACAGAAAAGATGGGAAACAAGTGCATGGGTTATCTCTGCTGGAATGGCTTTTTTTTAAAAATTATTTATTATTTAACTTCATTAATTACATTGTATTATGTGACACAGTTACATAGATACTTGGGTTCTCCCACCCCTGCCCAAACCCTCCCACCATGGTGGATTCCTCCACCTTGTTGCATAACCACAGCTCAATGGAATGGCTTTTTAAAGTATGTAAAATAAAGATTTTACAGAAAAAGAAACTGCAGATGGAGATTTTCAGCAGATTAATAGCAAAGTGTGGTAATGAAAACCTTTGAAGTGAAATAGCAGTACTTGATTAAGCAAACTGATAACCAGATGCAAGTAATAATTTCTTCTGCCACAATACATTATTGGGAGAGCTGACAAAACTTGATAGGGGTCTGAGAATGACAGCAGTGCATCACTGTTGCTTCTCTGCCTTTGCTGGTTGTGAAAAATATACACATGTACATAGGAAACTCATGTTGGGGATGGCAGTAGCTCAGCAACACAACCATAATGTTGCAGAGAAAGCTAAATGTTTGCATTACACTCCCAGCTCTTCTGCCACTTTCTCATTATTTCAAAATAATGTTGGAAATTTTCCTGAAGTCTTTTTTTTTGTTGTTGTTCCTATTTAATTGACCATTTCTTATTCTTGGGGCAATATTCCCTTAACAGATTCTGAAATTGCCTAAAAGAGTATTTCCTATTTTCATTACACAATTTTTTTACACAATTTTTAAAAGGTTCCTTTTTCTACCCTGTTGGTGTAAAACATTTTCACTCTGTAGAGCCAGCAATTACAATGAAATCCTTGGTACATATCTATGGCTCAGGGTACAGTCATAAAAATCTGATTTCTGCCTTAATTTTTATTTTTTTTAAAGATTTATTATTGGAAAGCTGGATATACAGAGAGGAGGAGAGACAGAGAGGAAGATCTTCCATCCGATGTTTCACTCCCCAAGTGAGCCGCACCGGGCAGGTGCTGCGCCGATCCGATGCCGGGAACCAGGAACCTCTTCCGGGTCTCCCACGAGGGTGCAGGGTCCCAAAGCTTTGGGCCGTGCTCGACTGCTTTCCCAGGCCCCAAGCAGGGAGCTGGATGGGAAGTGGAGCTGCCGGGATTAGAACCGGTGCCCATATGGGATCCTGGGGCTTTCAAGGCGAGGACTTTAGCCGCTGGGCCACGGCACTGGGCCCCCCTGCCTTAATTTTTAAAAAGATTTATCTTATTGTCAAGTTATATTTCCAGAGAGATTTTCATCTACTGCTTCACTCCTCAAATAGCTGCAATAGCCGGGGCTCCTTCCAGGTCTCGCATGCCGGCAGGGACCAAGCACCTGTTTCCGTCTTCCACATTACCAGCACAGCTGGATCAGAATTGGGGCAGCCAATACTCAAACTGGCATCCAAATGGGGTACTGGCACCCAGAAGACAGCTTGCTATGCCATATTGCCCGTCCGTTTTTCTATCTTCACACATGTCAAACAACACACTATACAAATTGTTTTTTTCTCAGATGATGTGTGCCTGTCCAGATTTGGGCCAAAAGTGCTGCTAATTAAATGCAGTAGTGTGCAGTCCTCAGCTTGGAGGTTCAGCTTCCCTGTTGTTTTCTTAAAAATTTATTTTTGTTGGAAAGTTACAGAGACAATGAGGCAAATGTCCCATGTGCTAGCTAGTTCATTCCCCAATGACCTCAAAGGCTAGGGCTGGAACCGGGAATTCCATCAAGGTGTCTCCCTGTGGCTGCAGAAGACGCAGCACTTGCGCCATCTGCCGCTGCTTTCCCCGATGCGTTAGCAGAGAGCTGGGTTGGAAGTGGAGCAGCCAGGTCGTGGACTGGGCTATAACCGCTGGCCCGATATTGTTTCTACAACAAAATTAATTTTAGGAGCAACTTAGTACTTTCCAAAGTAACTGTTCCGCCTTCAAACTGCACTGCTATTAACGTCTAGGCAAATTTCTTAATCTTCTCGTTTCTTAACTTGCAAGATTGCAGTCCTCTAGTTCCTAAGGTTAAACCTCGCTCTTGGTAGGAAGCCTGCGAGCCGCTGCACCGCCATCTCGGCCCGGACGGGACGCAGGGGTGGCCGGGAAGGGGGCGGAGCCCGGAGCCTGGACACGCACTTCCGCGTGAGCGTCTCCCGCCAGCCAATCGCTCCTGACGCTCCGCCCCTTCCGCGCTGGGAAAAACGGACCTGCCAGTGTCTTCCGGCGGAGCTGTCGGCTCCTTACCATGGTGAGTCCTGGGCGCCGACGGCGTCTGTGGCGCGTGGTCGCTCTTCACGAGGGTCGTTCCCAGGGCGCCGGGGGCCCCTGCGCAGCCCCGCGCTCCCCACGGAGAGCGTCCATGCTCCGGGAGGCTGCCCTCGGCCCCACTCCCCGCCCCAGAGCGCAGCCTCCCTCCGGGCCTGGCGCCTGCAGGGCGTCCCCTGACCGGGGCTAGGCGGGAGCCTTCAGGCCACGCCTCACGCCGCGCCGGGCTGTGCGGAGTGGCAGGTGTCCCGGTGCCAGTGTCCACCTGTGTCAGCTGCCCTGGCGCCTGCAGCTGCTGTTCCTAGGAGCAGATGAACGCTCCCTTACAGCCCGAGATGCACTCGTCTAAAATGCGCTGGAGCGATGAACCCAGCTTACTGTCCTCAGGAATCAAGTGTGCTGCTCTGTGGGTTTCACCTAGAGATAAGCAGCTGGTGTGTGATTTCAGCTGTCCTCTTTGTATCGGGAACATTCGAGCTGCAATTAAGGAGAGCCTGCGAAGAGGAAGGGACTAGGATCTCTGTGCCTGAACTGTTGGTCAAGTCGGTTTTTTCGTTGAAGTGGGTAAAATCGAAAAACTTTCTTCATCACACATTTTTGTGTGTGTTTTGTAGTTTTCTGTAGTTCTTTGGCACACAGAGTATTAGTGAAAGTGTATTGCTTTATTTCCCCCTCCCACCTCATTGGCTATGACCATATAGCCCTCAGCCATATGCTGCTTTGTGAAGATTTAAAGCAGTTACAGAGAAAGAGAGATGTTCCAATAGCTAATTCACTCTCTAAATAACAGCATCAGCCAGAACTTGAGCAGGACCGAAGCCAGGAGCCAGCAGCTTTTTCTGCGTTTCCCACGCGGGTGAGGGTCTCAAGGCTTTGTTGGACCATCCTCTGCTCTTTTCCCAGGTCACAGGCAGGGAGCTGGATGGGAAGTGGAGCAGCCAGAACACAAACTGGCAAGCTGCCGGCTGTCGCTTAACTTTGCTGCATAGCAGTGCTGGCCCCATAAGCTTTTTTTTTTTTGAAGATTTATTTATTTGTAAGGCAGATGTACACAGAGAGGATAGACAGAGTGAATGATCTTCCTTCCACTGGTTCACTCCCCAAGTGGACACAAAGACTTGAGCTAAACCAATCCGAAGCCAGGAGCCAGGAGCTGCTTCTGGGAGTCCCAAGCGGTTGCAGGGTCCCAGGGCTTTCGGCCGTCTTTGACTGCTTTCCCAGGCCACAAGCAGGGAGCTGGATAGGAAGCAGTGCTGCCGGGATTGGAACTGGTGCCCATATGGGATCCCAGCACATTCAAGACAAGGACTTTAGCCACTAGGCTACCACGCCGGGCCCATAGACATTTCTTTAGCACCTTTACCGTTGTTTACTTAGAATTTGTACATATATGTATTTACAGGTTTATTTTTGTTTGAAAGGCATAACCAAAGAGAGGAGAGCCAGAGAGATCCTTTGGTTCTTCCAGGTCTCCCATTTAGGTACAAAGTCCCATGGCACTGAACCATCCTCCATTGCTTTCCTAGGCCATAGGTAAAGAGTTGGATCAAAAGTGGAGTGTTTTTTGTGTTTTTTTTGTTGTTGTTGTTGTTGTTTCTTTGTTTTTTTTAAATGAAAGTGCCATCTAGGTTGTTGCTGTCATGGAATCTTTTTTCTTTTTTAAGATTTATTTATTTATTTATTATTTATTTATTTTTTTTAAAGATTTATTCATTTTATTACAGCCAGATATACAGAGAGGAGGAGAGACAGAGAGGAAGATCTTCCATCCAATGATTCACTCCCCAAGTGAGCCTCAACAGGCCGGTGCGCGCCGATCCGAAGCCGGGAACCTGGAACCTCTTCCGGAGATCCCACACGGGTGCAGTGTCCCAATGCATTGGGCCGTCCTCAACTGCTTTCCCAGGCCACAAGCAGGGAGCTGGATGGGAAGTGGAGCTGCCGGGATTAGAACCGGCGCCCATATGGGATCCTGGGGCTTTCAAGGCGAGGAGTTTAGCCACTAGGCCACCCTGCCGGGCCCAAGATTTATTTATTTTTATTACAAAGTCACATATACAGAGAAGAAGAGAGATAGAGAGGAAGATCTTCCGTCCAGTGATTCACTCCCCAAGTGACCACAATGGCTGGTGTGTGCTGATCCAGAGCCAGGAGCCAGGAACTTTCTTCCAGGTCTCCCACACGGGTGCAGAGTCCCAAGTCTTTGGGCCATGCTGGACTGCTTTCCCAGGCCACAAGCAGGGAGCTGGATGGGAAGTGCAGCTGCCGGGATTAGAACCGGCGCCCATATGGGATCCCGGGGTGTTCAAAGCAGGGACTTTAGCCGCTAGGCCACGCCGCTGGGCCCAAAAGTGGAGCGGTTTTAAACCGGGTGTATGCTGGCACTGCAGGCAGAGGCTTAGCCTACTGTACCATGCTACCAGCCCTAATTTCTAAAATTTGACCATGTCATTACCTTGCTTAAAATTTCTTTTTTTTCTCTCTTAGTAAGTGCCGTTTGGCATAGTGTAAGAGGTGTGCAGCCTTTACTGCCCCTTTAACGTGTGTGTGCCCTTTACACCTGTGCTGTGTGGGACTGGAGCTGTGAACCACCCTGGAGGACTGCTCTTTTGTCCTCTGCCTCTCGTCGTTATCAGCATAACCCTGGCAGACCCTTCATTTTCTCGTGAGCCTTTCTTTCCTCAAGGCCCAAATGCCTTGTTAGGTGTTTCTCTTGTATTCTAATGATTTTTTTAAAATTCATTTGCGGGACAGAGTGACAAAAATTTAGAGAGTGAAAGTTCTTCTATCTGGTAGTTCAGTTTCCAAATGGCCAGTTCAACCAGGCCAAATCCAGGAGTCAGGAATCCCATCTGGGTTTCGCACGTGACTGGCAGGCCCCAAGCACATGGGCTGTTGTCTGCTACTTTCCCAGGCACATTAGAAGGGAGCTGGATTGGAGGCAGAGCAGCTGGAAGAACTCACACATCTGTTGGGGACGCTGGTGTCGCAAGCAGATTCCTAGCCTTTTGTTTCACCATGCTGTTCCCACCTTTGGTCTTTTTTTTTTTGTTGTTTTTTAATAGGCAAGCAACAGTTCTGTTGCATCAAGAATTACAAAGCGCTTGGGGATCATGAAAACCTACCTTGGCCCGAAACACTGGTGAGGGAATCGAAAGGTGTAAGGAATCAGAAAGGATTAATATGCAAAGGTTTTTAAAGTTACAGTGCTTCATTAACTAACAGGTCTAGTTTGATAATTACTTGTGGATCCTGCCTGGGCCTGAATGATAGTCCTGTGCGATGATTTTGAAATTACATATTTGTGTTTTCACTTATACTGTGCGCTCTGTGCCAGCAGGTTCTGTGTATACAACCATGTTGTATAGGAACTGATCGAGAAGGATCTTTCAATAAATATCTATTTTATAATGCGCTACATTTCTGTGTTAAAAATCATTAATAGTACAGGGAAAATAGCATTTAACTTTTTTTTTTGAAAGTTCAGTTGGAAAATGGTTTTTTTTTTTTTTAAAAGATTTATTCATTTTATTACAGCCAGATATACAGAGAGGAGGAGAGACAGAGAGGAAGATCTTCCATCCAATGATTCACTCCCCAAGTGAGCCTCAACGGGCCGGTGCGCGCCGATCCGAAGCCGGGAACCTGGAACCTCTTCCGGAGATCCCACGCGGGTGCAGTGTCCCAATGCATTGGGCCATCCTCGACTGCTTTCCCAGGCCACAAGCAGGGAGCTGGATGGCAAGTGGAGCTGCCGGGACTAGAACCGGCGCCCATATGGGATCCCGGGGCGTTCAAGGCGAGGACCTTAGCCGCTAGGCCACGCTGCTGGGCCCGGAAAATGGTTTCTTAAGTCATTATGTATTGTATATTAAAGACATGCTGTTTTTGTAACCATGCTTTCTTACAAAATGTAAAGAAAATTTGAGCCTCATTCATAGCAAAGTTAACTAAAAAATATCTTTACAAGTCGTGATAACAATACTCAACTACATTGTAGTGTGGTAGAAAAGCCCTGTAGTCAGAATGATCACGGAAGGGTTAATGTAGGAGGTGCAGCAGTAACTGAGTCCCAGAGCCCTCTGATCTTCTTAATCTAATGTTTATTTCTCTTAGATAAGGAAACAGGCCAACTGTTAGAGGGCTGGAGAGCTGGGGTCAGCCAGATCTGGCCTTTGCACTCCAGGGAGATGAGTTTGGTGTGCTTCTGAAGAGAGCTGAGCTGGAAGCATAGGCTGTCATTTAAAGATAGAATTTCAGGTGTAAGATTCAGAGTTAGTACCGAGAGTGAAAACAAGTAGCAGTTTTGGAAAGAGTGTTAAGACTACCAGGACTTTGGGTTTAGGGATTTGTTTATTTTACTTGAAAGAATTGCACAGAGAGAGAATGAAAGACACAGAGATCTTCCATCTGCTGATCCACTCCCCAGATGGCCGCTATGGCCAGAGCTGGACTTGTCAGGCTGGTGGCAGGAGCTTCCTCCAGGTCTCCCATGTGGGTGCAGGGGCCTGCGGACTTGAGCCAGTGCTCCCCTGCTTGCTCAGGTCATAAGCAGGAAGCTGCGTCAGAAGTGGAGCACCTGGGACTGGGACCAGCACCTGTGTAGGATGCTGGCGCTGAAGGTGGAAGCTTAGCTTCATGTACATGATGGTGTGAGCCCTACGGTTTTTATTTTCTTAACCTGAGACTTCAACGTAAAGTGTCTGATGGTTAAGGATAATAGTATGAACCACACTTTAGCTTTGGGACTAAACTAAAAATCCTTGCACAGTTCTTTTTAAGATAATATCTATTTATTAACGTGAATGCTAACATCTCAAAGAGCATATTATTCCTTTTAAACAATTAGCAGGGCCTGTGCTAGGGGACAGAGGTAAAACCACCACTTGTGAGTTAGCAGGGCCTTAGGAATTACACACACTCATCTTTATTTGAATACAAAGTGAGTGACACTTGCAATGCCCTGTTTAATTTTTTTTATATTATGTTTGATTTTGAAAGTTTTCAAACCTGCAAAAAGAGTATAATGTACTGAGCTCCCGTGTGCCTATCCTCTGGCCACAGCCTTTGGCTGTTTTTTTCACGTGCCAGATTTGTAATGGTTAGCTTTAGTTTTCCCGAGTTTTGGCAGAACACGGACTCCATAGCAAGTGTCGTATGCACTCCGTGGCTGGGAGATGTGAGTGTGCTGGAATGACCCTGGAGAAACGGGCCGCCTCGGGCAGCTGAGAGCCAATACAGGACTGGGGAGACTGCATAGGGAGAGGCATACCATTTTTATTTTTAAAATATGAAGAGAGGGCCTGGCGCAGTAGGCTAGTGGCTAAAGTCCTCACTTTGCATGCCCCAGGATTTTGTATCCCTGCCAGTTCATAACTTGGCTGCTCTGCTTCCCTTCTAGCTACCTGTTTGTGGCCTGGGAAAGCAGTGGAGGCCGGCCCAAAGCCTTGGGATCCTGCAACCGCATGGGAAACCCGGAGGAGGCTCCCGTCTCTGGATTGGCTCAGTTCTGGTCATTGCGGCTACGTGGGGAGTGACTCAGCAGATGAAAGATCTTTGTCTCTCCTCTCTGAAGTTTTACTTTCCAAGAAAATTAAATAAATCTTAAAAATTAAGAGTGAAATTAGCAATATACAACTGTTGCAACCAATAGGCAGATATTGATTTGTCAGTTTCATAAACTTAAAAAAAATGGATTTTTATTTTAAAGGCAGATTTACAAAGAGAAGAGAGAGACAGAGAAATCTCCCGTCCTCTGATTAACTCCCCAAATGGCCACAGTAGCCGGAGCTGAGCTGATCCTAAGCCAGGAGCCAGGGGTTCTGCTCCCGTGTGGGGGCAGAGTTCCAAGACTATGGGCCATCCTCTGCTGCTTTCCCAAGCCACAAGCCAGGGAGCTGGTTGGGAAGTGGGGCAGTTGGGACATGAACTGCCACCCACAAGGGATCCAGCATTTGCAGGTAGAGGATTAGCCAATTGCACCATCATACCAGGCCAAAATATATAGACTTTTTCTTAATAAGACATTTATTTTTATTGGAAAGGCAGATTCATGGAGAGAAAGATCTTCCACCCGCCGATTCATTCCCCAGGTGGCAGCAATGGCTGGAGCTGAGCCAATCCGGAGCAGGAGCCTGGAGCTTCTTCCAGGTCTCTGGCAAGGATACAAGGTGCCAAGGCTTAGGGACATCCTCTGCTGCATTCCCAGGTCACAAGCGGGGAGCTGGGCAGGAAGTGGGACGGCCAGGAGAGGAACTGGTGCCCATATGGGATTCTGGCACCTGCAAGGGGTGCACTTCAGCCACTGGGCTACCGTGCCGGGCCCAGTATTTTTGTGTTTAATGGCAGAGTTACAGAATGGGCGAGACAGGTCTTCCATCTGCTGGTTCACCCCTCAAGTGACCACAGTGACCAGTCTGAAGTCAAAAGCTTCACCTGGGTCTCCCATATGTCTGCAGTGGCCCAGGCAATGGGGCTAGCAAATGCTATTTTCCAGATGCATTAGCAGGGAACTGGATTGGAAGTGGAGCAGCCAGGACTCAAACCAGCCATCATTTGTTATGCCATATTTTAGGTGGTGGTTGGACCCTGTATGCCACTATACCAGTCCTGATGTAAAACTTTTTAAATTAGATTTATTTATTTTAATTTGAGAGGCAGATAAACATAAAAGGAGAGACTGAATTGAGAAAGGCCTTCCAACTACTGTTCATTCCCCAGATGGCTGCAACGGCTGGAGCTGAGCCGATGATCCCTGACCAATGCAAAGCCAGGAGCCAGGAGTTTCTTCTGGGTCTCCCATGTGAGTGCAGGGACCCAAGAACTTGAGACCTCTGCTGCTGTTTTCCCAGGCTATTAGCAGGGAGCTGGATGAGAAGCAGAGTAGCTGGGACAAGAACTGCTACCTGTATTCATTGCTGGTGCTACAGGTCAAGGGTTAGGATGCTGTGCCACTGCACCTGCTCTGGTATACAGGTCTTAATTGGGTCATTTGTATTTTAACTTGGTAAAAGTTCTGTCAGTATTGGAAATTAGAAATTGGTATGTTGTCTCTTATGAATTATAAGTTCTACCACAGTTTTGCTTCTCTAAGGTTTTTTATTTTTTCTTCATGGTATTTTGATTCCATATAGGAATATATCGTAAATTGGTGATTTTTCCCTTTATACCTTCTTGGTTTCATATTTATTGAGAAAGTCTTCAACTCCAGTGTTTTAAAATGTTATATACACACTTTTTTAATGTTCTTTATACTTTTATTTCTGAATTTTTATTTTTATTTGGATTGCAAATTTACAGAGAGAAGGAATGGCAGGGAGAACCATTTGGTTCCCTCCCCAAGTGGCCACAAATGCCGGAGCTAGTCAATCAGGAACCAAGAGCCCATGTGGGATCCTGGTGCCACAAGGTAGAGGATTAGTGTGCTAAACCATTGCACCAGCGCCTAGCTCATAGTTTTTCCTACTGATAATGTATATTGCCCTTATTGTAAGTTGGAGCTTGAGTTCTTTTTTTTCACTCAGGCTTCCCTACGAGGTTTTCTATATATGTAGGTTGGGAATGCCCCTTGTTGCCACTTGGTAGCTTCTCACTGTAAACCTACAGTGAAGCCCTTTCTGTGCCAACCCTATACTGTGTGTGCTCTAGGGAAGCCCACAGGCACCAGTGACGATCCCACAGAGTCTGAATGAAAGGCCAAGAGAACCACACGAATTTTACTGTAACAACAGTTGCCAGAACTTTTGTACATATACTTTTAACCATAGTCGTGTATCTTTCTTAGTAGAGCTCTGTGACAAGCTGTTCTGTTTCACCTTGCCTTATTAATTTTTAACAGTGAGAGCTGGAGCACCAATGTCTTGATTCTAATTCCTTCTTATCGGTGTACTGTCAGTGTCCATTTGAACAGCTCACAAAAATAGTTTCTACCTCATAGAGTTGTGTGACATCAGTAAATACATGTAGCATGTAGAACAGCTGCTTGGCATATCTTTACAACTCATTGCTGGTTCTTGCTACTACAGTATTGCATTCCAGGAACTGTGCAGAATTTTAGATATTTGAATGCTGATGTGTATATATTTTGTTTTTAAAGGGGACAATTCATCTCTTTCGAAAGCCGCAAAGATCATTTTTTGGAAAGTTGTTGCATGAATTTAGACTTGTAGCAGCTGACCGAAGGGTGAGTATTCTTTAACTCCAACCTTAAGTATTGCACAAAAAATATTGCAACAGTAAAAAAAAGGTGATTTTTAAAGCAAATTAAACTGACATTGTAATCTACCACAGTTTGCGTTTTTGTTGTGTCCGGTAAGTATTTTTTAGTGTAAAATTACAATTGCTTATTGTGCTTTGGATTTGCTTTGGTGGGAAGAAGCAAGGCTTCATTTAAACATTTCTAGTTCTAAAGTGTTTTAAAGAAATACTGTTTTGTGATTTTTAAAAATAATTTTCCTGGGACAGGCGTAGTGGCACACTGGCTAAGCCGCTGCCTGCCATGTTGTTATTTTACATGAGAACCAGTTTGAGTTTGGCCGCTCTATTTCTGATCCACTGTGTGCTTGTGGGCCTCAGGAACGCAGAAGATCACCCAAGTGCTTCGGCTCCTGCAGCCACATGTGAAATCTGGAAGAAGCTCCTGGCTCCTGGCTTTTACCTGGTTTAGCTCAGCTGAATCTGCAGATGGAAGATTCTTTCTCTTTCTCCCTCTCCCTTCTCCCCATAATTTTGTCTTTAAAATAAATTGATCTTTTGAAGAAGTAGTAATTTTCTGAAAAATTGTATGTGCTAGGGAGAGACAGAAGGAAGCACAGAGACAGAGCGAGCCATTCCTGCGGTGGCCAGGACTGGGCCAGTCTGAAACTGAGAACCAGGGACTGCGTGTGGGTCTCCATGTGTGTGACAGGAGCCGGCTGTCTGAGCCCCTGCTGGCTGCCTCCCTGGGCTTGCCTGAGCAGGCAGCTGGTATCAGGAGCTGATGCCAGGTATTGAACCCAGGTATGCTGATACGGAATTATGGGACGTGGGTGTCTTACCTGGTATCTTAACTACTAGCACAATTTCTCACCCTCTTACTGATTTTTTTTTTTAATGAATAGGGGCCTGGCGCGGTAGCCTAGTAACTAAAGTCCTCGCCTTGCATGTGCTAGGAGCCAGCATCCCATATAGGCGTCGGTTCATGCCCTGGCAGCCCCACTTCCTATCCAGATCCCTCTGTGTGGCCTGGGAAAGCAGTGGAGGATGACTCAAAGCCTTGGGA
Organism: Ochotona princeps; assembly: GCF_030435755.1. Taxonomy (NCBI): domain Eukaryota; kingdom Metazoa; phylum Chordata; class Mammalia; order Lagomorpha; family Ochotonidae; genus Ochotona; species Ochotona princeps. The sequence goes on along the minus strand of NC_080839.1, from coordinate 59,493,221 downwards.
CCCTGCATCCGTGTAGGAAACGTGGAAGAAACTCCTGGCTCCTGGCTTCAGATCAGCTCAGCTCTAGCCATTGCCGTCACTTGGGGAGAGAATCTTCTCTTGGACAGAGGATCTTCTTCTGTGTCTCTTCTCTCTATGTCTGACTTTCCAATAAAAATAAATTAAAAAAAAATTAAACGAGTGTAGTGTAAAGCCACATTTACTTAGTTTTAATGTAAGGCTTAAAAACAAAAATCATGCTTTGAGTGAAAAATCTGTCTTCTTTTTGACCACTGATATAGATTCCTGATTCAGTTTTGTTTTGCTATAACAAAATATCAGTGATTAGATACTTGCATAAACAAAGTAACTTAAAAATACTATTTATTTATTTGAAAAGTAGAGTCAGAGAATGAGAAGTAAAGAGGAAAGGGGAGAGAAAGATCAATTCCTCAATGGCTACCATGGGGGCGGGGCCAGGCTAGAGCCAGGAGCCCAGCGCCAGCCAGCCCTCCCGCGTGGTGGCAGGAGCCAGAGCTCGTGGGTCATCTGCCACTCTTTTCCCAAGCACATTCCCAGGAAGCTGAATGGGAAGTGAAGCAACTGGGACTTGAACCAGCGCTGATGAGGGATGCTGGTGTCAGAGGTGGCAGCTTAAAGTGCTGTGCCGTGACCATGGCCCCTTCGCATAACTTTGATGATAGTGGTTTTCTTGTGCCTAACTTATAAATTAAATTTTATAATAGGTGTTTATGTACAGGAAAAAAGTGTAATATATAGGATTTGGAACTATGTGTATTTTTTTTTTCTGAAAGATTTATATCTTTAATTGAAAGGCAGAGTTACACAGTGAGAAAGAACTCCCTTCCATTGATTCACTCCCCAAATGGCCACAATGGCTAGTGCGGGGCCAGAATGAAGTCAGGAGCCAGAAGCTTTTTCCCTGTTTACCATGTGGATGCAAGGACTAAGCACGTGGGCCATCTTGCACTGTTTTCCCAGGCCGTTAGCAGGGGACTGGATTGGAGGTGGAGCAGCGGGGGATTGAACTGTTGCCTTTATGGGATGCTGGGCCACAGGTGGTGATTTCCCTGGCTGCGCCGCAGTGCAGGCTCCTTAGCTGTACTTTCAGGCATCAGAGGACTCCTTTGTAGCAGCATCTGAGCTGTGTGCGCATGCTCTCTGGCGTAACAGTTTCTGTCTGTCTGTCTGTCTCTCTTTCTTTCTTTAGTATTTTTATTGTATTTTTATTCAAAGGGCAGAGTCCCAGAGAGAATGGACAGTGGGGGAAGGGAGTCAAGAGCTCTTCCATCTGCTGATTCATACCCCACATGGCTGCACTGGCTGAGCTGTTAATCCCATCAGTCCTCACTTGTATTCTGTTCTCACTGTGAATTCATGATGAAACAGGCTAGTAGTGCTTGCTGTGCTGTGTTGTCTTAGTTTGTTCAGTTTCCCACTTCGTTTTTATCTTCTAAACTTCCCAAACCTTCATCCTCACTATAACCTGTTACTTTTGTTCTCTGCTTCTCTCTAGTTTCTATAAATGAGCTGTCTTCCTTTCTCTTTTTTAAAAATATTTATTTTTATTGGAAAGTCAAATATATGGAGAGGAGGAGAGGCAAGAGAGAAAAATCTTCCATCTACTGATTCATCCCCCAAGTGGCCACAACAGCCGGAGCTGTGCCGATCCAAAGCCAGAAGCCCAGAGCTTCTTCCAGGTCTCCCACGTGGATGCAAGGTCCCAAGGGTTTGGGCCATCCTCGTCTGCTTTCCCAGGCCACAAGCAGGGGGCTGCATGAGAAGTGGAGCAGATGCAGCAAGAACTGGCGCCCATATGGGATCCTAGCGCATGTAAGGCAAGGATTTATTGAAAAGGCAGATATACAGAGAGTAGACTTAGAAAGAAAGATGTTCTGTCCGCTGGTTCGCTGCCCACGTGGCTACAATGACCCTAGCTGATCTGATCCGAAGCCAGGAGACACGAGCTTCTTTCTGGTCCCCTACGTGTGTACAGGGTCCCAAGGCTTTGGGCTGTGCTCAACTGCTTTCCCAGGCCACAGGTAGGAAGTTGGATGGGAAGTGGAGCAGACAGAATATGAACTGGCAACCATATAGTATCCTGGCACATACAAGATGAGGATTTCATCCACTAGGTGCTGCACCAAATCCTTTTTTATATTTTGTTTTATTTTAAGATTTATTTATTTTTATTGGAAAGACAGATTTACAGAGAAGAGACAGATCTTCCATCTGCTGGTACACTCCCCAAATGACCACCACAGCCGGAGCTGAGCCAATTCAAAGCCAATAGCTAGGAGCTTCTTCCCCTGTCTCCCACTTGAGTACAGGGTCCCAAGATTTTGGACCTCCCCTGCTGCTTTCCCAGGCCACAAGCAGGAAGCTGGATGGAAAGTGGAGCAGCCAGGACCTGAAGCAGCTTGCATTATGGGATCCTGGTGCTTGGAGGTGGAAGATTAGCTAGTTGAGCCAATCCACCCGGCCTGACTTCTATATCGGGCCAACATCTATGCTTGTCGTCTAGTGTTCCTTCTGTGTCTTGTGACACTGTCTCTTTTTTAAAAATGGTTTTATTTACTTTTTTTTTTTAGTAACAATGTCTTTTTAATTGAAAGGAATTTACAATAAAAAACATCTAACATGAATTCTACAGTGAATCATACAGCTCAATGGAACTAGGTGTGAAAGAACCTCAGAAGTTTCACAGAAAATTGGAATTCAAGGACAGTAATGCAAACATTCAGTGGACTTGCTGAGGTCCCGTGATACGTTCCTGTTACTGTCAGCAGTCCCTTTCCCCTCTCTTCGTTTCTGGAATCTTTTGAACTTGCGAAGCTGAAATCTTGTGCCACACCTTTGCGTGCCGCTAGTCCTCAGTGTCTGACAACCATCATTGTTTTTGTTTTTGTTTTTGTTTTTGTTTTAAATTTTATTTAAACTTAGCAGTTTATTTTTTTACTTAAAGACAGAGAGATGTTGGAGAGGGAAAAGAGAAACAGTCCAAATCTCCTTTCTGTTAATTCACTCCTCTTTTGCCCACAACAGCTGGGACTGGACCAGGCCTCAGCCAGGAGCCAGGCTTCAGTCCGGGACCTGGCCTGGACCCAGCTGCTGGAGCCATCATTGGCCGCCTCCCAGAGTGCATATTAGCAAGAAGCTGAAGTTGGAAGCTGAGGCAGATTTAAACCCAAGTACTCCTATGAGGGCTGCAGTGGTACTATGTGACATCTTAACCACTGTATCAAGTACCCTCCTCACATCATCGTCTCCTGCATAAGAATTACGTTCCTTTATTTAGTCACTGTTTATTTTTTTTAAAGCCTTTCACATTGGAAAGGATAGCAGATAACGGATACATAGAGAAAGAAATCTTCATCTTCTCGTTCACTTGTAAATGCCTGCAAGAACTATGATGGGCAGGCCAAAACCAGGAGCCCAGAGCGCTGTCCTGCCACCTGAGAGGCAGGGACCCAAAGATTTAGACCCTCGTCCACTTTCTTCCCAGATGCAGTAGCAGAAACTGAATTGGTAGCAGAGTAGCCCTGACTCAGACAGCCACTCAGAAACAGGACACAGTTATCCCAGGCAGCGGCTTAGCTTGATAGTGCCACAAGACTAAACAGCTGTAACCGTGAAGATCAGCTTAGGTATGAGGCAGGATGATCTTAGAACACAGATGGCGGGTGTAGGTTTAAAAAGGAAGAACAAGGGAGAAAGGAGAAGGCAATTGACATGACATGGAAATTGCTGAAACAAAATGAGGAGTGGTACTTGGGTCCTGGAACCATGGCCCAGTGACTGAAATCCTCACCTTAAAAATGTTGGAATCCCATATAGGTGCCAGTTTGAGTCTTGGCTGCTCCACTTCCCTTACAGCTCCCTGTGTTTGGCCTGGGAAAGTGGCAGAGGATAGTCCAAGCATTGAGACCCTGCCTTCACTTGGACACCTGGTAAAAGCTCCTGGCTCCGGGCTGTTGTGGCCATTTAGGGAGTGAACCAGTGAACAAAGGATCTTTATCTCTCCTTTCTGTGAATCTGATCTGTCTTTCCAATAAAAAGAGAGAGAGAGAGAGAAAGGAAAGATGACCTAGAATTTAAATTAAAAAGGAAACTGGGGCCCAGTCGCGTGGCCTCCATGTGGGTGCTGGTTCTAATCCCGGCAGCTCCATTTCCCATCCAGCTCCCTGCTTGTGGCCTGGGAAAGCAGTTGAGGACGGCCCAATGCATTGGGACACTGCACCCGACCCAGAAGAAGTTTCTGGCTCCTGGTTTTGGATCGGCATAGCACCGGCCGTTGGGGTCACTTGGGGAGTGAATCATTGGATGGAAGATCTTCCTGTCTGTCTCTCCTCCTCTCTGAATATCTGAATATCTTACTTTCCAATAAAAATAAAATAAATCTTAAAGAAAAAAAAAAGGAAACTGGCACTTAGCTAGTAGTCTACAGCTCTACAGAAAAGACGAATGAGTCCATTTTTAAAAACTAAATGTGATGAAGTAGGATCCAGAGCAAAGGCTACGCTGCAGGAGGGCTTACGGTGAGCTTTTGTACCTGTTTGTCACTTTGTCTTTCAGATAAATGAGTAAATCTAATGGGAAAAAAGCCCCCTTCCAAATAGATATCTTTTTACTAACTTTTTTCCGCTACTGTGTATTTCCTTTCCTTTAGGAAGTAGGGCAGAGCAAATTGAAAAACACCTCCTGATATCTTCTTGCTTTGTGTTTGGAATCTACCCCTGCTTTCTCTGCCTATGACCAAGTTGTTTGCAAGAGTCCTCTCAGGTCTTCCCGTGTTATGAACTTCTGCCCTGTAGTGACCTTCCCTCCTGTGCAGTTCCCTCCTGTCTGACTTGTCAAACAGAAAGTAACATCACTGGTGTAAGGGACAGCATTGTGCCTTCATCAGATTCACCAGTTGCTGATTTTTTACTCTTTTTGCCTTGTTCTTATCTCTTGTGTTTTTATAGAAGGAAAATGATGTGTTTGTACATGCATTTTTTTTAAAACTTTATGAGACATTCTATGTCATAATTTCCTCTTGAGCCCTTCTGGCACTACTCTTAAATTTAATAATAACTTCCTTGACAGAGATATGGAAAATGTGAGAGACTTTTAGGAGGCAGTTGTGTTTAATCCCTTGAGCATCAGTGTGAACTGCACCAACTTGAACAGCCCCAGTGAAATGTGTCGGCTCCGTGTAGTAAGAGTGGTTTTCTTTTTTCAGTCCTGGAAGATCCTGCTCTTTGGTGCAATAAACTTGATATGTACTGCCTTCCTGCTTATGTGGTGCAGCTCTACTAACAGTATAGGTATGTCACCAGTTTGTACCTTGCTTGAGTTGATTAATAGTTTCACATAGCTGCTTTTAAGTATACATCTTCTTCATATAGGCTATATTACTCTGAAGTGTACATAACTCTAATGACTTAAATAAGAGTATTTTAAACTTCCCTGTGAAATTTAGTTAATTTATTATTGCATTACATTATCATTTTAACTAAGCTGTTATTAAAGAAAGCAAACTGAGTTATCTTTATTATGTGATAGATTGAAGTTTCAGTTTAGCTGTAGAAGTCAGCGTTACAGTGCCAGTGTTCCATTATGCTGGTTCAAGTCCTCCCTGAGCTGCTTCCAGTCCAGCTCCAGCTCCCTGCTGATGCACTTGAGAAAACAGCAGATGGCTTGGCCCCAATCATCCACTTGGAAGACCACTTGGAAGACCACCTTGGAGTTACAGGTTCCTGGTTTAGACCTGGCCCTGCCCTGGTAATTGTGGTCTTTCAAGGAATGAGCCAGCAGATGACATTCTCTCTCTTTCTCTGTCACTCTGCCTTTCAAATAAACAAACAAATAAGAAAATAAATAAATATTATGTATATAGTTTAAGATTTTGAAATTTGCTTTTTTTTAAAAAGGGAATCCTTTTATTTTTTGTGTGTGCTGTTGACCTATGATTATATGTTTTATTGGTTTTTTCTTGCTGTTGAAGAAATACATTTAAAATAATACTGAAAGCAGGCAGAAGAGTAATGACAGGCCTTTTTTGTATTTATTACTTCTTTTTTGATGCTGGCAAGATCCACTTCTAAAGTGAGTTTTGTGCCAACAGCCTTGGCTGTGTGTACTCATATTAGCAGTGTATTAGGAGTTGCCAATGTACGAGGTTGGCCGTGACACGCAATGTTGGTTTTTTGGGCTTTTTTTTTTTTTTTTTTTTTTTGGTAATGGGTGTCCCTGTTATGAACAGTTTTGCAGATTTCCTACATTAAGAGTAATTTCTCTAACATTTTTTTTTTGTTTTCTTTAGAGGGAGAGAGAAAAGAGAAAGAAACATAAAAAGCTAGAGAGACAGTTCCCATCTGCTGGTTCACTCTGCAGATGCCTGCAACACGTGGGCTGCAGCGGGTCGAGAACCAGGCCTCCCGCGGGTTGGCAAGGACTGGGTTCTCTGGCCCGCTGCTGCCTTGCGGGGTCTTTCTTGAAGCGGAGCTGGCACGTAAAGCCAGGCTCTCTGCCACAGACTGTGGGTGTCCTGGCTGCTGCCATAGCTCCCGTGCCAAACACATGCCCCTCCACCGCATGTTAACCCGTCTTGTTGTTTTCCAGCTTTGACTGCCTATACCTACCTGACCATTTTTGATCTTTTTAGGTAAGTTTTAAGAAGTCTCTTTAATGCTTTAGAGTCAATAAGAAATTGCATTGAATGTATGAAGAAGTATGCTTTGTTGAAAAAACAGTAGTATGGGAAATACATAAAATTGCCAACATAGAACGTGTAATTTGAAGCATACTGGAAGAAAATGTCATTAAATAGCAATAAAAAAGATAAAGAACAAGGGGTAAACAAGGCATGTACACATTCTGGATAAAGGAAGTTTCAGGTAGTCTGAAGGACTGAAAACAATCTGACAAAATAGTAAGATACACCATTCACTTGGAAGTATTTGAAATCCCAACAAATGCTGGTGCTCCCCAGGTCAGTCAGCCCAGACGAGCTTGTTGGAGGTCACAGTAGAAACCCTTCTCTGTGCCCTTACTTCCTGTGATTTAGTTACCTGCAGTTTTGGTTATCTGCAGTGAATCATGATCTGAAAATATTCAATGGAAAATTCAAGAAATAATAATAAGTTTTTTTAAGCTGCGCACTGAGTAGCATGATAAAATCTTGTATTGCTGTCTTCCATCCATCCTGCCCATCCATGGATCATCTCTCTGCCTGGTGCGTCCACATTATATGAGCTACACACTCATTAGTCACTTAATATGCATCTTATTTATCGGAGTAACTCACAGTCAGAGAGCTTGCATGGTAGCCTGCTGAAGCTTCCTGTGACTTTTACCTCACTTTGTCCAATGCAGACCTTCTGTCACCTCTACATCATCGCAAGAGAAGAGTCAGTTTAGTCCAATAAGATACTTTGAGAGAGGCCACATTCATATAATTTTTAGTATGATATATTGTTATATCTTATTACTTAGTATGACTAATCTCTTATAGACTATCAGACATGTAAGGGTAAGAAAAATTTTAGTATATTCAACAAAATCTATGGTTTTGGGCATCCACTATGGATCTTGGAACCAATCCCTCACAGATAAGAGGAGGGCACTATAAAAAAAAAAAACAACAAAATAAGGCCCAGCGCAGTAGCCTAGTGGCTAAAATCCTCGTCTTGCACATGCTAGGATTCCATATGGGTGCCAGTTCTTGTCTCTCTGGCCCCGCTTCCCATCCAGCTCCCTGCTTGTGGTCTGCGAAAGCAGTCGAGGATGGCCCAAAGCCTTGGGGCCCTACATCTGCATGGGAGATTTGGAAGAGGCTCCTGGCTCCTAGCTTCGGAGTGCCTCAGGTCTGGCTGTTGAACCCACTAGGGGAGTGAATCAGCGGATGGAAGATTTTCCTCTCTGTTTTTCCTGCTCTCTGTATATCTGCCTTTCCAATAAAAATAAATAAATCTTTTTTTTTTAAAGATTTATTCATTTTATTACAGCCAGATATACACAGAGGAGGAGAGACACAGAGGAAGATCCTCCATCCGATGATTCACTCCCCTAGTGAGCCGCAACGGCCGGTACGCGCCGATCTGAAGCCGGGAACCTGGAACCTCTTCCGGGTCTCCCACGCGGGTGCAGTGTCCCAATGCATTGGGCTGTCCTCAACTGCTTTCCCAGGCCCCAAGCAGGGAGCTGGATGGGAAGTGGAGCTGCCGGGATTAGAACCGGCGCCCATATGGGATCCTATTTTTTTTTTTTTAAGATTTATTTATTTTGGGGCCCGGCGGCGTGGCCTAGCGGCCGGGGTCCTCGCCTTGAAGGCCCCGGGATCCCATATGGGCGCCGGTTCTAATCCCGGCAGCTCCACTTCCCATCCAGCTCCCTGCTTGTGGCCTGGGAAAACAGTAGAGCATGGCCCATGGCCTTGGGACCCTGCACCCGCGTGGGAGACCTGGATGAAGTTCCAGGTTCCCTGCTTCGGATCGGCGCAGTACCAGCTGTTGCAGTCACTTGGGGAGTGAATCATCAGACGGAAGGTCTTCCTCTCTGTCTCTCCTCCTCTCTGTATATCTGACTTGTAATAAAATAAATAAATCTTTCCAAAAAAATAAGTTGAATAATGACATAAACTTGTATGAGAGTTTAGCATGTGGAAAGATAAAGATAACACAAAACTCAGAAGTTGAAAAAGAACATATCAGTAAATCCAGTTATATTAAAATTTGAAACTATATAACAAATATCAGGAGGTCTTGCATGATCCATGAGAACCATGTGACAGATGTATGTTATAAGAATGCTTTTTGATTAATCAGGTAATTAAGTCTACTGACTGGGGTCTCAAGCAGGCAGTTTTTAACCTGAATTTCAAATTATAGTAAGTTGTTGGGGGATGAATCCTTGGTGTACTTGAATGGTTAGTATGATTTTACCCTGTTCAGAATGTTGTGAAGATCATAGCTGAACTTTTAACAAAGAAGGGCTAGCTTATTCATTTAGTTTGTACAAACACTAATAACTTTCAGCAACTTAGGAATTCTGAAAACTTAATTTCTCCCCATGTGTTCTCTTTTAACCTTAATAATGCTATATTTATTTTTCTTTCGTTTAGTTTAATAACATGTTTAATAAGTTACTGGGTAATGATGAGGAAACCCAGCCCTGTCTATTCATTTGGGTAAGTTCAAGTTATCTCATTTTCTGCTAACATATTGCTATTAAAACAATAGTCACAGTAGGCAGGGAAGAACTAGCACCCATATAGGATCCCAGCTCTTAAAGGAACGGATTAGCTGGTTGAGCTGTTTTTACATGTCCATTTTTCTAAGTGAAGGATAACATTTCACTGCAGGTGTGTGACACATAAGATTAAGCCACTGCTTAGGCCCTGTGGCTTGGGATCACCACATTCTGTGTCAGAATGCTGACTCAACTCCTGGCTGCTCCATGCTTCTGATCCAACTTCTTGCTACTATAGCAGGCAGTAGATGATGGTCCAAATATTTGGGTTTCTACCACTTCTATGAGTGACCCAGGTGGAGTTCTGATTCCCGACTTTGACTTGGCCCAGTCCTGCCTGTTGCGGGGAGTGAACAGTTGGGGAATGAACGAAGGATAAAAGATCTTTGTCTTTCTTCCTCTCCTCTCTTCTCCCCCTGCCCCTCTCCTCTTGTCTACGCTTACTCTCTCCCAACCTATCATAGAAATCTTGTAAAAAGTGGCATTTCTGCTTTTGATAATCTATAGTGTATTGGTGTTGGTGCTATCGTTTTCTCCCTATATTCAGTCATGTAATGAAAATCCTAAATTATTTTACTTTCTTTACTGAAATTTCCTTGATAAATTTAAGCATTTGTATTACTGTAAATGTTGAGTATAATGAGGCTGTGTGTTGTTGGGAAAAGTAGATTGAGTAATCCAATGGCCTTGATCTCCAGCTTATAGTCAGAAAATTATAGAAAAGTGCATTTGAAGCTAACTGAAATGATATGCAGAAGTGATAGTGCAAAAATGATGAACTCTGGAATCAGTTGCAAACTTGCTAGCTACACACTCTAAATGGTTTTTCTTCTTGATGTCTATTACTCTCATGAAACATACAGAGGCTGAGGTAAAATAATCTGGTAAGCACTTTGATTGCTGTCTAACACAAGATGTGTTAAATATTAACTTATTATAGGTATTTCTAGAAAAATAAGGAACATAGGTGGCAATATGTGTTGTACCTATAGGCAATTTTTTTTTTTAAAGACAGTCCAGAGAGAGGGAAATAGAGAGAGAGAATGAGAACGAAGTATGGGGGTAGCAGGACAGAGATCTTCCATCCACGGATTTCATTCCTCCAAATGCCTTAGTAGCCAGGGCTGGGCCAGGCCAAAGCCAGGAGCCAGAACTTCAACCAGTTCTCCCTGTTGAGTTGCAGCGACCCAAGTGCGCGAGCCATCAGCTGCTTCCTTCTGGAATGGTTTAGCAAGAAGGTAAATGAGAAGCAGAGTAGTTAGAATGTGAGTGGGTACTCCAGTACAGTGCGTTGATTAAGCAGTGGCTGAGCTTACCCACTGTAGACACTTTATTTATTTATTTATTTATTTATTTATGTAAAGATTTATTTATTTATTTGAAAGAGTTACAAGGAGATGGAGACTCAGAAATCTTCCATCAAATGGGATTCTGTCACAGCTGGAGCTTACTGCACTGACAAGCCCAGTCCCTCTTTTTATTTGTTTGTTTGAAGATAAATTTTATTAACTTATCTGAAAGGCAGAATGGTGGAGATAGTATGAGACATAAAGGTTCATTCTCCTAATGACCTCAACAGCCAGTATTGGGACAGGCTGAAGCCAGGAGCTAGAAACTTTATCTGCGTCTCCCACATGGTTGCCAAGGTCCCAAGTTCTTTGACCATTTTTGCTTCTTTCTAAGGCGCATTATTAGCAGGAAGATGGATGAGAAACGAAGTAATCATGGCTTAAATTGGCACTTGCACATGGAATGTGGCATGCATTCTTTTTTTCTTTTTTAATAGGCAGAGTTATAGTGGGGAGAGGGAGGTCTTTGATCTGGGACTCACTCCCCAAATGGTGCGGATGGCCAGAGCTGGGCCAGGCAGAAGCAAGGAGCGAGGAGTGTGTTGAATGTCACACATGGGTGTCGGGGCCCAAGCACGTCAGCCGTCTTCCACTGCTTTCCCATGTTAACATGCTCCCTGCTAACATGCCTGGGACTTGAATCAGCACTCACGAGGAATGCCAGCACTACTGTCAGTGGTAACTTGCTGCATCATATCAGCTCTGAGGCAGTCTTTTTGCTCTGTTAATTTTATTGTCTTTTATTCTTCTGGAAACTCTAATCTTTTCTAACAGTATTTGACTTGTGTGTTCTGCATATACGCATATTGAATGAGTGAATAAATGAAAATATGTATTCTAAAGAGAATGATTTATGAATTGAAAGAATTAAAGATCTGGTTAATTCTCTGATTTCAGGTTTGAGAGATTAGAAGTGCTGGCTGTCTTTGCCTCCACAGTCTTGGCACAGTTGGGAGCTCTCTTTATACTGAAAGAAAGGTACATGTGTGTACGATACTAATTAAATTTTACCTATAACATCTTCGAGAACGTTAAAGAATCCAGTGAAGGGTATCTGGTTTGAAGAATGTGCAAATTAAGAGGAGTAGTGGTGGAGTTTTGATAGTACAATTTCTTTAGACTTTTATTCCTTTATCACATATTTTATTTCTTTCTTTGAATGAAAGATTCCGTCCGACTTGTTCATTTTTAGTCTACATGCCTTGAAACAGATTTGGTAGGAAAAAGCTAGTGGTGCATTTTGAGGCTAATTTGCCTTGTCCTGCTTATAGTCAATGGTTGATTATAATATTCAAAGATTTAACTGTAAAGTGGAATAATTACATAATTAGAAAACATTCCAACTTGATAACTTTAGAATGTACTTAGAATGTATTTTCTTTCTTGCAGTGCAGAACGCTTTTTGGAGCAGCCTGAGATACACACGTAAGATTTTATTTTATTTTTTTTTATTTATTATTTAACTTCATTAATTACATTGTATTATGTGACACAGTTACATAGATACTTGGGTTCTCCCCACCCCTCCCCAAACCCTCCCACAGATTTTATTTTTGAAATAGCATGTGATTACTCTTGTGTTTGATACCCAATTACTAATTAATGTATTGTTAAGTAAGTTACCTTGTCCAGGATCAGAATGCAAGGTGTGCACTTAGGGTCACTGGTATTTCTAAAGTTTCCAAATCCCATGATTCTGCTTCTGAGTCCCAAGTCCGAGAGGTTTTTATGCTGTGCACATAGAATAAAACAGACAGCTATTCTGTATTGGCTTCATGTTTCTCATTGTTTCCAGATGCAGCTCCTGTGCTTCTGTAATATTGTATTTGACCTCCCAGATCTTCCTGTGGCACCTACGGAAAATAAAATTATGTGGCAACCACATAGTTGCCAAATGTGTGCTTCTTTTCTGATCAGTTTAATTCAGAAAATTCTGACATGTCATGTTGATTATCAGCCAAACAGTATTACCATTATATGAATTTACTGATAAGTAATTATACACAGAAAGGTACTATTAAAATTAACAGTTCTTTTTTGTCCTGGGAAGAACAGCAGTAGAGCCAGGACGTGGATTACATGGAGCTTTGGAAACACTAACTTCTGGAGCACACTCCTCTGCCGCCTCTCGGGCTGTCTCCATGGTAAATTGCATAGTGCTATTTGCCAGGAAAGAATCAAGGTCAATGTTTATTGTTGTTTTTAGGGGAAGATTATTGGTTGGTACTTTTGTGGCTCTCTCTTTCAACCTGTTCACGATGCTTTCTGTTCGGAATAAACCTTTCGCCTATGTCTCTGAAGGTATGTTTTTGTTTACTGTTAATTTAAAAATGCAGTTAAATGTATTGCAGTTTTATTTCATTGTCTTATAAATCATTAAGAATGTATATTCTGAAGAGAATGAATCCAGAGTTTTCAAGTATTTAACCAGAAAATCATAAACAGAATCTTATTAATTCAATCTTTAAAATAATTGACTAATAATAAACAGGACTGACATTAAATTAAGTGTGTTGAGAAACTACATTTCCAAGTAATATGAATGAGAGTTTAGCTATGTTTTGTACCTTAGGAAATCTATCTTATTGTTAAGGTTTTATTTATGTATTTGAAAGACAGAATTACAGAGAGAGATGATCTTCTATTCTCTGGTTCACTCCCAAGTGGCTGCAATGACCTGGGCTTGGCCAAGTCAAGGCCAGGAGTCAGGAGCTTCTTGCAGGTCTGCCTGTGAGAGACAGGGCCCAAGCACTTGGGGTATCTTTCATTGCTTTCCAAGACATTAGCAGGAAGCTGAATCAAAAGTGGAGCACTTGGGACCTGAATCTGTGATCATATGGGGCGTTATTCTCAAAAGTGGTAGCTAAACGTGCTTTACTACAACACCAACTCACTGTAAATACTTGATATCTATTTGAAAAGAATCATACTTTAGGTATGTATCTTAATGTAGCAAAAACTTTTCTTTTGAAATACTTTACAAGGTTTTACAAGCTCAGTTTGGTGCACTTCAGAGGTCTATGTTTATTGACATGTTTCAGTAATCTCAGTGTTTTGGAGTAATTTTAATTCATAAAGTGATTTTCCCACTAATTTGGATAAGTGGGATGTGCTCACAGATTATGCTTTGAAATGCCAGGAAACCCAGGTGAAAGAGGGTTGTTCACAGATGACCATAGTTGTAAAATCTGGGATAAAGATGAAAACATTCTAAAATCCTCTACAAGTTTAGACAGTTTCATGTATGCTGTGGCATTATTTTCATCATGAGTTGAAGAAGTATTGCATGCACTGGAAAACTGAGTAATGATAACTTCAGAAAAAACTTCATGTAAGTTCCAAAAATAGTGTAATATTCTAGAATTTTTTAAAAAATTGCCAAGACCTAGAAATCCTGTCTTTCACTTAAGATCAGAAAGGTTTAAGAAAGAAGTAAAAGTACTGGTAGTCTTAGAAATAACATGTGTTAACATGAATTTTTTTTTTTTTTTTTTTTACAGATTTATTTGAAAGGCAGAGAGACAGAGAGGGAGTTAGAGAGAGAGAGAGCCTCCTTTTGCTGATTCTCTTCCCAACGGGCCGCCAAGGCTGGGGCTAGGCCAGGCTAAAACCGGGAGCCTAGAGCTTCGTGCAGGTCTCTGCATGGATGGCTGGGTTCCAGGTACTGGTCTTCCTCTGTTCTCCTGGGTGAACTGAGCTAGAAGCTGAACCCCGGGAAACTGAATTGGTGCTGCACTATGGGATGCCAATGTCACAGGCAGCACCCTGACTAGCTATTTCATAATCCTTGCCACACATCTGTTAACATTTGCACTGTATTATTATTTTTAATACATACGCATGTGTATCACTTAATTTATTTTTAACTTTTCATTTAATATATAATACTGTCTTCACTCTCTTTTTATCAAATTGCATGTTTGCTTTTCTGAATCTTTAGGATAAATTCCTAAAGAATTGTGAACTGGATTAAAAATATTTTTTGTAAAGGTTTTTTTTTTTTAAAAGATTTACTTTTTTTTTCTAATTGGAAAGTCAGATATACAGAGAGGAGAGACAGAGAGGAAGATCTTCCATCCGATGATTCACTCCCCAAGTGGCTGCAGTAGCCAGAGCTAAGTCAGTCCGAAGCTAGGAGCTAGGAGCTCTTCTGGGTCTCCCATGCGGGTACAGGGTTCCAGGGCTCTGGGCCATCCTTAACTGCTTTCCCAGGCCACAAGCAGGGAGCTGGATGGGAAGTGGAGCTGCTGGGATTAGAACTGGCACCTATATGGGCTCCCTGCGCATGCAAGGTGAGGACTTTAGCTGCTAGACTACTGCAACAGGCCCATGGAAAGGCTTTTGATTTTCTTTTTAATATTTAAATTTTGTAATAAATTTATTTCATTTTTAATGATGTTTATATAGTTGAGAAGGATACATGTCTATGCGGACCACCGATTACAGTGGGGAGGGTCAAGGAATGGGGAAAAGTGGATGAAGCTGTCTCCGGTCTCCTTTTTTCCTCCTGTATCTGGGAAAAGCAGGAAGAGAAAGATGGGGAGCTGCCACCCCATGTCCTCCCAAGGTCCCTGATGTGGAGCATGTTCCAAGGGTACTGCCTGAGTGGTTTGGATAGTTCTGAGATGCTGTTGATTTCATTGTTCCAAGGTTCAGGAAGTCCTTCCAAGCTCCATTGGCTGACATAGTCCACCTCAGAGTCTTAATTCATCCTGATACTCACTGTCAGGTCTTGACCAGGAGAGTTGTCCAGTTTTCTGCCCTCCATGGTACTGGACATGCTCTGCAGACCTCAGTGAACTGGTTGTCATGTCCCCCATATGCATATAGGCATATGGGCATGTGGAAAGGTTTTTGATGCATGTTGCCAGATTTAGTTTCAGAAATGTTTGTTTGGATTTGTATTAGCTGGGAATGAAGGTTCCCAGAAACATCAAGATCCATGTTACCATGTAAAATTTATGAGGAAAATGATGTTGAGCAATTTGTACATGCCAGCACTTGATTAATGCTTTACATAGAGTAGCCTGTTTAATTCTACCTGTACCAGATGAAGTGAGTTTATTATTTCCATTTTACTGTGACGTGCACAGAGATTAGACCACTTGCCCAAGGCCACATACACAGTTACAAGGAGAACTTAGATTTCAAACCAGGAATTACGACATTAGGTCTTCTCTGAAGTGCTCTGCTGTTCGTTTTGATAGATTTTGTAGTCTTTTTTTTACAGTGTGGTAGTCATTAAGACATCACCTAGTACACCAGCCTTCCTCTCCAAGTGTCTTGGATTGTTTCCTGGCTTCACAGTGACTCCGGCTTCCGGGTGACATTGCTGCTGCTTCAGATAGCTGCGTTCTTGGCTTCTGGCTTCAGTCCAGTCCAGACACAGCTTTTGTGGGTGTTTGGGGGTGCACCTGTGAATGGGAGCTGACTCTCTCTCTCTCTACATTTGTCTCTCTGCCTCTCAAATAAATGACTTAAAAATACACTGATAGTTCTGCCACACTTTGGGATAAATGGCAGAGAATCCTTGAACCATGAGGCTTCTTCCAGGGACTGACATGGGTAGAAAGGTGATGGAATGAATACCCTTTCCCCTGTGACTGCCTATCAGCACATAGCGAGGAAGCCCTGCTTCACGGTGCACAGAACTCTGACAATTCAGATTCGCAGTACCAGTGACACAGAAGCTTGCTCATTCCTTCAGCTCAACTGTGTAGTTGTTTGACTTAATGTCTGAAACACATAGAGGAGAGAAAGTCACAGATTTTGTCCTCTTATACAGCTATAGAGTCACTGACAAACTTTTTAATGAAAGAACTCAAGTAATTCTGGTGGCGTTTTATTCTTTATAGATAACCTAAGTGTTTTCTTCTTAAAGCTGCCAGTACCAGCTGGCTTCAGGAGCATGTTGCAGATCTGAGTCGAAGGTAAGGTCTTACAGAGTTTCTTGGTATCACAGTATGCACAAGGGGTGTGTCTGTCTTAGGAACTGCATGCCAGTGGTGAGGCTACTGTGTGAATCATCCTGGTCCAATTCTACCGTTTTGTTTTTAAATTGGTGATATAAAAGAGCCCTTTACAACTTTAAGAACAGTGTTGCTAGGTCCTGTTTGCTGTTACGTGGTAGTAAAGTAGCAGTGGGCTTCGACAGAGTTTTGATCAGTGTGATGACGACTCTTGTTTTTCCTAGCTTGTGTGGAATTATTCCAGGACTCAGCAGCATCTTCCTTCCCCGAATGAATCCCTTCATTCTGATTGACCTTGCTGGAGCATTTGCTCTTTGTATTACGTATATGCTGATTGAAATTAAGTAAGTATTTTTAAATTGCTGTCAGGTGTTTTTTGGTTTGGTGTGCACTGACTTTTAAGGGTATCACCAAGATGAATAAGGATCAGGCATCTAGTATTTTTGCTTTTGACCTGTGTGGCTTTGGTTAAGTCTTGTCCTTAAGTGTCTTCCTCTAAAAATTAGAAAGATTGGGTTCAACAAGTTCTTCTCACCCCAATCTAGTGCAGACTGGAAAATAAAATTCACTAGTGCTGACCTGATGAACGAAACAGAAGGCAGTGAAACAGCTGCTGTTGCTGAGAGAGGGAGGAGAAAAGGAAATGGGTCTGCAGCAATTTTAAAAAATAAACCTTTTTAGGGCCCGGCGGCGTGGCCTAGCAGTTAAAATCCTCACCTTGAACACACTGGGATCCCATATGGATGCTGATTCTAATCCCAGTGGCCCCACTTCCCATCCAGCTCCCTGCTTGTGGCCTGGGAAAGCAATCGGGAATGGCCCAAAGCCTTGGACCCTGCACCTGTGTGGAACACCCAGAAGAGCTCCTGGCTCCTAGCTTCGGATTGGCTCAGCTCCAGCCATTGCGGCTGCTTGGGAAGTGAACCATCAGATAGAGGATCTTCCTCTCTGTCTCTTCTCCTCTCTGTATATCTGCCTTTCCAATAAAAATAATAAATAAATAAATCTTTAGAAAAATAAAATAAAACTTTTTAGAAAATGCATGGTTTTTTTTTTTGAAAGATTTATTTATTTTATTACAAAGTCAGATATACAGAGAGGAGGACAGACAGAGAGGAAGATCTTCCGTCCGATGATTCACTCCCCAAGTGAGCCGCAACTGCTGGTGCGCGCCGATCTGAAGCTGGGAACCAGGAACCTCTTCCAGGTCTCCCACGCGGGTGCAGTGTCCCAATGCATTGGGATTGCATTGGGCCGTGCTCGACTGCTTTCCCAGGCCACAAGCAGGGAGCTGGATGGGAAGTGGAGCTGCCGGGATTAGAACCGGCGCCCACATGGGATCCCGGGGCTCCCAAGGCAAGGACTTCAGCCGCTAGGCCACACTGCCGGGCCCAGGAAATGCATGTTGCAGCCACTGTAAGCTTAAAATTTTATGACACACATTTCTTTGGCCCTTTAAGTATTAGGATTTATTAGAATCTGTCCTCAGTTTTTCTTTCTTTTACATAGTACCCTTAAGGAAATCACCCAGTTGTTTGGTGTTAGTTGACAGTGCTGTGAGATTCCCAGATTTCAGTGTCTTCCCGTAGGTGTGTCTTCTAACTTGTATTCGTTCCTACCCAAGCTGAACCTGCTTAGGCCTGCCCCCAGAGCATTTTTTTCTTTTGTTTCCCATCTCAGTGAATGCTACTCTCGTCTATTCTAGTGCATACTTTTATGAATTATGTTAAAGCATAATAGCAGAAAGTCTATCCTTTTTAAACATGTTTTTCAGTGACGTGAAGCACATTTCTGTTTTTGTGCTGCCATCGTTATCCATCCCCAGAGCCTTTTGTATTTCCAGATGAAACTATATGTCCATTAGATCCTAATTCCCGTTGTCCCCAGTTACCACCATTCTTCTTTCTGTTTATTTGGTTGTGTTTACTCTAAGTACTTAATATAATTGTCTAGTGATTCTTTTATATTTGACATAATTCATTTAGGGTAATATTTTTGAAGGTTCATATGTGTTGTCAGAAATCTTCCTTTTTAAGTTTGAATAGCATTTTATTAAATGTACGTAGCACATTTTTTTATTCATCCACTCATAGGTGTTTGGCTGCTATAGTTGGAGCTGAGGCAATCCAAAACTGGAAGCCAGGAGCTACCTCGGTGTCTCCCCATGAATGCAGGGTCGCAAGGACTTGAGCCGTCTTTCACTACCCTCCTAGTCCACAGTCAGGGAGCTGGATTGGAAATGGAGCAGCCATGACATAAACCAATGCTCACATTAGATGCCGGCACTAGTAAGCAGAAGATTAGCCTGTTGAGCTGCCGCACCAATTCCTGTTTCTTATTCTTGGTGATAATAAATAATGCTGCTATATGCATGAGTGTGCACACCCAGTTTTAGTCCCTGATTTCAATTCTTTGGGTTAATACCCAGAATTGGAATTGATGGATCATACGTCAATTCTGTGTTTCATTTTTAAGAGAACATTAGCACATTCTTGTTTAAACTTTTATTGATTTGGAAAGCAGAGAGATACAGACCCAGATGGAGGGTTATCTACCACCTGCTGGTTTACTACTCAAATGCCCACAACAGCCCAGGCTGGACCAGGCTGAAGCCAGCAGCTCCAGCAGCCTTCTCACAGGGGGGCTAGGAACTCAAGTAGTTGAGCCATCTTTGCTGGGAGGCATTGAGAGGAAGTCCTCTCAGAAGGTGGAGGCAGGATATGATGCCAGGCTGTGTGGTGTGTGTAGGCAACCCAAACAGCAGCGTAACCACTACACAACAGTGTCCGTCCACCCCCTATAGGTCTTTTGGTGGTGTTTTGTTTTAGATTTAGTTGATTTTATTTGAAAGGCAGTTTTACAGAGAGAAGGAGAGACAAAGATCTTCCATCTGCTGGTTCGTTCCTCAGATGGCCGCAATGGCCAGAGCTGAGTTAATCTAAAGCTAGAAGCCAGGAGCCTTTTCTGGGTCTCCTAAGGACTTGAGCCTAAGGGGCCGAAGGACTTGAGCTATCCCCTGATGTTTTCCCAGAGAATTGAGACAATTCCCAGAATTGGATGAGGAGTGGAACAGTTGAGATACAAACTGACATCCAAATGGGATATTGGAGCTTGCAGGCGGAGGATTATCCTGTTGAGCCAGAGCACCCATCCCTACAGTGCATTCCTAAATACCTGCTTCTCCACTTTTCCCTCCTGCGCTTTCCTGTGCAAGCTCTAATAGTTCCCTAAGTCTTGTTTAGTCGTCCTTTACATTTGTTTGTCTTTTCTTTCTCATTTATCTTTGCTCCAATCCCAAATAAGGGCTTTTTCATAATTTACTTTCCATTTAAAGTACTCTTTTGGTCTTCTGATTTCCATTTTCACCCATTACTAATGATTTACTATTTTGTTATAAGTAGGGTCATTTAGTTTTACCAGGGATGGCCTAGTATTGCAGGAAGGGAGTCAGGAAATATTGGCCTCAAGTAGTTGGACTGTTGCCTCCAATATATCAGACTCAGATTAAATTCCAGGCCTTTGGGGGATGGTGTTGTAGTGTAGTAGGTTAAAATGCCTCCTGTTGTCACTCTGGTGTCCCATACAGGGACTGGTTTGCGACTCAGCCACTCCAATTCCTGTCCAGTTCCTTGGTAATATCCCTCAAAAAGCTGCTGAAGGCAGTCCAGGTGCTTGCATCCCTAGATCCATGTTGGAAATCTTGAAAAAGCTCCCGCCTTCCCTGTGGCCATTTGGCCGCGCTCGCTCGCTCGCTCTCTCTCTCTCTCTCTCTCTCTCTCTAACTGTACCCTTAAATAAGCAAAATTAAATGTTAAAAACAGTGAATTCTGGGCTCTCTTCTTTAGCCCTTTCCAGCCCAGACTGTTGCAGGTGTTTAGGGGTAATTTAGTGGATGGAAGATCTCTGTTTCTCTCCCTTTCTTCCTATCTCTGCCTATCAAATTTTAAATAAATAAATTTTTAAGTGCCCGTATTGTTGTTTATAAAAATGTCATATTGTTCGCGTAGAATCCCATGTGGTTAAGCCCTGCCAACCTTCCTGGCCATCACCTGCTTATACTTGGTGTGGTTTCATCCCTCCATCAAGTGTGTTACCTGCCGTTACCCCCGCCCTTGTGCCTTTTGTGCCTTAAAGATTCATTTATTGATTTATTTGAAAAACAGAATTACAGAGGGAGAGATTTTCTGTCCACGGGTTCACTCCCCAGACACATCAGCCCACACTTGAATCCGCATCCATGTAGGATGCCAGTCCGCAGGCAGCAGCTGAACTGTGTCACTCACCGGCCCCAGGGTTTTATACCCTTGAACTCACTGCTTTCCCCGTCTGAAAATCTTACTCCCGTTGTCTCAGTCGTGTCTGAAGGCTTAACTCCAATGCCATCTCCTCTTGTTATGTTTAGCCTGTCTAGATTATTTTCTGCCCCCATCCTTTGTAATCTTGGCCCTTTGTGTATCTGTCTCATGTGGCTCTCTTTTCTGTAGTGAGGACTGTGTCTTACTCATGGTTCTGTTTTCACCATGTGAAAAAAGCTAAAAAAAGACTACAAGATGGGCATGTTCAGTTCAGTCTGTCTTAACAGAACCGTAGCACAATCTGAGCTGTTAAGGTGCTCAACTTCAGCTGTAGGTTTGCTGTAACAGATTTTTAGAGATTCTTGTAAAATTCCTGGGCAGTTTGGAAAACTCTATTGGAAAATTAATAAAATCATGAATTCCACTAGTCTATCAGAAGTTACTACTTGAAGTTTTTTTTAATTTGTCTTAGCAAGTAAATATATATAAATTTTAAAGATTTAGTTTTATTGGAAAGACAGATTTTACAAAGAAAAGACAAAACGGAAAGATTTTTCCATCCACTGGTTCACTTCTCAAGTGGCCACAGTGGCTGGAGTAGAGCCACTCTGAAGCCACAAGCCAGGAGCTTCTTCCGGGTTTCCCACATGGGTGTAGAGTCCCAAGACTTTGGGCCATCCTCCATTGCTTTCCCCAGGCCACAAGCAGGAAACTGGATAGGAAGTGGAGCAGCCAGGACACAAACTGGCACCCGTGTGGGATCCTGACACTTGAAGGGAAAGGACCAGCCAATGGATCCCTTGCGCCAGGCCCAAATAAATATATTTGAAGTCCTTGTAGCTGATAAATAGGTTGACTAGAAAATACACGATGGAGCCTGGCATGGTAGCTTAGTGGCTAAATCCTCACCTTGCGTTGCCAGGATCCTATATGGGCTTTGGTTCATGTCCCGGCTATTTCACTTCCCATCCAGCTCCCTGCTTGTGCTCTGGGAAAGCAGTAGAGGATGGCCCAAAGCCTTGCAACCCTGCATCTGCAGGAGAGACCAGAAAGAAACTCCTGGCTCCTAGCTTCAAATCAGCTTACCTTTAGCCCTTGTGGCCACATGGGGAGTAAACCAGCAAGTGCATTTTTCTGTTTGTCCTCTCTGTAAATCTGCCTTTCCAATAAAAATAAGAAATCATTAAAAGTAAAGGAAAAAAAGAAAAATGTAAGATGGAGAAATCTATGTCTCTTATCACACAATTTAGCAGTTACTTTTCCATTGAACTTAGACAAGAAGAGATTATATAGGTGATACGGTTTTTCCTGAAATGTGTCCTTGCATGTAGTGGCCATTTGTGATGCAGAGTCCCATGGCTTGAGACTGCCATTGTTTAGTTCAGATGCCCGTGCGACATGCCTCTTAGGATTGAGAATTCTTGTTTCCTTCCAGTAATTACTTTGCCGTGGACACCGCCTCTGCGATAGCCATTGCCCTGATGACCTTTGGCACCAT
Source organism: Ochotona princeps (assembly GCF_030435755.1). Lineage (NCBI taxonomy): Eukaryota > Metazoa > Chordata > Mammalia > Lagomorpha > Ochotonidae > Ochotona > Ochotona princeps. Next base: position 59,470,876 of record NC_080839.1, on the reverse strand, counting down.
GTACCCCATGAGTGTGTACAGTGGGAAAGTGCTGCTCCAGGTAAGGCTCCTTCACAGCGCATGCCTTCTCTCGGCCGTGTTCCTCCCTCAGAGGAAGAAATAGTGTGTGTGTTTGAGGATGGGCCCTCTCTTGCTCTGCCTCTCAAATAAACAAACTGGAAGGAAGGAGATACAAGGAAAAATAAATTAATTCAGATCACCACCTCTGAATTGCCATAGTAAGAACAAGGTGAAATCCCACTAGCTAGTAAAATGAACATTAATCTTGATGTATCATAAAATTAAAATTTTTTCTCTCAGTAATGTTTCAAATTAAAAAATAGTGTTGTAATATATGTGTGTGTGTCTGTGTATGAGTTATTTTATTTCAAAGTCAGAGCTATAGAGGGAGAATGGTATTCCATCCCCTGATTCATTCCCTAGGTGGTCCCAGCAGGTTTGGGCCAGGCTGAAGCCAGAAGCCAGAGGTCAGGAGCTGCTTCTGGGTTTCTCACATAAGTGGCAGGGCTTAAGTGCTTAGGCCACGTTCCACTGCATTTCCCAAGTCTTTAGGAACCATACTGGAACCAAAGCAACAATGACACCAACTGGCACTCACGGGTTTCTGGCATTAGAAGCCAGGGGCTAACCTGATTGTGCTACAGTGTTGGCCGAGAGAGATCTGCATTTCAAATGGCTTATCAGGAGTGAGGCTATGGCATAGCGATTAAAATGCCTGCAGTTCACATCCGAGTGTCTTGTTTTGAATCCTGGTTCCAGCTTCCTGCCGGTTCAGACCCTAGGAGGCAGCGGAGTTAGCTGTGGACTATGGGCTTCTGCCTTGCACCTGGGAGACTGGGATGCTTTCTGGCTCACACTAAACTACAGTCCAGCCACGATTGTCGTGGGAATTTACAGAGTTAATCAGCAAATAGGAGCTTTCTCAGTTGCCATCTCTGTCTCTGCAACTAAAAAAAGAAGAAAAATCGTTACTTGTTGAAACAATAGAAATATCTGCAGATAAGTTCCTGAAGGAGAAGCTGGCTTCCCAGCATGCAAGTGCATGTAAACTGTGCTGTTCTTCTGCCTTACTGCCCTCATGCCTTTTTTAAAACTTGGGAGTCATGGTTTCATCTTCAGAGATAATAATAGCAATAAGATAACATTTGTAAAGTGATAATATCTGGGGCCAGCATTGTGGTAGAGTAGGCTAAGCTTTCACCTACCACTCATCTACAACCCGTAGGCTAAGGATGCTAAGGTTCTAGCATCCTGTATGGGTGCTGGTTTGGTCCAGCTGCTCTACTTCTAATTCAGCTTCCTGCTTATGACCTGGGAAGGCAGTGGAGGATGGCTCAAGCTCTTAGGCCCCTGCACCCATGTGGGAGACCTGGAAAGAAGATTTAAAAAGATTTACTTATTTTTATTACAAAGTCAGATATACAGAGAGGAGGACAGACAGAGAGGAAGATCTTGCGTCCGATGATTCACTCCCCAAGTGAGCCGCAACGGGCCGGTGCTTTGCCGATCCGAAGCCGGGAACCAGGAACCTCTTCCAGGTCTCCCACGCGGGTGCAGGGTCCCAATGCATTGGGCTGTCCTCAACTGCTTTCCCAGGCCACAAGCAGAGAGCTGGATGGGGAGTGGGGCCGCCGGGATTAGAACCAGCACCCATATGGGATCCGGCGCGTTCAAGGCAAGGACTTTAGCCACTAGGCCATGCCGCCGGGCCCTAGATTTTTATTTTTTAGGTCATTGAAGTTTTTTGCTGTTTGCTTCTAGCACATATAACTCATCGTTGAGATTTAAAAAATGAGAATGGACCAATTCTTTTTTTTTCCTCCCGGGCAGGAGCCGGGAACTTTTTCTGGTTCTCCCACATGGGTACAGGGACCCAAGGACTTAGGCCAGTGCTTTCCCAGACCATTAACAGGGAACTGAGTCAGAAGTGGGTAAGCCAGTACTTGAGCTGACACTAATGTACGAAGCAACTCTTCAGGCAGTGGCTTTTCATGCTGTGCTGCAGTGCTGGCCGCTGGACCTGTTGTTAATGGTGCCTGAGTGCAGCAGGTTGAAACCCTTCTTTCCGTGCCACCAGCACTGTGCCTGTAATGGCAGCGTCCTGTGGGTGCGGGTTCATGTCCTGGCTGCTCCATTTGTAATCCGGCTCCCTGCTGTGCACCTGGAAAAGCGGTGGGAGATGGACCAAGCATCTGGGACCCTACGTTCCAAAGGAGAAACCCACATGGAGTCAGAGGCTCTGGCTTTGGCCTGGCCCAGCTGTTGAAGCAGTTTGAGGAGGGCATAAGCTAATAATGATCTCTGTCTCTTTGTCCCTCCTCCCCACAGCCAACTCTGCCTTTCACGTAAAGAAAATAAAGGGAGAAATTATTCTTCCTTGAAGTCTTGCTAGGGCACAGGTCAAAGCAGTGCCTGCTTCAAAGCCTCCTTGTAGGGGTTTCAGAATCATTGTTGGAGACTGTTTCTTTCTAGTTTGTGTTTTATATTTTACTTTATTTTTTTTCTCCAGACAACACCTCCCCATGTAATCGGTCAGTTGGACAAACTTATCAGAGAGGTAAGATGGGATAGTAAATGTCATCATTTTAATTTGTATAAGAATTGGAAAGATGAGTATTATGGTTCTTTATAGCATGGCAGAAGCTGTAACACAGTGGCCAAAGTTGAGTAATTTGAGTAATTACTCAGTTTGATAATCTCATTCATTTGAAAAAGATGTGACAGATAGTGATGCAAAGACCAGCCTGTGGCTCTGCAATTGAAGTCCACTTTCACGTATTGTGGCTTTGCTACCTAACATCTTGATCAGTTTGTGCTGCTAAAGAAACTCCATGTGCTAATGAAGAAGATAATTGAATTATTGGGATTTTCAACCTGTGTTAACTCGTGCTGGTCATGGTGACTGGGGCCACTTTTACCAGCCTCTCTCAGCCAGTGAAGCTGGGCCCTGCCACCGGACAAGAGCTGCACATTGCATATCTGACCTCGAAGTTTCCTGTTGGTCCACATCTAAATAATATCCTGTGTTATAAGGAAATCCAGAGAAAGAAGTGTTCTAGAAGACAAAAAGTCTGGCTGTATTAGCCTGCTTGCACTCAGGCCCATTTGATGTTGGAAGCTCAGTGGGTCTCGTTAGTACTTAGGTGGGAGAGAGCACATGTACACAGCAAGTGGATACCACAAATGCCGAGATACATGTGTGCAATATTGCTAACATTATATGAACCATATGGGGCACAAGTTGTGCTGCAGCGGGTTAATCCATGATCCAGTGGTGGGAAATCTCCCACTGTCTCTCCCTTCTCCCAACTTTGATTGTGATAAAAAAAATCTTGAGGGGAAAAAACCATGCATGTTGAAGTAGTGCAAGGGAGATTCAGACGGAATAGTCAGGACCTCATTCACAGAGATTGCTGCAAATCAAGCGGGATGACTTGGTCATGGTCGGAACTGGGCCAGCAGCAGTGGGGACTTGAGTGCTCTGGGATTTGTCTTGGCTAATGAGTGTCCTTGTGCAAAATGTGGATGTGTCCTTTCTACCCTTGTCATGGCTGTAATGTGACTGAACTATGTTGGCTGTGTGACCACTGTGATAACCTATTCCTGTGGTTTTGATTAGGTGTCTACTTTGGATGGAGTTTTAGAAGTCCGAAATGAACATTTTTGGACCCTTGGTTTTGGCTCATTGGTATGTCTTCTACATATTAACTTTAGCTGTAACTTGAAACACTTTTAGTTTTTAAGCCTGCAAAGATATTTCTTTAAAAAAAAAAAAAAAAAAAGAAGATTCACCCAGCCTCCCACCCATCCCAGGGTCCCTGACATGGGGCATGCTCCAAGAGTCATGCTGAAGAGGTTTTGATAGTTCAGCAGTTCTCAGTTGCTGCCAGTCTCACCACTCCAAGCATGATGAAATCTCCAGAATTCACTGGCTGACAAAGTCCACCTTAGTATATCCACTTGCCCAGATTTTCACTGCCAACACATGGCTGGGGTAGATGATCAATTTGTTCTGTCCTCCATCCTCTGTTGTGGTACCGGGTGACCTCCGCAGTTCTGATGGACTGCCAATATCCTCCATGTGCACCTGGACATGCTGTCCACTGCTGCATCTGAGCCTCTAAGGAGGCTCAGCTTTGACACATGCAGTCCACAGTCAGACCATGGAACCTGAACTTTACTTCATAGTTGGGGTTTTGAGATCAGCAGTTCAATTGGAGAGATCCCCAAAGAAACTTTGTCTGAGGTGATCCCAGACCTGATCCTTGTGTATGTATGTCAGTACAGTGTCTGGCAGAGTCCATTGCCCCTGTCGACTTATGCACATGCTGGTGGTTGCAATTGCTGGGTCAGTTCTGTTTCTAGCCCTGTCTCCCACACAAACCAATGGATATTGTAGTTCAGCCTGATTCTGCCCACCGCACACTCAGCTCTCCCACATACCAGTGAGAGCTGCAGCCTAGTCGGAGCGACCCACAGTAACCCCCACCAGGCCAGCCCGCTGCACTGTTTCCGTGCTTGCAGTATGTACAACAGGCTGGTCCAGTCTGTCCCACATCCCATTCATCTCCAACACATGTCAATGAGCACTGAAGCCTTCTTCAGCCCAAACAGCCCCACTATTCAGCCCACACACCTGCTGGTGAGTGCCACTCTGTCTAGCAATGCCTGGTCCCAGTCCTGGTTTTCTTTTTCTTTCTTTTTTTCTTTTTTTAAAGATTTATTTATTTTTTATTAGAAAGTCAGGTATACAGAGAGAAGGAGAGACAGAGGGGAAGATCTTCTGTCCGATAATTCACTCCCCAAGTGAGTGCAACGGCTGGTGCTGTGCCGATCCAAAGCCAGGAGCCAGGAACTTCCTTCTGGGTCTCCCATACGGGTGCAGGGTCCCAAGGCTTTGGGCCTTCCTCAACTGCTTTCCCAGGCCACAAGCAGGGAGCTGGAGGGAAGTGGAGCTGCCGGGATTAGAACCCGCGCCCATATGGGATCCCGGTGTGTTCAAGGCGAAGACTTTAGCCACTAGGCCACGCTGCCCGGTCCCCAGTCGTGGTTTTCATGCTTTCCAGTGGGAGTGTAACCCAAGAGGGAGGTGCCTATTATTTCCATATTGGACCCACTCCCACTCCCAGATCATGCACTTTCTGGGTGGTTCTGCAGTTTAACTTGACAGAATTAGGCCCCAGTTTAACTTGACAGCTTTGCCCCATTCCCCCCTGGTTCTCACATGTGCTGGTTGGGGGCTGCGACCCAGTCTGGCATGGCTCCCTTGCCTCAGCATTTGCCAGTGGGTGCTGTAGCATGACTTGGCCCGGCCTAGCCCAGCCCAGGCGGCACCCAGTCCCAGCCGTAATGTGTACCGGTGTGTGTTGCTACCGAGCCTGGCTTGACCCATACTCTATCCTGGTGCTCGGATTCACCAGCGGGTGATGTAAACTGGTTTGGCCTGGTCTGCCCCCGACCTGTGCCAAATGTATGCTGGTGGGTACCTCTCCCTGGCCTGGACTGGGCTGCTCCCTGTCATGGTTCTTGTGCTCACCTGCCGGGACTGTGTCCCGACAGAGGAGTTCCCCAGGCTCTTCCATCAAAACCTCTCCCAGTGTCAGATCTCGCACATGCCGGTGGGCCAGAAAGCCAGCCCTGCTTAGTCCACCTCCTGTCCTGGCAGGAACAGTGGCCTTTCCTGACTGGCCTTCAACCTATTCCGGTTCTTACTGTTGGGTGTTTCAGCCCAGCCAAGGCTCGTCCATACCCAGACACAGCTCAGTTCTTACCTTGTAATTTCTTTTTTTTTCATCTTTTATTTCTCTTAAGATATACTTGCATGTTTGCTATTATATTCTGGTGTCATCTTCATTTATGTTTTCTTTATTTTTTCTTTGCATTTTATTTATATTTTAATTTATTTTCATAAATTTTTATATAATATAAATATATGCTTATATAATTATAAAATACTATACATATTCATACAAATATGTTTATATTATAGATATATAAATATATTTGTTCATATATTTAAATGTACTTACAAGTATATGTTTTCAAATAATACATTGAAAATTTAGTTGTTTTCTTTATATTTTAATCTCATTCCTAATATTTTCTAATTCTGGCTTGTTTTCTTGTTTCATATCTTTTTGCTTGTTTTTTTTTGTTTTTTTTTTTTTGTTTTTTAAGATTTATTTTTATTACAAAGTCAGATATACGGAGAGAGGAGAGAGACAGAGAGGAAGATCTTCCGTCTGATGTTTCACTCCCCAAGTGAGCCGCAATGGGCCAGTGCGCGCCCATCCGATTCCAGGAACCAGGAACCTCTTCCAGGTCTCCCACACGGGTGCAGGGTCCTAATGCATTGGGCCGTCCTTGCATGCTTTCCCAGGCCACAAGCAGGGAGCTGGATGGGAAGTGGAGCTGCCGAGATTAGAACTGGCGCCCATATGGGATCCTGGGGCGTTGAAGGCGAGGAATTTAGCCACTAGGCCATGCCGCCGGGCCCGCTTTGTTTTTTTTTAGTTAATATATTTTTAGTGAATTTTAGATTACATGTATTTATGCAGCTTAATGCTGTATATTTTATGTGTGTTTTATATTATTTGTTTTATATTATCTTGTTTTAATAACTGCGCATGCCTCAGTTCTTATCTGTTCATTTTTGTATGATCTTGGTTTTCCTGAAAATCATGACAGGTTTAGGACAATGGATCGAAATCTATGGGCCTACGGCGCCCTCTTCTGGTGGTTCTGTAAAGTGAAATTTTTTCTTTGGGATCTCCTTGTTTATCTCTGCGTCCTCCATCTCTCTTGCACTGCCTGACTGTTTCTTCTTAATGCCATGCCTTTCCGGGTTGCTTCTGAAGGCTGAGATCGCGCCAGCCCTTGATCTTGCTGCAAACCTGGTGTCCTCAGGCACTTGATGTGCAAATCCCCGTCTGGTGTCAGGTACTTTCCTCGAGGTGGCTGTTCCAGTCATTAACTAGTTGGCTAGAGATGGACCAGTGACCGCTGGCTTCCTTCTGATTCCCCAGCACAGACTTTGTTACTGTGCGTATCGTAATATGTGAGTGTGAGGTTTCATAGATATATCGGACTTTTCACATTTTTATAAATGCTATCCATAGATTTTTAATTTTTAAATCTCAGGTTGTCTATTTTTACAAGAATATCTAGGGCATTTCTTAAATTTCTAAAAGGCTGAAACTATGGGCCTGGCACAGTAGCCTAGTGGCTAAAGTCCTTACCTTGCATGCTTCAGGGTCCCATATAGGCGCCAGTTCTAATCCGTGCAGGCCTCCTTCCCATCCAACTCCCTGCTTGTGGCCTGGGAAAGCAGTCCAGGACAACCCAAAGCCTTGGGACCCTGCATCCATGTGCACCCATATTGGAGACCCGTAGAAAGCTCCTGGCTCTTGACTTCGGATCGGCACAGCTCTGGCCACTGCGGCCGTTAGAGGAGTAAATCAAGAGAGATCTTCCTCTCTGTCTTTCCTCTTCTCTGTATAGGTGACATTCCAATAAAAATAAATCTTAAAAAAAAAAAAGATGTATTTGTTCCTCTGAAAGGTGGAGTTAGAGAGAGAGAAAGAGAGACCTACTGGGTCATTCCCCAAATGGGCACAATGGCTGAAGCTGGGCTGATCTGAAGCCAGGAGCTGCTTCTTGGTGTCACACATGGGTACAGGCACCCATGCACTTAGGCCAGCTTCTGCTGCTTTTTCAGACACATTAGCAGGGAGCTGGATTGGAAGTGTAATAGCTGTGGCTTGAACCTGTGGCCCTGGCCCAGGTCAAGCAGCTCAGGCGCAATGGAGCCACGGGGGCGTGAGCTCTTCTGTTCTGTATTGAGCTTTCAGAATCATAGATTTGGAACTAAATGAACTGTTTGGCTAATTTCTATGTAGCTTTTTTTTTTTTTTTTGATGATGATGATGTCTTTTTTTCAAATCTGAGTTTTGTTTAGAAACAAACCTGGAATGGCTATTGGACATTTGATTTAAGCTTATTTTACTTACTATATAGTTTAAGTATATAAACTATATAATTTATAGGTTTTTTTTTAGGCTTATTTTCCTCCTACATGGATTTCTCTCTCTCTTTAGACATTTTAAAAAGTCATAAATCATTTTATTAACTGTGTATGTTGGTAATCACCAGTGAGTGAGCTTTGAGAAATAGCGAGATATTAAGCTTTCTCTTATTTAATAAAAACAAATCAAGCATGTGTGCAAATCGTGACATCAAAGGCTTAGTTCAGTGGGCTTTGCAGACTGTGATCCTGAGCAAGCTCCTGCGGTTGTCCCCTCCTAGGCCGGATCGGTGCATGTGCGAATTCGACGGGATGCAAATGAACAGATGGTTCTCGCTCACGTGACCAACAGACTCTACACGCTAGTATCAACTCTGACTGTTCAGATTTTTAAGGATGACTGGAACAGGCCTGCCTTACTGTCCGGACCTGTGGCAGCCAGTGTCCTCAACCTCTCTGATCATCACGTCGTCCCCATGCCGCTTCTCAAGGGTTCGGATGAGCTGAACCCTGTCACTTCGACTCCAGCGAAACCCAGCAGTCCACCGCCGGAATTTTCCTTCAATACCCCAGGAAAAAACGTGAACCCAGTCCTGCTTCTGAACACGCAAGCAAGACCTTATGGTTTGGGTCTTAATCACGGACACAGCTCTTACAGCAGCTTGCTTCATCCAGGACTTGGAGTTCCAGGAATTGGAGCAACGCAAGGATTCAGGACTGGTTACACCAACCTGCCAAGTAGATCTGGAATTAATAACAACAGACTTGGGCCACCAAGACCGTGATGTGCTCTGACTTGATTCTGCTAAGGAACCTTGGCTCCTCGGCCTCCAGATGAAGCCAGCTCCACATTGACTGTTCAGTCATGTACTCAGATTGTTAGACACTCATAGGCTTGTCACATTTCATGAAATCTATAAACTATTTTTATAAGATGTATTTGTGGCAGTGAGATCCTTATGAGTGTTATAGGTTCTTAAGAGGCTTCCTTCCGAAGGTGGTTTTCTCTGATTTTGAACTTTGCTGTCTTTGCTTTTGTAGTTGACTGTGGTGTAACACACCTTTCTAAGAACGGTCCTGGATGGACTAGATCCGTCAGTAGACTGATGTTTTCTTCAACAGAATTTATAAACCTACTTCTTGAATATTGTGCATTTAAGGAAAGGTAAACGAATGTCCATGCAAAAAGAAAGCATCTTTTTTATAGGTTTTCTAAGTTTAAATGCTGTACTTTTCTTTTGAGATCCTTCTGGGTTATGTCTTGCAGAGAAAGGCAAAACTTTTTTATCAAGAAATTTTCAATACATTGTCCTATGTTATACAATATAATTTTTTACTATAGGACTTTTGTTGAAGTTTTCCTCATTTAAGATTTCAGTACATTTGTACATAGTCTGGTTCCCAGTGTCGATTTTGGTGCCATGAATACCAAATATGTGACAATGTGCAACAAGGGAGTCCCAGTTTTCTATGTTCTATTTATAATCAAATATTAACATAATGATGGAATTTATCTTTTTGTCACATTTCCATTGGTTGCTGACTTTATAAGTAACTACATAGAATATATTGTAAAATTCCATACATAATATGGAATTGGATATATATATTTTTAAGTTGCATGCAGCCTTTGACATTACTTAATTTCACCAACAAAAAGGACCTTCTAGAGTGTGGTGGTGTTGGATATGCGGTGAGAAGTGTCTGATTTCTTGTTTGAATTATTAACTGTAATGAAGTGGGAGAATCCGCCAGGTTATTTTTCAGTGGATTTTACTTTTAGAACTTTCTAACAAGGTCAATATTTTCCAAAAACATAAGCCACAGCAGTTGCACGTTACCCGGGAAACTGTCTCGTTTTAGCAAGAGGCCTATAAAGAGGGTTTTAGAAAGAGGTTTTGAGAATGGATCCCGTATTCTTCAAATCCGATATTCCTGGAGGTTTATCATTTACCCTGCCGGTAGCCAGCTCTCTGGAGATTTTGGGTTTTTTTTAATAGAGTTTGTACCAGCTTTTGCAGTTCACACATCCTTTCAATAGGAGCGACACTTCCAAATCCTGTTTCTCCACAGGATTGGAACACAAGCGTCGTGCCAGCCATCTGCCAAGCAGAACCGGAGTCGCCTATGGAGTAAGTGATCCCATTCTAAATGCCTTCTGCTTAGTGAGATCTTGGTCATCTGGGCGCCTGCAACCCTGTCGGGACTTTTGACATGCTGAGGAGATCCGACCCCTGCTCCTTTGACCACAGGGAAGTGAAACAAAATATCGTAACTATGCTTTCTCCTTTGTTTTACATTCTCCAATGATACTGTACTCATTATTGACCTACTCTTACATGATAACGTTTTTTACCCAAGCCGATCTTATCTAAATGTGATTTGGGGTCATGGATGAAATCTGAAGATTTAGAGCTCTTTACCAAGTAATAATTAAGAGGTGTTCACAGGGCCTGGCGTGGTAGCCTAGTGGCTGAGGTCCTTGCCTTACATGTGCAGGGATCCCATTTGGGTGCTGGGTCATGTCCCACTGCTCCACTTCCGTTTCAGCTCCCTGCTTGTGGCCTGGGAAAGCAGTCAAGGACAGACCAAAGCCTTGAAACCCTGCATCTGTGTGAGAGACCCGGAAGAAGCTCCTGACTCCTGGCTTTGGATCAGCTCAGCTTTGGCCATTGTGGCTACTTGGGGAGCGGATGGAAGATCTTTCTCTCTTTCTCTCCTCTCTGTAAATCTGAATTTACAGTGAAAAAAAATCTTAAAAAGACAAGGTGTTTGCTGCTACCCTACACATGTCGTCTCCATCCTCTGGGGATGTGAAAGGGTGCCAGCAGGGAGCACAGAGCGCTGCGGGGCTCCGTGCAAACTTCATCAGTAGCCGTTCAGGGGTAACTGCACGCAGCTCTCACCAACAATGCTGCACTATGCGTTCCCACTGCTGGAGTAAGGACACTGTGAGTAGTAGATTTGTAGGTGACACTGAACCCTGCCAGGTTCTGGCTGACTTCTGGATTTGAAAACTAAGGAACTGGGCTAGTGTTGGCCTGCAGGCTGTCGCCTTATGAGTAAATCTTGTTACAGGATTACCTGAAGCCTGAGGCGTTGGTGGTATAGTGGTTAGCATAGCTGCCTTCCTTCAGGATTACCTTCAGGATTACCTGAAGCCAAATAAAAAGGAAGTCTGATTTAAGTAAGGGGAGGATGCTTCGAACATTATTGGAAAATGGAATTTAAAATACAAATGTATTGAGTGAAAGAAATTTTGAAACCCATGCATATTTGTACTTGGTCCTTAGTTTGTGATTAGGAATGGGCTCCCGGAGTGTGCTGAGCCCTGTTGTAGGAAGTCACAGTCGTAATGGAGGAAATACTGGGCTAGAGAGCAGGAGCTTTGGATTGCAGTCCTGACGCTGCCATTATGAAAGCAGCTCTCTAGCCATGGACAAGGCTTTGGGGTTCGGAGGTTTCTTTTCTATAAAGCTAAGTTGGAGAGATTTGTGTTGTGTAATTGTGTTGTGTGTATTTGTGTGTGTGGGGGGGTGTTTGTGTATTCGTGTATATAGTTGTGTAGCTGTTGTGTAGTGTAATTGTGTTTTGTAGTTGTGTAATTGTGTAGTTGTGCAGTTATGTAGCTGTGTAGTGTTATGTAGTTGTGTAGAATAGTTGTGCAGTTATGTAGTTGTGCAGTTATGTAGTTGTGTAGTGTTGTGTAGTTGTGTTGGGCCTCCCACACTGATAGCTTTCCGCCTGCATAGGCCTCTCTTCCTGCCTCTCCTAACCTTCTAAATCCTGCTCCGTGATGAGCACAGCCAGGATGAGACTGGGCACTGTCCTCCATCATGTCCCCCACCTTGGCCGTCAGGGCCCCACACTGCCAGACATGCCGTATGCAGTTGGTTGTGGTGGGGATCACCACCTTGTTCTTGGAGCAATGGTTCTTGTTGATCAGTCCTTCGGTCTTGGGACTTGAATCATTGTAGCCATCCAAGAGAAAGAGCACCCGGTGACGCAGCTTGAGCAGAGTCGCTGTGAAGGCCCACCTGTGGATCGTATCAGGAACGTCCAGGAGCTGGTCACACTGTGTCTCAAGGAGCCCACCTTGGGCCCTGCTCAGCCGGAGGAAGACAAAACTTGGCCAGAGCTTCGCACTTGCCCAAGGCCCAGAGCATGGCGATTCTCTGCACCAGAGTGGACTTCCCTTTACCTGACTCGCCCTCAGTGATGCAGGGGCTCTGGAGGATGGCCAGCAGGTTCCCCGGGGTCAGTTACTGCTCCTGGCCATGGTGCTGGGCTTTCTGCCACAGCACAGGTTCAGTGAAGGTATTTCTCAAGTTGAAGATCATGTTGATGTCTTGGCCCAGGGGATAAAGGTCTTTAAATCCTCAGCCAACGCTTCCTAGTCCCCTTCCCAGAGCGGATGCTAAAGACCAGGCAGAGAAGAGGAGAGATGAGACCCGTGCCTTCCCGTGTCCCTTGCAAAGCGAGGGCTCAGGCAACTGAAGGACAGCCGTGCTGAGAACCTGCCCTTGGGAGCTTTGATTTTCTTGCCCAGTTCTGAGTTGGCCCGAAGTTCCAAACAGCCGCCGCTTTCCCATGGCTCTCTCTCCCCAGCCCTCCCCCCTTTGCCTTCTGTTGGCCTCTTTCTACCACCTGGTCCGCAGCTGCAGGGGAATCGGAGGAGCCAGTACTCCGGGTAGGAAAACTGAAGGCTGGCTGGTTGAGAATCACAGGAGGGAGGCTTGCAAGCCTTCACAGTGACCGGAACCTGTCACGGCATAGCGTACAAGTTGGTGAAAACAAAACGACTGTTTTAGGAGAAGCAGAATCATTCTTGAGTGAATCAGCTTCTTTTGACCATGAAGCTTGAGTCCTGGGGTAGCCAGCGGGTCTCGCACCCATGGGTAGATCAAGGGATGCCAGGAGCGCCCTGCATGGACTTAATCAGTGCAATTACTGTCCCATTATATTGTGAGACTATGGCAAATCTTAGGGACCCTGGTCCTGGAGTTATTTGATTTTGCCACAAAGCAGACTTAGTGGAAGCTTGCCCTGAGAATCTCTGAGTTTTTCCTTAACACCAATCAAAGCCCGACGCCAGGGTATATGAGAAGGGAGGATATCAGAGGCCCTGTCCTGGAGTGTGGGGTGCTGCTTGCTCTCCATGGTTTAGTCTGCTTGTAGAAACAGGTACCAGACAACTTACTTTGCCCTTTCAAGTCCTGAAACTAGGCAGAGTCCCACTTCTCAAGGGATTTGAGAAAGAGGTTGCAGGCCTCTGAGCCCTTCTTCAAAATCCTGTGGATGACGCCTCTCTCAGCATCCTGCTCCACCTCCTCACAGCGAATGACATTGATTCTTTACAATTCATAACATTTCGTACAAACAGATCCTCCATAATTTGCTTGATAACTGCCATGCACTTCCTTGGAATGAGGACTTGACTGTTCTCTATGAAGTTCACTAGGAGATGGGGAAAATACATGTACTTATTTATTCATATAAATATGTGTGGCCATTGTCAGAGCATTAGGAGTCCTGTCTGTTTCTCTCTGTGCCCAGTTTTGGAAATGCTAAATTGCAGACCCTTAAGGAAAGCTCTGCAAAGCTTCCCATCTCTCACCCCAGAATGACAGGTGAGCACAAGGATTTGCTTTGGTGATGAAAGAAGGCAAGTAGCATTGCTCCCTGGCACACGAGAACCCGCAGGGAGGTTGGAATGGTAAGATTGTTAAAGGTATGAGTCTGGCGTGGGATCTGCCAGTTGCTCCCATTTGTGTAACTTTGGCAAGTTGCTGAACTTCTTGGAGCCTGCTTCAATGTTCCGCTACTAAATGTTCAACAGACTAGCTCTCTGGGGACAATGGTCCTATTTTGTATGAATATTCTCACCATGGTCAGCTTCAAGCCAGCCTTGTGTATCATTAAGGAAAAAAACAGACCTGAAAATTCAACCTTGAGGTTTCACAAAATAGAACCAGGTGCAGTGCAGCACTGATTCTCGCTCTGCACCCTGAGTTGAAAACAGCATTAATTTTCTTTTTGAATCCAAGCGAGAGAACAGGAGTTTGCATGCACTGGTTTATTCCCTAAATGGCCACTACAGGGCTGGGCCAGACTGGTGGCAGGAACCAGAAACTCAATCTGGGTCTCACCCATGGTGGGTGGCGGCAGCTCAGCCACATGAGCCATTGCCTGCCAGGCCCTATTGAGCATTAATTTCTATATCTGGGCCCAGTGCCGTGGCCTAGCAGCTAAAGTCCTCGCCTTGAACGCCCTGGGATCCCATATGGGCGCCGGTTCTAATCCCGGCAGTTCCACTTCCCATCCAGCTCCCTGCTTGTGGCCTGGGAAAGCAGTTGAGGACGGCCCAATGCATTGGGACCCTGCACCCGCATGGGAGACCTGGAAGAGATTCCTGGCTCCTGGCTCTGGATGGGAACAGCACCAGCCATTGCGCTCACTTGGAGAGTCAATCATCTGGTGGAACATCTTTCTGTCTCTATCTCTCTCTCCTCCTCTCTATATATCTGACTTTGTAATAAAAGTAAATAAATCCTTTTTTAAAAAGTTCTATATCTTACAATCCACTCATGCAAAGTATACAGTTAAATATTTACAGAGCTGGAACTCAAACATCACAGTTTTAAATTATTTTTATTATCCCCAGAAGTTTCTTAGCTGTTACCCCTAAAATCCTAAGTCCTAAACTACTCATAATCTGCTTCTGGTCTCCATTGATTTGTCTGTTGAGGACATTTCAGATAAATGGTACTGTATGATACATTGTCCTTTGTGACTGGCTTCTTTTGTGTGTGTGTGTGTGTGTGTGTGTGTGTGTGTGTGTGTTACAACTTTCATTTTTTTTTTGTTCTTTAACACCATCCCATGGGCCCAAATGCAGTAGCCTAGTGACTAAATTCTCGCCTTGCATACACCAGGATCCCATATGGCACCGGTTCATATCCTGGCCACTCCGTTTCCCATCCAGCTCCCTGTTGTGGCCTGGGAAAGCAGTTGAGAACAGCCCAAAGCCTTGGACCCTGCACCCATGGGAGACTAGTGGCCCTGGGAAGCAGCAGATGATGGCACAAGAACTTGGGTCCTACTGCCTGTGTGGGAGACCTAGATGGAGTTCCTGGCTCCTGCCTTCGGCTTGGCCTAACCTGCTGCTGGAGGAGATCTGGACAGGAAACAGAGGATGGAAGAAACCTCTGTCTCTCCCTCTCCATCACTCTGCCTTTCAAATAAGTCAATGACTTTTTTAAAAGCCAATTATATTTTGTAGTTTTTAGGCTTTTTTTTTTTTACAAAGATCTATTTATTTTTATTGTAAAATCAGATTTACAGAGAGAAGAAGAAACAGAAACATCTTCCATCTGCCACAACAGCAAGGGCTGGGCCAGGCCAAAGCCAAGAGCCAGAAACTTCTTCCAGGTCTTTGCCATATGTACCTGAAAATTTGTACACTGGCACTTCAGTATGAGATGCCAGCATCCCAAGTCGCAGCTTAACCTATGCCTCAATTCCAGTCCCCAAAAGTCCATTTTAACAAAGTGAAATATACTCATTAAACAAAATGCAATATTTAAAATGTTGCAGGAAAATATATGGTAAAATTGGAAAATGCTAATGTTATGAAATAATCTCTTCGGAAGAAGTTAATATATATGAATAATGCTTAGTAAAATAAATTTACGGATTTATACCATGATGTTAACAACAGTTGTCATTAGTGTGGAAACAATGGTACTACCAACTTTCACCTTGTAGCCCTTGACCCTTTCTACCCTAATCAACTAAGTAAGATTATTTAAAAAAAAATTATATAAGAAAAAAAACAGTTGTCAATATAGGTAATAGAACTATTTTTCAAAAAGTACATATTTATTTTTATTTTATTTTTTTTTTTAAAGATTTATTCATTTTATTACAAAGTCAGATATATACAGAGGAGAGACAGAGAGGAAGATCTTCCGTCCGATGATTCACTCCCCAAGTGAGCCGCAACGGGCCGATGCGCGCCGATCCGAAGCCGGGAACCTGGAACCTCTTCCGGGTCTCCCACGCAGGTGCAGTGTCCCAATGCATTAGGCCGTCCTCAACTGCTTTCCCAGGCCACAAGCAGGGAGCTGGATGGGAAGTGGAGCTGCCGGGATTAGAACCGGCGCCCATATGGGATCCCGGGGCTTTCAAGGCGAGGACTTTAGCCGCTAGGCCACGGCACTGGGCCCAAAGTACATATTTATTTTAAGAAAATAAGACAGTTAAGTACATAAGAACAAAAGCAAACAAGCCATGGGTTTCCCACTTAGAGTTGAGTTGCTTGCAGTGACTATCATATTACTTTGAGTAAATGAGCCCTCTTCACATTTCAACATGAATGTGAGATTAGCAAATTAAATGCAACATTGGGACTACTCCTTAAAAGTCAACAAACCCTTTATTTAAAGAGCCAAATGTGGACGTGAGTTTCTCAAATAAGATTCTAGCAGAAAGAATTGAAGTCTGAAAATACTCTCCTCTCCAGTGTTCGGGATTGAAGAAATGATACAGAAACTTTATGAGGATTATATTCTCATTGACAGAGTGGTTAGTGGGGACAGCAATACTCGTGTATTTACATCGAGGAAAAAACTTCCTTTTTACGTCATACAGTGAGTACTGCAGGTTACCTACCCCGGTGTAATGCAATTGTACACAGCCACAATCCACAACAACAACAACAGCAACACAACCCAAACACAACAACCTCCACAAACAAACAGAAAAATGTAAACATCAAAAAGAGAACAATGGGGCCCGGCGGCGTGGCCTAGCGGGTAAAGTCCTCGCCTTCAACGTCCCGGGACCCCATATGGGTGCCGGTTCTAATCCTGGCAGCTCCACTTCCCATCCAGCTCCCTGCTTGTGGCCTGGGAAAGCATGCAAGGACGGCCCAATGCATTGGGACCCTGCACCCGCGTGGGAGACTTGGAAGAGGTTCCTGGTTCCCGGCTTCAGATCGGCGCGCACCGGCCGTTGCGGCTCACTTGGGGAGTGAATCACCAGATGGAAGATCTTCCTCTCTGTCTCTCCTCTCTGTATATCTGACTTTGTAATAAAATAAATAAATCTTTAAAAAAAAAAAAGAACAATGAACTCTGAAGTTGTGGTTTTACAACATGGTGGTTTAGACTGCTGCAAGTTTACCTTACGGGTTCCTGAGGAAATGAGACCTGAAGAAATGAGGGGACAGTGCTCTCTTTTGGCAATTGACAAACTTTGTTTCCAGGGTTTCAGTTTTTATACATTTTGTGAAACAACAGTTCAAACATAACTCAGAATTATGTCTAAGAACAGAGAGTACAAAGAAGCTAACAAGATGACTTAGTCAAAGAGTTATTGAGACAGGGAATAGATAAAGAGTACTGTCTGTCCTTGATTGACCAGACAGAGCACAGATGTCCACCTATCTTCAAGGAGAGCATGCAAGCACATCCAGGGACTCACTGGGGGCAAGAGCACACCCTGGGTGACAGACTTTCTGCCTTCTCATTCCTGGAGCCTCTCCTCAACAGGGTCCCACAGGCCTCTGCTGTCCCAGCTTTCCTACCAGCTGTGTTCCGACAAACTACGGAAAGACTGGGTTCACGTGGTAGTTGTCCCTTTTAGAGTCTCTGTCAAGTGATTAACTTTTTTCTTTGCCATGTTTCTTATATGACGTGGGAGAGATCACAGTGCCCACTTTATAAAGTCATCATGAGGATCCAACAGACTAACATAAAACTTTAACCATGATGCCTCAAACTGTTAGCTGTTTTATCTGTTAGTGTTGAATAGCTAATTGGAATTTCAGAAGGAGGGGACAGGAGCCGTTCTTGGCCTGATGAGTAAGACGCCAGCATTAAATATTGGAGTTCAATTGTCTGGGTTTCAATTCCATCTTTCCCCAAAGCAGACCCCAGGTGGCAGCCGGTGATGGCTCAAGTACCAAGGGCCCTGGCACTCCTGTTCAAGACGTGGATTCAGTCCCCGGCTCCAGGTTTCACCATTGCAGGCACTGCAGGTACATAAAGGCTCCAGCTCAGCCACCGCAGGCAACAGGAAGAATGAAGCACTTGGTAAAAGTCCTGTTTTCTGTGTCTGCCTCTCAGACATAAAAAAGAAAGAGTAGAGGGAGGGACTAGAGTAGCAGAAATATTAGACAAGGTAACAAGTGTCAACATGACAAACTTGAGGCTCAGGTTATCCAATAAATTACAAACAGTATAAACAAAAGGACTTTGGCCTAATCAACATGACTTGGGATGCCCGTGTCCCATATCAGTGTGCTTGGGGTTGCATCTGGCTGTGATCCGAATTCTGGCTTCCTGCTAACATGCATCCTGGAAGGAAGAGGTGATGGATCAAAAAGCTGTGTTCCTGCTCCCCAAAAGAGAGACCTGTGTGAAGTTTTATGCCTGGCCTTGGCCATTCTGAGGCCTACCCACTGAAGAAGACATCTGGGGAATAGAATTCGTGGCACTTCTTTCCTCAGTACACATTACCTGGACTAGTTCACCTTTACTTACTGCAGATATAATTAGCAAGCATGTGCTGCTGACTGCCACACCATATGTTCAATTGAAAACTCTGCCCTGAGTATTAGGTCCTTATGAGCTAAGAATAACTGAATGGTCATACATATTAAACTCTCTAAACTTTGCCCTCTCCACAGAGCAGCTCCTCTTCCTGTTTCTTCAGTTGATTAACCACTTGAGCAAGAAATGTGAAATCATTCTTATCCTATTCTTCACTCCCCATCTCTTTCAACTGATGAGTCCTGTGTAATTTTTTTTTTAACATCTGAAAGGCAGAGTGACGGATGGGGGTGGGGTGGGGAGAGAAACAGAGACAATTTCCATCTGCTGGTTCGAAATGGCCACAAGGACTGGGTGTAATACATCAACTGGACCCTCCTCATTGGTGGCAGCGGGCCATGCACTTGGTCCATTGTCTGCTGCTTTCTCAGGAACATGAGCAGACAGCTGGATTTGAAATGAAGCACCTGGAATATGCACTTAGTCCCCATATAGGATGTGGGTATCCCAAGTTGCTATGCACTAACCAGCCCAACTCTACTTTCTTAATGGTTTGACCATCAGTTGCAGAAAAATCTAAATTCCAAAGAACACAAACAATATTCCATCATCTCTCTCTCTCTTTTTTTTTTTTTTTTTTACATATCTTTGCAGTCTCATCTGGAGACTTTGTTTCCCATGAAGCATCAATTCCGAGTAAATCCAACATCTTCCAGGGCCCAAGTCTGCTTGACATCTGGAAACTTGTGACTGACTGATGATCTGTTGCCCTGTAAAATTTTACTCATCCTTTAAATACCAATTTATTATCTCCTGTAAGAAACCTTTCTTGAAAGTTTGTTTTGTTAACAGTCATACCTCCCATTGCCTTACTGTGCCCATCATGTACTTCTCCAAGTCTGTTCCCTTAAGATGTCATGTTTATAGTTTATTAAAATGTAAACATATTTAAACATTTAAAAACTGTGGGGACTTTGCAGACTTTGGTAAATGTATTGATAGGCCCCAGCAAAAAGAACCACCTGATTCCAAACCAATGACCTGTGGGGATTCTGTGTCCTATGCTTCTCTGGGCTCACTTGTGTCCCTCACAAAGGAGTAATGCCTACAAGACAATGCTAGTCTATAGCTCTTGCTTTCTTACTATTTTTTCTTCAGTGTAGCACCTATTGTTTCCCAGGTTTGGAAGGTAAGGATTAGTGACGATCCCATACAATTAAGTAATTACTAAATGACAACGGAATTTGGGAATCTACACGGGGGAGAGAGGGCTGAACTCTAGCAGCCCATGTACTTCTAAACCTCTTTAACCTACTCAGTTAACACAAACGAAAGAAGCAGGGAAACTAAAGCTGTAAGAGACAGGCATCAAAAATGAACAAAAACAGTCAACAAGGAGACCGGTGACTGAGTGCACTTCCTGCCCGGGGAGACTTCCGGAGTCAACAACAAGAAGGCCAATCAGAACCTTTCCTCGGGAGCCAATGGGCGCGCACATTACAAATAGCCAATCCACGCGGCGCTGTCACTGTGATGGTGCTGTCAGGGCGCCGACGCCGTGGGGCCTGGGCAGTCGGCACCGGGAGGACTCGAGTGGTGGGGCCGGCCTGCGGTCAGCTCTGCGGCCCGCTGCGCTCGCGTTCAGCCTGGTGGCCGCCCCGTAGCTCCCGGCTCTAGGCCGCGGGCGAGGCCGGTGTGTGGGTGCGCGCCGCGAGCGCCTCGGAGGGGCCCGCGAGATGCAGCCGCCGGGCCCGCCCCCCGCGTACGCCCCCACGAACGGGGACTTCACCTTCGTCTCCTCTGCAGACGCGGAAGGTGAGGAGGCCGGGCCGCCGCGCGGCGGGCAGTGGTGGCCGGGGGTGGACACCGGCTCTGGGCGCCGGCCGGGCCTTCCCTGCCGCCCCGACGGGCCCCAGGGCAGGTCCTAGAGAGCATCCAGTTTCGTAGTCGGTCCTTAGCTCCCTCCTACTCCAGCCCTTTGCTGCCACGGTTTTCTGGGTTGCGTATTCATCGCAGGTGCCTTCACAGAACTCTTTTTATGTTTTAATTTCTGGAATTGCGCGCGGTTAGAGGAGGGATGTTTAGGTTGGCCAGGAAAGGTGTCACCGAATGAAAACAAGGAAGGTGGGCCGTGCTTCGCTGACAGCCAGAGATAACTTTTGGAGGGGGCAGGAGCTGGAATTTGGTTCTTCACGGCCCACTCGGCCCTGACGGCGCAGAGTCCTTGCTTCTCTTACTAGCTTTGTTATCTTGCCTGGGTCCTAGTTTTCCTTGCATTTTGTATTGTCTGACCTCAGTGTTTAGAGAAAAGGAATCCAGATAACTTCTGAAACTTTCCAAGGTTCAGCTGGATGTCCGTACCAGCGTGTGCAGATTTTTATTGTTTTGGCGGAGGGGAGGAGGGGCGGAGGGGCGGAGTTGGATGGTACTATTTTGTGGAAACAATTACTGGAGAGGTTTTTCTGCAGCGCAGGAAAATGTTTTTTCGTTGGTTCTTTTACATCTTGTAATCTGAATCTTCCATTCTCAGATTTTCCTTTATTTTTTTCTGTTCGTTTGAAGAAGCAGGCCTCTGGTTTAACTCCCAAAGCCCGGGGCTTGGGGCCTGGCCAGCCCAAAGCTGGAAGCTGGAGTTGAGTCCGCACCTCGTGCAGGGGTGGCGGACCGAGGAGGGGAGCCATCCTGGATTTCTTCCAGGGTCCACACATCAGGAGTTGGGGCCAGGAATCCACCTCGGGCACTCCCATATGGGGCGTCGGTGCCCAGCCATAGGGTTGCCCGGCCCTCACCTTTACTTTTGTTAGGCTTTACTGACTAGTTACTTTGTAATGACCAGACTTACCTACCTGATAGGAAAAAAAAAAGTTCACAAAAAAGTAACTGTTTGGAGAAGAACTTAGATTTAAATAAATAGTGTGTCATTGTGCATTACATATTTTCTTTGTCCTTTTTTTTCTGTCAGTGACTGAGTAGTATTATTTTCAAAAATATTGATGCCTATAATTTAAAAGAAAAAATTACTAAATGGCACATAGGTCATATGCTTCTTTTAACCTGAAATATAACAACCCAGAATACTTATAGTTATCTACGTTTGAAAACCTGTTGCTTAGGGGGGAATATAAATTTTAATTTTCCAAATATTTTTATTTTATATTTGAAAGGCTGATTTGCAGAAAGAGAAGGAACTAGAGGTGTCCATGAGCTGGCTTGCTCCCCAAATGGCCTCAAAGGCCAGACTGGGCCGGCCGGTCGCCAGGAGACTTGTCCGTGTCACCTGCATGGGTGCAGGAGCCCAGGCACTTGGGTTGTCTTCCGCTGCTTTCCCAGCCACGTTAGCAGGGAGCTGGAACAGAAGTGGAACAGCCAGGACATGAACTGGCTCCTATATGGGATACTGGCACCACAGAGATTTAACCTACTATATCATGGCTGTGATCCCTCAGGCATTTAAAAAAATATATTTATTTAATTTTTATTGCCAAGTCAGATATACAGAGAGGATGAGAGACAGACAGGAAGATCCTATGTCCGATGATTCACTCCCCAAGTGACCATAACTGCCGGTGCTACGCCAATCCAAATCCAGGAACCAGGAGATTTTTCCAGGTCTCCCACCTGGAAAAAATCCTTGCCTAGCACGCCTTGGGATCCCATATGAGCACACCAATCTGTGTCCCAGCCGTTCCACTTCCCATCCAGCTCCCTGAATGTGGCATGGGAAAGCAGTCAAGAACAGCCCAAAGCTTGGAATCCTGCACCCGCATGGGAGACCCAGAAAAAGCTCCTGGTTTCTGGCTTTGGATCAGTTCAGCTCTGGTTGTTGTGGCCACCTGGAAAGTGAATCAGTGGACGGAAGATCTTTCTCTCCGTCTCTCTACCTCTCCTCTCTGTATATCTGACTTTCCAATAAAAATAAATAAATCATAATAAAAAAAGAAATCTGACAAAATAATGTGACTAGGAAATGGGTTAACCAAGAAGCTTGTAACAAGTAAAAATGTCAGTTTGTTCAAGCTTTTCTGTGTTTCATCAATATTAAACTTTGTTGTATCTAAGGATATGTGAGGGAACTTTAGAAACTTCAAGTAAAGTTCATATTGTGAAAAAACTGCCTTGATTTAAAAAAAAATTTTTGCACCAAAGCAGGTTTACCTTGGTTGCATTTTTCCATGAACTTCAAGTCCCGAGGGTGTGTGTGTGTGTGTGTGTGTGTGTAAAATCTCTCCTGTATGTTGGTATAGTTTAGATTTACAGAGCGTTGAAAGTATTCCACTCTTTGATCGTTATAGGAGCCCTGACATGCTTTATTCCATAGTTTATAAAGACATTTGCTTAGAGAGTTTCAGTAGCTTCTATATGATGGGTCTGGAATTAAGAACTAGTTTCTCCCGAGGAGTTTTTTCCTTTTTATATGAGAATGCCTCTTTTCTTATTGATTGAACAGTATATCTTCAGTATGGAAAAGTCCTGGGATTGTATGTTGGCTTTGCAAATTGTCATTTGGATGATTTAGGACAAGTTACTCACCCTCTCTGAACCTCAGTTTCTTGGATAGGCAGTGATTATACTTAAGTGTCCAAATATTACTGCAAATGTAGAACACTTAACACTCTCGCTGGCAGAATGAGGTGCTCCTTTTATGTAGGTAATGATGTGGTGTTAACAGACCCCTGGTGTTTTGTTTTTGTTTCTGTTTTCTCAGTCCCTGGTTCACTCTAACTGCCTGCAAGAGCTATGTTGGGGCCAGGTTGAGGCCGGCAGCTGGGGGCTCAGTCTGGGTCTCCCACTGGGGTATCAGGACTCGCCTGTGAAAATCCATTACCTGGTGCTCCCTAGCATGTGCATTGTCAGGAAGCTGAAATTAGGTTGGAGCCAGGACTCTGCATGTTCCCATATGTGATGTAGGTACCCCAAGTGGCATTTGAACCAGTAGACTGAATGCCTGTCATTCTTCCCTCCTTCTGAAACTCTAATCAGACCTGCAACACTAATGGGTCGTATTTACACGATACAGCTAAGGCCTTCCTGGCACTATGGTAGTGTTTTCTCATTTTTAAGGTTTATTTCATTTTTATTTGAAAAACAGAATTATAGAGAGAAGGAAAGACAGAGAGAGGGGGGAGATCTTTCATGCCCTGGTTGACTCCCCATGTAGGCACAAAAGCCAAAGTGGAGCTGATGTGCAGCCAGGAGCCAGGAGTGCTTCTGCAAGACCCCAGACACTTTGGCCATCCTCTGCTGCTCTCCAGGCCGCAAGCAGGAGGATGAATCAGAAGTGGAGCAGCTGTACATGGACTGGTTCCCATATAGGATTATGGCACTGCAGGCGAAGGCATGACGCACAGCTCAGCTCGGTGCAGCTCAGCTCTGGCCCTTGTGGCCACTTGGGGAGTGAACAAGCAGGTGGAAGATCTTTCTGTCTCTGTCTCTCCTTGTCTCTGTAAATCTGATTTTCCATAAAAATAAATGCATCTTTAAAAAAAAATTTGTCCTAAGGGCCAGGTGGTGGTGTTGCAAGCTGATTAATCCTCCACCTGGCACCTCATATACACCAGTTTCAGGCTCAGTTGCTCCACTTCTGATCCAGCTTCCTGCTAATGACCTGGGAAGAACAGCAGAAGAAGACACATGTCTTTGGACCCTGTCACTCATGGGAGACCTGGAGGAAGCTCCTGGCTTCGACATGGCCTAGTGCTGGTGTTTTTGGCCTTCTTGGGGAGAGAAGCAGATGGAAGACCTGTCTATCACTCCTTTTTCTGTGAAATCTGCCTTTCAAATAAAACAAACAAAAAAATTTTTTTATGGTGGTCTCAACCTGTCTGTCATAGGCCTTGGACCTCCGTGCCTTTGTCCCTGCTCTGTTTTTTCCTAGCTCTCTCTGCTGATCCACTTAATCTTTCTAGTCTAATTCAGATTCTAGCCTTGCATAGCCTTCTTCACTACCTCTCATTGAGCAGACCTCTTTAGTACTTTAGCATCTGTGATCCAGCAGCAAAAATCATTGTTTTTTCCATTTGTAGGGCTTCCTATTACAACTTAGGTCAGGTTTTTGTCTTGTTTTGTTTTGTAATTGGAATTCAGTTCACATACCATGGATTTCATTTTGTTAAGATTTTATTTATTTTTATCCAGAAGGTACATTGACAGAAAGACAGAGATCTTTCATTGATTGGATCACTCCCCAAGTGGTCACAGTGGCTAGAGCTGAGCCAATCCAAAGCCAGGAGCTTCTGAGTCTCCCTTGTGAGTGCAGGGACCCAAGGGCTTGAGCCATCCTCTACTACTTTCCCAGGCCTTAAGTAGGGAGCTGGACCAGTAGTGGAGCAGCAGAAGCCTAGCCTACTATGCCACAGTCCCAGCCCCCATGAACTTAACTGCTAAAAGCATACGATTCCATGGGTTTTAGTAGGTGTGCAGGGTTGGTCACCCGTAACCACTGTCTAATTCTAGGACATTTTCCCTTGGTTTGTAGTCACTTTTCCTTTCTCCATTCTCCCAGTACCTGGAACACATTGATTAACCTTTGCCTCTATAGGTTTTTGGGAGATTGCTCCTAAAAATTGGATAATATAATTTGTGGCCTTTGGGATTTGGCTTCCTTCACTTAGCATACTGTCTGTAAGATTGCAATATGGATCACTAAGCTGTTATTTTTTTGTGACTCAATAATATCCTATCATTTGGATATAACTCTTTATAATATCTCATATCCTTGTATCGTTCTTAGGCATGATAAACGTGTAATTGGGGCTGAGTGGTGGTGCTGCATGTTAAGCTGCTTCAGTGGTACTGGCAGCTCCACTTCTGAGCCACATTCCTGCTAATGTATCAGGCAAAGCAGTTGAAGATAGCCCAAGAAATTGCACCCTTGCTACCCACATGGGAGGTGCAGATGAATTTCCAGGGGCTTGGTTTTGGACTGGCTTAGCCCAGACCATTTAGGGGTGAATCGTGGATGGAAAATTGCTCGCTCGCTCTCTCTCTCTGTTTCTAACTCTGCTTTTCAGATAAAAGAAATCTTTAAACAATGTAAGTGAACTGTCGGATCTGTTGAGGAGTTACTCAATGTTGAGCCTGAGGAAGGTGCTCGGGTGCGTGTGACACCCTAGTATTGGGGGGGCAGACCCCCTTGCCAAGGCTGGAGCCTTGTCTCCTCACCGCTTTCTCCTACTGGTCACAAAATTATTTCATAATAGCTCTGAATAACTGTAAAATTAATCTCTTTTTGTTTCTTTTTTGACAGTGCCTTGGTTCAAATTTTCTGCCCTACAATTTCTTGTCTGTTCTCAACCACAGGTTCCTGACCGAATTCCCTGTCCCACTGTGTCTCCTTAAACCATAGGGCAGCAGCTAAGCGTATGTTTCCAAAAGACAAATCTGATTTTGTCTGTTAGTTTGTTGTTGTTGTTGTTGTTGTTGTTGAATAAAGCCACCTGGGCGCTTTATGATATGCCCATACCATTGCACCTGGATCTTTTTTTTTTAAAGCATTCAGTTTGTGTTTCTGAAAGATTTATTTTTATTGGAAAGGCAGATATACAGACAGGAGAGACAGAGGAAAATCTTCTGTTGACTGATTCATTCGCTAAGTGGCCTTAAAGGCTGGAGCTGTGCGCCAGTCCAAAGCCAGGAGCCAGGAGCTTCCTCCAGGTCTCCCACATGGGTGTAGGGTCCCAAGGCTTTGGTTCGTCCTTGGCTGCTCTTCCAGGCCACAAGCAGGGGACTGGATGGGAAGCAGGTTGTCAGTTGGCTTTAAAGGTTTAATGTCACTTATTTTTTAAACTATTGTGTTTCAAAAGCAGAAAGATTTCTTTTCCATGGTTTTCTGTTACTCTGTCTTTATGATAAAGCATTTAGCTTACTCATAAAATCCTCCGTTCCCGGAAAGAATATGACTTCTAAAACAGCTTAGTTGCTCCAGTGTCCTAGCTCAGCAGGTAAAGCGAACACCTGCGTCTCATCCAGGTGCCAGTTCCAGAAACCTGGTAAAGCAGCAGCAGAGGGTTCAAGTGCTTGGGCCCTGCACACTGCCATAGGAGACTCTGGGTCCCTGGCTGCAGCCCAGACCAGCCTTGACATTTGAAAAGTGAACCAGCAGAGGAAAGATACTCTGTCTCTCTTTCAAATTAAAAGAATAAAAAGCAAGTTAGTAATGTGAACTGAGGAATCTTTAGTCTTTCCTTTGTAAAATTTCCCTGCTTTTTATTTCTGCATCCCTAGATAGGTTACACAAGTAACTTACATAGCATGCTAGTGAAATGTGATACAGGATACAGTGAATTAAAAAGCTTTTGTCCCCTGTTTCAAAAGTGAAAAAAAAAACTTTAGAAAATTATTTTTAATATATTTATTTAGGAAAGAAAGGTGACTGGAGCTCCCCAGCTGCTGGTTCATTCCTCACAAGCCTGAGGAGGAAGGCCTGAGCTGTGTGGAGGCCACAGCTGGAACCGGGGGCCCCAGTGTCAATCCATCGGGGTGGGGGGGGTCAGGTGAAATCAGAATAGGAACTGTTATTTAAATCAGTGTTGGGTTGTTGTTTTCGTAGTTATACAGTTACCTCAAGAAGTTTGTGGAAATGCATTTAAAACACAAATGTGTTTTGTTATGAAAGATTTGAAATCCATTCATATAGGGATCTTCAAAAATTCATGGAAAACATGTATTGGGAAAAATGCATAAATTTTCAAAACACTTTTCATCAGAATAAAGTTATGGTTTCATTTGTGAACTTGTTGAAGTCCCCTGCGACTGAGAGCTTCTGGGTGAGTGGTAGGCAGGACCTCTCAGTAGTAGATATTATTTTTATTTTTATATATTTATTTTTAATTTTTATTGCAAAGTTAGATATACAGAGAGAAGAGACAGAGAGGAAGATCTTTTTTGTTGTTATTTTCCATTGTTTTTTTAAAAATTTATTTATTTATTTATTATTGATTATATTGCATTATGTGACACAGTTTTATAGTCACTGGGTTTCTCCCCCCACCCCATGGTGAATTCCTCCACCTTGTTGCATTACCACAGTTCAAATTCAGTTGAGATTCTTTCATTGCAAGCATCTACCAAGCATAAAGTCCAGCATCTTATTGTCCAGATAAGTTCAACGGTTTCTTGGGGAGACCATCTCTGGCCTGAAGGTAGAGCTGGCCAGAGTATTATCCTGATCAATTAAAATCCCCGACATTACATCAGTAGCAATTTATAACGTTATGGAATAATTGACATGGTATTGAGTAACCAGTATGTTAAAAGAGAAAAAAAAAAGAATGCAAGTTCTTTTTTTTTTAAATTATTTATTATTTAACTTCATTAATTACATTGTATTATGTGACACAGTTACATAGATACTTGGGTTCTCCCCACCCCTCCCCAAACCCTCCCACCATGGTGGATTTCTCCACCTTGTTGCATAACCACAGCTCAAGTTCAGTTGAGATTCCCCCATTGCAAGCGTATACCAAACACAGAGTCCAGCATCTTATTGTCCAGTCAAGTTCAACGGCTTCTTAGGTATACCCTCTCTGGTCTGAAGACAGAGCCAGCAGAGTATCATCCCAGTCAATTGAAAGCTCCAACATACCATCAGCAAAAATTTACATCATTATGGAATTAATTGACATAGTAATGAGTAACCAATATGTTAAAAGTAAATGCGAGTTCCCAGCCACCTTCTGTGACCACCTCACCTATACTTCAATTTTAGTTTATACACAACATATAACATTCAAAACATAACATGTTATACATAACATCATATCATCTTAAATTAAGGCAAACATGTGGTATTTAACCTTTTGGGATTGGCTCATTTCCCTTAGCATTATGGTTTCCAGTTTGGCCCATTTGGCCACAAAGAACTGCATTTTGTTTTTTTTAATAGCTGAGTAGTATTCCATGGAGTAGATGAACCATAGCTTTCTTATCCAATCCTCTGTTGATGGGCGTTTTGGTTGCTTCCATGTTTTTGCAATTACTGATTGTGCTGCTATGAGCATAGGAGTGCATGTTGGTTTCTCATAAAACAAGTGTTCTGGATATATTCCTAGGAGTGCTATTGCTGGATCATACAGTATGTTGAATTTGAGTTGTTTGAATATTCTCCATACTGATTTCCATAGAGGCTGTACCAGCCTGCAGCCCCACCAGCAGTGGAGTAGGGATCCCTTTTCCCCGCAACCTCGCCAACAAGTGTTGTTGGTGCTTTTATTCATGTGGGCCAGTCTTACTGGCGTTAGGTGGTACCTCATTGATGTTTTAATTTGGATTTCCCTTATTGCCAGGGAACTTGAGCATTTTTTCATATGTTTATTTGCCATTTGGGTTTGTTCCTTTGTGAAGTGTTTGCCCATTTCCCGTGCCCATTTCTTGAGTGGCTTGTTTGTTTTGACATTTTGGTTGTTTTGTAGCTCTTTGTATATTCTGGAGATCAGCCCTCTATCACCTATGTCGTGTGCGAAGATCTTCTCCCATTCTGTGGGTTGCCTTTTTACTTTGTTGATTGTTTCTCTAGCTGTACAGAAGCTTCTTAGTTTGATGAGGTCCCAATTGTTTATTTTGGTCTTGATTTCTACTGCATTTGGAGTCTTTTTTAGGAAGTGAGGGCCTACCCCTAAGTGTTCCAGTGTGTTTCCAACATTTTCTTCCAAAAGTTTGAAGGTTTCTGGATGTAGGTTTAGATCTGTTATCCATTTAGATCTGATCTTAGTGTATGGTGAGAGATGTGGATCTATTTTTTTGTTTCTGCAGGCTATTAACCAGTTGTCCCAACAGCGTTTATTGAACAGACCTTCCCATTTGCCTGGATTGTCGTTTGTCTTTTTGTCAAAGATTATTTGGCTGTATCTATGTGGGTTTCCTTCTGGTGTTTCTATTCTGCTCCATTGATCTTCCTCTCTGTCTTTGTGCCAGTACCACGCTGTTTTGATAACCACTGCCCTATAGTATGTCCAGAGGTCCGGAACTGTGATTCCCCCTGCTAACTTCCTGTTCTTCAGGATGGTTCTAGCTATCCGTGGTTTTTTGTGCTTCCAGATGAACCTTTGGATCTTTGTTTCCAGTTCCATGAAGAATGTTTTGGGCAATTTGATTGGGATTGCGTTGAATGTATATATTGCTTTTGGCAGTATAGACATTTTAATGATATTGATTTTACCTATCCAGGAGCATGGGATGTTACTCCATCTTTTGAGGTCTTGTTCAATTTCTTTTTTAAGTAGTTTGTAGTTAAGAATGCAAGTTCTTAACCACATCCTGTGACTTCTACATTGACATTTCAATTATTAGTTTATATACAACTGGGTTTTATACACCTTAAAATGGCTATAGATTACTATTCAGCTGTCTCATGTCTATTTTAATTTTAGTATTTAGCAGTTTATAGCGTTGAAGCATGATTTTGCTGAACCTGGCTGTTTTTCGGGTAGTCTAACTCTATAACTCTAACAAGACATATGTCAACAGTTTAGGTGAACAGTTTTAGGAGGGGTGTGCAGAGAAATCTTCAATACCCCAGTGAGGAGTAACTAATCTTTGTGTCCCACCCAGTGAGTTATAAGTGCATCCCCGCTGACCGTTTCCTGTCTGATTCTAAGCTTTCCTTGTTGTTCTCTATCTGTTCTAGTTTTTTTTTGTTTGTTTGTTTGTTTTGAGGGGTTTCTGGAGCGATCCTGATGGTCATTACGAGAGAGGGTGGGGACCCAAAGTCGGAACCAGGCAAGGACCAGAGAAAGCTGCTCTCCCTAGTCCCGAAGGAAGTTTACTGTTCTTCTGTTCAGAGTGGAAGATCTTTTGTCTGATGATTCACTCCCCAAGGGGCCACAAAGGCCGAAGCTGTGCTAATACGATGCCAGGAACCAGGAGCTCCTCATGGGTGCAGGGACTCAAGGCTTTGGGTCGTTCTTCACTGCCAGGCCACAAGCAGGGAGCTGGATGGGAAGCGGGGCCTCCGGGCTTAGAACCAGTGCCTATATGGGATCCTGGCATGTGCAAGGCGAGGACTTTAGCCACTAGGTTACTGAGTCAGGCCCAGTAGTAGATATTCTTATGAGTATCTAATTTTTAAAAAATACAATGTTAGAAGACCCATAAGACGAAACAACGATTTCTGTTATGTAACTTGAAATGAGATTTGTTTGTTTTATTTTTTTCAGGATAGACTCAGGAGATTTATTTTATTTTCATTAATAATCTTAAATAAGAAGGCTGCTGAGTAATAAAGCTACTAAACTATAAACAAAAACAATAGTAATAAAAATTACTAGTAATTTTATACAGGGCTTTGAAGCCCGTTTTCTCACAGAGTAGCATGATCCAGATCTAGAAAGGGCGATTACAAAGTTCTGTACATGTTTCTTGATCTCTTTCACATGTCTGTATGGACATGTTTGTTAAATTAAAGGCAACGTGAAATTTATCTCAGCATACAAAATATGCTGTTAATTTTGGTTTTGCTGCACGCTGAATTCTGTGTCAGATTTGTACAGATGGATTTG
The DNA here is from genome assembly GCF_030435755.1 of Ochotona princeps. NCBI lineage: Eukaryota > Metazoa > Chordata > Mammalia > Lagomorpha > Ochotonidae > Ochotona > Ochotona princeps. The sequence continues at coordinate 59,439,803 of NC_080839.1, read as the reverse complement.
GCTTTCATGTGAAATGAGATTTTTTGCCGTTGCTCTTGTTGCTTGTTTAATAAGAAAAAGCTTCTTCACATACATAAGAAGTTGACAAGTACCAACAAACGTTCAGTGTTTGTTGGAGACTGCTCCTCTTTCATGGAAATCTAGAAATTGTCTCCGGCCAGATCGGTGACTCTCATCTGGAGTGTATTGTCGCCGTCCTGCCAAAGTTCTCCTTTCAAATTGAAGTGCTCAGGGGAAGTGAAGGATTCGGAGACAGAATCCCCCACTGCCAAATGTTCTTGTGCAGCTTTTCCAAAGATGGCTTTACCTCAGAGTAAAGCCTGCTGAAACTTAACTCACTCTGTCCCCAGACAGCATTGAAAACATTTTTAACATTTTCTTTGTATAGTCCATTTTTAAAAAGTGTGTCCCTTTTTTAAAAAAAGATTTATTTATTTTTATTGGAAAGTCAGATATGCAGAGAGGAGGAGAGACAGAGAGGAAGATCTTCTGTCCATTCCATCAGTCTCCAAATAGCCGCAATGGCCAGGAAGCGGGCCGCCGGGATTAGAACCAGCACCCATATGGGATCCTGGTGTGTACAGGGCAAGGACTTTAGCTGCTAGGCTACCACCCTAGGCCCTGTTGTGCCCTTTTTAAATCCCTTTGTGTTTATCTGTGTTCAGTGTTTCCATTTAGAAAATGAACAGTTTGTGCAGATTTTCACTGCCAACACTGGGCTGGGTTAGTTGATTAATTTGTTCTGTTCTCCATCCTCTGTTATGGTACCAGGTGTCCTCTGTAGGCTCCAGTGTACTGCCATATCCTCCATGTGCACCTGGATATGCTGTCCACTGCTCTGTCTAAGCCAATGAGGAGGCCCAGCTCTGACACATGCACTCCATAGTCAGACCATGGAGTCTGCAATTTTCTCCATGATTGGAGTTCTGAGATCAGCAGTTTAGTTGGGGGGATTCCCAAAGAAGCTTCATCTGAGGGTATCTCTGACCTGATTCTTGTGTGTGCTTGCAGGGTCTGGCACAGTTCATCGCCCAAATCAGCCTTCATGCACACTATTGGTTACAATTGCTGGGTCCATTGTCTCCAGCTCTGTCTTCTATGCAAACTAATGGGTGTTGCAGTCCAGTCTGCTATTGCCCATCACACATTCGGCCGCCACGCAAACCAGTGGGAGCTGAAGCCAGTAGGAGCGACCCGCAATAACCCCCACCAGGCCCACCAGCTTCCTTGGTTCTTATGCTTGCCAGTAAGTACAGCAGACTGCTCCAGTCTGGTCCACATCCCATTCAGCTCTTATACATATCAGTGGGCGTTGAAGCCTAGTTCATCTCAACCAGCCCCACTATCCAGCCCACATATGTGCCTGCAGATGCCACTCTCTATCTAGCCATGCCTGTCCCAGTCCTCCTGCTCACCAGTCAGAGTGGCAACCCAACAAGGAGGTGCCCATTGTTTCCCTAATGGGCCCACTTCCACTCCTGGATCTTGCACTCTCCAAGTGGTACTGCAGTTGAGCTCGACGGACTTTGTCCCCTGTGCCAGCATCTGCCAGCTGATGCTGCGGCAAAGCTCAACCAACCCTCACCACCTCTGGCTTATGCATGTACTACTCAGTAGGTACAGTCCACCTAGCCTGGCTTATCCCTGATCCAGCTTACATGCAGGTCAACAGGTGTTGTAACCCTGCATGGTCTTATCTGCCCCCATCCCAGCTCTCATGCTCACCAGTGGGAATGGTGGCCCAGCAAGGGATCTCCCTGCAGCCCCCCTACCCGCTTTGCCCGTTCTCCGCCAGGTCTCAGTGTATGCTGGTGGGGGACTGTGGCCCAGTGTGGCATGGCCCATCTCACCTTGGCATTTGCCAGTGGTTGCTGTAGCCTGGCCCAGCTCAGCCCATCCCCAGTTCTAGCTCATGCTTTTGGGAAATACAGCCTAGCCATCCCCAGCCAGCCCCTAGTCCCAGCCCTCATGTGAACTAGCTGGTATTTCTGCCCAACATGGCATGACTCACGCACTGTTCTAGCTCTCAGATTTGCTAGCGGGTGATGTGAACTGGTCCAGTCTGGCTTGCCCCAGACCTGAGCCAAAGATATGCCTATGAGTACCATTACCTGGCCTGGTCTGGGCTGCTCCCTTTCTTGATTCTCATGCTCACCTACAGGGGCTATGTCCCAACAGAGGAATTCCCCAAGCTCCTCCATCAGAACCTCTCCGAATGCCAGATCTTGGCACACCGGTGAGTCCATTGGCCAGCCCTCCTTAGTCCACCTCCTGTCCTAGCAGGAACAGTGGCCTTTCCTGACTGGCCTTTACCCATTCTGGTTTTTACTGTGGGTGCTATAGCCCAGTCAGGTCTAGTCCACACCCAGACACAGCTCATGCATGGATCAACAGGGGCAGAGACCTAGCACAACCCATTCTGTACTCATCCTGGTTCTCACGATCACCAGTGGGTGCTGGAGTCTAGCCCAGTCTGGCACAGCCCGGTTCCAGCCCACACTTGTGCTAAGGGAGACTGCAACCATATGCAGAGCAGACCGCAGCCCCCACTCCAGCCCCTGCGTTCACCAGTGGGATCCACAACCCAGTCAGGGCATCCCCTTAGCTCCCCAGCCAGGCCTGATCCCAGCTACAGCTCTCGTGTGTGCCAGTGATTGTTGACTCAGCCTGGCACATCCCCTTCCCTGTCTTGGCCCTTGCCTTCAGATGCTGCAGCCTGGCCTCGTGCATCCGGCCCCCCAATCCCAGCTCTTGCTTGCGGTGCTGCAACTTGTGCCTGCTCAGTCTGCTCTCATGCCTGGCTCATGTGATAGCCTAACCCAGCATGACCTGCACTCCATCCTGGTTTCTGCACTTTGCCAATTGGCTATGGTTTACTCAGCCCTGCTTGGGGTGCCCCCTTCCAAAACCAACTAACACACTTGCTGATGGATGGAGACAGCCTTCCCAGCTTGCCCAACACCCAGGCCTGGACCACATGTTTATCAGTGGAAGCTATGACCCACCAGGGGAGTTTCCCAGGTTCCCCTGCTCAGGCCACTCCCAGACTCAGATCTCACTCATGTCAGAGTGTGCTTGGCCCTTAAATGGTGTGGCCTGCCCCTCCGTCCCTGCCTTTGTATGAGCTGGTGTGGCCTGGCCCGCCCCATACCCTGTTTTGGGGTGTTCATGCTGATGCTGCAGCCTGGACCATAAATACACTTTAAAACAGTGATTTGCCATGTGGTTGCTATCTTATGGTTGACAGTCAGGCTGGCTAGTTTTAATTCTCATTTATCTTAAAATTCATCTTTGTTTGTGAAAGAAATTTTTTATTATGGGCCCGGCGGCGTGGCCTAGCGGCTAAAGTCCTCACCTTGAACGCCCCGGGAACCCATATGGGCGCCGGTTCTAATCCCAGCAGCTCCACTTCCCATCCAGCTCCCTGCTTGTGGCCTGGGAAGGCAGTTGAGGATGGCCCAATGCATTGGGACCCTGCACCCGTGTGGGAGACCTGGAAGAGGTTCCAGGTTCCCGGCTTCGGATCAGCGCGCATTGGCCCGTTGTGGCACACTTGGGGAGTGAATCATTGGACAGAAGCTCTTCCTCTCTGTCTCTCCTCCTCTCTGTATATCTGACTTTGTAATAATAATAAATATTTAAAATTTTTTTTATTATTTATTTAATAAATATGAAAGGTGCATGTGAGGAATGTTGGCTTGCTGTGCCACCGTGTTGTCCCCTTTGGAGTGATATTTTTTTTAAATTTTTTTCTTGTTTTATGATTCAGTTAAATAGCTAATATCTTAAGCTGAACGGGATGTAGGACAGACTGAACAAGCCTGCCGTACATACTGGCATGCATGGGAACCAGGGTAGGGGACAGACCTGGTGGGCGTTATGGGGAGTCGGCCCAACTAGGCTGCAGCTCCCACTGGTATGCGTGAGGACCGAGTATGAAGTGGGTAGGATCGAACTGGACTACAACACCCACTGATTCAAGTGGATGACGGGGCTGGAAACAGAACTGACCCAGCAGTTGCAACAACCAGCATGTGCATAAGCTGATTGGGACGACAGACTGTGCCAGACCCTGTACTGGCAAACTCACACAAGAATCAGGTTTGGGATCATCTCAGATGAAGTTTCTCTGGGGATCCCTCCAACTGAACTGCTGATCTCAGAACCCCCACCATGAAGAAACTATATCAGCCAGTGGATTTTGAATAGGTTTCATTGCGATTGGGATGGCGAGACCGGCAGCAATTCAGACCTGTTGAACTATCAAAACTGCTTGAGCAGGACCCTCGGAGCGTGCCTCACATCGGGGACCTGGGATGGGTGGGAGGCTGGGTGGGGCTTTTCCCTTTGTTTCTCCCCTGACCCCAGATACAAAGGGAAAAAATTATATTAGTGTGCAAACAGTGATATAACCCACTTTCCTGTAGCCCTTGACCCTTTGTACCCTAATCAACTAAGATTATTTAAAATAATTAATTAATCAATTAATTTTAAAATTATTTTTATTGGAAAGACAGATATACAGAGAGGAGGAGAGACAGAGAGGAAGATCTTCCATCTGATGATTCACTCCCCAAGTGGCTGCAACGACTGGAGTTGAGCCAATCTGAAGCCAGGAGCCAGGAGCTTCTTCCGTGTCTGCCACGTGGGTGCAGGATCCCAAAGCTTTGGGCCGTCCTCGACTGCTTTCCCAGTCCACAGGCAGGGAGCTGGATGGGAAGCAGGGCTGCTGGGATTAGAACCGGCGCCATTATGGGATCCTGGGCATGCAAGGCGAGGACCTTAACCGCTACGCTATCACGCCGGGCCCTGAACAGTGTTGTTTGTACTATCTTGTTACTTTTTTCCCATCCATAACTAACTGCGTCCTGCAGGTGCTAAAAGAGGTGTTATATTGCTATTTCTAGCATTCCTGTGTGTTGTAATTTCCCTATTTTACATGAAACACCTAGAAAGTTGATGAGGGCACAGTTCGTCCTAGGATTTAATGTACAGCTAAGGGAGCACGTCCTACATCAGCGCACCTGGGTTAGATCCCCGGCTCTGGCTCCTGAGGCCACGGTCCTGTCTGCACACCCTGCCAGGCAAGCATGATGGGTGAAGGAACTGGCTTCCTGTCCCCCGTGGGCCGACTGGGCTTGACTGCTTGGCTCCTAGCTTCAGCACAGCCCCAGTCCCAGCTGCTCTGGACATTTAAAGGGTGAATCTGCAGGTGGGATAAAGTTGACATTTAAGTTCATGAACAAGTGAAATTAAAAGATAAGTTTATTTTTGATATAAAAATTGAAGTCTGTGCACTTTTGTATAGTAAGCATTTTTCTTTTTGAAGGATGTCTTTTTTGTTGCTACTATTATTAAGCATCTTCCATACAGACCCCTTGTTCCACATTTGAAAGCTAAAAGGGCCTTTCTGAAGTTCTAGCTGCCAAGAATGACAGACTACCAAACACGCAACTTTATTTTTTAAGATTCATTCATTTTTATCAGAAAAGTAGATCATATTTACAGAGAGAAGAAGGACTTCCACCCACAAATGACATCGGTTGAGCTGGCCCAAAGACAGGAGCCAGGAGTTTTTCCCAGGTCTCCCACCTCAAGTGCAGGGTTCCAAGGCCTTGAGCCATCCTTTACTGCTTTCCCAGTGTGTAAGCAGGGAACTGGATGGGATGTGGAGCAGCCAGAACGTGAACAGGAACCCATATAGGATCCTGGCACTTGCAAACTAAGGATTTAGCCATTGAGCCAATTGTTGAACATAATGTTCGCTAGCACTATACTTTATGTATCTTCGGTTTAGATGAAGGACCATAAGTGGGATCTTTTCTAGGGGTCAGAAGCTGATTATTGAGATCCTTTGTAACTTTATAATTTAAAAGTCTTTAATGGGGCCCGGTGGCGTGGCCTAGCGGCTAAAGTCCTCGCCTTGAAAGCCCCGGGATCCCATATGGGTGCCGGTTCTAATCCCGGCAGCTCCACTTCCCATCCAGCTCCCTGCTTGTGGCCTGGGAAAGCAGTTGAGGACGGCCCAATGCATTGGGACACTGCACCCTCGTGGGAGACCCGGAAGAGGTTCCAGGTTCCTGGCTTCGGATCGGCGCAGCACCAGCCGTTGCGGCTCACTTGGGGAGTGAATCATCGGACGGAAGATCTTCCTCTCTGTCTCTCCTCCTCTCTGTATATCTGGCTATAATAAAATGAATAAATCTTTAAGAAAAAAAAAAAAGTCTTTAATGTAACTGCTGTGACTTCCTAATCTAAATCTTTTCTTGGTACTGGCATTGTGGTGCGGCACCACTGCCTGCAATGCCAGCATGCTGTGAGTTCCAGCCGATCCATCTCCAACGTAGCTTCCTGGTAATGTGCCTTGGAACACAGCAGAAGATGGCCCTTGTAAAAGACTTGGATGCAGTTCCTGGCTCCTGGGTTGGGCCACTGGGGAGCGAGCCAGCAGATGGGAGATCTCTCTGTCTCTGTTCTCTTCCAAACTGATTTCAAGTAAAGAAACACATCTTTTAAACAGTAAGTCTCTTGTTCACTCAAGAAGAGAACAGTTTTTATACCTGTGAGACACTTTCACACAGTTCATAGAAAATGCAGATTATGGAAATATGCATTAATTTAATATTTAATTTTTCTTTTGATGTTTCATATTTTTTAAAAGCCTATGTTTAAATTTGTTTTCCACAATTTTTTCCCACTCCTCCATAAATTTTTGAAATGCCCTCATTTTAGAAATGAAATTTTCAACTTTTCTGTTTTCTTTAGAAGGAGAACCACAAAGAGAGCTCCCCAATTACCCCTGGGAAACAAAAACCAGGGACATAAATTCAAACCAGAGACTGGTATGGTTGCAGTACTGGCATCCCATATAGGTGTAGGTTCTTGTTCTGGCTGCTTCACTTCCCATCCAGCTGCCTACTTACACTCTAGGAAAGCAGTGGAGGCTGGCTCAAAGCGGGCCTTGAACCCAGGTAGTCCAGTTAGCAGCACTGATATCCGGGGCTGGGCCAGGCCAAAGCTTCCTTCAGGTCTTCCACGGGGTGTTAGGGGCTGAAGCACTTGGGCCATCTAATGCTGCTTTTCCCGGTTAGGAAGCTAGGTTTAGTAAGCGGTGTAGCTGGGACAAAAACTGGCACCTGTGTGGGGTGCTAGCGTCACAGGTAGTGGCTTTCCTAGCTGCGCCACAATGTCTGTGCCCAGAGGATGTTTTTCAATTAAGATAAGGGCAGGTGTTTGGCCCAGGGAGGAAGTTGTGCTTGGCCTGCCACCTCCTTTATCACAGTGCCTGGGTTGGAATCTGGGCTCTGCTCTGTCACAGCTTCCTGCTGATGGACACACTCTCTGAAGCAGCAGGTTAGGGTTCAGACATCAGGTCCCTGTCCCATCTGGGAGATTCCGTTGCTGGCCTTTGGTGCAGCTGATGCAGACATTTGAAACTATATAGAGTGACCCAGTGGCTGGAAATTTTCTTTTTAAACATTTATTTATTATTTATTTGAAAGACGTATTTTGCACAGAGAAAAAAGATACAGAAATTCTTCCATCTGTTGGTTCACTCTCCAAATGAGGAGAGAGAGAGAGAGGAAGATCTTCCGTCCGATGATTCACTCCCCAAGTGAGCCGCAACAGCTGGAGCTGAGCCAATCCGAAGCCAGGAGCCAGGAACCTCTTCCAGGTCTCCCACACAATCCCCAAGTGAGCGCAACGGCTGGAGCTGAGCCAATCCGAAGCCAGGAGCCAGGAACCTCTTCCAGGTCTCCCACATGGGTGCAGGGTCCCAAAGCTTTGGGCCATCCTTGACTGCTTTCCCAGGCCACAAGCAGGGAGCGGGATGGGAAGTGGAGCTGCCAGGATTAGAACCGGCACCCATATGGGATCCTGGTGCGTTCAAGGCGAGGACTTTAGCTGCTAGGCCACGCCACCGGGCCCAAGCCAAGATGTTAATAGCAATTATCAAAAACTAACCTAGAATTTAGAGTACTGTGCAAATTGAGCTCCTTATAACCTTTTGGAAACTGAGCTTGCTTCAAGGCCACTGCCTTTAGCATTGTTTAGAGATGATTTCCTGGGAAGGAGGGTTTGTGTGAGAATATCCTGGTTTGCTTTTGCAAAATTGTTTTTCTGACTTACACTCTAGTCATGTGGCTTTAGCAGTATCAATGGTTGTTTAGTAATGTGTATTTTCCAGTCTTATAGAAGTCTTTTTTTGTCCCTACTTAGCCCATGTGTGACCTGAAGGAAATCGTTAATTATTCACCATTTTCTCCAGAAAATGTAGGATTTGTAGTACTAATAACTACTAAGACTCTGCAGGCTGTGGAGTTTGTTTAATGTGAAGAACTGTATCTCCTCACCTCTTTTTACTTGTTAATTATTTTACATGCAAACACACAAAATTCTCTTTTTGCTAAAATTGAAGATGAGTAATTTTTTCCATAAAAATCTTGCTGCAATACCAGAAAACTTGTACTAGTGAGATTAGATGGAACTAAACATAAATTTATATCAGAAGCATTTAGCATAGATATCTGATTATTTAAATACATTAAAAACTTAACACCTGTAGCTTTCCTTTTTTAGAGTATGTGTAATTGTTCTTACATGTACGTGTGTAATGCCTTTAAAAAAGAATTTGTTTGATTACTTTTTCCTTAGCTACATAATGTATATAACAAGGAATAGATTCCAGAATCATGTATTTTTAAAGATATACGTATCTTCCCTTTAAATGTTAGAGTGGTACTATTTTAAGTCTTGATTCTGGAGCTAGTCCAGCTAAATTAACTGAGAAATCTTTTTTTATGTCTATTCATCTCTTTCATCTTTCTCTTCTTGCAAAACACAAAATGGTTTTAAAATTTCTGTCAACTATTGCACCCAGTGCAATAGCCTAGTGGCTAAATCCTCTTCTTACATCGGCTGGGATCCCATATAGGCGCTGGTTTGTGGCCCACCTGCTCCACTTCCCATCCAGCTCCCTGCTTGTGGCCTGGGAAAGCAGTCGAGGATGGTCCAAAGCCTTGGGACCCTGCACCCGCATGGGAGACCCAGAAGAAGCTGCTGGCTTCGGATTAACTAACCTGCTGATGTTGCGGCCACTTGGGGAGTGAATCAATGGACGGAAGATCTTCCTCTCTGTCTCCTCTCTGTTTATCTGCCTTTCCAATAAAAAAAAAATGATAAATCTTTAAAAATATCTTAAAATCTGTCAACTGTAATGTTTGGAGATTGTATGCAATAATGGATATTCATAATAAGAAATATTCAAATAAGAGTTCCTTTAGTTGACTATATGCTGCTTCATTTACGCCTCAGACATTTCTGCCTTGGCTCACAGTTCCTTTTGTCTTTTCTCTTGAGATCTGAGTGGTTCAATAGCATCTCCAGATGTCAAATTAAACCTTGGAGGAGATTTTATCAAAGAATCTACAGCCACTACATTTCTGAGACAGAGAGGGTATGGCTGGCTTTTGGAAGTTGAAGATGATGACCCTGAAGATAACAAGCCTCTCTTGTATGTAAAAATAATAGTTCTTAAATTTTTTTTCAAACTAATCTTGTGGGGTGATTTCACATTCTTTATAGTACTTGAAAAGTTGTGATTATCTATCATCTGGGGAAAAATATAAAGCAGTTAAGAAAAAAAAAACATACAGCTTTGTCAGATCAAGACATTTTCAAGTGAATCTTTGTTGTAATTATTGGTACATGCTTAAATATGCAGTATTTTTTAGTGTACCATATTCCATCAAACCCAAGGTAGTATAGGTAATAAAATGAAATTATTTTACATACTAACGTGAAAAATGTTTAAGGTGGCAAAAAAATATTCCAAGGACTATATTCTTAGTGTAAGGGTGGGTAAGAAATCATTTACTACATCATTAAAAGTTTGCTTCTGTTTGATGCTGGGTGGCATATTTCTGCTTGGTGTTGGGTGGGATATTGAAAGAAAAAGTTTTCCCTGAGATTGTAAACCTCATGTTGGTGCTCATATAAAATATAAGGTAAATTGTCAGTATGGTCCCAGAAAATCTTCAGGCAGAAAATTGTAAGTTGTCTTGAATTGATGATTGTGTTCCCAGGAGAATGACACAATGGAAAGTGGAGGTTGGAATCCCTGGGCTTCGCTGCATGCTAACAACGTTGTAGGACCCCAGTGAATGTGAGAGAATGTCTCAATTTTAGAGAGGTTGAAAGGTGGGAAATACGCAGCTTGCAGTCAGAGAGGTGTGGTTCCTCACATGTGGATGTACTGCTGGCCTGTAGAGACTGTGCTGTCATACTCACATTTATTTTAAATTTGTAACTGTCCTGTCATTGAAAGTTTTTATTTTAAAATTACAGGGAAGAATTGGATATTGATCTAAAGGATATTTACTACAAAATCCGATGTGTTTTGATGCCAATGCCATCACTTGGTTTTAACAGACAAGTGGTGAGAGACAATCCTGACTTCTGGGGTCCTCTGGCAGTTGTTCTGTTCTTTTCCATGATATCACTGTATGGACAATTTAGGGTAAGTATGTTTAATTCTGTACAAATTCTAAGTCTTTGAAGAGTTGAAAAATTAAATATAGTTGACTACTAACTCTAGTACAGTATGGAGAATGTTCCACCTTGCTCATTCTGAAAGTGATGCATTCATTAGTAAGTGAAGAATTCCTTAGATTGATCCTTCCAAACTTTGTGCGTTCGTCATTCACGTGCAAATATTAAGACCAGCAAACTACTCATGGCTAATCACACTTGACCAGTCACCAGAAGTGGCCTGATTGTTCAAAGGGAGCGAGGTTTTGAAATGTAATATATACAGTACTTAATCATGTTCCTGCCTCTTACTAAGTTTTATTTTTGTTTTTTTAAATGAACATTATAATAGTGACAAAGATTCTGTCAGTATTTATTTTGATATCCCTATCAAAATATATTTTCGTTCATTTGCCCCACTGTTAAGGCATATCAGCAAAGCACAACATAGACATGACCAGATGAGGCACTGGGGAGGAAAGGGGACTGCTTCCCACAGTGTTAGGAATTGAATGCTTCCTCTTGCTGCTGTAACAAATAACCACAGACCTTAATGGCTTTACAGGACAGATTGCAGCTGGTGGTGCTGTGTAGCATGTTAAGCCTCCCATGGAACATAGCTGTTCCATTTTAAATCCATCTCCTTGCTAATGTGCCTGGAAAGGCAATAGAGTGGGCCCAAGTACTTGGGAGACTCAGAAATCTTTAGCCATTGTAGCTATTTGGGAATGAACTAGCAGGTGGAAACTGTGTCTCCTCTCTCTGTGTATTTGCTTTCAAATAGCAAGTACATCTTTTTTATTTTTTAAGGTTTATTTATTTTTATTGGGAAGGCAGATTTACAGAGAGAGGGAGAGACAGAGAGAAAGATCTTCCATCCACTGGTTCACTTCCCAAGTAGCCGCAATGGCCGGAACTGAGCCAATCTGAAGGCAGGAGCCAGGAGTTTCTTCTGGGTCTCCCACATGGGTGCAGTGTCCAAGGCTTTGGGCTGTCCTCTACTGCTTTCCCAGGGCGTTAGCAGGGAGCTGGATGAGAAGTGTATAGGCTGGGACACAAATCAGTGTCTATATGGAATCCCGACACATGGAGGGCGAGGATTTAGCCACTGAGCCATTGCTCCGCGCCATTTTTTTTTTTAACCGCAGATTTAGTTTACGGATCTTGAAGCCTGAAGCCTAAAATGGGTGTTACAGAACTAAAGTCAGAATGAGACAGCTGAATAGTACCCTATAGCCATTTTAAGGTGTATAGTAGCTGTTTCTGTGTATAAACTAAAATTGAAATGTCAATGAAGTAGTCACAGGATGTGGTTAAGAACTTGCATTTTTTTTTAACATATTGGTTACTCAATACCATGTCAATTAATTCTATAATGTTGTAAATTGTCGTTGATGTCATGTTGTGGCTTTAAATTGATCGGGATGATATTCTGCCAGCTCTGCCTTCAAACCAGAGATGGTCTCCCCAAGAAACTGTTGAATTTATCTGGACAATAAGATGCTAGACTCTATGCTTGGTACATGCTTGCAATGAAAGAACCTTAACTGAATTTGAAATGTAATACAGCAACAAGGTGGAGGAATCCACCAAGGGAGGAGGGTACGGGGAGGGGTTAGGGGATTCCCAGAGCCTATGAAACTGTGTCACGTAATGCAATGTTATTAATAAAAAAAAAATATATATATATATATATATATATATTAAAAAAAAAGAACTAAAGTCAGAATGTCAGTTTGGCTGCTTCCTTTGGAGTCCCCAGGGAAGAATCCATCTCTCGACTCTGGCTTCCAGAAGCTGCCAGCATTTCATGGCTTCTCACTGCATCACTGCATTGTCTGTTTTTTTTTTTTTTTTTAAGATTTATTTATCTTTATTACAAAGTCAGATATACAGAGAGGAGGAGAGACAGAGAGGAAGATATTCCGTCTGATGATTCACTCCCCAAGTGAGCCGCAACGGCCGGTGCTGTGCCGATCCAAAGCCGGGAACCAGGAACGTCTTGCGGGTCTCCCACGCGGGTGCAGGGTCTCAAGGCTTTGGGCCATCCTTGACTGCTTTCCCAGGCCACAAGCAGGGAGCTGGATGGGAAGTGGAGCTGCCAGGACCAGAACCGGCACCCATATGGGATCCTGGGGCATTCAAGGCGAGGACTTTAGCAGCTAGGCCACGCCATCGGGCCCGCATTGTCTGTTTTTAACAACAGTTATTCAAGCAATACATAGTAACCTCATTGCAAGCATTTTAAGTCATTGCTATGTTAGTTCTATTAATATTCACTCTGATCTTATAAAAATTATTGAAAATTAATGGGGATTCTGTTCTTCCTAGCACCTTCCTTCATTTACAGCATTTGCAGTTTCATCTGTTCTGTGTAACTTCTCATTTGAATAGCTAGTTCTAAGGAGGAGAACAGAAGGTTACCATATCCTCATGGAACATCAGTCAGTTTGGTTTTGCTTGCTGTTTTCTTATATTGGATTGGAGCCATAGGATTAGGCACGAATACCACAGGAATGATTTTGTACTCTTTTGTGTCTGCTAATGGAGCACTAAACTGGTGTGCATTGTTACTGGTTGTGATAATGTGATTACATGGTTAGGTGATAGGGTGCAGTCAGTCTCCCCGTCATCTATAAAGTTGCTGTTTTTCTTGTTGACAGAAACAAGAACTGGTGTTAATGGGTGAATTGACAGTTTCAGTGTGAAATTGTTACACTTTGTAATGCTGCATTTTGGAAAGATAGCTGAAAGCCCTGCAGACTTCATGAACTGAGCTTGAGAATGGCAGACTTTCTTACATGGCAGAGAATTGCGTTCTTGGAAAATTATTAGGTTATTTGTTATAAAAATTGTTAATCACATGATTTTTTTCCCCGTCAAGGTGGTCTCATGGATTATAACCATTTGGATATTTGGTTCACTAACAATTTTCTTACTGGCCAGAGTTCTTGGTGGAGAAGTAAGTAGTCCTTTTGAAAATACCCCCTTTTTTTTATAAGACTTTATTTGAATACTGCTGATCTCATCCTCAAATGTGTTCATTTTTACTATTTCTTATCTCAGAATGCGTTTTTGTTTTTCAAAACGATTATTTTATTGAAAAAGCAGATTTTCAGAGAGAATTGTCTGAACTGTGTGAAGGTGTTCTGTAACATAACTTAGATTTTTTTTTCCCAAAAAAGACAGAGTCCCACAAAGGGAGAGACAGGCTAACAGAGAAAGAACTCTTCCATCTGCTGATCCACCCCCACAGGACTGCACTGGCCCGGGCTGTTAGTCCAGTCAGTCCTCATACGCCTCTGTTCTCACTGTGCGTTCATGATGAAACAGGCTAGCAGTGCTCCCATTTATAGATGCCTTCAAATTCCCACATTCCTGGATAACTGTTGGGGTTTTTTTTAAGATTTATTAATTTTTATTGAAAGATTTGCAGAGAGAAAGATTTTCCACCCACTGGTTTATTCTCCAAATGGGCTGGATGACTAGAGCTGAACCTCTTGAAAGCCAGGAGCCAGGAGCTTCTTCTGGGTCCCCATGTTTCAAGGACTTGGGCCATCCTTCACTGCTTTCCCAGGTCATAACCAGGGAGCTGGATTGAAGTGGAGCAACCGGGACAAAACAAAGACTCATATAGGATGCTGGTGCTTAAAGGTAGAGGATTAGCCTTTTGAGTCATAGCAGTGGCCTCCATTTTTTTTCTTCTTCTTTTTTTTTTGTTAATGTACCGTAGCCATTCTATCTATCTTAACAATCCAGAGAGAGACATCTGGCCTTGTGGTTGAGATACAGACATTTCATATCAGAGAGCTTGGGTTCCCTCGCTCAAGCTCCTGATTCCAGCTTCCTGTTAACTCAAAACCTGGGCACACGTGGGTGGGAAGTGGAACACAATGGGAGTGGGCGCAACAGGATTGAGTTCCTGACTCCCAGCTTCAGCACTGGCCCAGCCTTGGCCATTTAAGACTTAGAGAGTGAAGCCTCTCAAATAAATAAACATCTTTAAAAAACAAGAGTAAACAAACAAACAAAAAACAGTATCACCTGGTGAATCCTCTGCCTGCAAGTTCTGGGATCCCATGTGGATGCCCCACTTCCCATCTTGTTCCCTGCTTATGACCTGGGAAAGCAGTGGAGGACGGCCCAAACAGAACCTTGGGGCCTGCACCGTGTGGATTGGCTCAGCTCTGCCCATTGTGATCATTTGAGGAGTGAACCAGCAGATGGAAGATTTTTCTCTGTGTCTTTCCTTCTCTGTAAATTTGCCTTTCTAATAAAAACAGATAAATCTTTTTTTTAAAAAATGTATTTGAAAAGCAGAGTTGCAAAGCTTGGAGGGACATTGTCCATCCATTAGTTGACTCACTAAATGGCTGCAAAAGGCTGGATTGGGCCAGGTGGAAGCCAGGAGTTTGGAACTTGATCCTTGTCTGCTGCTTGTCTGCTTTTGAAGGTACATTAGCAGGAAGCTTGATCAGAAGCAGCGGAGCCAGGACCCAAACCAGCACCCATGGAATGCTGGCATTGCAGGAAGCAGCTTATCTGTCAGTGCCACAACATTGAACCTGGCTGTAGTACATTTAATCCTCTAACGATGCAATTGAAGTAGTGACAAAGTGTAATATATTGATGTACTGAAGGTCATTTTTTGCATATATAAAGGTTGAAGTAAAGACAGAAGGTTTGGAAATGCAGATCACAGCATCAGGAAGTTGATGGTAACTGAAACCAAGACAGGAGGCTATGATACTTGGAACTGCAATGGATACGATTTTTAAAAACTTCTCACATTTCTGGAAGTACAACAAAGAACATATGATCAGTAGTGATTGAAATAAATATCTTGGTTTCTATGAAATTCACAGGTTGCATATGGCCAAGTTCTTGGAGTTATAGGATATTCGTTACTTCCTCTCATTGTAATAGCCCCTATACTTTTGGTGGTTGGATCATTTGAAGTGGTGTCTACACTTATAAAAGTAAGTTGTGTTTTACGTATTATTGTTGCTTACTGTTTTCCAACAGCGAAAGTATACTAGTCTTCTGGCTGAGAGTGTTATAATCAAAAACTTTATCCAGTTGGTAGTATTTTAGAACCTTCTTTAATGATTTTTTTTCCAGTTGCTTTTGTTTTTTGTCATTGTCATTAATCTCTGGTGAGGGAAAGCAAAGAGCCCATCAGTGTTTAGGATGTTACAGTGGGCATTTTTTTTTAATGTTGAATTTTTATTTGTGTATAATGAATTTGTCTTAGATTTTGAAAAGGATACTTAGCTCCATAAGGCAGTTATTTAATATTTCTTAATTCCTGTGTGAATATTAACTTGCTGTCTAATATGAAAGACATGTTTTTAGTACACTCAGCTTTCTAGAGTAGGACTTTTTTCTGTATCGTGATAACGTACACATGTTAAACATTTACAGAGTATTAATACAACTAAAACTTCAACATTCACTAATAGTGAATAACTT
Source organism: Ochotona princeps (assembly GCF_030435755.1). Taxonomy (NCBI): domain Eukaryota; kingdom Metazoa; phylum Chordata; class Mammalia; order Lagomorpha; family Ochotonidae; genus Ochotona; species Ochotona princeps. Next base: position 59,423,801 of record NC_080839.1, on the reverse strand, counting down.
GGAGAAATAAATGGCTGGTTTAATACATACATTGATATTAGACAGTGAGTAACTTTTTGCCCTATGGAAAATGGAACATTTTAAGACTACCACTTGCAGACCTCTTGTTATGTCTTTATAACGCATGAATGTATCATTATAAAATGAAAAACTCATGGTTAAACTTCATAACAAAATTGTTTAATTGTTTTTATATTTCAGGTTTGTTTTTGCTGAAATGTTTTCGTAGTCACTTAGTTTTCTGTGGGTTAAAGCTGCTGTGTGTTTCTTGTTTCGGTGCGGTTTGTCTCATCACCAAATTCTAGTATTATAGTTTACAAACCTCAATTTTAAAGATTTATTTATTTTTATTACAAAGTCAGATATGTAGAGAGAGGAGAGATAGAGAGGAAGATCTTCCGTCTGATGATTCACTCTCCAAGTGACCGCAATGGCCTGTGCTGTTCCGATCCAGAGCAAGGAGCCAGGAACCTCCTCCAGGTTTCCCACATGGGTGCAGGATCCCAAAGCTTTGAGCCATGCTCGACTGCTTTCCCAGGCCACAAGCAGGGAGCTGGATGGGAAGTGGAGCAGGTGGGCCCAATTTTCTTTTTTTTTTTTTTTTAAGATTTATTTTTATTTTTATTAGAAAGTCAAATTTTACAGAGAGAAGAGAAACAGAAAGATCTTTAGTCCACTGGTTCACTCCCCAAGAGATGGCAATGGTCAAAGCTGAGCCAGAAGCCAGAAGGCAGGAGCTTCTTCCTAGTCCCCTGCATGGGTTCAGGCTCCCAAGGCTTTGGGCCATCCTCTGTTGCTTTCTCAGGCCACAGATAGGGAACTGAATGGGAAGTGGAGTAGCCTGGATACGAACCAGCGCCCATATGGTATCCCAGCGCATGCAAGACGAGGACTGTAACCACTAGGCTACTGTGCTGTGCCCTGAATTTTTTTCATATAAGTTTGCTTTTTTCTTTTCATTCTATCAAATGCCTTTGGTGACTATCTGAATAAATACCTCATGTATCTCTAGTTGAAGTTTTTTAAATAGATATGTGTATAGTCAGGCAACTACAGTGTATTTTATTTAATTAAATCCTTGCCAAAAGTCATCTTTTTTCTGTATTTCACGTAATCCTGTGCTTCTGTTTCTGGGCACACGCTGTGAGGATAAACATTGTATAAATTTTTCAGTCGTTTTGTTTTTTCTGTTTCTTCAAAAGAAAAAGCAGATTTTTTACTTTGCAAGGTTTTCTTTCAACAGTGGCCCATTAATAGTTTTTCCAGAAACACATACTTAAAAAAAAAAGTTTAAAAAATCTATTTGTGAAGAATTTAAGCAGATCTTTCACATCTGTTCTTAATCAGCCACCCGGGGGATCTCCGCTTAGACAGATTTGATCAGGGAACACCACGTTGCCAGATGTGAGGAGCAGGGCAAGGGTGAGCACTCTTACTGAGGACATTGCGTACTGAGTATGTTTTGCCACTTCCTGCAATTGATAGTTGATTTTAAAAATATTGTAAACAGGTTTTTTTTACTCTACAGTATCTTAAAAATTGATCATGTTACTAATACTCTGCCTTTTGTCTTTTTTTTCTAAGCTGTTTGGTGTGTTTTGGGCTGCCTACAGTGCTGCTTCGTTGTTAGTGGGTGAAGAATTCAAGACCAAAAAGCCTCTCTTGATTTATCCAATCTTCTTATTATACATTTATTTTTTGTCCTTATACACTGGGGTGTGAGCCGAGGCATACGTGAGTAAAAAAGATAAGTGTGTGTGTAGTCTGGGAATTATTGCCAAAGGGATTCAAGCAAACCTGTGCTGGTCAAGCTTATGTGTTCCAGACATGACACAGGTTTAGGATCTTGCTAAAACAATGTTTTTTGTATTTGGGTAATTGCAGTAACCCGGGACTTTTTGGTCAGAATGCTAAATTCTGTTTGATTCTTCATATTCCAGTGAATAAAATATAAAAACATTGTGTTTTTACGATTGTGTCAATATTCACGTAAAAACTTGTGGCAGAAGCACCAGGATTGGTAATTATATTTCTCTTGAAGGATAAATTTGATAACATCTTGATAACCTGCAAGTGCAATTTTTTTCCTTTAAAGGATTTTCTCCTGTATTACAGATCCTATAGATATATATTTATATTTATATGTATATATTTATGAAATAATTATTCACGAAATATATTTCTGGATAGCCTAAAAATTAAGGTATTTATCCGATGCTTAACACTTCATTAAATTTGGCTCATACTCTTTTTTTATTTAAAAATTCACACCTGTTTTTTAAATGGTATATAAATTTGTGAAAAGTAGTTACTGATATAGATTTGGTTTATTTGGGTAAATTTTTAAAAACTATTTTTGAATTTCCAGACATCTGATTAAAAGTTTCTGGTAATCTTTCTGATTTAAGGGGCAAGAGGTGTAATGGGTATAACGTTCATTAAAATCATTACTATTTAGGAACACAGAATATTTATAGTATCAGTAAGCATTTTTGATCAGAAAAGTCATGGGAAAAAGACCTTTAAAATTTTGTGGTCCTGAACAATGTTACAAGAAGTAGAAGACAATAAAATGCTTGCCAGCTGTGCATTTATTTTATAACATCTTGTCCTGTGTTGCTTGATGTTTACACAGATATCAGGTACTCTATAACAAATGTACAATTTTTGCTGAAGGAAATATTAAAAGATGTTTTTGTTAGTGACTTTTTACTATGAATATTTTAACAAGTACTAGATATACCTTTAATTAACTGCTTTGTAAAGTAGATAATATATTTTATTTATGCCCATAGATAGAAAATACCTGTTAATAAATGATTCTGTTACACTTTCTGCGTTTACCTGGAAGAGTTACCTGCTGCCCTCAGTTTGATGATGTTGGCATTGCTTGTTATGTGTTCTTTCAGCAAACTTACCCATCAAGAAATACCTAGCACCTCTACAACGAGCCTGTAGATTAGCAAGGGATCAAACCCATCTATTTTCTGCTACCCAAATCCTACCATTCCCTGCAAAATGTAAAAAAGATACTATTCAGCTAGAATAACTTTTTAAAATTCCTTAGGAAAGCCAATTAACAGCACCAGCGATGCAGCATATAGAATGACCTAAGATGTTAAGAGAGGACATCTGTCATGCTGAAGAAGTCCCTGATAGAAGAGCTTTGGTAGAGCAGAATTTGTATTCAGTATTAAAGGTACTGACCCCACAATCATCACAAAGCTTGGGGATTGAGACCAGGGCATGAAATTTTACTGAACAATAAATCAAGGTGTTTTTGGACCACCTTTGTCAAAAAATGGCTTAATTTTTAAAAATCCAGAATTGGATTTAAGGTATGATTTAAAAGTTCAGTTATATATATATATATATATATATCATATTCTTCATATTCTTAATGATACAGGATAAAATGAAGTGTTTAAAAACATTTAAAAAGAACGGCATTTCAAGAATGTTGAAATGCTCTAAAAAGAACATTTAAAAACAATTACATTTCATATTGGGAACTGCTTTTTTAGGTTTTATATAAATATAATTTATAGTGTTTCATAGTCAACCAATATGTTCATATAATAATCAATAAAAATATTGTAAGATTGTCAGTTTGAGAACATGGTTTTACATTTTATATGAGGTACAGTTCTGCTACAACTAATAAGCTGACCATTACAGTGTGCGCACATTGAATTTAAAATCATTTTCTAAGTCATGACTTAAATAATGATTTCCAAACTATTTAGCAGTTCATTAGTGTGTTTAAAACTAGACAGATATCTGTGTCCTGTCTTATGGTTGAGTATGTGCACTTAGGTGTTGTCACTTACACTGTTTCTGATGAGTGGTAATCTTCCAAGAAGAAATGAGGTGTTTGCTTCTGTTTAAACTTTGATTATAAAGCTATTGAAATTTTGACTTGAAATAAAAATTACATGTAGTTGAACATTGTGTTATAAAGGCAGTTTAAGAAGATTTGTAAATTTTTTTTTAAAGATTTATTTATTTTATTACAAAGTCAGATATACAGAGAGGAGAGACAGAGAGGAAGATCTTCCGTCCGATGATTCACTCCCCAAGTGAGCCGCAACGGGCCGGTGCGCGCCAATCCGAAGCCAGGAACCAAGAACCTCTTCCAGGTCTCCCACGCGGGTGCAGGGTCCCAATGCATTGGGCCATCCTCAACTGCTTTCCCAGGCCACAAGCAGGGAGCTGGATGGGAAGTGGAGCTGCTGAGTTTAGAACCGGTACCCATATGGGATCCCGGGGCATTCAAAGTGAGGACTTTAGCCGCTAGGCCACGCTGCCAGGCCCAGATTTGTAAAATCTTATGAATCATTATGAAACCTGCTTTATTTATTTATTTTTTTTTACTCTCTGCATCAGTAGGGTAAAGTGTCAGAGAAACAAAGAGTGCTTTGGTTTGCCCCCAGTCCCAGATGGTTGTAGCAACAAGAACATCATTTGGATCTCCCACGTGAGAGGGACCAGACTTGCACCACCACCTGCTGCCTCAGCAGGCACATTAGTGGCAAGCTGAGTCAGATGCAGGGCAGCTGGGAATCCAGTTGGTACTCCAGTATGGGATGCTATGGTTGCAAAAACCAGCTCAACCCACTGTGCATAATTCTGGCACCTCAAAACCTGTTTATTTCTGAAGGCAAGACATTTCTATATATAATAATGGTTCCATTTCCTAAGGTTTCCAAAATATTAATACAGAATTCTAAACTAGTGAAGATTAGCAGTGACTAAATATGAAGTAGTTATCTGTTTAAATCTTGTTTAAAACTGGGCCCGGCGTGATAGCATAGCAGCTAAAAGTCCTTGCCTTGAATGTGCCAGGATCACATATGGGCACCAGTTCTAATCCCGGAGAGCGCACTTCCCATCCAGCTCCCTGCTTGTGGCCTGGGAAAGCAGTCAAGGATGGCCCAGTGCTTTGGGACCCTACACCCACATGTGAGACTCGGAAGAAGCTCCTGGCTTCGGATTGGCTCAGCCCCAGCCTTTGGGGCCACTTGGGGAGTGAACCATCGGACAGATGATCTTCCCCTCTGTCTCTCCTCCTCTCTGTGTATCTGCCTTTCCAATAAAAATAAATAAATAAATAAATAAATAAAATCTTATTTAAAATCTGATGTATTTACAAATTTTAATGTAGCAACAGATTAATGCTGTAGCAGTGAGAAAAACACATATCATTTTTGTATTCCAAAATTGAGTATTTTTAGTTTTTAGGTGATTGATTTATTTGAAAGACAGAATGACAGAGAAAGAGGATAGAGTTGGTGCATCTGATGTTTCACTCTTCAGATGGCCACAACAGCCAGATTCAAGCCACAGTCAGAAACTCCATCCTGGTCTCCTGCGTGGGTGGTAGGGCCCCAAGGACTGGGCCACCTGCCACTGCCTTCCCAGGTGCATTAGCAGGAAGCTGGCTTCCAGCCCGGAGCAGCTGCCCCCTGAGCCAGCACTCCCACTCAGGATTCTGGCGGCGTTAGGAGTCACAGCTTACCCATTGCCCAGGATGACATTTCTAAAAGATTGCTGTTTGCGGTTTGTGTTAATGTCCTCCACGCAGGCAGTCTTAACAGTGCTGGAAGTCATCCTCAGCAGTTCTCGGTACGACACTTCATGTATGGATCAGCCTGGCACTGTTGTGTTAGTCTGCATATATGTTAAAAACTGTATTCTTGCATTTTATACTACTTTTTAATTTCCCTTTAAGGGTTAAATTATAATTGCTCTGTTCCTCATTTGTATAATTTCCTGTCAGCATTTTCTGTGTCTGAAAATCCATTGGTAAATAATTTTTGAACATCTCCATTTTTGACTCTGGATTCAGAAAGTTTGAGTAATTTTATATCTACACTTCAACCCATGATACTTTCTGGGGAAAGTTCTGCCTATGAATATATTTTCTTCATAACATTTTAGACCCTGATGTGTCTTTATGGCATATGCAATGTTATGAAAAGAAATGGTTAGGAGAATGTTCCCATATGCAGATCACCTTAATATTTTGAATATTTTGGATTTTTGAACATATTTGGTATGCTGAACTTAGAACTTGGAAGGTAATATGAAGAAAGACTATAACAAGGGTTAACAAGGCAATAGTGAAATAATTCCCGAATTTACTTTTTAAGTTGATGGTAAACTTGGCTTTACCTTTCCGTTTTATAACAGGATGTCTGCATATTTGTAATTTGAAGTATAGCTTTGCAAATGTATGGGAAACTTCCTTAATGTTACCTTCCAAAGAATTTAGTGATATGGGTATGCAAGGGCCCAAACATTTGGACCATCCTCTGCTGCTCTTCCAGGTGTATTAGCCAGGGTTAGTGGAGCAGCTGGGACTCAAACTAGTAACCAAATGGGATTTCACCCATATGCCACTGCAGGTGGCAGTTTAAGCTGAGCACCTGGCCCAACACAAGGTGGTGGCTTAAAGAATGAAATGTTGAGAAGAAAAGGTATTTGAATGTGTTGCTCTGAATATGAGAGGTCAATAAATAATAAGCATGAGGAGCAGGACTATCATGGAATAGAGAAACAAAGCCTTCCCTTCCTGGCACAGTGATGCTCCATCTGAAATCTTAGGGATAATTAAAAGACAACTGGGCAAGTTGGGTAGGGAATACAGTTCTACATAAGAGGGAATGGCAGGGCCAAGTGCAGTAGCCTAGCAGCTGAAGTACGCAACTTGCATGCGCCAGGATCCCATATGGGCACAGGTTCTAATCCTGGCTGCCCCACTTCCCATCCAGCTGCCTGCTTGTGACCTGGGAAAGCAATCAAGGACAGCCCAAAGCCTTGGGATCCTGCACTCACATGGGTCACAAGGAAGAAGCTCTTGGCTCAGCTCTGGTGGTTTTGGCGAGTTGGGGAGTGAATCATCAGACGGATGATCTTCTTCTCTGTCTCTCCTCCTGTCTGTGTATCTGCCTTTCCAATAAAAATAAATAAATAGGGCCCAATGGTGGCCTAACACTAAAGTCCTTGCCTTGAACGCGCCCTGGGATCCCATATGGGCCCCGGTTCTAATCCTGGCAGCCTCACTTCCCACCCAGCTCCCTGCTTGTGATCTGGGAAAGCAGCTGAGGACGGCCCAAGACTTTAGGACCCTGCACCCATGTGGGAGACCTGGAAGAGGTTCCTGGTTCCCGGCTTCGGATCGACATGACACTGGCCGTTGCAGTCACTTGGGGAGTGAATCATCGGACGGAAGATCTTTCTGTCTCTCCTCCTCTCTGTATATGTGACTTTCCAATAAAAATAAAATCTTTAAAATAGATAATTATTTTTAAAAAGATTAAAAAAGAGGCAATGGCAGATGAGTAGAAGGAATTGAAAGCCATCTTGGCTGAGATTTGTGTTTAATGAAATTGAACAGCTAATATGATGCCATTCGTGACATTCTGGACCATGTTTGCTCAGTCAAGAGTTTTTGATTAGAAATATGATACCGGAAACTTGTACAAACTAAAGACTAAAATAAGCAATTCCGTCCAACAGAAATGCCTAACATGCATAAGAGCTGTGTTCATAGTAACATGCTTCATGATTCCCAAAAATAGGCAGCATGTCCATCAGTGTAGAATTTACCCACTGCATGGTTAAATGCTACAAGTGGAAAAGTAAATGGATAAATCTTACGGAATCTTACATAATGGTGAAAATGAGTATATTAAAGCTACATGCAAGACCATGGAGATTTTCATAAAAGTTATTTAGTGTGGGCCCGGCGGCGTGGTGGCCTAGCGGCTAAAGTCCTCGCCTTGAATGCCCCGGGATCCCATATGGGCGCCGGTTCTAATCCCGGCGGCCCCACTTCCCATCCAGCTCCCTGCTTGTGGCCTGGGAAAGCAGTCGAGGACGGCCCAATGCATTGGGACCCTGCACCCGTGTGGGAGACCTGGAAGAGGTTCCTGGCTCCCGGCTTCGGATCGGCAAAGCACCAGTCGTTGCGGCTCACTTGGGGAGTGAATCATCGGACGGAAGATCTTCCTCTCTGTCTCTCCTCCTCTCTATATATCCGACTTTGTAATAAAAATAAATAAATCTTTTTTTAAAAAAGTTATTTAGTGAAAGACACTAATTTTATACAAGTTTAAATAGAAAGATTCAACTGTAGTATTTAAACATACATACTGAGGTACAATGTCTTCTGGACAGCTTTAGTGAAATATAACTTATATACCATGAAATTCCCCTTTTATAAAAATTTAGCACATTTCTAGTTTCACCTTTCTTCGCTGATTTTTTGGTGAGTAGTTTTCATCTTCATTGTCTGCCTCAAGATACTGTCTCCATTTCAAGGGGAAGACAGGTAAAGGTTGAGAAGCCAAGTGCAGCATGTCAGTCATAACTGTCCTTATTTAAAATCTGCCGAGGAGCCCCACTCACTGGACAGAGTTGAGGCACGTGACTACTGCTTGCTGCAGTAAAGCCTGGGAAAGTACTTTAAGCTGGGCACATTCTTGCTCTGGATAAAGTTAAGATTTTTAAAATTTTTATTTTAAATTTTGAATTTTATGGTACAATTCTGTATAGTCCCTCCAGTAGTCCCCCAACTGATTTTCCCCATGTTGTCATAACAGTACCTTCCTGCATGAGGAGTTACAATTCCATCACTCAGCTGTTCAAATGTGCCCCAACATAATGTCACACAGTCCATCATCCCATTGTCTAGATATGTCCAACACCTGCATTGGGAGTCTGTCTTAGATTTGAAAGTAGGGATGCATGTTGCATTGTGTCTTCACATCTGGATATGGTAGTCTCCATTACTCCATCACTAAACATTCCAATTTGCATGATGATTTCCTTATATTAGAGAGAAGAGATGGTATTTGTCCTTTTGGGATTGATGTGTTTCACTGAGCATAATGGTCATAATTTTCTAAGCACTTTACGTACTGATTTCCACAGTGGCTATACCAGCCTGCACTCAGCCAGCAGTAAAGGAGGGTACCTTTCTTCATACATCCATGCCAGCAGGTGTTGTTAGTTGAGTTCTGAATGTGGGCCAGTCTTACTGGAGTTAGGTGGTACCTCAATGTGTTTTTTTAAATATATTTTTATTTTGAATTTTGAACTATGTGGTACAATTTCATATAGACTGGGATTACCCCCCCCAAACTCCCACCCCGCAACAGATTTTCCCCATTTTGTTACAATAGTGTAGTCCTTTGCAAAGAATCATAATTCTATCAGTGTCTTATTTAAGTGTGCCCCAACATTGTTGGTACAGACAATATCAGTCCAGCATCCCATTGTCTATACATGTCCAACAGTTTCATTGGGAATCCAGCTTTTATCTGGAAGCAGGATGCATGTTCCATTATACCCCCACGTCTGTATATGATAGACCCCAGTATTCCATCACTATGCATTTTCACAAGTGAGAAGTCATGAAACAAGGTCAACAACTTGTATGAGTTAGAACAACCACAACAGGGCCTGACGGCGTGGCCTAGCGGCTAAAGTCCTCGCCTTGAACGCCCCGGGATCCCATATGGGCGCCGGTTCTAATCTCTGCATCTCTACTTCCCATCCAGCTCCCTGCTTGTGGCCTGGGAAAGCAGTTGAGGATGGCCCAATGCCTTGGGACACTGCACCCTCGTGGGAGACCCGGAAGAGGTTCCTGGTTCCCGGCTTTGGATCGGCGCGCATCGGCCTGTTGCGGCTCACTTGGGGAGTGAACCATCGGACGGAAAATCTTCCTCTCTGTCTCTCCTCCTCTGTGTATATCTGGCTGTAATAAAATGAATAAATCTTTAGCAAAAAAAAAAAAGAACAACCACAAGAACAACAACAACGACAAATTACAGCGCCATGAAAAAAACGCGCCACTGAATAACCAACACATGGGTGACAAAAAATAAACACAAAAGTCTCTTGGGAAAAATGATGCCATCATATAATCCATGAGCCTGTGATGAATTCAAGAAGAGAAAATAAGTTACTTGGAGTAAACCAAACTGAAATTTAAAAACATCAAAACACATGGGATACAGCCAAAAAAGCAAAAAAGCAAAAAACATTATGGATTGGATTATTGAAGTTACACTTTACATGTTGATTTACTTATATAAGAGACAATATATGGTATTTGTTCTTTTGTGATTGACTTGTTTCACTGAGCATACTGGTCTCTAGTTGGGACCACCTGGTTGCAATATACCATAATTTCATTCTTAATAGCTGAATAATATTCCATGGAGTAACTGTACCACAGTTTGTTTAACCACTCGTCTTTTGACTCACATCTGGATTGTTTCCATGTCTTTGCTATTATAGATTGTGCTGCTTCAAATACGGGATTACAGATCCCCTTCTCATATGCAGATTTCACTTCTCTTGGGTATATTCCTAGGAGCGGGATAGCTGGGTCATATGGCAGGTTTATTTGCAATTTTCCAAGCACTCTCCATACTGATGTCCACAGTGGTTGTACTAGCCTACATTCCTACCAGCAGTGAAGGAGGGCGCATTTCTCCCCACATCCACGCCAGCAGGTGTTGTTAGTTGAGTTCTGAATGTAAGCCAGTCTCACTGGAGTTAGGTGGTATTTCAACGTGGTTTTCCTTTGTATCTCCCTGACAGCTAGGGAGTCTGAGCATCTTTTCATATGTCTGTTAGACATTTGAATCTGTTCCTTTGAAGAATCTCTGTTCATTTCCTTTGCCCATTTTGGTACAGGCTTGTTTGTTTGTTTGGCTGTCCCTGGGTTTCTGAAACTCTTTGTAAATCCTGGATATTAGTCCGCTATCACTTGTGTAGTGTGCAAAAATTTTCTCCCATTCTGTTGGTTGCTTCTTCACTTTGTTGTTTCCTTTGCTGTGCAGAAGCTTTTTAGTTTGATGTAGTCCCATTTGTTTATTTTGAATTTGATTGCTTTTGCTTTTGGCATCAAAGAAATTTTTCCCTGTTACTATATCTTGGAGTGTACTTCCTATGTTTTCCTTTAATAGTTTGATGGTTTCTGGGTGGTTTCTTGATGGTTTCTAGATTTAGGTCCTTGATCCATGTAGAACTAATTTTTGTATAATGTGACAGGTGTGGGTCTTGCTTCTTAATTCTGCATGCTGCTCTCCAGTTGTCCCAACAGCATTTGTTGACTAGACTATGATTTTTGCCTGGATTGTTTTCAGTTTTCTCGTCAAATATTAGTTGACTATACATAATTGGGCTCCCTGCTGATGTTTCTCTTCTGTTCCACTGATCTGCTCTGTTTCTGTACTGGTACCAGACTGTTTGGATAACCACTGCTCTGTAGTATGTCTTGAGGTCTGAAATTGTGATTCCTCCAACCTGATTTCTGTTTTTCAGGATAGCTTTAGCTATTTGTGGTATTTTGTGATTCCAGATGAACTTTTGTATCATCTTTTCTAGTTCTGAGAAGAATGTTGGTGGGATTTTGATTGGGATTGCATTGAATCTGTATATTGCTTTTGGTAATATGGTCATTTTGATAATGTTGATCCTGCCAATCCAGGAACATGGTAGGGTTCACCATTTTTTCAAGATCTTCTTCTATTTCCTTTTTAAATGATTTATAGTTTTCATCATAGAAATCTTTCACATATTTAGTTAGTTTAATTCCTAGGTATTTAAGATTCCTCTCCTCTATTTTAAAGGGGACTGACCTCAAAATTTCTTTCTCATCCATGGACTTATTTTTGTACACTAGTGCCATAGCCAATGTGTTTTTTTTTTTAAAGATTTATGTATTTTATTACAAAGCCAGATATACAGAGAGGAGGAGAGACAGAGAGGAAGATCTTCCATCCAATGATTCACTCCCCAAGTGAGTGCAACGGGCCGATGCGCGCCAATCCGATGCCGGGAACCAGGAACCTCCTCCGGGTCTCCTACACAGGTGCAGTGTCCCAAAGCTTTGGGCCGTCTTCGACTGCTTTCCCAGGCCACAAGCAGGAAGCTGGATGGGAAGTGGAGCTGCCGGGATTAGAACCGGCGCCCATATGTGATCCCGGGGCGTTCAAGGTGAGGACTTTAGCCGCTAGGCCACGCCGCCGGGCCCCAATGTGGTTTTAATTTGTATCTCCCTGAAGCCTAGGGAGCCTGAACATCTTTTTATGTTTGTTTTCCATTTGAATCTGTTCTTTGCAAAAGTGTCTGTTCATTTCCTTTGCCCATTTTTTCACTGAAATTTTTAACAGGCAACCAACAGAATGGGAGAAGCCGTTTGCATACTACACCAGTGATAAGGAACTAATATCCAGGATTTGCAAAGAGCTTCAGAAACCTAGGGACAATAAAGTTAAGATTTTATTAGTACTGTTGACATATATCCTGTTAGAATTATAGAGTTAGACCACCCGAAAAACAGCCAGGTTCAGCGAAATCATGCTTCAATGCTATAAACTGCTAAAGACTAAAATTAAAATGGGCATGAGACAGCTGAATGGCAATCTAAGTCATTTTAAGGTGTATAGAATACGGTTGAATGTAAACCAAAATTGTAATGTCTATGAAGAAGTCACAGGTTGTGGTTGAGAACCTGCATTTTCCTATTAACATATTGGTTAATCAATACCATGTCAATTAATGCCATAATGTTGTAAATGGTTGGAAATATTATGTTGGGACTTTTAATTGATTGGAATGATACTCTGCCGGCTCTACCTTCAGACCAGAGATGGTCTCACCAAGAAACCATTGAACTTACCAGGACAATAAGATGCTGGACTTTATGCTTGGTAAATACCTCCAATGAAAGAATGTCAACTGAATTAGAACTATGGAAATGCAACAAGGTGGAGCAATCCACCGTGGGGGGAGGGTTTGGGGAGGGGCGGGGGGAATCCCAGTGCATAAAAAAATGTATCACATAATGCAATGTAATTAGTTTTAAAAAAAATGAAATGCAATAAAAATATATGTTAAAAAAAGATTTTATTAGTAAGGAAGAATGAATGCTAAATAGATAACTAGCAGAATTGACAAAAATCTGACAGGCCACTCAAACTATAAATATGAATCTCTACCTCATTCTTCACACTAAAGTAGATTTTTAAAAGTTAAGTTTCTTATGTAACTTTTGAGAAGATAAAACTTTCACAGCATTAAGAGTGGACATTTTCGTTCAGTAGGGGAAGCCACAGCTTCCAGCAACTGTCACCTTGCCATTGGAACCATTGAGGAGTAACCAATGAACAGAAGAATCACTGTGTTAACTTCCAAGTAGATGAAAAGAAATACACATTTAAAAACGTAACAGTGGCCCAGCGTTTAGTATCCTAGTGACTGAAGTCCTCGTCTTGAACACGCCGGGATCCTATATGGGCGCAAGTTCTAATCCTGGCATCCCTGCGTCCCATCCAGCCCAAAGTCTTGGATCACTGCAACCTTTACATGGGAGACCCAGAAGAAGCTCCAGGCTCCTGCTTCAGATCAGCTCAGCACTGGCCATTGCAGTCACTTTGGGCTGTCCTTGACTGCTTTGCCAGACCACACACATGGAGCTGGATGGGACGCAGGGCTGCCAGGATTAGAACTTGCGCCCATATAGGATCCCGGCGTGTTCAAGATGAGGACTTCAGATCTTCCGTCTGATGATTCACTTCCCAAGTGTCTCAACAGCCAATACTGTGCTAATCCAAAGCTAGGAGCCAGGAGCTTCCTCTGTGTCTGGCATGTGGGTGCAGGATCCCAAGGCTTTGGGTCATCCTTGACTGCTTTCCCAGGTCACAAGCAGGGAGCTGGATGGGAAGTGGGACAGCCAGGATTAGAACTGGTGCCCATATGGGATCCTGGCATGTTCAAGGTGAGGACTTTAGCCGCTAGGCCACGGCGCCGGGGTCAATAAATTTTCTTAATATGAAAACATGTCTAAATTATAGATGTGGACAAAATATACGTGGGCATTCAGTGTATAGTAAAAGATTAGAATGAGCAAGATATGTTAAGCTGTTCAAGGGCAGTGACTTCAATGTATATAAATATGCACAGATTGATAAGTGCTTAAAGATAACATAATAATATCTCCTCTAATTGTAAAAACTATTTTAAAAAATTTATGTTAGAGGCCGCAGCGTGATAGCCTGATGGCTAAATCCTTGCCTTGCATTCACCAGGATCCCATATGGGCACTGATTTGTGTCCCAACTGCTCCACTTCCCATTCAGCTCCCTGCTTGTGTCCTGGAAAGGTAGCAGAGCATGGCCTAACACTTTGGGACTCTTTGCCCACATGTGAGGACCAGGGGAGGCTCCTGGCTTCCGGCTTCATATCAGTTCAGCTCTGGCAGTTGTGGCCACTTGGGAAGTGGGCTAGTAGATGCAGGATCTTTGTCTCCTTGTGGGTCTGTGCTCTACTTTCCGAATGAAAGTGGATGAATCTTTAAACAAAATTTAAGATCTATTTATTTATTTATTGGAAAACAAGATTTACAGGGAGAAGGAGAGATGAAAAAATCTTCCATCTGCTGGTTCATTCCCCACGTGGCCGCAGCAGATACAACTGAACCAATCCAAAGCCAGGAACCTGAAGTTTCTTCCAGGTCTGCCATGTGGGTGCAGTGAGACTGCACCAGGCGCTAAAATTTAAAAAAAAAAAAAAAATTTAGAGTGAGGAAAGCTAGCCACTTGGTAGTTCACTCCCCGCGTGCCCTGCAGTGGCCTGCATGAAGCAGACAGTAGCTGGGATCTGGGAATGCACCCTAGTAGGCCATTTGGATGACAGGAACCTGATCGCTGGAAGTGTCAGCACTGCCTCCAGTGGCCCACATTGGCAGGAAGTCGGAGTTAGGAGGGAGAGCCCGGAGTTTAACTCATGTGCTTCAGTGTGCAACATGGCTGTCCTATCCACTAGGTTAAACACCTGCGACCTGCCAAACCTCTGAAGAATGAGAACATTGTGTGTTGTCTAGGACCATAAGCAGATGTATTCTGCTGGTATCATGAAATATGGCTGTCTGAATTGTTAATCTATCAGTGGCAAATGGTATGAATTTTAAATATAGTAGCATAAAATTAATTATGTAAGCTTTAATATGGGATTGCTACTTCTGTCATGATAACCAGAATAATGGACCACTTGATAGAATGGCATCTGAGGAACGTTTGCAACATTTGCTTGCCTGACCTGTATCACAGTAAATGACTTGGCTGCCTTGTACATTAGCAATGAAGAATTTGATATTCTTAGCAGCTGTGACTGCTTCTAAATCATTTTAATTTAGTTTTTTCTTTATTTTTTTCTTTCAGTACATTGTAATTATGTGAGAAGTATGGTGTTTTATTTTTATATGGAAGAATTGATAATAAAGTGTTAAAAATAAACATGCTAAAGCCGTTTAACACTATTATCCATCAATACCCAACCTACATGTATCCTATAACAGTTCATATGTTCATCCTGTATGCAGTGCTGAGCGCTAATGTAGATACTATGTCTTCTCTTCGAAATATGTAGTACCGACTGACTGTGTGACTGTAGTGCACTTCAAATGTGGATAGTGTGACCAGGGACCTGGTTTTCATTTTAATTTTATTTCTAAAGCTGTAGTATGTGCTTGTTGTCTTAGAGCAGGGGAGTTCATAATAACATCATTCATATTTGTAACTACGGGTAGCCAGAATTGGAAATCCGAATAGACAAGCAGATTCTGATACATTCACATGATATAATACAAGCAGGTTAGAAGGTCTCTAACTGCATGGAAGGATCTGAGTGATGTTTAAAAGCGGCATTTAGTGTAAGAACCTAAACACAAAAATAGCTGATTCGTATGATAAAGTGAAGTACCCATACAGACTGTTACTCTGAGTGTAAGGAAGTAACTAAAAGGCCCAGGGAATGGACTTATCTAGGATGCTAGTATGTTCTACCTTTTCATCCTAGTTGTTGTTAATTATATGAGTATTTAATTTTACATGAGTGAAAACCTAAGAGGCTGTACACTTTCACAGATGCACCTGTGAATGGATAAACTTGAGGAAAAAGCCATGTCCTGAAAAGAGATGTAGCATACACACAGATTGAAGTCCCACCAAGTGTTGACGAACTTCTGAACATTGCTTTATGTTGTGAATGTTTATACTCTAACACTTGAAGGTGGCCAGAGATGTGACACAGCAGGCTGAGCCCTCTCCTGTGACTCCAGCCTCACATGCGAGTGCTGCTTTGAGTTCTGGTGACTTCTCATTGAAGCTTCCTGCTGATGGGCCTGGAAGAACAGCAGGTGGTCCAAATGCTCAGGCTCCTGCCGGCCCCGTTGGGAGTCCTGGATGGAGTTCTGCTTCCTAGCTTCTGCCTGTCTGGAGCCTAGCCATTGTGGGCGTTTAGGAAATGAACTAACAGGTATAGGATCTCTTCCTCTCCTTCTCTCTCTCCTTTCTCTATCACTCTTCTCAAATAAAGAAAATAAATGCTTTTATAAAAAGCCTTTCAAAGATCATGATGAGATTTTCACCATGACTTGAAACATCCCAAAATATATTCTTGATACTGTGTAAGAATTAATATAAAATAAATCAATTTTCTGGAAAGTTTGACTTATTGTAAATGAAGTAAAGATTAAATGCTAACAATGATCAGAAACTCAGACGTTGGAAAGCCACTCGGCAGCCTCCTGATGTTGATCCCAATTCAGGTTCGGGCTGCTACTCTGCCTCAGTCCTGCTCCTGTGTGGGAGAGCCCTGTGAAGCTCCGGCTCCTGCTTTGCCTGGTCCAGCTTCGGCCATTGTGGCTATCAGGGGAATGAGCTAACAGATGGGGGACCTCTCGTCTCTCCCTCTCCCTGTAACTGCCTTTCAAATCAACTTTTAAAAAAGATTTATTTTTATTGGAAAGTCGGATATACAGAGAAGAGGAGAAACAGAGAGGAAGATCTTCCATCTACTGAATCACTCCCCAAGTGGCCACAATGGCCAGAACTGAGCCGACCTGAAGCCAGGAGCCTGGAGCCAGGAGTTTCTTTCAGGTCTCCCATGCAGGTGCAGGGTCCCAAGGCTTTGGGCTATCCTCAACTGCTTTCCCAGGCCATAAGCAGGCAGCTGAATGGGAAGTGGGGCAGTTGGGACACAAATCAGTGCCCATATGGGATCCTGGTAAATGCAAGGCGAGGACTCCAGCCACTAGGCTACTATATAGGCCTAAAAACCAGCATTCTTTTTTAAAGTTCTAAATGCATGTTTTATTCAAGAAGCAGTCATATCCACTTAAAAATCAGTTTAATCAAAGATGTACAGGTTAGGCATTGAGGCACAGTGAGCTAAGCCACAGCTGGAAAAGTCAGATTATGTGTTATTGGCATGCAGAGGATCAAGCCTGCCTTCCCTTCAGTTCTGAAGCAGCTTCCTGTCAGGGGTCTTGGGAGGCAGCAGATGTTGGCTCAGGTCCCAGCAGCCCTGCATGCCTGTGGGAGACCCTGGCTTCAGTATGGCTTTATTGTAGTTACTGAAGAAGGATGAATCCAGTATGGAATGCAGAAGAAACTTCGGGTTTTAAACAGATAGTACAATGTAAAATTAACCAATTTCAGTCAAATTTGTAGAAAGATTTCTAAATAGTTTCGCACAGAATCACTAAATTGTAATATATTTTTTAAAAATTTATTTTCATTGGAAAGGCAGATCTACAGAGAGAAGAAACAAAATCTTCCACCTGTTAGTTCACTCCCCAAATGGCTACAACTGGCAGAACTGAGCTGATTAGGAGCCAGGAGCCTTCTCCCTGTCTCCCATGTGGGTGTGGGGTCCCAAAGTAGTTGGGTCATCCTCTACTACTTTCCCAGGCTACAAGCAGAGAGCTGAATGGGAAGTGGAGCAGCCAGAGGGCAATACACGGCTTGCATCCATTAGTTCACTGCCCAAATAGGCACAATGGCCAGTGCTGGGCCAGGCTAAAGCCAGAAGGCAGGCACTTCTAGTCTTCCAGTTGGGTGCAGGGTGCCCAAGGCCTTCTCTCGCTACTTTCCGAGGCACATTATCAGGGAGCAGGTTCAGAAACAGAACAGCTGAAGCTTGAACCAATTCCCATGTGGGGTGCTAGTGCTGCAGGGTGAGGCTTCCAGTGCCACCAGAATACCCTCTACAAAATTTATTCAAAGCAAGGAAATAAACAGTATAGAGCCAAATAAAAAAGAAATAGCACCTAATAAACTGCATTTCTGATAGTTTTCCTCTCTGTGATAGTCTTAAATGTCAACTTGACTAGACCAAAGGTTGTCCAGATATTTGGTCAAACATCATTTTGGCTGTTTCTGAGAGATTGTTTTTTGGATGGGATTAACATTTTTTAAAAGATTTATTTATTTTGGGCCCGGCAGCGTGGCCTAGCGGCTAAAGTGCTCCCCTTGAACATGCCAGGATCCTATATGGGCGCCGGTTCTAATCCCAACAGCTCCACTTCCCATCCAGTTCCCTGCTTGTGGCCTGGGAAAGCAGTTGAGGATTGCCCAAAGCCTTGGGACACTGCACCCTCGTGGGAGACCCGGAAGAAGTTCCTGGTTCCCGGCTTCAGATCGGCACAGCACCAGCCGTTGTGGTCACTTGGGGAGTGAATCATTGGATGGAAGATCTTCCTCTCTGTCTCTCCTCTCTGTATATCTGACTTTGTAATAAAAATAAAAATAAATCTTTAAAAAAATATTTATTTTTTATTGGAAAGATGGAAATACAGAGAGGAGGAGAGAGAGAGGAAGATCTTCTATCCGATGGTTAATTCCCCAAGTCACTGTAGCGGCTGGAGCTGAGCCAATCAGGAGCCAGGAGCCAGGAGCTCTTCCTGGTCTCCCATGTAGGTGCAGGGTTCCAAGGCTTTGGGCGGTCCTAGACTGCATTCCCAGTCCACAAGCAGGGAGCTAGACGGGAAGCAGGGCCACTGGGATTAGATCTGGCGACCCTATGGGATCCCGGCACGTGCAAGGGGAGGGCTTTAACCACTACACTATGGCACTGGGCCCAGGATTAACATTTAAATGGGTAAGCTGGGTAAAGCCGACTGCCCTCCTTGGCGTAGGTGACCTTCGTCTGATTGGCTGAAGGCTGTAACACAATGAAAAGGCTGCTTCCATGCACACCCCTACACCACACACACACACACACACACACACACGTATGCATGCACGCATATACCCAGGCCTGCGAGAGAGATCTCCTGCGTGCCTGCCTCGAGCTGGGACATTGGTGCTTTCCTTCCTGTGGCTCCCAGCTGCAGCGTCTGCTCGGGTGGGAACCACACAGTTCTCCATCCCCAGCTTGTGACTCACCCCAGGAGTATGAAGCTTGTCTGCCTCCACAGTCGTGTGAGTCAGTTCCTTAGATTCTTTCACTTACTTGTGGTTATGCGTCCTATAGGTTCTGTTCCTGTGTAGTCACTTTATGACTAATCTTTTCCTATGCTTGGTATTAAAACATGGACATTTCATCTAAGTGTACATTACTGTGTATAAATGTATGAAATATATAGAAATATTTATTGACATTTTAGAAATCGAGGAGAAATTATAATCACTGCGCCTGGTGCAGTTGCCTAGTGACTAAAGTCCTTGACTTGCACACGCCAGTATCCCGTGTAGGTCCCGGCTGCTCTACTTCCCTTCCAGGTCCCTACCTTTGGCCTGGAGAAACAGGAGAGAATGGCCCAAAGCCTTGGAACCCTGCACCCACATGGGAGACCTGGACTCTTGGGCCACCTTCTTTTGCCCTCCCATGTGCTGTATCAGGGAGCAGGCTTAAAGGGGACAGCCGAGTGTTGATATGACTCAGTACTGTGTTACGGGATGCTGGCCCCACAAGCACTGTTTTAAACCGCTGTAATTCAGTGCCGGCAGCCCCCTATTGCCTGCTTGAAGCACCTTCCACTTTGATTCAGAGGAATCACTGGAACTTTTTTTTGTTAAAATATTATTTTTAGAGCTTCCTTAACCTTTATTTTTTCTTTAAGGAGTCTCACCTCGGAATCACATGAACTTTTTCAATTTTTTTGTGAGAACATTCTGGAAAGTTATGAGTTGATAGGTTACTTATGTTCAACCTAACCCTTCCTTATCATTATAAAATCTTCCAAGGATAACTCACCCTGGTGTTATGTTTACCTGCCTCGTCCGAATCAAGTTGGACTTGCAAGTAAAACTTGGTATTTTTGTTCTCTTCAGAGAACAGACGTAAAGCAAATGTTCTTTGGACAGATGGGATTAAACTTTCCAACATCCCTCTATGTAATGGTGCTTGATTAATTTTAAAATAATTCATTTTCTTTGGCCTTGTTTAACAATCTACAATCCTCTTTCTCCAATTTTTTTAAGGATTTTTTTTTGTTGTTGTTGGAAAGTCAGATATACAGAGAGGAGGAGAGACAGAGAGAAAGATCTTCTGTCCGCGGATTCACTCCCCACGTGGCTACAGTTTTCCATCCGTCTCTTACTCGATCCTCAGACTGGCGGTGCACGCCCTGCTTCCCTCTCCCGCAGGTAGGAAACAGGACATAACGTGAAAGCTCAGAGCTCACTAGGAATTGTAGCTCATGCAGAACACACTTCCTTTCCAGCCCTTTGATCTTTAAATATTTGTGCGAAAAGGGTCAGCCTGGAGCCAGATTTTCCAGTTTCTTTTTTCTTTTCTTTTTTTTTTTTTAAGATTTTATTTTTATTACAAAGTCAGATATACAGAGAGGAGGAGAGACAGAGAGGAAGATCTTCCGTCCGATGATTCACTCCCCAAGTGAGCCACAACAGGCCGGTGCGCGCCGATCCGAAGCCGGGAACCAGGAACCTCTTCAGGGTCTCCCACGCGGGTGCAGGGTCCCAATGCATTGGGCCATCCTCAACTGCTTTCCCAGGCCACAAGCAGGGAGCTGGATGGGAAGTGGAGCTGCTGGGATTAGAACCGGCGCCCATATGGGATCCTGGAGGGTTCAAGGCGAGGACTTTAGCCGCTAGGCCACGCGGCCGGGCCCCCAGATTTTCCAGTTTCTAAACTCTGCCTCATGACTGAACTGAGACCTTCAGCAAATTATTTCACTCCTTAGCCACAAGCCTGAGAATCTGAGACTATTAAAAGCCTACTTCGCTGGGTTGTAATAAGCATGGAATGTTGATAAATGTACGTGCATACAAGTGTGAGTTTACATGTGTATGTGGCTGTAAGTCCTTCAGTTTCCCAGTTCTGTCCTTTCCCAGGGTCTGGGAGCAGTGACTGTACATAACACGAAGACATTCCTTCTCGGTCACATGCTCCCATACAAAGAACTAAGCCGAGCCCTGGTTCTGAGGGGCTCCCTTGATGCAGAGAACCAAGACTTCCTATGTAAAAGCTAGTTCTAGGACTGTGACAGGGAAAATACAAGATGAGCCACGATAGTTGTTTTATGCTGTGACAAAGATCCTAAGAATCTTTTACCAAGTCTGTCATGATGTGAACAGCAAAATAAAAAACGAAAGCAAAATCATAATGACCTAGTGAGCAAAGAACAAGAGCACAATGACATAGGTGAATGTAAACACGGATTAAATCAGCAGCGGGACGATGTGAGAGTGCGCAGGTGGACGTGCGTAGCAGATGCAGGAAGTGGCTAGCAGTTGGCGAATTTGGGCCAGAAGCATCTAGGAACCCTTTGTGCTATTAGTACTTTTCTCTCTGAAATTAATACAAAACAAAACATTAAAAGTTTTAAAGATAGATGTAAAAGAACTAAGCATAGTGCCTGGGACCTAAAAGGAGTTGGTGTTTATTTGTTCTGAGAATGTAGGACGATTAGGTTAGGGAGAGATTAGAAGGTGAGGCTGAAGAACGTGCAGAAAGGCCGCAGTGTGGCTGGGTTGGCTGGAGTCGTAGAACTTGGGGTGGTTTGTATTAATTTCCATTGTAGCCTGGGTATTTTTTACTTTGAAAAACATCTAAAAACATGATATTAAAGTGGAAAGGAAAAAAAATAAAATGGAAAGGAAAAAAAGCATAGCTTTTCTTTTTTTAAAGGAATGGAAAGAATTTTGTAGGCACATTATAAGCACACCATCTGGTTAACTCAAGAGAAATCCTAAGAACTTAGGTTTCACATATTTTATCAGCCATGTATGGTTTAAGATAAACTTCTCTAAGCTAAAAATATAGAGCTGTTTGTTCTACTGCTCATAAATTAGTTGAAAATGTCACTCAATTACATTGCTTAAAGATTACATGTTTCTTCTCCGATGTTTAGAATCCGTTGTATCAAATACCACATGATACTCCATAAATATGTTCAGGTTTGCATTATCTGTCCAGAGCAGTTTAGATTTGAGTTTGTCACCTAAGAAATAGCAAAAACAGCAGTACTATCTCTGAAATTAATTTTAATTGCTTAAAAATTAGTAACACTCAGTGATCTTCAAGGAGGGGTGGTTTTTTCCCCGGGGAACATTTCACAGTGTCTGAAGACCTCTGCAGGGGTGGCAGGTGGAGGGAGATGCTGCCGTCACCTGATGCTGGAAACCAGGAATACTGCCAAGTTGCTTCCAGGGCACAGGGCAGCACCCCACAGCAACATGACTGGTCCAAAATGCCCAAGCTAAAAAAAAAAAAAAATGTACTTTTTAAAAAAAAAAATTGAAGCATTTGAAGAGCTAGTTAGGGATAGGATGTGTCTAGTCCCGTGTTTACAGAATGTTCCCAACTTCCTACTGCTGGTATGTAATATGTGTTCAGTATGTAGGCACTTAATCAATGAAAAATTAGCACTGCACTTATATGTTGAATGTTTTTGTGTTTTCTTCCTTCATTAACTGCTATGCTAAAACTGGACCTGGTGACATCTGTACCATCAGCATGTTCCCCCTTGTCTCAAAATTTGGCAAAGGGAAGACCTAGAAATAGATTTTTATCTAAATGTACAGACAAACTAGGTTATGGGAAAATGGAGAAAAATATTTAAATGAGAACTGATTTTTTTTTCTTTTTTTACTTAGGAGGTCCTTTATTCCAGCAAGAACAGTTTTTTGTGTGGCTTTTAGTACAATGAAGAGATTTCTAATGTAGTACAGATACTTACTAGGAAATCTCATTTTTTTAATCAAATGGTATGGGAAATATGGATAGGAGGAATTTAATTCTGTAAGGATGCACATGTTGTACAGGTCCTGAAAGCTTTTCGGGCCACAGCTGCCCGTCCTGACATACTCTGGCGGATGGAGCTCTTCCCTGCCTCCCTGCTCGCAGCAGATGGTGGGGCAAGACGTGTCCTTGCTCTGCTCTGCAGCTGCTGCGGCTGGAAGGGACACACATGGCTCGTGTTAAATGAAGAAGCTAAAAAACACTGAGAACTGGTGAGACTGTTCCACCACTCTTTACCTTGAGTTCTTTCTGAGAAAGGAACTGCCCACTAAACTGGCAGCTAGTGCGTGCCTGGGCAGCAGCAGGTTCGGTTCAGGGACTTGGGTCTTTGAGGCTTCCATGCTGCTGGCTTCAGTCTAACTCAGTGTCAGGTGTCGTAGGAATTCACGAAGTGAGCCAGCAGGTAGAAGAACTGTTTCTTTGCCTTTCCAATTAAAAATGATAATAATAATAATAATTTTAGAGCGAAACAGGTGCCGCTTGCCATATGAGAGTGCATGCATTTGAATCACAGCTCCACTTGCAATCCCACCCTCCTGCTGATGGGCCTACTGGGGGCAGGATGTAACAGTCCAGGTGTTTGAGTCCCTGCCTCTCACCTGGTGGAAGCATTTGTGCAGTTAATCGGTGGATGGAAGCTATCTCTCTCTCTCGCTCTGTCTCTGCTTTTCCAATAAAATTAATTAGTTAGAAACTTAACAATTATTTAAGGAAAAAGAAAGAGCAGGGGAGATTGTGACATTGTAGCTCAGTAGGTTAAACCACTACCTACAACAGCAGCATCCCGTGAGTACCGGTTTGAGTCCCAGCTGTTCCACCCTGATCTGTTTCCCTGTTAAAGTAACTGGAAAAGC
This sequence comes from Ochotona princeps, assembly GCF_030435755.1. Lineage (NCBI taxonomy): Eukaryota > Metazoa > Chordata > Mammalia > Lagomorpha > Ochotonidae > Ochotona > Ochotona princeps. The sequence goes on along the minus strand of NC_080839.1, from coordinate 59,399,880 downwards.
AGCAAAAGGTGGTCCTGGAGCCTGGGTCGCTGCCGCCCACATGGGAGACCTGGGTCGAGTTCCAGGAGGCTGTCTTTGGCCTAGTCCGGTTCCTGCTGCTCTGAGGCCGTTTGGAGAATAAACCAACAGATGGAAAATCGCTCTCTTTCTCTTTCTGTGTCTTTATCTTTCTGTAACTCTGCTTAGCAAGTGAACAAGATAAATCTTCAGAAAAAGTATCAACTTTTAAAGAAAATTATCAAATTTTTATCACATATTTGCTTATGATGATTTTTTAATTATCTACTATATTCTAAAATATTCTGCAGCTGGGAGACATCCCACTCACAATTGATATGATAGAACTTAAAAATCACTTTTGCCTATTTTCATTCCAACTTGGCTCTTTTATTTCTATTAGCTGTTTTAAACACTAATAGTTTGGGCCCGGTGCAGTAGCCTAGAGGCTAAAGTCCTCACCTTGAACACGCCAGGATCCCTTGTGGGTGCTGGTTATAATCCTGGCAGCCCCACTTCCCATCCAGCTCCCTGCTTGTGGCCTGGGAAAGCAGCCAAGGATGGCCAAAAGCTTGGGACCCTGCACCCACATGGAAACACTGATGAGGCTCCTGGCTCCTGGCTTTGGATCAGTGCAGTTCCAGCTATTGCAGCCGCTTGGGGAGTGAATCAATGACAGAAGATCTTCCTCTCTGTCTCTCCACCTCTCTGTATATCTGACTTTGCAATAAAAATAAATAAATCTTTTTAAAAAGTGCGCAAAGTTAAAAATTTGGCCTGTCTGGCAAGACTTACAATGCAGTGACACTGCCCCCACCTCATGCTGTTCCTCCCCTGCTCCTCACCCCCGAACCACTTCTCGGGGCAACTCATTGTATTTTTGTTTTCCAGGTGCTTATTCTCAATTGTGAATAATATGTCTGTGTTAATATTTCTCCATCCATCAATTTTAGACAAGTATTTACTCCTACCTTTGAAAGGTAAGGATTTAACTACTTAAACCACTCTTCCTCTCTCTCTCTCTCTCTCTCTCTCTCTCTCTCTCTCTCTCTCTCTCTCTCTTTCTCTTTTAATTTGAGATGCAGAGAGAACTCCCATTGTCTGTTTCAGCCCGGATACTCGTGGACCACAGCTGTGAGACGGGAGCTCAGGCCAGGTGTGCTGTGTGGGGACCCCAGCCCAGTCACTTGAGTAATTTGACTTACCTTCCAGTCTGCAGCAGCGACAAGCGGAAGCAGAAATCTGAAGCCAAAGCTAGGAATCCAGTCATGGGTGTTCTGAAATGGGATGCAGGCATCCTAGCTGGAGTCTTAACTGCTGGACCTCCTCTTGCCCTCTTCTCATTTTAAATAGCTGTGCTGTTTTTATTGTATTGGAAGTCTTCATGGTCTACAGTGAAACTAGTATGAAGTAGCCTCCTGTTTGTACTCATTGACTCGAACAGCTCTTGTCTCCCTGCCCTCTTCTATTTCCACCCAACCTCTCTCAGCTTCACTTTCCCTTTCTGCCCTTTCACTGGATCACATGGGGGTTAATGACGACTGCACCTTGTTCTGGAACTAAAAATAAATGTTCAGTGTTTTGTCTATGACTGGTCCGAACCTTTGAACAGCAGTAAACAGCACCTGCCAGTGTTCCTCAGCAGGGCGCTGCCTCCCTCCCTCTCCACCTTGCCACTGCTCAGCCACCTGAGAGAAGGCCCCGTCCCTTCAGTTGCTCAAAATCAAGCCAGATTGTAGTTGGCCTCATTTGTGGGCCATGGTTCCTGGTTTTCATGTGTGTGTGTGTGTGTTTTATTTCCTTTGCCTGTAATTTCCAGCTGCTTTCCTGATTAAAAAACAACAACAACAACAACTCTGTATCAAGCTGTAGCAGGAAATAAATTCCATTCTCATTCCAAATATTTGCTCTTCAGAGGCTACTGGCTTTTGTTCTGTGAAATGGGTTTGTTCTTTGCCAGAACTCTTTTACAGAAACCTGTGTCTTCATCGTTATTGATTTTTGCCAGAATACACCACTTTTCTTTTTTTAAAAAAGATTTATTTATTTTATTACAGAGTCAGATATACAGAGAGGAGAGACAGAGGAAGATCTTCCGTCCGATGATTTACTCCCCAAGTGAGCCGCAACGGCCGGTGCTGCACCGATCCGAAGCCGGGAACGTGGAACCTCTTTCGGGTCTCCCACGTAGGTGCAGGGTCCCAAAGCTTTGGGCCGTCCTCGACTGCTTTCCCAGGCCACAAGCAGGGAGCTGGATGGGAAGTGGAGCTGCCGGGATTAGAACCAGCGCCCATATGGGATCCCAGGGCGTTCAAGGGGAGGACTTTAGCCGCTAGGCCACGCCGACGGGCCCGGAATACATCACTTTTCACAAGAATTTCTTATTACCTAATTTAGAACATGTCCTTGTTTCTCCTTTCTGAAAAAAAGAAGTTTGATACACATTCCTCTGAATTCATTCTACTTTAGATGTTCTTCCCTTTTGAAATTGTCTTCCTAGGTTTCCTGCAAGAAAACAAGCAGTATTCTTTTAAGAGCAAGAGTATTCTCAGTTTTATAGTCTAGAGCAACCTTTGTTTCTGTGGTGGAATAATCCAGATACTATGGATAAACCTAATATGTATTTTGTAGGATAGAAGTTTCCAACATCTATAGTGTACAACTGAGAATTGGACTTGATAGTGTCTGATTGCTGGATTTTAACAACGTTGCAGTACAAATTAAGTTAATGTAAGATGTAGTTACAGTGTTTGTAGCTGCCTTAAGAGAAGACCCAAATTGGGCCCGGTATGGTGGCCTAGCAGCTAAAGTCCTCTTCTTGAATGTGCCAGGATCTCATATGGGTGCCGGTTCTAATCCCGGCAGCTCCACTTCTCATCTAACTCCCTGATTATGGCCTGGCAGCATTGGAGGATGGCCCAAAGCCTTGGGGCCCTGCACCCGCGTGGGAGACCTGGAGGAAAGTTCCTGGCTCCTGGCTTCAGATCAACGCAGCACCAGCCTTTGTGGTCACTTAGGGAGTGAATCATCGGACAGAAGATCTTCCTCTCTGTCTCTCCTCCTCTCTGTATATCTGACTTTGCAATAAAAATAAATAAATCCTTTAAAAAACGAGAGAGAGAAGACCCAAATTACAATACATTTTTTTTTTAAATAGGGATAAGGCAAACTTTCATTTTCCTTTAAAAATTTAAGTATATTTTCATATTTAGTACTGGTTTAAAAATTCTATTTCTTAGAGTGTTTAGTTAATTTTTCTAAGTGTTGCTTAGAATAGGATTGACGTGGAGTCTGAGACTGAAGCCTGGAGAGTTAGGCTTTCTAAAGGTACTTATAGGGGCTAAGATGGTGGCTCAACTGGCTAATCCTTCACCAAGTGGCACCAGCATCCAATATGGACACATTAGGTCACCTTCATGCAGTGACTCCCATCTGGATACCCCTCGCTATTACTTACCTGCTCAAAACGCCCTACCAGGGGCTGTGTTCCTGTCCTGGCTGCTCCACTTGGGATACAGCTCCCTGCTTATGGATGGAATGGCAGGGCAGCAGAGGATGGCTACAGTCCTTGGGCACCTAAACTCACATGGGAGGCCCAGAGGAGGCTCCTGGCTCTTAGCTTAAGATCGGCTCAGCTTCAGCCATTGCAGCCATTTGGCGAGTGAACCCGTGGATGGAAGATTTCTCTTTCCATCTTTTCTTTTCTCTTTGAATCTTTCAAATAAAAATGAATAAATGTATATATTTTTAATTTCTCTGTAATCACAGAAGCCTTTTCTATAGTTAGATGTCAGCTAATGCAACTGATCAAACCTAAACCATCTGAAGGAAGGTTTGAATAGACAAAATCCAAGTCGTAGCATCAGTGAGAAACTAGAATCTAAAACCAGGATTGGATCATGATAGTTCCCAGAGCTGGAGAGTGAAGAGTCTCAGTAAAAGGAAGGTGAGATGTTCCAGCTGCAAATTACAGAACTGCTCAGCTGAGCACACAACACACTCACAGGCAGAGCTGATCCCTCAAAACATCTACTATCCACTAGGAAACAGTCAAGCGGTGATCACCACTGAGGTTGGCCAGGGCTCTGGAACGGAGGCCTGGAGTTCCTGGTAGGGCTTTCTGAGTGGATGAATTGTAGCAAGGGGTGGCCAGGTGGGGAAAGCTGTATAGAGGTACCCTTATGTGTCCAGGATAGTGAATGTTGCGCTTAACTATTTTTGCAATCATCCTAGCATGCCTTGGCTCTTGTGTTCGGGTTTGTAGCCTGGAGCCCTTGCAGAGATCTGGGATCCAATAATGTTTTAACTTAACATCTAAAATATTACGTGAAAGTCCATTCTTCAGTAACTGAGTCACAAAGGTGGACACACAGCTCCTGAGGTGAGTTTATGCCAGACTGAGAATCTGAGAATGCAAGTCAGGTCAGTACAAGCACCAAAGCCCAGGGCTCTAAATTCGAGCTCTTTGAATCTTATCAGCTTGGAGTCGGGGTTGGAATTAGAGTGCTGGATATCCACTGAGTGGGTCACAAGGGGAACCTGAACTTGAATGAGGGGTAGGTAGGAAAAAACAAAACCAAGATCCAAGTGTTATTTATTTGAGAGGTAAGCAGGATAAGCTGCACTCCAGTGGTTCACTCCCCAAATGCCTGCATCAGCCAAGTGACTGAAGCTGGGGGGCAGGAACTCTCTCTGAGTCTCCCCATATGGGTGACAGGAATTTAGCAGCTTGAGCCCTCACTAAGGCCTCTCCAGCTCCACCTTAACAAGAAACTGGAACCAGGGATTGAATCCAGGTGTTTCCATGGGGGGACGAGGAGTCCTCACTGGTTTTCTAACCACAGAGGGCACATTCCCACCACAGAATGTGGCACTATATAATTTTCTCTGGAATTGTGCTGGTAGGGTTTGGTACAGAAAACAGAAACCATTAGAAGAGTTTTAAAGTGGATGAATAGGGCCTGGTGCCATGGCCTAGCGGTTAAGGTCCTCGCCTTGAACACCCCGGGATCCCATATGGGCACTGGTTGTAATCCCTGCAGTTCCACTACCCATCCAGCTCCATGCTTGTGGCCTGGGAAAGCAGTTGAGGACGGCCCAAGGCTTTGGGACCCTGCACCCGCGTGGGAGACCCAGAAGAAGTTCCTGGTTCCCAGCTTTTGATCGGCGTGCACAGGCCATTGCGGTCACTTGGGGAGTGAATCATCTGGTGGAAGATCTTCCTCTCTGTCTCTCCTCCTCTCTGTATATCTGACTTTGTAATAAAAATAAATAAATCTTTAAAAAAAATGAAATAAAGTGGATGAATGGACTGAGCCAGAAGGGTGCAGATTAGCCAGGATAGGCAGCAGCACTAGGTTGTGAGTGCTAGAATTGGGTATAAGTCATGTCACGCTGGATCACAGTACTCCTTGGCAGGCACAAGATCCAGAGGAAATGTGGGGACTCCCCTGCTAGACTATACCTACTGCTGGTGGGCACAAGAACCAGGGCTGGAGGCGGGCCAGGATGGATAAGATGGGGTACACATGAGTCAGGTCTTGGGGGGTGGATCAGGCTGAGCTAAACTGCACCACCCATGGGTGTGCACAAGAGCTAGAAGGGTTGCTGATTGGGCCAGGCTAGGCTGCAGCAGGGGCTGATATGTGTGAGAACTAGGGCTGGGAGCAGGCCAAGGCACCTGGCAATATGCATTAAGACTCCATCTGTGTCAGACTAGCTGGGCTGGGCCATAGCACTTACTGGTTTCACATATATGTGAGGCTAAGGCAGAATTGACTAGGCAGCTGCATCTAATGGTATGTACATTGATGCAAGTGACGGATCAAACCTGACCCTAGCTAGTGCACAGAAGAGCCAAATCAGAGGTCCCTCCAGGCAAAGTTTGTTCGGGGACTCCCCAATCGACTGTTGGACTCGGACCAATACCGCACTGGATAGTCATAGGATGTGTGGTCAGACCTTGGAATGTATGTGTCAGGATTGGGCCTCCTCAGCTGCTGATGCCCGTGCAATGGACAGCATGCCCAGATGCATACAGGGAACATTGACAACCAGCTCATCTGGGCCAGTTGGGTATGTCAACTACTTCATTTAAGAACAGAACAGATTGGACAATTTTGGCCAAGCTTTGCAGCATGTTCCTGGGTCTTTGGATGCACTAAAGTGGACTTTGTTAACCGAAAGGCCTTGGAAAGATCTGAACCCTGGAGCAATGAAACCAACGACTTCTCAAAACTATCAAAAGCACTCAAGTAACACCGTTGGAATACTTTTTCCAATGGTGAGGTCTCTAGGGTGTCATCAAAGGAGCATTGTGGGGAGTGGGGTGCTAAAACCACTGCTGGGACTGGGAGGGGCCGTTGCAAGATGGCGGCTGGCCCAGGGCCAGGAGGTGGAGCTGGTCTTGCCAGCAGGTAAACAGGATAGGCTAGTTACCCCGCTGCGATTGCTGGCCTATCAGATAGCGCCAAGTGGACCCACAGGGAGAAGTGATTGGTGGAGAACTATATAAAAGTAGCGGGTAAAAGCTAGTGGGAGGGGCCCGGCAGCGTGGCCTAGCGGCTAAATTCCTCCCATTGAACGCCCCGGGATCCCATATGGGCGCCGGTTCTAATCCCGGCAGCTCCACTTCCCATCCAGCTCCCTGCTTGTGGCCTGGGAAAGCAGTCAAGGACGGCCCAATGCATTGGGACCCTGCACCTGCGTGGGAGACCTGGAGGAGGTTCCTGGTTCCCGGCTTCGGATCGGCGCGCACCGGCCCGTTGCGGCTCACTTGGGGAGTGAGTCATCGGACGGAAGATCTTCCTCTCTATCTCTCTCTGTATATCTGACTTTGTAATAAAATAAATAAATCTTTAAAAAAAAAAAAGCTAGTGGGAGAACAGACGGACGAAGACGGACACAGGACGGACAGACAGACGGAACAGACAATGACGTGGAGACAGACTGGGGGCGACGAGGAGACTGGGGGGCAACGAGGAGGAAGACTGGGGAATGAAGCAGAGAGTATGGGAAGAAATGTCGAAAGAAGGGTGGCGGAAAACGGGAGGAAGGGTGGCGGAAGAAGCGGAGAGGAAAGCTTAGACCTGTGGGTACAGGAGCAGTGGAGAGAAGGTTTTAAACCGCTTTTGGCAGTGAAGGATCCGGTTGCAAGCTTTTCCCAGACCCCCAAGAGTCTGCCTTGGCGTTTTTAGTGTCGCCGGCTGCTGGGCGGCGGCCACAGACCATCCCTCATCCCTGGGGGATGATGTAGTTTGACAGCAAGGAGAGACCCCCTCTGCCTCCTCTCCTGGGGACACATTTGTCCCACCCACCTTCCTCATACCTGACCCTCCCTCTCAAGTATGTAAACAATATTAAAAATAAAATTTTAAAAAGACATAAAAAAAAAAAACCCTGAAGGGGTTTATTGTAGAGATCTGTGTTGCTTAGAAAATTTATAAAAGGGTAGAATAAGTAGATTCTAGGCTGGGCCTTAGCAGTGACTCTAGAACAATAAAAAAATGACTCATTGGAGGAGCTGCCTCTGAGGCCACTAATTAAAATGAATGTGTTCAAGATCATTGTATCTTGGTTACACTCCAGGATTCAGGAATCCAATATGGCTCCTGTTGCCACTACAACACCACCCAGCCCAAGGAAGCTGGAGAAGGAACACCAAAAGAGGTACCATCCAGCCAAACAAAACAAATCAACATACAAGCCAAACAAAACCTCCAAGCCCTCACGTTTCTACAACCTGCCTGCTACAGAAAAATAAGCAGAAGAGGAATGAAAATCACTCTGATCTTACTTCTGCCTTCCAAATCTCACTCACATGTATCTGGTTGGTGAAGGTCACTCCAGGATCCCCAGAGCTGTCCCAGCTAAGGAGGACTGAATTTTATTGCTCTCTGGCAATATACAAAGATCCCCTGGGTTGGGATGGGTGCGGATTCCAGTAGAGAGAACCAATCCTCATTTACCCACTGAAATAACAGACCAGTTTTCCTTTTTATTGTCATTTTTAAAGTATTATTTGAAACAGAAAGCAGAGATCTGGATTTCTCTTGTGGGTGGCAGGGAGCCAAGTAGTTGAGTCACCACCTGTTGCATCCCAGGGTGCAAATTGACAGGAAAGCAGACGAGCATGTGGAGCTGACGCCTGTGCACAGGAACTCCGACATGGGTCATGGGCGTCGCATCCGGTGGCCATCCCACCGCCGCCAAGGCCTACTTCCGAACTCTTTTCAGAATGTCTTAGCTGGGCTGCTGTTCTCCATTTGTTGGTCACCATGCCAACTCAGGCCAGAGCCTGTGATCTCCTAAGACCTGCTCCAGCCTGCTTTGACACTTCCCCTACCTGAACATGTGTCCTTTGGCTCCTGTCACTCAGGTGTTAGCACCCTGGTCATGTTCTCTTAAGCAGCTCACTCCTGGACACCAGACGAGATTGTTTCTTTCACTTCCTTAATTGTACTTCACATACCCTAAAATCACTTATTTATACCTGCTAGGAGCTCTGGGTCTACAAACATGTCTGAATCCTGGCTTTCAGTTCTTTGGAGTGTGTACCAGGAGTGGAATTGTAAGATCACATGGCAATTTTATTTTTAATGTTTTCAGGGACCAGTATTGCGGTTTAGCATGTTAATCCACCTTCCCACATCACAGTGCAGGTTCTAGTCCTGGTGCTACTCAGCTTCCTATCCAGTATTCCCTCTTATGCACAGGGAAGGTGGTGGATGATGGCCCAAATCTCCTATTCACTTAGACTCAGATGAATGTCCTGGCTCTTGGGCCAGATGTGACTGTTGAGGCCATCTGGAGATTGATCCAGCAGCAGGTGAAGATCAGTGTCCGTGTATTGTATGTGTGTGTGCGCCCATCAGGGCTGGGCCAGGGTGAAGCCAGAAGTTTACAGTGTAGACCATGTGGCTTCCTGCGCCATCGTCATCAGTTTTCTTGAGGGGTATACGTTAGCAAGAAGCTGGCTAAATAGCTGAGGAGCCAAGACACAAACCAGGCACTTTGATAAGGAGATGAAGATGTCCTGGTTGGTGACAACTGCTCTGCCACCTTCCTGACACAGTGAATTACTGATATATTTATATATTGGCCCAATAGAAGAAATTCCTAGGATACTGCCTTTTCCATTAAAAATAACTTCTTTTCTTTTTTTTTCCTTCGGGACGAATTTGCCTGTAAACTTCAACAGAGAGATTAATTAATGTGGGCACTAGGGTGATGATTTCTAATTTATTTTGAGTTTGGGAATTAATGCTCATTGACTGTTGAAAAGGCTAATCAATCCTCATGATCCTCTAGCATCTGTTCAGTGCAGTGTACACATGCAGCTCAACTGTGTGTGTGTGTGTGTGTGTATGTGTGCACATGCACATGTGTGTGCCTTGGTGAGCTTTCCTGGTGTGGTCTCAGTGTACCATGGTGTGGCCTCTGCTGCCTTGTTAGTGTTTCTTGGCTCTTCAGGGGTAATGTTTGATCTGTAACTCCAAGCTTAGTTATGCCTCACCATCACCATCCCTCCCCTCAGCTGCATAGCTCCATGTGCAGCTTTTTCCCGCTTAGCCCTCCCTCTGTCGGTCAAGGAGACAGCTCCAGGGCAGCTTTAGGCCTCAGCTTCTGCAGTGGTTGTTCCAACCATCTGACTCCTAATGGTGTTACACCAGGTGGATGGGGCATAGTGGCTTAGAAATGACTTTTTCCTGTCCTTTATTTCCTCTTGTCTGGTTGCAGGTACTTTACTATTTCCATAACTTTCTGTGCTTCACTGAACAAGAATGGTGAGTTTGAATGTCTTTGACTTAGCAGGAAAGCATCCAGTCCACTGCTTTCGGTATAATGTTGGCTGTAAGGTTTTTTGTTTTAGTTTTTTTTTTCAATTTTTATTGGAAAGCAGATTTAACAGAGGAGAGACAAAGAGAAAGATATTCCATCTGCTGGTTCATTCCCCAAGTGGCCACAACAGCCAGATATGAGCCCATCTGAAGCCAGGAGCCACGAGCCTTTTCTGGGTCTCCCAGTTGGGTGCAGGATTCCAAGGCTTTGGGCTGTCCTCGACTGCTTTCCCAGGCCACAGGCAGGGAGCTGGAAGCAGTAGAGGCAGTTGGAACACAAATTGGCGCTCATGTAGGATCCCAGTGTGTGCAGGGAGAAGATTTAGCCATGGAACCATCGCACCAGGCCCAGCTGTTTTTTGATAATGATTTTTTATGAAGTCAAGGGTTTTTCCTTTTATTTTTAATTCATTGAGAGTTGTTTTCTTTCCGCCCATGTAAGAGTGTTGGATTTTGTCAAATGTTTTCCTGCACCCATCAGACCTGCTTTTTGAGTTCAAATTTCTGAGTCTAGCAAATTCCTCATTTCATAGTGATTGTCACGGTGAAGGAATTTCTGCTTTCTTTAGGTAATCGCCAACTGTACCCCAAATGGTTCATCTGGAGGCCTTCAACACAGACCAGTACATGTCTCAGTGGCGGCTACTTGCTGGCAGCAGTATGCAGAAAGACATCAGCAACGTAGTGGATAACGAACTTCAAGTCCGGCTTGACTTTCATTTCAATTTTGTTTTCACTGTCACTTCCATTCAAGGTTCTGAACCTCTGCACTGCCATCTCCAAGGTCCCAGGAAGACAGTCATCAGCGACTAGTTAGATGACAGTGTTCTTCACAATACCTGTGCAGGATTCTGTGCGTCTGGGAGCTTGTGAGCTATTGGCTAAAGGAGGAAAAATAGGATTCTTTATAAGAGATCTTAGAGTTTTTGAAATGTTAGCATGTATTATAAATGTCCCAAGAGGGGAAATATAGGGGGAGTTGTTTCCCAGATTTATTTGATGATCAAAATATTTTCAGAGCCTCTTCCAGGTAAAATGCTTTGGAAAATGTTATTCCACTTGTGAACACAATCTAAACTTACATTTTTCCAATCAAAAAAAAAAAAAAAGCAACACAAACTAACTGAAAGTGTAGTGAAATAACTCAAGTTTTATAGTGTGGCATTAAAGTACAATTGAATTTAGTGTCCAGGTCTAGTATGTTTTCCCTCTCAGTATGATGGGAGGCTTGATTTATGCTAAGGACTATTTCAGAGAGAGTTTTTTTTACCTTCTGGTTTACTCCCCAGATGGCTGCAGTGGCTGGGCCTGGTGCTGCAGCTGCGCCAAGCCTGAGCCAGTAGCCTGAAACACTTTCCTGGCCTTCAACATGGGTGACAGAGATGAAAGGAACTGGGCTTTCCCACATGCATTAGCAGGGTGCTGGACAGGAAGTGGAGCACCCGGGACTTGAACTAGTACTCTGCTATGGGATATATGGGATGACTGGAATCACAAGTGGCTCCTAAACCTGCTGCTCCACAAGAGGCCCCCTGATTTTTTATATATATATATATATATAAAAGATTTATTTATTTTTGTTGGAAAGTCAGATGTACAGAGAGAAGGACATTCAGAGAGAAAGATCTTCTGTCTGCTGAATCACTCCCAAATTGGCCTCAACAGTTGGAGTTGAGCCGATCCAAAGCCAGAAGCCAGGAGCTTCTTCCGGGTCTCCCACGCAGGTGCAGGGTCCCAAGACTTTGGGCCGTCCTCGACTGCTTTCCCAGGCCACAAGTAGGGAGCTGGATGGGAAGTGGGGCTGCCAGGATTAGAACTGGCACCCATAGCGGATCCAGGTGTGTGCAAGGTGAAGCCTTTAGCCGCAAGGCTACTGCACCAGGGCCAAGATAATTTCTTCAGAGGTGTAATTTTTTCAGAGGTAATGAGAGAGAGACGGTGATGGGGACAGAGGGAAAGGTAGAGAAGGGACAGAGAGAAGCATAAGCGCTCCCACCTGTTGGCTCAACCCGCAAATCTCTGAGACAGGAACTCACTTGATCTTAGCCAAAAGGCCGAGAAGCGATGCGACAGGAACTCAATCCAGGCAGTCTGTTGATGACAGGAATCCAATGATTTGAGCCTTCACTGCTGCCTCGCAGGGTGCATATTAGCAGTCAGCTGGAAGAACGAGTGGAGCCAGATTTACGAAGGCCCTGCAGCCTGTGATACTGGCGTCCTGAGCTGAACCTGAACTGTTGTCAAATGCCCCTGCCATAGACTTATATGCATATATATTCTATGTATATATATCGAGTGAGCTTCTGATCGACTCTTCGACTCTCCCACTGCCTGCAATGCGACAGTGATTAGAGTAAGAATTTCTATCTTTATTTCAATAGGAGAGGAAGACGGCAAGAGGGAGAAAGGGAGAGCTCTTCCCTCTTCTAGTTCACTACCCAGATCCTGCAACAGCTGGGGTAGGTGTGCCCCAGGCCAGGGATCTAGAACCCCACTCTGGGTCTTCCACATGGGCGGCGTGGACAGGTGCCTGAGCTGTCACATGCTATCCGCTAGGAAGTGTAAGCCGGAAGCTGGAATCGTGGGCCGAGCTGGGCCTGGAGCCGGAGCATGCAGCCTCAAAGGCCTTTCCAAAACATACAGTTCTGCATTGTCATTACTTTGCGGGAAGCTACACATGCTAAAACGACCTGAAACATACATGTATTATACATGTCAGATCCCTGCTTTTGATGTACTACATTGATGTAACATGTAGCTATTGAAGGAAATGGGGTGCAGGTCAAGCTGGACCTTCCGGAACAATCTTGGAGGAGTGCCGGTCAGGTATTTGAGAGCACCAAACCTGCAACTGAGTTAAACAAAATTTTTTTTAATGTGCTTTACGGAGTATAGTCCTTTTTAGTCCTCTAACACACACACACACACACAGAGTTTTATGTAACTCGAACGATGTGGAACGTGGAGAGAAAAAGAATGCTTCGAACACCTTATCTCTGGCACTTGTGTTCAATAGAAAGATCTGGGGAGAGGGAAAGGGCAGGCGCTGTTAAGTGGCTCAAGCTTCGGAAGGTTGTTGAGTTCCTTCAAATCCAAACCCAGAGGCTTCGCAGGCCGTTGATCCTCGGGGTCCTGACTCCGAAGTCCCTTTCCGGCCTCGGCGGGCAGCTGCCCCGCGCGGGCTGGGAACGGTCGGGCGCAGCTGGAACCGCTGTAAAGGTCCTCCGGGCGCACCCAGTCCGGCCGCCGCAGCCGGAGTCCCGCCCAGCGGAAACACAGGGCGTCCCACCCTCGCCTCGCCCCATCCCCGCGCTCGAGGGGCGCCGTGGAACTCCGGCCACTCCCTGGGCTCGCAGGAAGGAAAGTGGGACGTTGCCGCGGCGGAGCTGACCCGGCCGGCGGCGCGTGGCAGGCTCGCGCCCTCCCGCGCATGCTCCGCCCGCCCGCCTCCGCGCCCCGCCCCCTGCGCCCCGGCTCGCCCCCGCCCTCGCGCGCTCGGGCCCCTCCGGCCTGGCGGCCGACGTTCCGCGTGCGTGCGGGCGCCTGACTTCACTTCCGGCTAACGCGCTCCGCTTGCCCCCTGGCCCCGGATGGTGACTGGCGGTGGTGCTGCACCTCCCGGGACTGTCACTGAGCCGCTTCCCAGTGTGATTGTGCTGAGCGCAGGCCGGAAGATGGCGGCTGCGGCTGCGGCGGCCTCAGGCCCGGGCTGCTCCTCGGCGGCGGGAGCGGCCGGGGTCTCTGAGTGGCTGGTGCTGCGAGACGGCTGCATGCGCTGCGACGCCGACGGGCTGCACAGCCTCTCCTACCACCCGGCGCTCAACGCCATCCTGGCCGTCACCAGCCGCGGGACCATCAAAGTCATCGACGGCACCTCAGGGGCCACCCTGCAGGCCTCGGCGCTCAGCGGTGAGAGTGCCGCACGGCGGGCGGGGGCTGAGGCGGCCGCGGGAGCCGCCGGGGGAGCTGAGGGGCTCGGGTCGGAGGGGCAGGCAGGCCCGGAAGCTCCCGGAGGGGTGGATGCTAGGTGCAGCCGGGAAGGAGAGGCCGGCGAGTTGGGGAGCGGTGGGAGTTGCCTTTTGGGCCTGGAGCGTCCGGTCTGGCGTGGTCCTCAGGGAGAGGTGAGGAGGGCGCGGAGCTCCGCCGCTGAGAAGGCCCGGCCGCCGGGGAGGGGCAGGTCCTGCGCCGTGCTGGAGCGGAGCGTGGAAGGCTGCCGTGGGGGTGATCCCGGAGGGAGAGGCTTTGGGCGGCCAGAGGCTAGGGGCGGGGAACGTCCGACCGGCTTCCTGCAGGGAAGTGGCTTGCCGGCTGGTCGTGCGTCCCGCAGGTGCGGGGACCGACCGAGGACTTGGCGCCTAGGGGAGGTGGGGGTGGGGTGGGCCTGGTTGGGGGCGGGGAGCAAAGGCGGCCAGTCAGCCGCCTGGACAGTTGAGGCTGTGCCCGAGGGGCTCCAAGGCTCGGGCCGACCTGACGAGACTGGACCTGGATCTCTAGCCGGGACTTTCTACCTTCAGCTTCCCGGGGACGAGAAATTCGGGATAGGCAGTGTGCGATTTTGGGGTCGTAGTTAGGTGAAACTGAAGGCTGCTAATTCCTGTTTTATCGTAGAGACCCGATCCTTGGGATCTGTCGCACCATCGGGGGAGAGCGCTGAAGTGGGTGGTGTAAACGTTGGTCTAGGGACGGGACATTTAGAATGCAGGAGGTGAACGCCCACTGGACTGGCTGGAGGGTTTTGGAATTCCCTGGCTGAGTTACCTTTGGCAGAGATGACAGTTTCGTTTGTGGTTCAACCATCTGGCTCAATTGGGACGTTAGAATCTGTGAATTAGACTCATTCATGAACACATCTAGTATATCCAAGGATCTGCGTTTAGCCAAGTACAAGTAGCTGTGCAGTTGTGTTTTAGCAGACACAAGCAAGGGAAAGTTGGCTGTGTAAGTAATAAGAAATTTAGGTACAAGAGCGACTGACAATTTAGGGCTACAAAGATGAAGTTAGATACGTTTTTGTTGAAGTGAGATTGTGAGCCATGTGGATTGTGTGTAGTTGTAAACTTCTGAGAGCTGCATCAGGAAAGTTGTGGGTGGTAGGCTTTTTTCCTTTCCCTTTGCTTAAGTAAACAACAGGAAAGGTGTCTCAACTGTAACACTAATGAATTACTGTGATTTGGACTTAATAGTCACCGTTTATGAAAAGGAGACGCTCCTTAGTAATTGGGTATTTCTTTTTGAAACCCACTTAAGGGCCCCCACTTAAGGGCCCGGTGGCGTGGCCTAGCGGCTAAAGTCCTCGCCTTGAAAGCCCCGGGATCCCATATGGGCGCCGGTTCTAATCCCGGCAGCTCCACTTCCCCTCTAGCTCCCTGCTTGTGGCCTGGGAAAGCAGTCGAGGAAGGCCCAATGCACTGGGACCCTGCGCCTGCGTGGGAGACCCGGAAGAGGTTCCAGGTTCCTGGCTTCGGATCGGCCCGTTGCGGCTCACTTGGGGAGTGAATCATCGGACGGAAGATCTTCCTTTCTGTCTCTCCTCCTCTGTGTATATCTGACTTTGTAATAAAATGAATAAATCTTTAAAAAAAAAATAAAACCCACTTAAAAGTACTTCAAATGCAGAGAAATGTAAAGAGTAATTATGGTGAACAATTATGTGTCCCAGTTCAGTTCAGGAAATAAAATTTCAGAGTTGGAGCAACCCATGTTCTTGGATTGCGTTGCTCCATCCTCTCCCTCCCCCCAGCATTATTATTCTGATTTTACTGTTTTTTATATAGTCTTTTTAGTGTGTATTTGTGTTCTCAGTACCTAATGCTGCTTTTCATGAGCTTTACCTTGGAATAATAAGTGCTATCAGAGTGTATGTACAACTGCAGAAAGTTGTATATACAAAAGTAGTCAAGTATTTTGGGTACAAAGAGGGGTTTGTGGGTCACTTTTGTGTCAGGAGACCATGTTTGAGAACAGTGTGTTAAGGTTTGCTAAAGTGGTTGGGGTAGTTGAATATATGTCTAGACATGGAAGACATAAATGGTGTATTACTAAAGAGAAGGGTATTAGGTATATAATATGAATGTAAAGATAGGTGCATAAGGCCCTGATTTGAGATATGTTGGAGAACATTTATTTACCAGGAAAATATGGAATTGGATGAAATTACAGAAGTCCATGAATGAAGATTATGTGGTCTGATACATATGAAAGAGTTTGAGCAAAAAGGATGGATGACAGCATAAATGTGAAAGGAACTATTGAGAAATCCCAAAACACTTCCTATATGAGAACTGAAGTTCATTATTGATAATACTTGGCAGAAGTTGTATTGGGTCCAGCGTATGTAATTTGTTCAAAGGATTGGGGAGGGAATACTCACTTGTGTTTACTTGGAATAGATAGCTGTTGAATAATGCCATTTAAAAATATTTATTTTTATTGAAAAGTCAAATTTATAGAGAGGAGAGGGAAAGAAAGATCTTCCATCCTCTGGTTCACTCCCCAAGTAGCCACAATGGTCGGAGCTGTGTCAATCCAAAGCCAGGAGCCAGGAGCTTCTTCTCGGTCTCCCATGCAGTTGCAGGGTCCTAAGGCTCTGGGCTGTCCTACTATTTTCCCAGGCCACATGCAGGGAGCTGGATGGGAAGCGGAGCAGCTGGGACATGAACTGTCACCCATATGGGATCTCAGCATGTGGCAGGTGAGGACCGTAGCCACTAGGCTACATTACTTCACTTTTAGTGGTTAACACAGATGGCAGTCCTGTGACTAGAGAGAAGATGCCTGTTGTGATCGTGCCCCTGACAGCACACTTCTGCTTGGTTAGTGGACAGTGAAGCACCTTGCTTTCTCCATGGAGGAAGGATAGGCTCTCTGAGGGGGTAGAGTAGGGGAGTCACGGTGAGTTATTGTGTGAGAGAGTAACAGTCTAATGCATGCATAGGGTTCAGTTTATAGAGTTATAGGTGGCCTGTTAGTGTAGATTGGCAGATGAAGTATGGGAGTAGGACTTGTGTGAGCATGCATTCAATTGGGGGCAAAGGTGATGGCTTTTAAGCTGTGCTTACATTATATGCCCTTACGTTATCTGTATGTGATATACAGTATTTATAAATGCACTTTCAGAAGATGAAGCGCTGTGGTGTATCAATGGGTTAGGGAAATTTTCCCTCTAACAGTGTTGGGGAGTGCAGAAGCACTGAGCAGATGGCCTGTGATGGCATTCACTGCCCTTCATGATCTGGCCTCTGAGTCTCCAGAGTGGTGTCTCCTTATTTTGTTGGGAAAAACTGGTTCATTTTGATTTTCTTTTCTAACTACAGTAATTTGCCCTTTTCCTGGAAAGCACTAACTTTCTCCAGACAGATGTTGACCACTTTTTGACATCTAGAGTGCATTTTTTTTTTCCGATTGCTGTAGCCAGAGATGGTCTGTTGAACCTTGAAGCAAGTACTGTCTTCCGTGTGAAATTTGGTCATTTGGCAGCACAGCATTTGTGGTAGACTTTTTGTTGACTTGAGTTATGTAAGTTCCACATAGGTTTCCTTACATGCATCAAGCTCCTTGTGGGAGGACTGCTTGTCCACTACCAGCTCCCCTGAATGCCTAGTAGAAAATATTCACATATCTGCTGCAGCCAGGGGCCTGGAACTCTGTCTCGCATGTGGGTGCAAGGCCCGAATACTTGGTCTGTCACTGCATTAGCAAGGAGCTGAATCAGAAGCGGAACAGTTGGGACTTGAACTAGCAACTGTGGCGTGTATGTGGCAGCATAACTTGCTACACCATCACACCAACTTTGTAACTCATTTCTTTTCAGCCCTAAATAATACTCTGCTGTGTGGATGTGCCACAGTTTATCCCCTTCACCTATGGAAGGACATCTTGGTGGGTTTTGGTAGTTTTGAGTAAAGCTGTTGTAAACATGGGTGGACAGGTTTTTGTGTGGACAGACGCTTTAAGTTGATTTGGGTAAATACGCAGGGCCTTGGTTGCTGGATGTTGTGTGGTAGAGTATGTTTACTTGTGTAAGAAACTGCCTCGTTGTCTTCGACAGTGGCTGTGCCATTTTCTTTCCCTACCAGCACTGAATGAGAATTTCTGGACTCCATATCTTACTTGCTTTGGGATATAACATGTTTAGGATTTTGTTCATGGAATAGGTATATTGTGGTATCTCTTTGTTTTCATTTGTAATTCAAAAGATATTTATTTTTATTGGAAAGGCAGATCAGATTTACAGAGAGGAGAGACAGAGAAAGATATTCCATCTGCTGTTCACTCCCGAACTACCTGCAATGGCCAGAGCTGAACCTGATCTGAAACCAGGAGCCAGGAGTTTCTTCCAGGTCTCCCATGTGGGTGTAGGGTCCCATAGCCTTGGGCTGTCCAGGACTGCTTTCCCAGGCCACAAGCAGGGAGCTATGGGAAGCGGGGCTGCTGGGACACAAACCAGTGCCTGTATGGGATCCGATCCCAGCACGTGCAGGGTGAGGGTGTAACCATGAAGCAACTGGGCCAGGCCCTAATTCATAATTTTCTAATCACATATAATGTCAATTGAACATTATTTCATGTGCTCATTTTTGCATTTTTATGTTTATTTTCTGACTGTGCGTCTTAGCCATATATATAACTTCACAGTACTGTTCATATTACTAGGTAGATTCCTTTCCCTAGATGTTGTCACTCAGTTTAGTAGCTAGGAATGAGCTTGGTTTTGGAGACAGATGGCTTGGGTTAAGAGCCCAGTCTTGGCTTGGGTTAAGAGCCCAGTCTCTGTTTTTCTTTAAGCTTACTGTAGCCTCGACTAAATCACTAACATTTCCAGTCCCCATTTGCAGAATGGGGATGATAATTGTACTTGTAGTGAGGATTATGTGTTAATTCTTTATTGTTTAGAAAAGTGTGCTTACCAACAAGTGCTCAGAAAAAGTCCTTTTATTTACTTTGGAATTTCCTGTCAGTATTCTTTTCCTTTCATTTTTACTTAAAACCTTTTCATATTCTGTATTATGTCTTGTGACTGTAACCTGAAACGTGAACTTCTAGTTACTTTTGTCTGATTTACTCCTTTCCACCATCTTGTAGAACCCATTCAGTGCTTAAGTCTTAAGTTCCAGGTGTTGTTAAGATGTTGTGTTAATTTATTTAATTGCTAATAGTGGTGTTTTTTTATTCCTGGAAGAATCCTTCAAATCATTACTTGTTATATATGTATTTTTTTTTTCTGCTGTGGATTTTTTAATTTATTTTTTTATTATTATCATTTTATGATACAGTTCCATAGGCTCCTGGCATTTCTCTTATCCCCTCTCCAGTTCCCTCCTCCCACCTAGTTCCTCTATATCATTACTAAAGTATAGTTCTTCATACACAGTCATATGTCCATCATTGCGGACATGGACAGTGGTAGAGAGTCTAGCATCCTATTGTCAAGATATACTAAACAGTTTCATTGTAAGTCCATCTTTGTCTGGAAGTAGAAATGCATGCTACATTGTGTTCTCACATCTAGATATGTTAGTCTCCATTTCACAGCTACTGTACATCCCTTCAAATGAAAAGTCATAATACAAAATCAACAATAGAAAGAAAAATAGAAATTTACAATGCCATAAAGTTAAATAATAGCATGTTACTAGATATGCCAATCTCCATTATACAGCTACTATACATTGCCTTAAATGAAAAGCCACAAAACAAAATCAATATCAGGAAGAAAAAAGATATTAACAACACCATGAAGTTAAATAACATGCTACTAAATGACTAACATGTAGCTGAAGAAATGAAAATCAAGAACCTTCTTGCTGAAAATGATGCTACTGCATGATCTATGAGTCATTGAAGATTTTAATCAGAAGAAAGTGTTTTGAAGAGATGAAACTAACAGAAAACATCAAAACCCATGCAATATAGTTTCCGCTGGTTTTTGTTGGTGAAGTGTGTCTTTGCTAGACAATAAATAGATGGTTTTGTTTTTTGATCCAGTCTACTAATCTATAATGTTTGATTGAGCTTAAGCCATTTACTTTCAGAGTTTAGTATGTATGGATGGTACTTTGGTCCTGTCATTTTAGGAATGGGTTGTTCATTGGTTTAGTCTTCTGTTGTCATTTTACTGGGATGTTCTTCGCATTTGCCTCTGATTTTGTTTGGTACTATTCCTCTTCTCTGTCAAGAGAACATCTTGAAGTATCCTTTGTAGGGCGGGTTTGAAAGAGGCAAATTCTTTTAACTTTTCTTGACTGTGGAAGAATTTTATTTCATTTTCAAAGACAAAGGAAAGCTTTGCTGGATATGTTATCCTAGGCCGACAATTTTTTTTTTTTATCTGCAACAAACTGCTTTATTTTCTTCTTCTTCTAATCTATTCAATAAAATCTCTGAGGTTTAGTCAAAAACTCAATATATAAAAACTATGGGAGGACATCTAGCAATATTTTTAGTAAACGATGGTGACTTTTCATACTCTCTTGGGTGTTCATGTGTTGCACAGTAGACTTTCTATAAATAGTTTTTTTTTATCTTATTTTCTTGCAAAGTTTTTTTTTTATTTTATTAATTCATTAATTACATTGTATTATGTGACACAGTTTCATAGGTACTTGGATTCTCCCCACCCCTCCCCAAACCCTCCCCCCATGGTGGATTCTTCCACCTTGTTGCATAACCATAGTTCAAGTTCAGTTGAGAATCCCCCATTGCAAGCATATACCAAACATAGAGTCCAGCATTTTATTCGACACTTTTTTTCTTTTAGAATCCGGAATATGTCACACCTTTCTCTTCTTGCCTGTAGAGTTTCCTGTGAGAGATCTCCTGTGAGTTTAATTGGGATTGTGTTATATGTCAATTGATTTTTTTCACGTGCACATTTAAGGATCTTTTCCTTATGTTCAGTTGAAGAGAGCTTGATGATCATGTGTATTGATGAAGACCGCTTTTGATCAGGGCTGTTGGGAGTTCTGTGTTCCTCCTGGATCTTGTTTCCCAATTCTTTCTCTGGATGAGGGAAATTTTCCTTTATTATTTCATTAAACATAATTGTAAAACCAGTTTCTCTTTCTATACCTTCTGGGACTCCCATAACTCTTACATTTGGCCTCTTACTAGTGTCTTTCAATTCTTGAATACTTTTTTTTTGTCCTGATCCAGCTCTGCTTCCAGCTTTTTGTTTGCTTCCTCCTGATGACAGGAAATACCTTCCAATTCTGAGATTCTTTCTTCTGCTTGCTTCATTCTATTTTGGAGACTCTCCATTGTATTTTTAATTTGCTCTGCTGCATTTTTAATTTCTGATATATCAGCCTTGATTTGTGTTATTGCTGCTATTGCTTGGTAAAATATTCCTTAAATTGTTTGAACTCTTGTAAGTGCTTCTCTTTGTTGATCAGAAGCTTTAAAATGAGTTTTCTGAATTCTGTGTCCCCCATTTTCTCGATGTCTTCCTCAGTGAACTCTGAGGTTGGCATAGGGCTTTGCTCCTTTGCAGGGGAGTTTTTTTTTCTTTTATTGTATTGTTGACAATCTTTGCATAGTTAATTGCGGTTAAAAAAAAAAGGTTCAGGGGGTATAGGGAAGTGGGTAATACTATTATGTCCATATTGTTTCCATCATGTATCTGAGGTAAAGGGGTATATTGAGGGAGAAGCCCCACCCAGCTTCCCGCCCACCCCAAGTCCCGGATGTGGGGCATGCTCTGAGATATTTGCTCAGGTGGTTTTAATAGTTCTCCAGTTATGAATCGCTGCCAGTTTTGCTCGATGAGGTCGTCCGCTGCTTGATATGGTCCATCATAAAGTCTCCGTTTGCCCCATATTTCGCTGCCAACATATAGCTGAGATGAATGATTGACCTGTTCTGTCTTCTGTCCTTTCCTGGTTAGAGTTCTGAGTCCTGCAGTTCGATTGGGGAGATCTCCAAAGAAACCTTGAGGTATTCCCAGACCAGATTCTTGTATGTTCTAGCAAGCACAGGGCCCGACACAGTCCATCACCCCGATCAGCTGGTGGTTGCAATTGCTGGGTTGGTTCTGTTTTCAGTCCCGAGTTGCACTGGAACCAATGGGTGTTGCAGTCCAGCCTGGTTCTGCCCAGCACATACTCGGCCCTTACATCAACCAGTGGGAGCTGCAGCCTAGTCGGGGCGACCCACAATAACCCCCATCAGGCCCCCCCCACCGTGGTTTGCCAGTATGTGTAGCAGTAGACCAGTCTGTCCCTCATCCCATTTGGCTCTTGTACTTGTCAATGGGTATTAAAGCTTAATTCCATCTAACCAACTCAACCATCCAGCCCTCACGGATGTTGTTGAGTGCCTCTCTGTCTAGCCCCCGTCCTAGTTTTCATGCCCCCCCGCGGGACTAGTGACCCAGGAAGGGGGAACCCACTTTTTCCCTACCAGGTCTCTCTCAGTCCCGGTTTATGCACTCTTTAGGTGGTTCTGTGATTTGACTTGACAGAATTAGTCCCCAGTGCCAGCTTCTGCCAGCTGATGCTGCGGCCAAGCCCAAACATCCCTCACCCGCTCTAATTTATGCTTGCACCCACAGGAATAATCAGCCCAGCCTGGCTTTTCCCTGGTCTAGTCCACATGCAGCGCACAGGTGTTGCAGCCTTGCTTAGTCTGGTCTGTCCTCATCCCAGCCCACGCTCTCCAGTGGGAGTAGCTGTCCAGCAAGGGGACCAGCCCCTTAATCCTGCAGGGGAGTTTTCAGTAATCTTCATTGTGCCTTTGTCTCTGCTGCTCTTGGTCATTGTACTTCTGGTTAGCAGAGTCTTCTCCTTGGGGCAGGTTTCTAAGCTGTGTCACCCACAGGTCTACAATGCGATTTTGCTTATTGCTGTTGGTACACAACTCTTTGCTTGCAGTCACTTGTGCCACAACCTCCAGTGAGTTCCAGGTCTGGGTTCTTATGTTAGATTTCCACCGTGGTCTCCATAGCCCCAGCTCCTGGCTCACCACTTTCCACCTCCTGTGATACCGTGCTGAGGCTGCACCCTTGTCTGTACAACCTTTCTCTCACTTCCGGTTGGAGCAGGTCCCAGGATTAGAGAGACACCAGGTGTCCTATATAATTAGGTTGTTGGTGGCACTGATCTTGTTGGAACCTGTTGGCAGTTAGGTCTGGGTTCCACACAGACCTATTTTGACCCGTACAATGCCACAGTGGGTATTTTCCTGCAGGACCAGTGCAATCCATGGAACTCAGTGAGTTCTTACGAGCTCAGCACATGTGCAGTTCACTATTGTCCCCTGAAGTCCTAAAGCTATTGCCACAGTGTACAAAATGGCGCCTGACGTACCAATACTAGAGTTCTTGATCTGCTGGCCGTCAGGTCTGAGAGCTACCCATACCTGTATTGGGTGGAACCTGTAGAATGCCACATTGCTGCAGTTCACTGAGTCAGAAATGAGTTCACTCCCAGCTCAGCGTATGCTCAGTCCTTTCTCTTGCCTTTGCCTCCTTACGCAAAATGGCGCCCAGTTTGGCTCTAGGGGGCTGACTGGACTGTGAAATCCACCCTGTTCTCGCACTTCTTGTCTGGGATCTGCTGCTCTGTCTCTGCTCATGGTCAAATCAAACGGATCAGCAAGATGGACAGTTTTTTGTCTGGATTCGCCTCCCAAGCTCCCAGTTAGAGTCCCTTCCCACCTGGTTGCTGATGGAGTTCGGATTGCCGTTAGCTGAATGCCACCGGAATATTGGTCATTGCAACACCATTGTTGTGTCTGCTGCTTTCCTATGTCTGTCAGTCTCCAGGTACCCCTCTGCTGTTGTTCTGTACTCTCCTATTTCCTGGAATGTGTCCTTTCTGCTTCATCCTGATTAAATGTTTTTCTGTCCATTTGAACGTGTCCTTATCCTATTCCGCCATCTTGATTCTCCTACGTTATATGTTTTAATAAGCTTTTTTGAGGGTATGTGGAGAGAGAATGGGCTTTGTATGTATAGGTAATTCTGAATTTTGAAGTTTAGCTCATTTACTAACTCACTATTTAAACTTTTTTAATCTCAGCCTCAATTAAGGCTAATTCAGCTATTAATTCAGATTAATATTTAATAGTAGTTGTGGGGCCATTGTGGCTTAGTAGGCAAAGTTGTTCGTTGTAATGCTGGCATCCTATAAGGTGCCCGTTTGAGTCCTGGTTGTTCCACTCTGGTCCCAGCTCTTTGTTAATGGCCTGGGCAAAACAGAGGAGGGTGACCCAAGTGCTGGGCCCCTGTGCCATATGGAGACTGAAAGAAGCTCCTGGTCTAGCCCCAGCCCTTGCTGTCATCTGTAAGAGTGAACCAGCAGATGAAGGTGTCTGTCTCTCTCTCTCTCTCTCCCGGCCCCAGCCCTTGCTGTCATCTGTAAGAGTGAACCAGCAGATGAGGGTGTCTCTCTCTCCCTCCATCCTCCCTCCCCCACCCCTTTCTCTCCTTGTGACTCTTTCAGATAAATAATTACTTTTTTCTTTTTTTAAATGGGCAGTCGTGATGATTCAGTGGTTGAACATGTTGAAAGTTCTCACAGTGTGTGACGAGTGTATAGCAGGTATTTAGTGAATGTTGAATTACTTGAGTCTCTTGGGTACTTAGTGTTGACATGCTCCTCATGATCCTTACAGAAATGTTCACTGTTTATGCACAGATGACTGATATCATTCAAATGAAGGTGAAGTATGAGTTTTGAAAATTAATTCTGTATTTAGATATGCATATTTTAATGTATTGGTGTGGCTGGATACAGTGGAAGAAATATAAATGTCAGAATGATGTTAAGATTGTTGTATTACTATTTGTTTAGTTTTTTAAAGATTTATTTATTTATTTTTATTGGAAAGTCAGATATACAAAGAGGAGAGATGGGAGAGGAGATCTTCTGTCCGATGATTTACTCCCCAAGGGGTCGCAGTGGCTAGAGCTGTGCTGATCCGAAGCCAGGAGCCAGAAACTTCTTCCCGGTCTCCCACACGGGTTGCAGGATTCCAAAGCCTTGGGCCGTACTTGATCGCTTTCCCAGGCCATAAGCAGGGAGCTGGATGGGAAGTGGAGCTGCCAGGACATGAACTGGTGCCCATAGGGGAACCTGGAGTGTGCAAGGTGAGGACTTTAGCTGCCAGGCTACCACGCTGGGCCCGTTGTAATATTGTTTGTATGTGTACAGGGATTTGTATGTGGATGTGTTCGGTAATACAAGGATACCTCAGGAAGTCCATGGAAAATTTATATCATTTTTATCTTGGACAGAATATGAATTCCAAAAAAATTTGGTACCAAAGTAAATGTTTTTAAGTTTTTCTGTGACTTTGTAATACCTTCCTGTATCTCATACACAAATGAAAGTGTGTATGTATGAATATTATTCAATGCCTATTGTGTTTATGTAGGAGGAAGTCACATTTTCAGATTCTGAATTAGATTTCACATCTATGTCACAATGACAGAAAAAAGAAAAAGTTATCAAGTATTTCTATGCAAATATTCCATTTTTATATTTATTTTCTTTAAAGATATATTTTTATTTTATTTTCATTTGACAGAGCTAAGGGGAAAGAAGAGACCAACTTTTCATCTGCTTGCTCACCTCTCCAATGGCTGCGAGGTCTGGAGTTGAGCCTGTCAAAGCTGAGAGCCTAGAGCCGCTCCTGGGTTTCCCACATGGATGCTGGGGCCCAAGCACTTGAGCCATTCTTTGCTGCTTTCCAGGCCATGAGCAGAGAGCTTGATCATAACTGGAGCAGCTGGGGGCCTGGCACAATAACCTAGTGGCTAAAGTATTCACCTTGAAATGCAAGGAACCCATATGGGCGCTGGTTTGTGCTCCGGCTGCTCCACTTCCCATCCAGCTCCCTGCTTGTGGCCTGGGAAAGCACTGGAGGATGGCCCGAAGCCTTGGGACCCTGCACCCGCATGGGAGACCCGGAAGCAGCTCTGGCTTCAGAGCAGCTGAGTTTCGGTTGTGGCGGCCATTTGGGGAGTGAATCAGCAGAGTATCTTTCTGTCTGGGTCTCCTCTTTGTGGATCTGCCTTTCCAATAAAAAAATAAATAAATACTATGGGATGCTGGTGCCACAAGTGGAGGATTAGCCGGCATGGCCACTGCAGCAGCCCCTGTATTTCTTTATGAGTTGATACCTGTTTTGTTATATAAATACTGACTTCAATTTGAGTACTTTGCATTATGGTCATAAATTAAAAATATGTATATTCCATTGTAATTTTAGTGTAGTTTAGGCAACTGTATATGTTTATTTTTCTCTTGATATAACAGTTTTGAATCAAATGTAAAATTCACAGCTACCTGCTTCAAGAAGTTGTGGAGTCTGTGCAGTTCTCAAGAAGTATGTTTGCATAAAATAATCTTTGAAGGGTAAAGTGCAGAATATTGTTGTGATAGAATTTGTAAATTGTTCTTGTTTCCAGAATAACTGGTACATGTAGCATTTCTACTTTTAGTTAGATAATAAATATGAGAGGTATTTAGTTAATAAATTTGAGAGATAATAAATATGGTTTGGAATTAGGATTTTAATAGTACTGACAAATAATCATTGTCCTGAGGTTTTGGAGAAAGCACAACTCAGGGTTGGGCATTTGGCACAGTGGTTAGGATGTCCGTTGGGATGCCCACACCCTGCATGAGTGCCTGGTTCTCATCTGGCTCTGCTTTGGATCCAGGCTCCTGTTTTGGAGCTGCTTAGAGCTCCTTGCTAGGCAGCTTGTGGTGGCTCAATTACTTGAGTCCCTGCCACTTGTGAGGGAGACCAGACTCGAGTTTGCTTCCCGTCCCTAGCTGGGCCGGACTTGGCTGTTGTGGGCATCTGGGGAGGGAAGCAGCAGGTGGAAGCATTGTCTCCATCTCACTTCCTTTCAGATAAGTATGAATAAGTAAATTTAAAAGAGAAAACCCTTGGTTCAGCAGAATCTTTGTGGTTCTGTCTCAGTTGCCTGACTTTAGTGATATTACTTGATATCCTGGTGGTATTAACTGATGGCTTGTTTGTGTCAAAAGTTTGCTGTCTTCTTATCAACACATTTTTCTTCAATTATAAGAAATTTTTATTAAGATCGGTTAATATTTTGCTGTGCTTTTAAGAACCTGTATATTTACTCCTTGGGTTTTTGTAACTGTTGCATGCTCAAAGGTAGTTTTTATTTTAACAGAATTTGTGTTAGTCTATGTGTATTGGCTTTAGACTCCTAATTACTAAGAGACAATGTGACAGCTCAGATTGTGAAGCCAAAGGGTTGTGCTAACGTTTTTGATTTTGACCTTGGAGGGATTTCTGTAAGGTAAGGTTAATAATATTATGTGCTTTGTACCCCTTTTTAAGATTTAATTATTTGCAAGGCAGAGTTGCAGAGAGGGAGACACACACAAAGAAAGAGGAAGAGAGAAAGAACGAATGAATATGTGCATTCACTGATTTACGTCCCAGGTGTTCAGTCACCTGAGCTGGGCTGGTGGGAACCGGGAGCTGGTCTCCAGTATGGCTGTTCTCTGTGTTCTCTGCTGCTTTCCCAGGCACATCAGCAGGGGGGTGAGCCAAGTGCAGCCGCAGCCAGTGCCCATGTGGGATGCCAGCGGCACAGGTGGTGACTCTCCCCGTTGTGCCATAGTGCCAGTCCTAGTGCTTCATATCTTAAAAGTGTTCGATGAGTTTATTTTTATTTTGGTTTTGTTTTTAATGTTTGTGATAGTAATAGCTGTTTAAAAGGCTACTGAGTGGAGTTGTTGCCCCAGTTACTGCATTGAAATGATGGTTTTTGGATTTTTCTTGTTTGTGGAGATGTAGCTGGCTTAACTGTCGTAGACATAAAGAGCAGCACTTTTGTATTATAGGGGCTTTATACACTATGACTTTGGACTTCAGATTAAAAGGAAGTTGATGTAAAGAGCTGGTTGGCTAGTTTTCATTTACACATTTACTGAACCTGCCTTAGGCAAGGGGAACATAAGGTGAAGAAGCATTTTTGCCTTGAAATCAGTGCTACACAGTGTTTTCAGGTAAGCCATTTTAGCATAATGATCTTAGGGCCTGGCAGCGTGGCCTAGCGGCTAAAGTCATCGCCTTGAACCGTCCAGGATCCCATATGGGCGCCGGTTCTAATCCCGGCAGCTCCACTTCTCATCCAGCTCCCTGCTTGGGGCCTGGGAAGGCAGCTGAGGACGGCCCAAAGCCTTGGGACCCTGCACCCGTGTGGGAGACCTGGAAGAGGTTCCTGGTTCCTGGCTTCGGATTGGCGCAGCACCGGCCGTTGTGGTCACTTGGGGAGTGAATCATCGGATGTAAGCTCTTCCTCTCTGTCTCTCCTCCTCTCTGTATATCTGACTTTCCAATAAAAAAAAAGTTATCATATGATGTCGGTGGTAGGAGTAGGTTATGAATGACTGAAGTGTTAGAAGTGATGAGAATCCTCATGTAAGGTGGTTGGAGACTTAGGGTGTTTACATTTTGGTCCATGTGAGGCTTGAGGAGATTTGACAAACTGGAAATTACCGTTCTGTTCCTACTTTGGGTAACTGAATGAGTGATATTTTCAACCCAATTAGATAATCCAAAAAAAGAAAATGTGACTGTGGTGAAAAGGTTGGGAAGGGAGAGGGAGAGGTGATGGTTTCAATTGAGTCTCACGACATCTGTGATGTCCAGAAGGCATTTGGAAATTCAGGGTTGAAGTTTGAGTATTTGGGAATACATATTTGGAAGACATCAATAGAGTTTTATAAGGATTACCCGCCTAGTGGTTACAATGCAGTGACTCTGGAACCAGACCATCCAGTTTGAGTCTCCATCTTATGGTATAGAGGTGTGACTCTGAGTAACATACTTAGCTCTTCTGGGCTGCATGGTTGGATCCTAACTCATTGGAGTATTAGCAAGATTCAGAAAACTGGTTCTTGTAGGTCTACCTTAAGTACTCAGTAACTGTCACTTTTTGTATTGATATCTTAAAATCTTATAGGTCATTTGAACAAGTGTTTGCCGTGTGGGGTTAATACGCAAGCT
The DNA here is from genome assembly GCF_030435755.1 of Ochotona princeps. NCBI lineage: Eukaryota > Metazoa > Chordata > Mammalia > Lagomorpha > Ochotonidae > Ochotona > Ochotona princeps. The sequence goes on along the minus strand of NC_080839.1, from coordinate 59,371,048 downwards.
AAAGATCCTCTTCCTGCCTTCCAAATATGTTTGGTAAACTGCATAGAAGCAGTGATGCCTTAAATGAGTCCCAAAGGATAGGAGCTAGTCACATCGGAGGAGCAGTGCAAACAGGAGTGTTAGAGTACATGTGGTATGAGGAAGGGAGTGAAGAGGCAGTCTAGGATCTTGGACAGGGTCCTCCTAGGCTGTGTTTCCTATGTTTTTAAGAGTAAAAACTCTCAGCTTAAAGTTGGAAAAAAAAAAATCCCCAAATAGGGTAATGTTGTGATGATAGGATATGCTTTGTTGTAGTATTAATTGAGAGATGTTGCCAAAAGAATTACTTGCAAGTAATTTTATTTTTATACTTCTCTGTGTGTTTGAAAAATATTACAATATGTGCTTGTATGCTTTTGGCCTTCTCTGCCAGTTTAGGTGTAAGACTTTTTTGGTAGGGTATCTGCCTGCCTTTTGATTGACTGTGCTACTGTGTTTGCTGTGTTGTTTTGTGTTTGTGTTTGTCTTATGCTGTCTTTCCAGTGGGAGCTTGGGTGAGGTAGTAGCGTTAAGTGTAGGGTATTATATACTGGAAATTGCTCGTTGTAACCATACTTAGAGTGTCTTTAGGAACACTGGTTGTAACTACAGATGGAAAATAATGGTTGATTTCTGTTAATAAGAGTGTATGAAGATTGTGGAGGTGAGCAGGAAGTACCTCTCAGGTAAGTGTGAGGTACTACTGCTCATGGGCCAGGGAAGGTGCTCTTGGTAAGGCACTCCTCTGGTGCACTGCATTTGCAACAGGTGACTAATACCTGCCCAGACTACTTTATCCAATAAGATAATGAATGTAGAAATTCCTTGTAACCTATAGCACGTCAAATGTAAGGGATATGAGAAATTTAAACTTCATTGTTACAGGAAAGATACAATTTCAAAAAAAAAAGAGTATACAGAAGAGATAATGAAGGTACAAATAACAAAAATATAATCATTGTTTTATTAATATTCTGTGACTTCAACAGTTTTTAAAAATTTGTTTATTTTTATTGGAAAATCAGATTTAGAGAGGAGAGACAGAGAGGAAGAACTTCCATCTGCTGGTTCACTCCCAAGTGGCCACAATGGCCAAAGCTCAGCTGATCCAAAGCCAGGAGCTTTTTCTGGGTCTCCCATGGGGCTGCACAGTCTGAAGACTTCAGGCCATCCTTGACTGCTTTCCCAGGGCACAGTGGGGGGCTGGAAGAGAAATGGAGTAGCAGGGGTATGATACAGCACCCTTTGGGACCCTGGCGCATACTAGGCAATGACTTAGTCACTAGACTACCGCACTGGGCCCTTAACAGTGGTGGTTTTTTTTCCCCCTCAACACTGTGCTTAAAAAAAAAAGTAGTAGTTGGTGGTGGAGTTTGCTGTAGCAATTGACTCCTGTAGTGGTTGACTCTACTTCTGTTTCTGAGTCCAGGTTCCTGCTCATGCGCACCTGTCTCAAGTAGGAGGGTTCCTGCCAGCCTCACAGAGACGTGTGTGGAAGTCTGGACTCCAGGCTGTGGTGGCAGCTTGTGAGGTGAAGCAGTGGGTTAGAGCCCTCCAACCCGTTTCACAATTCTGAGTGAATACACAAATAACAATTTTAAAAACTAAAAAAAAAATTCTGATCCAGTTTTAGAGTTAACTCAGGAATATATTTTAAAAGAGATAAATATTCTTTTTAGAGGAAATGATACACATTTTAAGTCGGGGAAGATGAGATGCCTCTGAGATTCATTGTGGGTTTCAGGAATTTAAATCTTTGTTAACGTGCTTGTACTTTGATTTATGGAGTAGGAAGACGCAAGAATTGGGGAAATGGCAGAAGGCAGCAGTGCTGGGCTTTGGTTTATCTTTAGAATCACAAAGCAGAGCTTTAAAAATAGCGTGTTTGAACCTCAGTATTCTGACTTAAACGGTCTGCAGTGAAGGCTACTCATGTAATTTTTATATTTTCAAACTCATGCCAGTTTTTCTTTTGGTTGGAACTGCCATCTTCTAGAATTTGCCCACATGAGGAACATAGGGAGTAGAATAAAACTGACACACAAGCTCCAGGCATTTTAGAAACTGTGGAGCTGTCTCTGTGGCCCCCGTGAGAATCTACGTTTCTTGGTTGTAGGCTGCTTTGTTGAGGTATAGGAGATAGTTCCTGTTCCTGAAACATTGCCCCGTAAATGTTACTGTGGCCCAACTGGAAGAGTCCATAATGGTATCCAGCAAGCTGTTGGCATCATTCTAAGCAAGGACAGAATTCTTGTCAAGTGAGTTAATGTGTGTGTTGAACATACTATACTTCCTGAAACATGTGAGAGAAAATGGTCAGAAAAAGGGGGAAGCCAAAGAGAATGGATGGCAACAGGGTTCACTGATGTGCCAGCCCACTCTGTCCAGAGAAATCCACTTTGTTAGAACCAGTGGGAAGGAGCTGGAGCTGCTAGAACTGATTTCTTATTATTTATTTTTTTTAAAGATTTTAAAAGATTATTTTTATTGGAAAGGTAGATTCACAAAGAGGAGCAAGAGAAACATCTTGTGTCTACTGGTTCAACTCCCCCAGTAGCTGCAACAGTCGGAGCTGAGTAGATCTGTAGCCAGGAGTTTTTTCCGGGTCTCCCACGCGGGTGCAGGGTCCCAAGGCTTTGGACCATCCTCAACTGCTTTCCCAGGCCACAGGCAGGGAGCTGGATGGGAAGTGGAGCAGTGGGAAATGAACCGGGATAGGAACCAGCATGGATATGGGATCCTGGCCTGTACAGAGCGAAGGTTTATCCCCTGAGCCATTGCACTGGGCCTCTGATTTCCTATTGATTCATGGAAGAACAAGTGTGTCGAAGAAATTCTAGACTGTAGACATATACTCTACGTTGGTAGAAGTAAAGTGTCCTGTTCCCCAAGGAAATTACTTTAAAACAAACAAAAAAATGGGAAAAGTTTTCAATTAGCAATAATCGCGTCTCGGATAAACCTCATTAGCTACAATACTGCCACTGCGCAAAGCTAAAAACAAATAAAACATGAAATGTAGTTTCCATTGTGTATCTGAGTGTACGTTCAGAATTTTTTCTTTTAAAGATTTGATTATTTTTATTACAAAGTCAGATATACAGAGAGGAGAAGAGATACAGACATGAAGATCTTCCGTCTGATGATTCACTCTTCAAGTGAGTGCAACGGCTGGTGCAGTGCTGATATGGAGCCAGGAGCCTGTTCCAGGTCTCTCACACAGGTGCAGGGTCCCAAAGCATTGGGCCGTCCTCGACTGCTTTCCCAGGCCACAAGCAGGGAGCTGGATGGGAAATGGGGCTGCCGGAATTAGAACCAGTGCCCATATGGGATCCTGGGGCGTTCAAGGAGAGGACTTTAGCCGCTAGGCCACGCTGCCGGGCCCACGTTCAGAATTTGAATCTAGGACCTTTTAAGAGCAAGTTTTGGCATGTGTGTCTGGGATAAATGAGAGACAGTTTTCATTTGAATTGATTAGTTGTCTGCTTAGTCTTAAGCATTATCTTTTCTTTTTACGTGAAATCTCCCAAGCTGATTTGTCTGCTCTTAAGCCCACCCAGGTGTATTTTAAATTACATCTAGTGAGTATGATACGGAGTTGGCCCATTAACAGCAGGGATGACTGTATGAAGGATCATGTTTTATCCTCTTCTATATATTTTTTGGGGCAGCGGGATTGACTTTAAATGTGATGTTACTTTTAAAAAGTTATTTATTTGAGAAGGAAGGAGGGAAAGCCCATGGATATGCTGTCATCCACCAGTTCATCCTCTAGGTGCCTGCAGTGGCCTACACTGGGCTAGGCTCAAGGTGCGCGCCAGGAGCTCAGTCTGAGTTTCTTGTGTGAGTGCCACGGATTAGTTGCCTGAGGCATTAGCTCTCTGCCCAAGCCACTCAGGGTCTGCGGGAACCTGGATCAGGGGCCAGAGCTGCACAGCCTAAGGGAGGCTAGCAGGGCCTCTTTCATGAAAATGTTCCTCAGTCAAGGAAAGGGAGCTTTTATTGGAGGGAAGAAGCAAGAAAGTGTGATAGGGAAGGAAGAGATGGCTGGTATGTTTATATCACAAGATTAACTAGTTTCATGTTTAAAATGTCTTGTAGTAGGAATAGACAAACCGAAAATAATGAATTATACTACACTGTAGCTTAGTTTTAATGTATTAAAAAGTTCCTGAAAATTAAAGGTTCTTTTTTCTGTGAAAGAAAGATGATAGCTGCTTTTGTAGGGCTCACTTTTTTGAGTGGGAAGAAAAACTATTATACATATGCTATGATATAGGATGTCAGGGGGTGGAAACTGTTGTAAGGAAAATGCAGGTTGGCCTGAAGATTGTGGTAAGGCTGTGCTGCATGGTCTGGGAGATGGTGTGAGTTGACATTGGGCCCATGTTCTGCATGAAGTGAGGTACAGCAGCAATGCAGACATCCAGGACTGCTGCTTACAGCTAGATGGGGTTTCGTCCTATCTGGATGGAAATTGATTTGAAGTGACTTAAAAAATGGCAGCTCTGTGAAGAATAATGAAGGGCCTGTGACTAGCATTTTAGAGGTGTGTATCATGTACAATAAACAGAAGACAGTAAGTTCAAGTAGAAAGTCACAGGAGCACATAGTTCAAGTTGTGGCATTATTGTATTGATTTGAAGCTGAGTTGCTTTCACATTGACAACTTTGTGCAACTGCTTCTATTTACAGATGGTTAAAGGTTTTCTTGAGCAACATCATGCAGGGAAAGCTAGGCCTCAGTTACAGCTGGGGGCAGCCACCTGGAGGAAGGCAGTGACTGGTGTTCCTCCACGTGCTAGGAGATGTAGCTGTGGCAAAGTGGACAATTTGTATGACAGAGGCCGGGCAGTATTTTGCAGGGAATGGAATTTTAGAGATTGAGCCCCATGCAAGGAAGTTTTCAGTGGTGATTGTGTTTTCAGAAGTTCCTTAGTTGCTATCAGATACTTGAGATTATGGTGCAAATAAGAATTAGTTTTTGGTAGTTTTGATTAAAGAGAAAAAAGACAGTTGCAACCTGAAACTAATGCCCATAAATCTGTGTCTCCATAGAAACTTTTTCAGTTTGACTAGTTGGTTCTTTCAGTTTGACTAGTCTGGTTTACCTTCCCATACTCATTACCTTGGTGGGCTAGCCCCTAAGCATTCCCAAACTCACTTGATTGGTGTTTCTGTTTTATATGAATGCTCATTTTTTTTTTTTTCATTTTGGTTTTTAACATTGTAGTATTAGTAGCAGTTGTTAACAATAGTGAACAGTTACTAACAGCAGTTACTATAGGTTTTCTCTCATTAAGGATTTCTTTTTCTTTTGAAACCTTTGTTTTAATTTAGTTTATTCATGTTATTAAACAGATAAGTGAGTTCAAATAGTTTTGCACTTTGTTGACTGATGTTTGTGTGTAGTGTATTACAGTATTGTATTTAAAAAATATTTATTTGTTTGTAAACCACAGTTGCAGATGAAGAAACATAGAGATCTTTTATCTACTGGTTCACTCTCTAAATGGCCACAATGGCTACATGGGCCCAAGAACTTGGGACATCTTACTCTGCTTTTCCAGATTATTATTAACAGGGAGTTGGATCAGAAGTGGAGTAGGTGGGATTTGAACCTGTGACCATATGGCGTGCTGGTATCACAGTCAGAGGTTTAGCATGCTGTGCCATGGTGTTGGCCCCACAGAAGACTGTGTTAAGAATCGAAGCTTGGGCTGTTAAAGGTCTTCTTGCCTAGGCTTCAGTACCCACAGGGATGTGTACAAGCCAGGCCCTAGGGATGAGCTGAGCCACTGTACCCACCTGTACACATGTAAGCCAGGTCTGCCAACTGCCCAGTAGGTCTTCCCTATTGGACTGTTATACGTGATCCCTGACCTCAGGGAACATCACCTGAATGTGTGGGCCGGCAATGGAGCACACGTCACAAAGCTGGGCCACTTATGTTGCTGATTGCCTTGCAAAAATAAGCGATATGGGCCGGCGCGATAGTGTAGCGGTTAAGGTCCTCGCCTTGAACGCACCTGGATCCCATATGGGCGCTGGTTCTAATCCCGGCAGCCCTGCTTCCCATCCAGCTCCCTGCCTGTGGCCTGGGAAAGCAGTCTAGGATGGCCAAGACTTTGGGACCCTGCATCTGTGTGGGAGACACGGAAGAGCTCCTAGCTTTGGATTGGCTCAGCTCCAGCTGTTGATGCTGCTTGGGGAGTGAACCATCGGGTGGAAGATCTTCCTCCCGGTCTCTCCTCTCTGTATATCTGCCTTTCCAATAAAAAATAAATCTTTTTTAAAAAGGGTAAGTGATATAGCCAGGTGCACACAAAAGGTAGGATGCTGGCTCCTCTAATTCATCAGAAGACCTTAAGTACCTCATCAGCACATGGAAGAAGGGGCAGATTGAACACATGCATTCTTGAGCCACAAGCGCCACCAAGGTGGGGTCAGCCCAAAGCCTGGAGTTGGAAGCTCTTTTGGTTCTCCTGTGAGGTGCAGGGTCCCAAGCACTTGGGCTATCTTCCACAACCTTTTCAGGCACATTAGCATAGAACTGGATTGGAAAAAGACCAGTAGGGATTCAAACTGGCACCTAAAGGTTCGGATTCTGGCATAGCAGACCTTGGTGGCTTTGCATGTTATGCCATATCGCTGCCCACCCCCATCTTTTTTTTTTTTTGTTTTTTTTAAGATTTATTTTATTTTTATTACAAAGTCAGATGTACTGAGAGGAGGAGAGACAGAGAGGAAGTGGAGCTGCCGGGATTAGAACCAGCAGCCATATGGGATCAAGGCGAGGACCCTAGCCACCAGGCTACGCCGCCAAGCTCCCCCCATCTTTTTTTTTTAAAGATTTATTTTTTATTTATTTTTATTACAAAGTCGGATATATAGAGAGGAGGAGAGACAGAGAGGAAGATCTTCCATCTGATAATTCATTCCCCAAGTGAGCTCAACGGCCGGTGCTGTGCTGATCCGGAGCCAGGAGCCAGGAACCTCCTCTAGGTCTCCCACATGGGAGATGCAGGGTCCCAAATCATTGGGCTGTTCTTGACTGCTTTCGCAGGACACAAGCAGGGAACTGGATGGGAAGTGGAGCTGCCAGGATTAGAACTGGCGCCCATATGGGATCCCTGGGTATTCAAGGCAAGGACTTTAGCCACTAGGCCACGCTGCCAGGCCCCCCAATCTGTCTTTTTTTTTTTATTTATTTTTTATTTTTTTATTATTTAACTTCATTAATTACATTGTATTATGTGACACAGTTACATAGATACTTGGGTTCTCCCACCCCTCCCCAAACCCTCCCACCATGGTGGATTCCTCCACCTTGTTGCATAACCACAGCTCAAGTTCAGTTGATATTCCCCCATTGCAAGCGTATACCAAACACAGAGTCCAGCATCTTATTGTCCAGTCAAGTTCAACGGCTTCTTAGGTATACCCTCTCTGGTCTGAAGACAGAGCCAGCAGAGTATCATCCCAGTCAATTGAAAGCTCCAACATACCATCAGCAAAAATTTACATCATTATGGAATTAATTGACATAGTAATGAGTGACCAATATGTTAAAAGTAAATGCGAGTTCCCAGCCACCTTCTGTGACCACCTCACCTATACTTCAATTTAGTTTATACACAACATATAACATTCAAAACATAACAAGTTTTACATAACATCATATCCTCTTAAATTAAGGCAAACATGTGGTATCTAGCCTTTTGGGATTGGCTCATTTCCCTTAGCATTATGGTTTCCAGTTTGGCCCATTTGGCCACAAAGAACTGCATTTTGTTTTTTTTTAATAGCTGAGTAGTATTCCATGGAGTAGATGAACCATAGCTTTCTTATGCAATCCTCTGTTGATGGGCATTTTGGCTGCTTCCATGTTTTTGCAATTACTGATTGTGCTGCTATGAGCATAGGAGTGCATGTTGGTTTCTCATAAAACAATTGTTCTGGATATATTCCTAGGAGTGCTATTGCTGGATCATACAGTATGTTGAATTTGAGTTGTTTGAATATTCTCCATACTGATTATAATGATTTTGCTTTGAACTGTTTTATATTTTTTCTATTTTTTAATTATTATTAATTTTTTGACAATCTCTACATAGTTAATTAGGGTAAAAGGTTCAAGGGTTATAGGAAAGTGGGTAAGGCTGTTATTTGCATATTGTTTCCTTCATGTATCTGAGGTAAAGGGGGATATAGAGGGAGAAGCCCCACCCAGTTTCCCACCCACCCCAGGTCCTGTCAACTGTTTTATATATTAAAGAACTCACATGAAGGATTGTTATATTTACGATTTTGTTTTTCTTCTGTTGTGTCTAATCTCTGTTCTCTTGGGTATACTTCATTTCGCAATCCATTTTGTGCAGTTTTGTTGGCAGAAGTTCTCTTCAATGTCCCTTTGTATGAGAATATCTTTATTTTACCCTGTGATGAGGTTTAGTTTTGCAAGATGCAGAATTTTTTCTTAAAGATTGATTTTTTTGAAAGGTAGTAAGAGGGAGAAAAAAAATTGAGAAGGAGAGAGCGCGCGAGAGAGTGCTAACTTCCAGCTACTGGTTTATTCTGCAGATAAGTGGCCACAGTGCCTGGGTCTGGGTCAAGGCAGGAATTCCATTCTGATCTCCTGTGTGGGTGCCAGGGACCCCGGTACTTGGACCATAATCCGCTGCCTTCCCAGGTACATTGGCAGGGAGCTGGCTTGGAAGTGGAACAGCCAGGATTTACACTGGCTCTGCATGCAGTATTGGATTTTGGCTTCTTGAGTAGTGGCTTAACTGATACAGCTCAGGAACATTTTTTTTTATATTTAAAAATTTTTTAATTTTGATGATGTTTACATAAGTTGAGATGGATGCATGCCCATGTGGGTCACTGATTAGGGTGGGAAGGATCGAGGAATAGGGGAGAGTGAATGAGACCATTGTTTCTGGTTTTTCTTCTTTTGTCTTGGGAAAGTGGGAAGAGAAGGGGAGAAGCCGCACCCAGCATGCTAACTGCATCATTACCCCAATGTCATCCCAGTGTCTTTGATGTGAAGCATGCTCCAAGGGTACTGCTCAAGTGGTTTCAGTAGTTCTGAAATGCTGTTGATTTTGTTGTTCAAAGGATGAGAAAATCTGAGATCCTTTGGTTGACATAGTCCACCTTAGAGTCCTATTTACCCAGATAATTGCTGTCAGTGATTGGCTGGGAGAGTTGTCCAATTTTTTCTTCCCTCTATCCTGTGTTACATGCAAGATGTCTTCTGCAGGCCCCAGTGGACTGCCATATCCCCTATATGAGTCTGTTTATGCCAGCCGCTGCATGGGCTTCAACAACTGAGGTGACCCCAGACTTTAACCCTGTGTGTGCTAGCTGGTACGGGCTCCAGCTCTGTCCGTCACCCATATTAACCTACACATACACTGGGGGTTGTAGTTGCTGGCACCTCAAGACTATTTTTGTTGGATATGGAATTTTTTTGTAGTGCCCTACTTTTTATTTAAATCCTTTGGATTTTAATCATAACTGTCCTTTCATTATAATTATAGCCTCTCTGCAAATAATGTATTTTTTCTCTGACTACTTTTTTTTTTAAGATTTATTTATTTATATTACAAAGTCAGATATACAGAGAGAAGGAGAGACAGAGAGGAAGATCTTCCGTCCGATGATTCACTCCCCAGGTAACCGCAATGGCCGGTTCTGCGCTGATCTGGAGCCGGGAACCAGGAACCTCTTCCAGGTCTCCCACGCGGGTACAGGGTCCCAAAGCTTTGGGCCGTCCTCGACTGCTTTCCCAGGTCACAGGCAGGGAGCTGGATGGGAAGTGGAGCTGCCAGGATTAGAACCAGCGCCCATATGGGATCCCTGGGCATTCAAGGCGAGGATTTTAGCCACTAGGCCATGCCGGCGGGCCCCTGACTACTTTTAAGATTTGTTTAGTTAGTTTTCCGCAGTTTGTTGTTTCTGGCAGTGACTTTTTAATCTATTTTTATGAGGTTTCTTCTACCTCCAAAAAGAACCTTGTGCTGTTGAAAATCATTAGTGTTAGTCACAGTTGCCAGCTGTGGTTTGCTGCTGCTGTGGCTCTTGGGCTGCTGCTTCCTGCTTTTGTAAACACAGTGAAGGGTTATTGGGACACTGCTGCATTGTTGATTGGCATGGCCTGACTGCTATTGCAGTGACAGAATAGCTGTGGGCAGAGCCTAAGTAACTGTAAAGTGACCCTTTTCAGAAGGAGTTGGCTGACATCTGGTGTAGACAGTGGAAATATCAGTTTTCCTCCATTAGAATTTGTATGTGAATTTTCTGAACTTTTTCTATGTAAGTTTAAAAGTTCGAATGGAAATAGGTAATGTGCAAGAAATTTTCCTCATGCTGCTCCTCCTCTTGAGAACCTAGTAAATGTTACCTTAGTGTAACTGTTTTTAAGAAATGTATTTTTAGGCATTTAGAACTTACAGGGGGGGCGTGGCCTAGCGGCTAAAGCCCTCCCCTTGAACGCCCTGGGATCCCATATGGGCGCCGGTTCTAATCCCGGCAGCTCCACTTCCCATCCAGCTCCCTGCTTGTGGCCTGGGAAAGCAGTTGAGGACGGCCCAATGCATTGGGACACTGCACCCACGTGGGAGACCTGGAAGAGGTTCCTGGTTCCCGGCTTCGGATCGGCGCGCATTGGCCCGTTGCGGCTCACTTGGGGAGTGAAACATCGGATGGAAGATCTTCCTCTCTGTCTCTCCTCCTCTCTGTATATCCGGCTTTCCAATAATAATAAAATCTTTAAAAAAAAAAAAAAAAGAACTTACAGGGGAAACAATACTTTTTTTTTTTAAGATTTTATTTTTAATAATAATAAAATCTTTAAAAAAAAGAACTTACAGGGGAAACAATACTTTTTGTTTTTAAGATTTTATTTTTAATGATAATAAAATCTTTAAAAAAAAAACAACTTACAGGGGAAACAATACTTCTTTTTTTTTTTTTAAGATTTTATTTTTTATTATAAAGTCAGATATACAGAGAGGAGGAGAGACAGAGAGGAAGATCTTCCATCCGATGTTTCACTCCCCAAGTGAGCCGCAACGGGCCGGTGCTGCGCCGATCCGAAGCCGGGAACCAGGAACCTCTTCCAGGTCCCACGTGGGTGCAGTGTCCCAATGCATTGGGCCGTCCTCAACTGCTTTCCCAGGCCACAAGCAGGGAGCTGGATGGGAAGTGGAGCTGCCGGGATTAGAACCGGCGCCCATATGGGATCCCAGGGCGTTCAAGGGGAGGGCTTTAGCCGCTAGGCCATGCCGCCGGGCCCGAAACAATACTTCTTAAACTGTTAAAGTAACATTGAATTTTTTGAAATATAAATCTGGGGTATGTAATTGAAATAAGGGTTGTTAAATTACATTTAATTAATGTTGTTTGCAGCATTTACGCTTATTGATATTATTGAGTAGTAAGAATACCAAACCATGAATAAAAATCATAGAAGAAAAGTATGATCTAAGAGGAAATGTTGTATGCGATTAAGGATACTTTCCTTGCAGTGATGCAGATAGGCTGCTTTATAGATCTCTTGGGTACTTATTTCACTCTCTCAGATTTACTTGTTTGTTGGAAAGTTAGAGCTACAAAAAGAAAGAGGGAAGGCAGGGAGAGATGTTTTATCCCCTGGTTTACTCCCTGCATTACCACAGTGGCCATGACTAGCCAGGCTGAAGTCAGGAGCCAGGGGCTTCACCCAAATCTCCCATATGAGGGGCAGGTGACCAAGCACTTGGGCCATGTTCCCGGCTTTTCCCAGGCTGTCAGCAGGGAGCCTGATGAGAAATGAAGCGGAGGGCAGCTGAAGTGGTGCCCACATGGGTTGCTGATGTTGGAGGTTGTGGCTTTATCTGTTAAATCTTAATACCAGCCCCTAAACGTTTACTTGTAGTTGGTCTTAAAATGTTGCATTGGATTTTTATTCTTTTGACAGCGAAACCAGGAGGACAAGTGAAATGTCAGTATATTTCTGCTGTGGATAAAGTTGTATTTGTGGATGAATATGCAGTAGGATGTAGGAAAGACCTCAATGGGATCTTGTTGTTAGATACTGCTCTACAGACTCCGGTTGCAAAGCAGGATGATGTGGTTCAGCTTGAATTGCCCGTTACAGAGGTAAGTTGAAGTGTCACTGTGTTCTTTCTGCTTGGTATGGTCTCAGGTAGTTGGTAATTAACTGTTCTGCATTGCTGTACAACATTGATATAATTAGTTTATAAAACCAAAATAGTATATGCAGTGATTTCAAATTTTATTACACTGAAACAAATTTAACTTTTAAGTCCTCTTTGCTACAGTTTTTGAAGTGTTCTGCTGTTTTCTATTTTAGAATAGGTGAAGTGTTAATGTGTAAATTTTTAAAAGATTTACTATTTTAAATTTGAAAATCACTGTTAGAGAGGGCAAGACTGAGAGATGGGGGAGGGAGCGTGCACTCGGTCCATCTGCTGGTTCACGCCCTAGAAGGCTGCAAGGACCAGGCTAGAGGCTTCTGCTCTGTCCTCATGAGGGTGGGAGGAGCCCAGGTGTTTAAGCCATCTTTCCCTGCTTTCCCAGGCTGCTGCCAGGCACCTGGATTGAGGTACAGCAGTGGGACTTCAGCTGGTGTCCATATGGGATGTTGGCATTACAGGTGGAGGGTTAACCTGGATATCACGACAACAGCCCCTAAGTGTAAATTTTAAGTGCATTGCCTTTAAATATCTTGTTTAAAATTTTCCCTTTGTGCTAGTTTTTTTTCTCAAGATGCCCAAATATATTATTTGCATTTAGTGTAATATGTTCAGTATCTTTGTCTTCAGAATATCTGAATCTGGGGGTATATCTGAAATGTTAGTTCTAGGTACTTGAAACTTTTATTCCTCTACTAATTTAGGAAATATAGGATAGATGATAACTTAATAAAGGATGTGATGTATTCAACAATTACAGATGGAGTTAAGCTATGTTCAGCTTTTGCAAGGAACCAATGAAGCACAGTGAGCTATTTGTGCATTTATTGATTGTCAAGTCTGCATTTTCTGCTATGCCGACTGGCAGGGTATTTAGGTGGCTTATACCCCTACTCTCTGCAGCTTGCCTGCTGAGATTTCTACTGCTCATTTTCTGCCTTTTTCCTTAAAGAATCTCAGCTCTGGCTGTTGTTCATGGTGGACTTTTGTACGGTCCCACGCGTCCTCTGCTGCACCACGTCAGTCTGTCACCATTCATTCTAAAGTACGGGATTCTGGCATTAGTTTGGTTAATGTGATGGATTTAGTCTGGTCTTATATCAGCCGTGCATTTTCACTAAGAATGGTACATATTGAACAGATGGGTAATAGTGCAAAGGACTTTTTTATCTTACATGCTGTTTTAGTGAATGTCATCTGTTGGGGCTTTGCACACTTTGAGTATTGAGAACTCAGTGCAGAGTTTATATTTATTTCAAGTATTTTACCTGTTTCATTCTTGCTAACTGTTCTCTCTTATGGTTTGATTTGGTTTATAATAATCATTAAATTGAAATCTTGCTGTGGTTCTACACTGAATACTTTCTGTTTTGTAGTAGTGCTTTACATATTAGTTAATTTGATTTATTTTTTAAAAAAGGTTAGTTGAGTATCATGCCTAACATAGTCATATAAGTTAAGGTATCTGAATTAGGACATGCTTACAACTTTTTGTCTGTTTAATTTTTTGTTACCTTCTTTATTTAGGCACAGCAGCTCTTATCAGCATGTTTAGAAAAGGTAGATATTTCAAGTACAGAAGGTTATGATTTGTTCATCACACAGCTCAAAGATGGTTTAAAAAATACATCTCATGAAACTGCAGCAAACCACAAAGTTGCTAAGGTAAGAAGTCAGAAAGATGATCTTATGTGGGCTTGGAATGTAAGTTGCCTTTTTGATTCCTCTTCCCTTGGAAATGTCCTAATTCTGGATTTTTCTCTGCTGCAAAAAACAAAATGTGCTTTCAAATCATCTCAAACTTAAAAAGTCTAAAAAATTTTTATTATAAAAGCTGGATTGTAGGGTGAGGGGTGGGGGGGTTGGTTATGGGCAGGGAGATAGAGAGGGAGGAGAGGAAAGAGAATGTGCATTGCGACCCACAACAAAGCCTGGAGCCAGGACCCAGTGCACATCTCCTGTGTGGCAGGCAGGAACTCACCCGTGCCTGTCTCTATCCCCTGCTGTCTCTCGGGAGTTCACTGATGGGGAGCTGTGCCTGGCAACTGAACCTAGTCATTTTGGTGTATGACATGGGCGTTTTACCTGCCAGCCCAAATGCCTACCTCTGAAACTTTACAAAAAAAATTTAAAGTACACACACACACACACACACACACGAGAGAAGTAAGAGGAAGGCAGAGCTAGTTCTTGCATCTGTTGGTTTGTTTTCCAAATGGCTGCAGCAGCCAGGACAGAGCGGGGCTGAAGCACAGAATCAGGAACTCCATCTAAGTCTCAGCTGGTTAGCAGGGCCCAAGCTCTTCAGACATTTGCTGCCTTATCAGGTCACCTGTATGGATAACAGGGACCCAGTTACTTATCACCCATTGCCTACTAGCACCAAGCTGGAATTGGGGACCATAGCAAGGGTGTTGATAGGTAATGTGAGCATCCCAAACCATGTCTTCTTTTTTATTTTTAAAGATTCACTTATTTATTTGGAAGTCTGAGTTACAGAGTGGGGGAGACATAAAGGTTTTCCATGTGCTGGTTAATTCCTCAAGCAGCTGTAATGGCCAGAGCTGAGTCAGAACAAACTAGGAGCTTCAGCCAGGTCTCACATGGTTAGGGCTTGAATCTAAAGATTTTCCTTCTCTAAGATATGATTAATTTATTGGAAAGACAGGTTGGAAGAATGAGCTCATGTGCCAGTTTATTTCCCAATGCCTGTAGGAGCTGGGACTGGATAGCTAAAGGCTTGGTTCTCATGTTGGTGGCAGCGATCTAATACTTCAGTTATCATGTACTACCTCAGGTGTTCATCAGTAGGAAGCTGGAATTGAGAATGGAGCCTGGATTTCAGTCCAGGCACTGAAATATGGGATGTGGCAATCTTAACAGCTTTGCCAGACATGTGGCACACCCCACACTTTTTTTCAAAAACAATTCAAGTTATTATTTTTGCCAGAAATTCTTCTGTTTTTATAGATAATAATTTATGAGGCCACCTAGAAATGTCCTAGATGGAGTGGAGACCATTTCCCAGGTTAGGTAGGGCAGGATGCAAAGATGAAGTTAATAGAGTTCTTTGAGAGAATAATAGCATTTTAGCAGTCTAATTTTTCAACAATTATTGTAATAGTAAATATTTTAGTAAACATACTGAAATTATTACTTGCTGGTCTCAGAATCCTGGACTTGCAAGGTTATCCTTTTAGTTACTGTTGCTGAATTATGATGACAGCAGCAACAAAAGGCCCTACTATGCTGAACTGAATCGTCATCTACCCTGGAAATGACCATTGTCCACGTATGTTTGTATGGATGCAGATACTAGGTTGTTTATTTTGTGCTTTATATTATGTGAATTCTGAACAAACAGGAAAAACGACAGATGATTTCCCTTTACACTTAATGTGATGGGGTATGTGAAAAGATGAGTTACCCTATCACAGTCTTTTTCAGAATTGGCAGTTGAGGTTTCGTTGAAAAAATTGGAAAATGATAATGGTTTACATTTATGAGGTATAACATGTTTTGCTGTATGTCTGCATTGTCTGAAAAGACTAGCCAGGGGTATTTGACATTTATCACCTCATTATTTCTTTCTGGTGAAAATGTTTAAAATTTACTCTTTTTGAAGTTTGGAAATGTAAAATATGTACACCATGCTGTGCAATGAATGACCAAATGTGTTTTTTCTGTGTAGTCAACTGCATGTTGGCATCCCTAATCCTCACCCATGCCTCACCTTCTACTTTCTGCTGACATGAATTCAGCTGTTTAAGTTTTACACGCAGCTGAGGTTGTGCAGTATTTGCCTTTCTGTGCCTGGCTTGTTTCTCTCTGCATAGTGTTCTCCAGGTTCATCCATGCTGTTGCAAATGCAAAATGAGCTTTTTAAAGGCTATATAGTATTCCATTGTGTCTTCACACCATTACTTTCTTGATTTATTCATCAGTTGATAGATTCTTACATTGCTTCCATATCTGATCTTTTGAATAAGACATTTTAAAAAATATGCATAGCTACAAACTGCTGTAAATGAAAAACTAGTGGGATAAAACCGACTTGAGATTGCCAATTGTTTTTTTATTTGGTACCGACTAAGTTAAGTTTTGCCTAAAGCTGTTGAATACATTTTCCTTTGTTTATATCCCCCATTGTTTTTCAGTGGGCCACAGTTACATTTCATCTTCCTCATCATGTGTTGAAGTCCATTGCCAGTGCCATTGTAAATGAACTCAAGAAAATAAATCAAAATGTTGCTGCCTTACCTGTGGCATCCTCAGTGATGGACAGATTGTCTTACCTCTTACCTAGTGCACGTCCAGAACTCGGAGTGGGGCCAGGCCGTTCTGTAGACAGGTAAGAACCTGCATATCCACAGCAGCCGCGGTGGGATGACATCGAGGGGCTTTGGGTTTACAGAAAACAACTGTAAAATGTGATTGTGATTTAAAAAATGTTTTGAAAGCCAAATTGTCATTTCTGTTAAAACACATGGGATTGATAAAGTACTACTAGAATTGCTAGAAATTATTGCTAGGATTTGTCCCGACCTGCAGGACGCGAGGCTCAAACCCTGAGGGTGGACTGGGAATGCCGAGCTGGTAGCCCCGGGCTGCTAGCCCAAGAAACACACGGACACTCGTACTTGGTGGAAAAGAGTGCCTCTCTCTTTATTTTTACTCCTCATATATATACCTTCTCTAGGGGAGGGGGAAAAAGGGAGGGGTTTCCTGGGAGTAATTATCTTCACTGAAGCAGGGAAGGAACTAATCAGCTATATTGAAACAGGGGAGGAACTAATTATTTGAACAGGAACAAGGGTGGAGGTTGTATTCTGCTTGCTCTACAGAGGATGTTTTGGCCTAATATCCTGCTTGCTGTAGCCCTGCCTGCAGGCTTTTGCAATGCAACAGGCTGTCAGGTAGGCCAAGTCTAAGGCCCATAAGTCTTTGGCTCCTAACAGGATTATTGTTAAAACAGTGGGTCTTTTGGTACTTTACAAGTATTGGGGTGATTGTGAGGTGTAGTTTTGAAAGTTGCAGTTTGTTACTTTGTAATGTTTGAGTTAACATAAAATTATCATCATTCAGTAAGAATTACTTTGCTGTTGTTGAATTTTTGTGAGCTTTGAGATAAATTTTGAGAAATTTACAGCTAAATCTGTTATTTTCCAACAAAAATTTGAAACAAGTTGAAAAACCAATTAGAGCAGTTTTGAGTTAAGATTTTTAAGCTGCCTGCCCAGGATTTAAGCTGCATTGTGAAAATTGTATCTTACTTGTGTTTTGTTCAGTAGGTATTTATTGAGAGTGACTGTTTTATTTGAAACTGAAGAGCCAGTAATGCACTAATTGAGTATTTAAATGATTTGATATTTGAAATGCCACTAATCAGATTCTTACTAAAGGTATTGAAGTGTTATATTGAGATGTAAAATCCCAACAGTTTGTATTAGATATTCGCATATGCCTTACATGTAGCATTTGTATTTTCACACGCTCAGTGGCTGTGAATTTTAAGTTCCTTTGCATCTTTTTGAGGTACATTTGTAATTAGTATATGCGTTTATTAACAAAGATATGTTGAAAAATAAATTTTCACAAAATATAGTTCTGATTCTCATCTGTTATATTTAATTATCTTGTGGTAAACTGTGAGTGTATATGGTTATGATCATTTGTTGTGTTTTGTGAAGAAATGTGATTTTACTAACTTGCTCCAGGAAGTTTTTGCATCATGTTATGATATTACTATGTTTGGCCTTTGGACATAGTGTAAACAGTGTCTTTCTGAGTGTCAGATGCTGTGTGTTAGAGATGTCATTAGGGTAGTCTTTGGAATATATCTGAGAGGGTGACAGTAAGCAGGGCATTAGTTCTGTTATCTGAGTGTGAGCTGTGCTGATCTTGAGATCATAAAATAGCCCTGCTAACAGTAGCAGGGCTTCTCAAGAAATAAGTGCAAGCTGTGGGAGATGTTGTAGTATTGTAGCAAATGCATTCTTCAGATAGAATATTAAGTGTTTCTGGAAGTGTTTAAATAGGAAGTGTTTAAATATTTCCCCCAATATTAACTTTCATATTGCATTTGCTTAATTAAAAATGAAAATAGCAATGTAAGGAGTTTATTGACCTTAGATTTGTTGCAGGTTTTTATTAGTTTCTCTTAAATGCTGCTATTTTGATTGATAATATCACTAGTTGAGACAGATTGTCTCTGAATATAACTTATAAATGAGAATTCTAACCTAACAACTTAAATTAAAAATGCCAGAATACAGTTGTAATTCTAAGGTCACTAGCAATATCATATGAAATCATGTACTAAATTACTGGAAAACATTAAGCGAAGTATTTTTCTAGCCTCTTCATGATGGCTCTTAAGCAGGTGCTGTTTTGTGTTAAGTTTATTCACAGTCCTTTCTTGCTAGCTTTGCCCTGGCTCTTGAAAGAGATTCTCTAGTGCTTTTGGTAATAGTTTGTCTCTCAATGAACCAATGTATTTTAATATGAAAACACTTGGGAAGATTACATTTTTGATAACTCTCTGGAGAGTGTAGCCTTCCTGGAAAAGGATTTCTTTGAAGAAGGAACAGAAAACTGCATTCTGTTTCAATCAGGTGAACAAGAAATCAAAAACTTTCTCAATAGAGTTGAGATGTAAGTATTGGTAATTCTATGGTAATTATGCAGCATTGGTTAACTTAATTTATCCCTAAAATGGCTGATTTGATAAATCGTAAGTAACCCATTTTCTTTTTTTCTATCTTGCTTAAGGAAACTTCTTAAAAGTGACTGTTTTTAGTTTAAGACAGGTTTGAAGTACATTAATAAGCCATTCCTAGTTTTTGTTGATGACCCTTTAAATTTTTTTTCTACATTGTTAAAGAAGCATTTCACTGTAGTTTTTTGGTTTACTCTAGTTACACAAAGTGTGTTTACTTGTAGATCCTTGATGTATAGTGAAGCTAATAGACGGGAGACATTTACCTCATGGCCCCATGTAGGCTACAGGTGGGCACAACCAGATCCCATGGCTCAAGCTGGATTTTATCATCAGGTAAAAGAGATAAAAAAATAATGCTTTTCATCATGCCATTGTGAAATCATAAGCATTTCATTATTTCTTCAGAAACGGACTTTGTCACTTTCCTGTGCACTCTTAATTATTCGTGTGTGTGAGTTTTGTTTCTGTATTTTTTAATATGATGCTGAATGGCTGTTTCACATGTCATGTATTGGGTACACAACGGAAAAAAGTGTTTAAAAAAGTTAGCAACTGAATTAATTAATGCTTAGTAACTTTTATTTTGTGTTACATACATTTTAAAACAACTTGTTTCAAATGGAAGCCTGATAGAGGAGGGAGGGAAAAAGAATGAGAGAGAGATCGCCTGTCTGATGGCTCACTTTCCAAATGGCTGGAACAGCCTGATCTGGGCAGAGCCAAAGCCAGGAAGCAGGAACGTCCATTCTTGTCTTCCACGAGCATGGCACGTGTTCAAGTACTTGGGCCCTTACCACTGTCTTTCCAGCTGAATTAGAAGAGGTCTAAATTGGCAGTGTAGCAGCAGATGCATAATTGGTATTTAGAGCTGATCCATTTTCCAGTAATAGAGAACTTTGGGGACTGGCTAATGTTGAAACTATTGAAATTATTTCTCTAAATGAAAGATCAAATGTGTACCACCCTTTTTTTTTTTTTTTTTTTTTTTAACAATTTCTCTTGTAATTTGGTGTTATTTTCTGCAAGTGTCTTTGTTAAGTGAGACCTGGTGATTTTTCTTCTGAGTTACTGTTTATTACATCCAGTTTTTGCAAAGATAACACAGTACAGGGGCTGGTGTTGCGGAGCAGTGGGAATAGTTCCTGTGTGATGCCAACGTTCCGTGCTTGAGTGCTGTTTCAGGCCTGGCTGATGTAGTTGTCATCCAGGTCTCTGGCTACACTTAGGAAAGCAGACAAAGATGACTCCAGGGCTCACTCCCCCCTGTGGGAAGCTGAGATGAAATTCCAAACTCTTGGCTTTTCTCTGTCACATTGTGGTTCTTTGGACCATTTAGGGAGTAAAGTAGTGAGTGGAAGATCTGTATCTTTGTCTCTTTCTCTCTCAGCAACTTAACCTTTCAAATGCATTTTTTTTTTTAAAGATTTATTTATTTTATTACAGAGTCAGATATACAGAGAGAAGGAGAGACAGAGAGGAAGATCTTCCATCCGATGATACACTCCCCAAGTGAGCCGCAACGGCCGGTGCTGCGCCGATCCGAAGCCGGGAACCTGGAACCTCTTCCGGGTCTCCCACGCGGGTGCAGTGTCCCAATGCATTGGGCCGTCCTCGACTGCTTTCCCAGGCCACAAGCAGGGAGCTGGATGGGAAGTGGAGCTGCCGGGATTAGAACCGGCGCCCATATGGGATCCCGGAGCGTTCAAGAGGAGGACTTTAGCCATTAGGCCACGCCGCCGGGCCCTCAAATGCATTTTTAAAAGTGTGGATTTTATAGAATCTTCTTCTTGTATTGGGGACTAAGTATTCTTAACCTCATAAAATGTATAATAAATTTACTTCCTTATTAAAACATCAAATAAAATTTTATTAACCATAAAGGTACATATTTATGGGATACAGTGGTTTTTTTGGGGGGGTTATTGTTATTATTATTATTATTTTTTTTTTTGCTTAAAGTCTGAAGTTTTTAATGGATGTAAAATGCAGGTTTTTGGAAGTACTGTATGAGTTTCAGTATGTATATGCTATGTGCAGTGGACACTTCAGGGAAATCTATCTGAACAGTTAACATTCCTTTCTGCTATGAAAACTCAGAATCCTATCTTCTAATTTTTTAAAAAATGTTTGAATTCAGCATACAAACCTGAAAACTGATTGTTTCTGTGAACTTACTCTGAAGATGGAAATTTATTATACATTTACCACATTATATTTTATATTTATTCTTTAAAGTTATTAAAATTCATTTTGCAATCTGCAGTTATGTAATGTCAGTAAATATGTTGTTTTTTGATGCATATGTCAAATTGTGAACTGATAAATAGCATTTTGTTTCATGTTTCTCAGAGAATATTACATGAATTAATTAGCTAGTTTTTTTTTCTTTTGAAATTCTATGTAATTCAGTTTTTAATAATGGTCCTATTGAGCGTATGTCTTTTTTATATACTCAACTATATTTCAGATAGTGAAGTATTGTCGTTAGAAGATAGTGGATCACTGAGTAATGTGTGTGCCTGTGTGGTTTTGAGTTAGTGTTTGCTGATCATAGGTGTTGTATCATGATTTTTCAAGTAAAGTAGCCATTTCATAAACATGTGGGATTTTTAAAAAGGCTGATTATTGTATTTGAAAAGCAGAGTTGCAGCGAGACAGAAGGAAATGTCTTCTGTTTGGTTAAAGGTCGAAGTGGTCAGGATTGGGAGAGGCCAAAGCCAGAAGCTTCTTCCTGCTCTCTACCATGGTTGCAAGAGCCCAGACACTTGGGCCATTTCTTCTGTTTTCTCAGGCATCTTAGCAGGGAGCTGGTTTGAAAGTGGAGCAGCTAGGGCTCAAATTCACAGATTTATTTGTTGTGGCACAATGCTGGCCCCACATTTGGAACTTTAATGAATCGTTGGGGCCTAATAGTACAGATTAATTTTCTTTCCTTGGTGTAAGGTTTAAAATTGTGATGTTTTGAAAGAAAAGAAGCTATTTCAGTACTGATTAACCTATTCTGTCTTTTCTAATTTTGTAGCCTGCTTCATCTGGAGATGATCGAGCCATGTGTTTTACTTGTAGTGTCTGTCTTGTCTGTTGGGAACCTACTGATGAACCTTGGTGAGTCTTGATTTTTCTGGCTGTAATAAGCTAAGGTAGTTCTACAGATATGCATTTAAGTTTTACTTTTCCCCTCCTGATACAGTAATCCTCTCACCTTTTTGCCACCATCTGGAGAAAGTAAGATAGCACTGTCTGTAGTCTCTCAACATTGTTTAGTGTGCAGTGCCTCTAGCGTAAACATGGGATATATGCCAGTTAGTAGAACTAGGCTCTGACCATAGACAGATATGCTGCAATCATACCTTAATTATGTAAGTAAAATATAAATAAAAAATTATACTTAAAAAAATGTAAGTAAGAAATAAAAACCCAAGGTAAAGACAGGAGAAATAACATTGCAGGTTTTGGTCAGGTGTGGATTTGATTAAAATATGTGCTTGTGGCCTGTGGTGTAGTGTAGTTGGTTTAGCCTTCACCTGTGATGCCACCTTCCCCTGTGGGTGCTGGTTCGTGGCCAGACTCCTCCACTGTCTTTTTTTTTTCAATGATTTATTTACTTGTATGTGGAGAGAGAGAGACAGAGATCTGCCATATGCTGGTTCACTCTGTTTACTCCTGTCTGAAGCTGGGAGCCAGGAGCTTCCTCAGAGACTCTCAGAATGGTTTAAGGTCCAAAGGCCTTGGGCCATCCTCCACTGTGTTCCCAGATCCTAGATAGGGAACTAGAATGGAAGTGGAGCAGGCAGGATTCAAGCCAGCACCTATATGGGATGATGGAGCTGCAGGTGCAAGATTGCTATGCCAATTTGTTTTAAAGATTTATTTACCTTTATTGGAAATGCAGATATACAGAGAGAAGGAAATCTGTCTGCTGATTCACTCCACATGTGGTCGCAATAATCGCAGTTAAGCTGATCTGGAGCCAGGAATTTCTTCTGGTTTCTTCATTTGGATGTGGGGTCTCAAGGCTTTGGGCCATCTTCTGTTACTTTCCCAGGTCACAAGCAAGGAGCTGGATGGTAAATGAAGCAGCTGGGACATGAACTGGTGCCCATATGGGATCCTGGTGTGTACTAGGCTACTGCACCAGGCTCACCTCATTCACTTCTTTTTTTTTAAAAAAAAAGATTTATTTTTATTTTTATTACAAAGTCAGATATATAGAGAGGAGGAGAGACAGAGTGGAAGAGCTTCCATCTGATGATTCACTCCCCAAGTGAGCACAATGGCCGGTGCTGTGCTGATCCAAAGCCAGGAACTAGGAACCTCTTCCGGGTCTCCCACGCGGGTGCAGGGTCCCAAAGCATTGGAGCTGTCCTCAACTGCTTTCCCAGGCCACAAGCAGGGAGCGGGATGGGAAGTGGAGCTGCCAGGATTAGAACTGGCGCTCATATGGGATCCCGGGACGTTCAAGGAGAGGACTTTAGCCAGTAGGCTACTGCGCCGGTACCCACTTCATTCACTTCTAATCCAGCTTCCTGCTTAGTACCTGGGAAAGCTGTGGAGGATGACTCAAGTCCTTGGAACCCTGCATCCACATTGGGGAAGGTTTGACTCCTGGGTTTGGATCAGCTACCTCAGGCTGATGCAGTCATTTGGGGAGTGAACCAGCAAGTGGAAGATCTCTGTCGTTGTCTCACTGTCTGTAGCTCTGTTTCAAATAAAAACTAAAAAAAAAAAAAAAAAAAAAAAAAAATCCCCTAAGAACAAATCATGTTCTTGAGAGTTCAGTATAGATGGATTATAGAAAGTATCTGCATATTGCAAATTGCTCTGGCTTTATGGGCGTATGCAGGTAACTTGGTACTAGAATCTGAGGATGCTCCAGTCCTTTGTATAAAATGGCATTGTGTTTTCACCTAAGTTTTGCACATCCTCTGCCCTATTTTACATCATCCCTAGGTTACTCATACCTACTACAATGTGAATTCTACAGATTAGTTGTTTTACTGCACTGGTCAGAAAATGATGACAGGAATAAAGCCTGTGTATTTTTTATCTGAAGTTAGTTAGGTTGAGAATCTGCAACCCATAGACATGGAAGTCTGACTGTTGTTATGTGGCTTACAAACTTTACTTTCTAAGGTACTTTGAAAGAAAATTCTGTTTGAAGTTTTTGGTCTGACTGTATCCTATGGTGAACTTGTATTTCTATGTTTTTAATATATGAATTTTATTCATGTTTTGGAAATCTCCTTGCTTTTAGATATTTACGAAAATTGAAACAAATGATTTACTTATTCACATTACAAGGAGACCAATGTGTGGCAGTATCAAAAGTTTACACTTGATCTTAGCCAAAAGGCCGAGAAGCGATAGTATCAAAAATTTGAAGCAGTTTTTTTAGTGTGATACTACAACGCAAATGAGAAGATGACATTGTTGTCCCAGTTTCTTCTGAGCCTGACTTTGTTGGTAGCCAGTTACAGTAATAATGGCTAGTGTGCTTTGAATGTAGAGTATGTTAGAAGGAACGTAACCCTGGTTGGTACCTGTAAGTCTTCCAATTATTAATGCTTTGTAACTTCAGTTTTTTCAGAGAAGATGATGATCCTAGTTTTGTTTCAGTGTATAAACTTCACTGCTTTGCTGTTCAGTAAACTTTTTCCTTTCTTAATCTGTATAAAGGTCTGAACATGAGAGACATTCCCCCAACTGCCCGTTTGTGAAAGGTGAGCACACCCAGAATGTGCCGTTGTCTGTCACTCTTGCCACGAGTCCTGCACAGTTTCCTTGTACGGATGGAACCGACAGGATATCTTGCTTTGGGTCTGGAAGCTGCCCTCAGTTTTTAGCTGCTGCAACTAAACGAGGAAAGATTTGCATATGGGATGTTTCCAAACTTATGAAGGTATGTTTGAATCTTGAAGCAACAGATAAATAACAGAGGGGAAAATCAGTGATACACTTAGGCTTCTCATTTCTTCAGGTGCACTTAAAGTTTGAAATCAATGCCTATGATCCAGCAATTGTACAACAGCTTACTCTGTCAGGAGAACCAAGCTCAGGAGTTGATTCAACAAGACCAACTTTGGCATGGCTGGAGGATTCCTCCAGTTGCTCAGATATACCGAAATTGGAAGGAGATAGGTATGTGACTTTGTTTATTGTTACAGGCTTTTGTTTTCCCCTAAAGTTTGCATTCTCAGTGTTCTAATGAAACAGACAGAAAAATGGTTATCTTAGGAGATTGAAGAACAGAGATTTAGTTAGAAATCTTATCCCTTGTGTAAAATTTTTTTTTGTGGAAATGCCATTCTCTATAAAATATATTTTCTATCTTAATCTGTAGGAATTAGAAATGATTGCCACTTTGAAAAAGAAAAGTTTGAATTGTTAAATGAAATTCTTGAATTAGATTTGTAATTTTGGCTTCTATTATATCTTTTCATAGAGTAAAAAAAATTAAAGTTTTGTATTTCCAGTAGCATCTTAAATTATTGAAGTGCTAATAAAAGTGAAATGACCTGAGGTAAAACATGAGTACCTAATTGTTTGGAGCAGTACACCAGTATTCACTGATTTGACATAGCATAAATATGTCTGGAAATATTTTCCTAAAATTACGTTTCTGGATTTTTCTCTAAGTCTGACAGATTTGTGATTTCTCTCGCTCTTTTGGGCTGCATCTGTTCCGTGTGGGGTAGAATTAGTAAAATCCAGTCCCTTGTACTTGATTCCAAGGAAGCTGTGCAGTTGTCACTGAGCCAGGTTCGGTTCACACAAGCAACATTTGCAGTATTCGCAGGCTGGCAGAGGGGAAGATCTTCTGTCCACTGGTTCTTCCCCATATGGCCACAGTGACCCGCACTGAGCTGATTGGAAGCCAAGAGCCAGGAGTCTCTTCAAAGTCTTCCACATGGGTACAAGTGCTATTTTCTCTGGCCATAAGCAGGGACCTGGATAGGAAGAGAAGCAGCCGGGACACGAACCAACCCCGCTTATGGGATACCAGCACATTGAATATGGAGGATTCACCTGTTGAGCCACAGTTTGGGCCCCTGTTTACCCCTTTCTTTTTTTTTTTTTTAAGATTTCTTTTTTATTTTTATTACAAAGTCAGATATACAAAGAGGAGGAGAGATAGAGAGGAAGTGGAGCTGCTGGGATTAGAACCAGCGACCATATGGGATCCTGGCGCATTCAAGGCGAGGACCTTAGCCACTAGGCCATGCCGCCGGGCCCTACCGCTTTCTTAAAATATACATTGTATTCATAAATGTATGTACTCACATTTGTACTAGAAAACATCACTTTGATATATGTTCTGGAGTTGAGATTTAAATTCCTCTGCCTGATTAAAAAAATATGTACGCTGTATCTGGGCACAAGGGACTATTTGCCCAAGAAAGTGGCAAACAGTTCACACAGAACGATTTCAGGTGTTCGGCATGATAGTTGCCACTTGGGACATCTATATCCCGTAACGAAGTATCTGCTTGGCATACTCCCCTTGTAATCAGCTTGCTGCTGATGGTTTTCCCAGAAGGTGGCTGGTGAAGCAGATCTGGTTAGGTTCCAGTTATCGATGTGGGAAAACTCTGGCCTCACCCTGGCCCGCCTCCCTTTCCTTCCCTCCCCCAGAAGACATGACAGCTGAATTGGTGTGGAAGGAAGCAGAGGAAGAGGGAGAACTGGCATTCCTAACCTTAAGCCTCTCTGGGTTTCCCTCTCTCAGAGGAACTAGAAATCCGGTTTGATTTGTAGTGGTTATAATGAACTAGATTAGTCTTTTTGTAACGAAACATAAATTGGAACTAGTTTTAAAATACCCCATGTGGCTTTCATTAACTTGAAAAATAATATGTTTAAAGTAACTATCATTGTAATTTTCTTAGAAATTGCTTTTTAGCCGTTTCCACTTATTTAGGGAAAAAGGTGTGGAAACAGTTCTAATGAACTAATGTTTTGTCTAGTTGTTTCATTAGTTGTTTATTTTGTCAAATTTATAAAAATATCCTGAATTTAATTTTAAAGATATTTATAGTATTAATATTAACCAAGATGTCCCATTATTTATAACGTTTAGTTTTCAGCACTATGTAGAACAATTTTTTTTAAGATTTATTTATTTAGGGCCTGGTGTGATGGCATAGTGGCTAAATCCTCACATTGCATGTGCCGGGATCACATATTGGTGCACCAATTCATGTCCCAGCCGCTCCACTACCCATCCAGCTCCCTGTGGCCTGGGAAAGCAATAGAGGATTGCCCAAAGCCTTGGGACCCTGCACTCCTGTGGGATACCTGGAAGAAGCCCCCGGCTCTTGGCTCCTGGCTCCTGGCTCCTGACCTCAGATCAGTGCAGCTGTGCTCCAGCTGTTGCAGCCACTTGGGGAGTGAGCCAAATACATGAAAGATCTTTCTCTCTGCCTCTCCTTTCTCTGTGTATCTGCCTTTTCAGTAAAATAAATTTAAAAAAATTATTTGAAAATCATTTACGCACAGAAAGAGACAGCATAGAATTGTGTTGTATATTGAGCAATTTTTTCCGTTATTTCTTAGACAATTTTGTTAAATTTATTTCCACTTATTTGAAGCGTAGCTGAAGTGTAGAGATGGAGAGGTCTACCTTCTGTATGCTGCAACAGTGGGATTGTGCCAGACTGAAGGCGGGAGCTAAGAACTCAGTCTGTGTCTCTCATATGTAGTTGAGCTACTACCTGCTGCTTCCAAGGCTATGCATTCACGGGAGACCAGTGTAAAAGCAGAGCTAGGGCTTAAGACTGGTTCCACACTGGGACACAGGTGTTCCCTGTGGTGCCTTAACTGTTGGGCTAAGTGCCAGGTCCAACATGTACAATCTTTACTAAACAGTTTTAATTTACCCGTATCGTTTATATTGCTGAGTACTTTGTGAAAGGCTTTCTGTCCTGTGCATGGCGTTACTAAAGGGACTGATGTTATGACACACCGGGTCGAAGTGCTGCAACACCTGCATCCCATATGAATGCAGGTTCTAGTCCTGGCTGTTCCACTCTGATCCGGATGCCTGCTGATGGCCTGGAAGTAAAGCTGAAGATGACCCAATGCTTGGGCCTTTGCTGCCCACCTGTGATACCTCAAATAAGTTCTTGGCTTCAGCTTGGCCCAGACCCGATTGTTGCAGACGCTTGAGGGGAGTAAGCCAGTAAATGGGAAATCTCTGTCTTTTTCACTCTTTGACTCTCCCTCTCTCGGTAATTTTGACTTTCAAATAAATAAAATCCTTTTAAGAAGTCTGTAGTTGGGGCTAACTTGGTGGCCCTGGAAGGGAATCCTGCCTGCATTGCTGGCATCCCGGATGAGTACCACTTGTTTTACATTTCTGCACTATGAAGTGTTTTTTTGGATTTACTAGCTTCACAAACCCAAAACAGAGAAACTTTGTCCAACACATCTGGGTACCTGCCTTCAAATTTCAGCCGTTGTCTTGGAATATATCTTTCAGCATCTTAAATTCACCAACTTACAGTATTTATTACAAATGTCTGTTCGTTTCAGATGAAGTACATCATGTTTCAGAATGAAACATTGTTATTTCTATAAAATGAATCTTGATTTTTACAGTGAACTTAACAGTTTTAGGAATTACTGTAGGTATGTAAGTTATTTTGGAGTAATTTGAAATTACATCTTTTTTTGATGATAACAGGAAGAGAGTAAAGTAAGTGTGAATACAAAGAGGGAAGCTGACATTTATTCTGCATTTGAGTGGAGAGCAAATGAGGTCCTATCTTCTGAGTAGTAATAGTTTCCCTGCATGTTGCGGAGTTTTTTTCTTTCTTTCCTTTTTTTTTTTTTAAATGTTTGTTTAAGATTTGTTTATTTAGTTGAAAAGCAGACTTAAAACGCTCGATCTTACATCTGCTGGTTCATGAACCAGTGGTTACAATATAACCAGTGGTTACAATGGCCAGAGCTGGACCAGGTGCTAGGAGCTTCTTGCAATCTTCTATGTAGGTGCAGGAATCCAAGCACTTGGGCCATCTTCTGCTGCTTTCTCAGGCCTGTTGGCAGGCGGCTGGCTGGGAAGTGGAGCGGCGGGGACTATTGCCAGTGCCCGTAAGGAATACTGGCATTGTAGCGAGTGACTTTACTAACCGGCATAGCACCGGTCCCTCTACTAAACTCTTGTACAGAACACAAGGTGTTTCACAAAGTATTGAGCAAAAATGAACAAGATGTAGGTACATTAAAATTGTTTAGTTAAGATTATGTGAGTTGGGGCGGAGCTTGGCTCAACAGTTCAGACTCTAGCTGGAATACCTGTGTCTCCTAGGGGAAATAGAATTTGAATTGAAAATAGGTTTTAATTGCAGCTCTGCTTTCATGGTGGCCTTTGGAAATGCGCAGCGTAAGAGAAAGCAGGTACTTCTGTCCTTGGCCATCCTTCACCCCGCATCCCATCTTTAAATTTTAAAGATTTATTCATTTATTCAAAAGGCAGAGTTTTGGAGAGAGATGTCATGGAGGCTCTGCAAAACATGAAAAACCCTGAGCAGTGAAATGCATGTGTGTGAAAGTACATATACAAACCTGTATATTTATTTATTCAGCTCTTCTGTTTGCTTTTAGGTTACTGTCTTGAATTCAGTGATAAAATAGTTCTTAAAATGTTAAAACTGTAAGCTTATGTACGATTTTAGTAGCAGCTTTTTAAAAAAATTCTCTTAGTTGCCTAGATCACCCCCAGTCCTATAATTGTCTTTAAATTTCTATGAATGATGGGCCCGGCGCGATAGTTTAGTGCCTAAAGTCCTCGCCTTGCATGTGCCATGATCCCTTATGAGCGCCGGTTCTAATCCTGGCGGCCCTGCTTCCCATCCAGCTCCCTGCTTATGGCCTGGGAAAGTGGTGAAGGATGGCCCAGAGCTTTGGGATCCTGCACCCGCATGGGAGACTCAGAAGAGCTCCTGGCTCCTGGCTTCGGATTGGCTCAACTCCAGCTTCGGATTGGCTCAACTCCAGCCATTGCGGTCACTTGGGGAGTGAACTATCGGACGGAAGATCTTCCTCTCTGTCTCTCCTCCTCTCTGTATCTCCTCCTCTCTGTATATCTGCCTTTCCAATAAAAATAAATAAATCTTTAAAAAAAATTTTTCAATGAATGATGGACCCAGCGCTGTAGCCTAGTGGCATCAGGATCACATATGGGCGCCGGGCGCCGGTTCATGTCCCAACTACCCCACTTTCCATCCAGCTCTCTGCTTGTGGCCTGGAAAAGCAGTCGAGGACGGCCCAATTTCTTGGGACCCTGCACACCTGTGGGAGACCTGGAAGAAACTCCTGGCTTCAGATTGGCTCAGCTCTGGCTGTTGCTGCCGCTTGGGGAGTGAAGCAGCGGATGAAAGACCTTTCTCTCTCTTTTCCTCTCTATAGATCTCACTTTCCAGTAAAAAACCCATAAATTTTAATAAACAAAATTCTATGAATGAAATAGTAGCTTCTTTGTGATTTCCACATTCTATTTCAGGTAGACATTTATTGACTTAAGATGATTCATTTTCAGTTATGGTTTCAAACTGATTTATATATGTCACTGGTTGATGTAAGTAGCAGTGATTTTTTTTTACTAATACTTTGTTTTTGATGTATGAGTACTTCTTTTTAAATTGATTGTTTTTGTCTTTTGATTTAAGTGATGATTTACTGGAGGATTCAGACAGTGAAGAGCATTCCAGATCAGATTCTGTGACAGGTATATAAAAAAATGTAATAATGTCTTTAAATTCTTAAGTTTCATAGTTCTCCAGTTAAATACCTGTTTATGTTAATGTACACTTAGTTAATGCATACTCAGTTGTTCACTGATATACAGAGAAAACCAAAGCATTGTGTGTCAGACATCTTGAATTAGTGTTAAGTACATTATGTTCTGTAGCTAAGGTTTACATGTGGGCTAGTGTTGTGCCCTGGTGGCTAAAGTTGCTGCCTGTGTCGCTGGCATCCCGTATGGGCTTTGACTTGGGTACTGGCTGCTCCATATGGGAGCATGTCTGGCATATCCCTGCCATATCTAATGAATATGGTTCTTTTTGAAGGGCATACATCACAAAAGGAAGCCATGGAAATAAGCCTGGATGTAACAGCACTCAGTATTCTCCAACAGCCAGAAAAGCTTCAGTGGGAGATTGTTGCAAATGTGCTGGAAGATACTGTTAAAGATCTTGAAGAACTTGGTGCAAATCCTTGCTTAACCAGCTGCAAGAGTGAAAAGACAAAGGAGAAGCACCAGGAGCAACACAACATTCCCTTTCCGTGTTTGTTGGCGGGAGGTTTACTAACATACAAATCTCCTGCGACCTCACCCATTAGTAGTAATTCTCATAGGTCACTGGATGGTTTAAGCAGAACTCAGGGTGAAAATATATCAGAGCAAGGGTCAACAGACAATGAATCCTGCACTAATTCAGAACTTAATTCTCCTCTAGTAAGGAGGACTTTGCCGGTTTTACTTCTTTATAGCATCAAGGAATCTGATGAGAAAGCAGGAAAAATATTTTCACAGATGAACAATATTATGAGCAAAAGTTTGCATGATGACGGTTTCACTGTTCCCCAGATCATTGAAATGGAGCTGGACAGTCAGGAACAGCTGTTGCTGCAGGACCCACCTGTGAGTTACATTCAGCAGTTCGCAGATGCGGCCACCAACCTTACCTCTCCAGATTCTGAGAAGTGGAGCTCAGTGCTGCCTAAGCCTGGGACTTTGGTTCAGTGCTTGAGGCTGCCGAAGTTCGCAGAGGAGGAGAATCTTTGCATAGACTCCATAACTCCCTGTGCCGATGGAATCCATTTGTTGGTAGGACTGCGGACATGCCCTGTTGAATCCTTGAGTGCAATAAATCAAGTAGAGGCCTTGAATAATTTAAATAAATTAAACTCTGCACTATGTAGTAGACGGAAAGGTGAGCTGGAATCAAATCTCGCTGTAGTCAACGGTGCAAATCTTAGTGTAATCCCACATGAATCACCAGCAGATGTACAGACGCCTCTGATCATTGAGCCTGAGCAGAGGAACGCCAGTGGTGGATATTTAGTGCTTTATAAAATGAATTATGCCACTCGGATAGTGACTTTAGAAGAAGAGCCCATAAAAATTCAACATATCAAAGATCCCCAGGACACAATTACCTCGCTCATTTTGCTTCCACCAGATATATTGGATAATCGAGAGGATGATTGTGAGGAACCTGCTGAAGAAATGCAGTTAACCTCAAAAAATGGCTTTGAAAGGGAGAGAAAGTGTGACATTTCAACTCTTGGACACCTGGTAATAACCACTCAGGGAGGATATGTAAAAATACTAGATCTTTCAACCTTCGAGATTTTGGCCAAAGTGGAGCCTCCTAGAAAGGAGGGCACTGAGGAACAGGACACATTTGTCTCCGTCATCTACTGCTCGGGCACAGATCGGCTGTGTGCGTGCACCAAAGGTAAGCCGTCTGTTTTGGTTCTTCAGATCCACCAGTATATGTGTGGTGTTTGTTTGCCTGCATACCAGTGTGAATCTTAGATCTTACAGATGCCGGGGAATTTATTGTTTTGTAAAGTAGTAGTAAAATCTTTCTGTTGTCTTAATGACTCTCAGAGCCTTTTTTTTTTTTTTAAAATATTTTGGTTTCATAAGTAAGTCATTAAGGTCCTCAATGTCTTTAACCTCAAGAAAATAACCAATTGTAATTGGTTCTGTAGTTCTAATCCAAAATCTTAGGCTTGGAACTCATTAAACCTTGTTTCCTAGTTTATAAGTTAGGATCTATTTCCCATGTTTGTTAAATGAAATCGTATATATGAAATTGCTGGCACAGCTGTCAGTTTTTATTTTTGAAATAAAAATGCTTACCATATATTTGCTAATTTTGCCAGATTTTTTTCTTACTTATTTCTAATACTTGACTGACAATAAGTCCATTTTATAACATTTTAGACCCCATTTCGAATTAATACATGACGTAACAATATTTGTTTTACTCTAACTATTTTACATTGAAGAGATAGCAGATGTTTCAAAAAGGATTATTGACAAAGTTGGCCAGAGTGAAGGAGTTTTAGGCAAGGCCCCAGTGAAGCCTAGCTGATCGGGATTTGGGATTTGAGAAGAGTTTTCATGCTTCTCCTTTGCTGTTCAAACGGGAATTTACCTGAGTTTTTCCTTACTTCACATGGTTTTCGAGAGTTTAGCTAAGGGGTGTCATGTTAATGAAGTCGTTCAGATTATTACCACCTTTTTGCTGCATCTAATGAAGTGACGAGGGGAAAAAGCCTGAACTAATATTAAAATCCAGCAAGGTTAATCTACGAAAGTAATCAGTGCCGAATAAATTTAGTTAATAAAATTTTGAATCAGAATTAAAAAGGTCAGAAAAGCCACTAAAATCCTGTGCGATTTCAGAGATCATTTTAACATTTTATGAGGATTTTTTAATGGTTTATTTATTTTTATTGAAAAGGCAGATACACAGAGAGAAGGAGATACAGAGAGAAAGATCTCTCTGCTAGTTCCCTCCCTAATGGCTGCAAAGGCTGGAGTTGAGCTGATCCGAAGCCAGGAGCCAGGAGCCTCTTCCAGGTCTCCCACACGGGTGCAGAGTCCCAAGACTTTGGGTCATCCTTGACTGCGCTCCCAGGCTACAAGCAGGGAGCTGGATGGGAAGTAGAGCAGCCACTTATCCTGTGAATGAAACAGATGTGACATTTGTCTTTGGAGTATATTAAAATAGCACAAAACTGTTTCATAAATATAAATCTACAGTTAATAAGTGTTATAGACTAATTTTAAGTAGAAATAAAGTAATGGTAGATCTGACAGCTATCTTTCCTGAGACCTGTGTTGCGGCACAGTGGTTGAAGCAGCTGCTTGGGATGTCCCCTTCCCAAGTGGGAGGTCTGAGTTGAATTTCAACGGCTGCACTCCTAAGTCCACTTTCTTGCTAATGCATTTGGGAGGCAGCTGAACATGGTTCAAGTGGTTGGGCTTTGGTCACCCTCTGGGAGACTGTGTTTGAGTCTTGGCTTCTGCCTTTGCCAGCACAGCTGTTGCAGGCATTTTGGGAGTGAATCATTGGATATAAGTTCAATCTTTGTTTCTCCTTCTCTCTCTGTAACTCTTTTGGTCAAATAAATAGGGTAGAGTTTTTTTTTTTTTTTAAAGGAATCCTTGACATACAAGAGAACTATTACAACTCAGAAGATGATACCCCGCCACCCTTCTCATTTGCTTCTTGGAATCAAAAGAAAAGAACAAAAGTAAATTGCTTGAAAGGCTGGGTTGAGAGAGTGTACTGTCTGTTGACTCACTCCCCAGAAGCCCTCAGCAAGCCAGGGCTGGCCAAACCAAAGCCAGGGGTCTGGAAGTTAGTCCTGGTCTCCCCACGTGAGAGGCACGACCCAAGTGCTGCCTGCAAGGGTGCATTGGTGGGAAGCTGGATTGTAAGCAGAGGAAGCATTCCAAGCGGTGGCTTAACCTACTGTGCCAGATAATGTGCCACTGTGTAACAGGGTGCTTTGTTTATTTAATGTAAAAATGGACACTTGAGTTGTTACACCATTTTCTACGAACTTTTCACAAAGTTCGTAGAAAATAATGAAATAATAAAAAGATAAGTTTGTGTTGGTGCAAACCATTTTTGAAATTTATAGTCTCGTATTGGTGGTACAGTGGGTTGAATTACTGTTTGTGATGCCGGCATTCCACATCAGTGCACATGGTTGAGTGACATGCTGTGCTTCCCACCCAGTTCCCTGCCATTGTGCCTGGGAAAACAGCAGTTGATGGCCCACTTACTTGAGCCCCTGCCATCCATATGGGACACCTGTATATTGGGGAGTGGAAGAGCTCTCTCTTTCTCCTTCCCTGTCATTGTGCCTTAACATATATATTTTTGAAATCGGTGCCCATGAGGGTTATTTAAAAAATTTAAAGATGAATATTATGAAAAACTGCATTGATTAAATTTTTTGTACCAAAATTATGTTCAAGTCTTTTACATTTGATGTGCAAGTTATTTGGGCCCTTCGTTTTCATTCTTTTTAAAAATATTTTTAAATTATTATTTTCTTTGAAAGGGAGAGAAAATTTTCTATCCATTGGTTCATTTTTCAAAAATGCTTGCCATAGCTAAGGCTGGGCCAGTGCAAAGGTGGGAGCTTAGCAAGCTGAGCTTCCGCATGCAGTATCCACATCCCATATGGGCGGCCAGTTCTAATCCTGACTGCTTCACTTCTCATCCAGTTCTCCTCAAGGTGTGTCTTAACACTTGTGTGTGGCAAGTGCTTGTCTTGGTTACCATTTTTTTTAAAGATATACACCCATTATTGTGGCATGATAATGTTGTATACAATTTTTTCAGGAATCACCACATGGTTTTCTGTGAAGGCTGCACAATTTTACATTTTCACAAGCAATGTTTTTTTTTGGGGGGGGCGGGGGAGGATCCTTAATATTTCTACTTCCAGCCAAGCCTATTTTCTGAGGGTGCGTGTTGAGTAGTAGCTATTGTAGCAGGTGTTAAATGGTAATTTGAACTTGTTTGTAGCTGCTTTTGGTTTTGATTTTTATTTCTCTGATGATGAGCAATGTTGAACACGTTTTCATGTGTTTACTGGTCATTTGTATTTCTTTTCTAGAGAGATATGTTTATGTCCTTTGTTTTTAAATTCAGCTATTTATTGAGTTGTAGACTTTTTCTTTAAATTCAGACATTAGGCCCTTATTAGATTTATGGTTTGTAAATATTTTCTCAATCTGTGGGTTGTCATTTCACCGTCTTTATAGTGTCATTTGATGCACAAGAGTTTAATTCTGAAGAGTTGTAATTCATCCACTAAGCCATTGTGCTGGGCTTCCTGTCCTTTCTCTTCAGCTGCATTGGTGGAGGGGCACCCTCAGGGCAGTGTGTTGTTTTTCCCCGTGGGTGGGCCCTTGCTGCTTCTTGGAATGCTTTGTGATTTGTTGTTGCGAATGGGTCTCTCTGACTGCTGTGCTGTGGTCCTTTGGAAATCTAATTCTTCCAGTCAGGGAGAATGTCCCTTGCTGTTGGCTGCAGCTGTCCATTTGTGACTTTTCCAGGCTATTTTTACAAAGACTGTGTTTGTTATTACGTATGACCTCTGAGGTTTAGGTTTCATTCTCTCTGCGGTCAGGGACCTGATAAATTTCCTTGCTCAACTGTCTCTTCTCCAAAGGATTCTAATCTCTTCAGTCTTCCCATAGAGCAGACCGCTTCAGTCTGAAAAGGCCAAAGTGTTTGCTCTAGTCCTCCGGGCACTGCCAAAGCAACCAAAATACACAGCACCACCTTTTGGGGAGGACAAGGTCTCCAGCTGCTAATCCTGGTGCAACCAGCAGCTCCAGGCATGGGAGCCACTGGACCTGAAGCTATGCCAGGGCTGAGGTCCGAGGGATGGCACCAGCTGGCTGTTTCTCTACTCCTTTCAGTGTGTAGTGGGAGATCTTTATTCTGCTAAGGGCTGTTTGGGTAGTTGTAATGTTATTTGTGGCCATAGGAGATTATCGTGTTAAAAGTTAACCCACCAAACTCTGAATTACTGGTCTTAACACTGCCCACGAGCTGGACGTTCCCCTCCTGGGCTCTAGAACTTTTTGCTTTGCTATTTGGCCTGAAGTTATCAATCCCTCAGTTCCATGCTTATTGGTTTTCAGTGTTTTAATTTACCAGAATCTACTTTAGGGAGCTGGCACAGTGGTGTAGTTTGCTAATCCTCCGCCTGCACTGTCAACTTCATCTAGATGCCAGTTCTAGTTCTGACTGCTCTACTTCTGATCCAGCTCCCTGCTAATGGCCTTGGAAAACAGTGCAGGATGCCTTAAAGTCTTGCGCCCCGACACCCTCGTGAGAGATGCGTAAGAAGCTCTGACTTTGGACCTGCCCAGATCTGGCTGTTTCAACTATTTGGGGAGTGAGCCAATGGATGGAAGATTCTCTCTTTCCTCTCTTTCTCTCTCCATTCCCCCCTCCTTTTCCCCCTCTCTAGGTAATTCTTGCAAGTAAAATTAATATATATTTTTAATATCTGCTTTAGAATGAATACTGACTTACTTTCATTTTGCTTTTTAAAAATTTCTTTGTGAGATGGATACCTGCAAAGAGACGTGGAGAGAATTCCCCTCAGCTGGTTCACTCTCTAGATGCTTGCTGAAGCAGGGCCCTGACCTCTAAGCCAACCCTGCCTGTTGTCCTCCATTAGCAAGGAACTAGCATTGGGAATTGGTCAAATCTGCCCACTCCACTTCAGGATGTGAATGTCTTCATGGCTAGGCAAGCACCCATCCCTGACCTAGACCCTGCCCTTGGGTACTGCCTTTAGATATGTTAGAAACCAAACAAAAATGTTGTTATTATTTTATATGTACAACTTTGATCTTTTAAAATAGTTGTGAAAGAAATGAGAAAAAATAATATTTACTTATCTTTTATTTTTTTTCTTTTGTATTGATTGTAAGACAGATGTGCTAGCATAACATCCTCTCAGTCTTCCTTATCTGGAAATGTCTGCACTTCATTTTTGAAAGAATGCTGTGTATGGAATTAAAGTTGACAGTTTGTTTGCCCTTTGAATGTCATCCCAGCGTCTTCTGTCCCCTCTGGTTTGTGGTAGGTCATCAGTTAGTTGGTGTTGCTGTTTCTCTCTCTGTGATGTCATTTTTATCTTGGTCTTTTCATGATGTTCTCTGACTTTGACTCTCAATAGTTTGTATGTATGTGCGTATCTCTGTCTTGTTTGACAGTCATATGAGTGGATTCTGAAGCGTTTCCATCAAATTTGAGAAATTTTGGCTCTTCCTTTTTTTACCCTCCAATGATTTATTTATTTAATTTATTTTGAAAGATTGGAGAGACACAGAATATTCTACCCGCTGGTTCACCCTCCGTAAGGCTGTAGCAGTTGGGTGAGCCAAGCTAGAACCAGGAGGGAAGCTCTTTGCTACCTTCACTGCTTTGGCCAGGTCTTTAGCAGGACCTAGATAGGAAGTGGAGTGGGTAAGCTGGCATTGCAGGTTGTGGTTGTACTGGCTACACCACAATACCAGTCCCTCACTGTTTCTTCAGATTTTTTTTTTCTCTCCTCTTTATGGCGTTCTAGTTGTTTGTATGTTCTCTTTTTGTTGGATTTATTTATGTATGTTAAGGATAGAGATTTACACAAGTGGGGAAGGCCAGTCATACAGTGCTCCTCCATTTACTGGTTCACTCCCCAGTTGGGTGCAGTGGCTGCAGTTAGACCAGGCCTAAACCCTGGCATTCCTCCTGGCTCCTCCACACAGGTACCAGGGCCTCAAATATTTGAGCCATCATCAGCTGCCTTCCCAGACGTACCAGCAGGGAGCCATATTGGGTGTGGATCATCTGGGACCCCAACCACTGCTCACATGGGATCATGACCTAATGCGTGCCATTAAACTGACCCTAGGTGTGTGTTCTTACAATTCAGCTGCCTCTCAGGCCTGGAGTTCTCTTCATTAATGTTTTTCCTTTTGTTTGTTTTCAGATTGGTTAATTCCTCTTGATCTGTCTTTATGTCATTGATCCCTTCAGCTACTGTCTCAAATTTGCTATAGACAGTGAAGTTTTCTTTTATTTGTTTTATTTTTAAATATTTTACTTAGGACCTTCAAAATTTCCTCTTTTTTATTTTTAGGATTTATTTTTATTTGAAAGACAGATTTTAAGGAGAGAAAAGGAGAGCTGGATAGAGAAGGTCTTCCATCCACAGCTCTCAAAGAGCTGCATCAGCCAGAGCTGAGTTGATCTGAAACTGGGAGCTAGGAGCCTGCTCTGGGTCTCCCACATGGTCCCAAGGACTTGGACCATCCTTCGCTGCTTTCCAGAGCTGGATCAGAAATGGAGCAGCTGGGACTTGAACTAGCACTTATAATGGATGTTGGCATCACAGGGCAAAGAATTAGCTTTCTGCCCTATCAGACCAGCTCCCCCTCCCCTTGTTTTTAAGGTTGGTTTGTTTTTATTGGGAAGGAAGATTTACAGAGAGAAGGAGAGAGAATGGAAGATCTTCCTTCCAATGATTCACTCCCCAAGTGGTCATAATGGTTGGATCTGAGCAGATTTGAAGCTAGGAACCAGGTTTCCCACTTGGGTACAGGGTCCCAAGCTTTTGGGCTGTCCTCCACTGCTTTCCCAGGCTACAGGTAGAGTGCTGGGTGGGAGGTGGAGCAACTTGGATGTGAACCAGTGCCATTTGGGATCCTGGTTTTTGCCGGGTGAGGGTTTATCCGCTAGACTACAGTACCTGGCCTCCTTTTATTCT
Organism: Ochotona princeps; assembly: GCF_030435755.1. Lineage (NCBI taxonomy): Eukaryota > Metazoa > Chordata > Mammalia > Lagomorpha > Ochotonidae > Ochotona > Ochotona princeps. Next base: position 59,331,787 of record NC_080839.1, on the reverse strand, counting down.
TTTTTTTATTTTTTAGTTGTATAAATTTTATTTTTGATAATTCTTACACATTTGATTAGGGTGAAAAGGGTCAAAGACTAGAGGAAAGTAGGTGAAACCATTGTTTTGACATTCTCTTTTTTCCTTCCTGTATTTGTGGGGAGGGGAGGCACGAGGGGGGAAGCCACACCCAGCCTCCCAACCATCCCATGGTCCCTGATGTGTGGCATGCTCTGAGGGTCCTGTTCAAGTGGTTTTGATAGTTCAACAGTTCTGTGTTGCTGCTGATCTTGTATTTCAAGCATGATGAAATCTCTCCAAGACTCCACTGGCTGACATAATCTACCTAAGAGTCTCCGTTTGTCCAGGTATTCACTGCCAACATTTGGGTGGGATAGTTGGTCGATTTGTTCTGTCCTCCATCCTCTGCTATGGTACCAGGTGTATTCTGCAGTTCCAGTGTACTGCTAAATCCTTCATGTGCATCTAGATATGCTGTCCCCTGCTCCATCTGAGCCACTGAGGAGACCCAGCTCTGACACATGCATTTCATGGTCAGATCATGGAACCTCCATGGTTGGAGTTCTGAGTCCAGTGGTTTGTTTGGGGGACTTCCCAAAGAACTTCATCTGAGGTCATCCCTGACCTGATTCTTGTGTGTGCGTGCCAATACAGGGTCTGGCACAGTCCATTGCCCAGACTGCCCTTTGTGCACACTGTTAGTTGCAATTGCTGGGTCACATGTCTCCTGCTCTGTCTTCTATGCGAACTAGTGTGTGTTGCAATCCAGCTCAATCCTGCCTGCTGCACATTCGACCTCATACAAACCAGTGGGAGCTGAAGTCTAATTGGAGCAAACTGCAGTAACCTCCATCAGGCTCACCCCTTGTCCTGGTTCCTGTGCTTGCCAGTATGTACAGCAGACTGGTTCTTTCTGTCCCATGTCTCATTCAGCTCTTTTTTTTTTTTTTTTTTTTTTTGTATATGGATGGAAATGCCATATTTCAATTCTTTTTTATTTTTTATTTATTTTTTTTCTTTTTTTTCTCCTATTTTATTGTGTTGTTGACAATCTTTACATAGTTAATTACAGTTAAAGAAAGAAAAAGAAAAAAAAAAAGGTTCAGGGGGATAGGGAAGTGGGTAATACTATTATGTCCACATTGTTTCCATCTTGTATCTGAGGTAAAGGGGGATATTGAGGGGGAAGCCCCACCCGGTTTCCCGCCCACCCCGAGTCCCGGATGTGGGGCATGCTCTGAGATATGTGCTCGAGTGGTGTTAATAGTTCTCCGGTTATGAATCGCTGCCAGTTTCGCTCGATGAGGTCGTCCACTGATTGATATGGTCCATCATAAAGTCTCCGTTTGCCCCATATATCGCTGCCAACATATAGCTGAGATGAATGATTGATCTGCTCTGTCTTCTGTCTTTTCTTGATTAGAGTTCTGAGTCCAGCAGTTCGATTAGGGAGATCTCCAAAGAAACTTTGAGGTATTCCCAGACTAGTTTCTTGTATGTTCTAGCAAGCACAGGGCCCGGCACAGTCCATCACCACGATCAGCTGGTGGTTGCAATTGCTGGGTTGGTTCTGTTTTCAGTCCCGAGTTGCACTGGAACCAATGGGTGTTGCAGTCCAGTCTGGTTCTGCCCAGCACGTACTCGGCCCTCACACAAACCAGTGGGAGCTGCAGCCTAGTTGGGGCGACCCACAATAACCCCCACCAGGCCCGCCCCCTACCCTGGTTTGCCAGTATGTGTAGCAGAAGACCAGTCTGTCCCTCATCCCATTTGGCTCTTGTACGTGTCAGTGGGTATTAAAGCTTAGTTCTATCTAACCAACTCAACCATCCAGCCCTCACGGGTGTTGTTGAGTGCCTCTCTATCTAGCCATCCCAGCCCCCGTCCCAGTCTTCATGCCCTCCCACGGGAATAGTGACCCAAGAAGGGGGAACCCAGCCCTCACGGGTGTTGTTGAGTGCCTCTCTATCTAGCCATCCCAGCCCCCGTCCCAGTCTTCATGCCCTCCCACGGGAATAGTGACCCAAGAAGGGGGAACCCACTTTTATACATGTCAGTGGCTATGGAAGCCTAGTTCATCCCAACCAGCGACACTATTCAACATCTGCTGGCGGGTGCAACTCTCTGCTAGCCATGCCTGTCCCAGTCCTGGTTCTCTTGCTCACTAGTCTGAGTGGCAACCCAACAGGGAGGTGCCTATTGTTTCCCTTCTGGGTCCACTCCCACTCGCGGGTATTGCACTCTTCAGGTGGTACTGCAATTTAGCTCGACAGAGATTTCCCCCTGTGCCAGCATCTGCCAGCTGATGCTGTGGCAAAGCCTAGCCAACCCACACCCCCTCTGACTTATGCATGTACCAGTAGGTACAGTCCACCTAGCCTGGCTTATCCCTGATCCAGCTTACATGCAGGTCAACAGGTGTTGTAGCCCTGCATGGTCTTGTCTGCCCCCATCCCAGCTCTCATGCTCACTAGTGGGAATTGTGGCCCAGTAGGGGGTCTCCCTGCAGCCCGCCTACCGGCTTCACCCATTCTCTGCTGGGTCTCAAGTGTGCTGGTTGGGTGCTGCGGCCCTGTCTAGCATGGCCTGCCTCACCTCAGCAATTGGCAGTGGGTGTTGTAGCCTGACCCAGCCCTGGTCTCCCTCATTTCCATCTCACGCTTGTGTGAACTACAGCCTAGCCATCCCCAGCCAGCCCCTAGTCCCAGCCCTCATGTGAACTAGCTGGTATTTCTGCCCAACATGGCATGACTCACGCACTGTTCTAGCTCTCAGATTTGCCAGCTGGTGATGTGAACTGGTCCAGTCTGGCTTGCCCCAGACCTGAGCCAAAGGTATGCCTATGAGTACCTTTCCCCAGCGTGTTGTGGGCTGCTCTCTTTCTTGATTCTCGTGCTCACCTACAGGACTGTGTTCCGACAGAGCAGTTCCCCATGTTTCTCCATCAGAACCTCTCCGAATGCCAGATCTCAGCACACCGGTGGATCAATGGGCCAACCTTACTTAGTCCACTTCCTGCCCCATCAGGAATAGTGACTTTTCCTCACCAACCTTCACCCATTCTGGTTCTTATTGTTGGTGCTACAACCCAGCCAAACCTTGTCCATACCGAGACACAGCTCACACATGGATCGGCAGGAACAGAGACCTACCCCAGCCCATCCTACACCCATCCTGGTTCTCATGAGCTGCAGTGGGTGCTGCGATCTAACCCAGTCTTACTCGCCCCAGACCATTCCACAGCCATGCTGAGGGTGACTGCAACCATATGCAGAGCAGACGACAGCCCCCACTCCAGCCCCTGTGTTCACCAGTGTAACCCACAACCCAGCCAGGACATCCTCTTAGCTACCCAACCAGGTCTGATCCCAGCTATAGATCTTGTGTGTGCCAGTGGTTGCTCTGACCCAGTTTGGCTTAGTCCCTCCCCTGTCTTGGTCTTCGCCTTCAGATGCTGCAGTCCTAACTCTGACTGTTGGGTGCTGCAATCTGGCCTTGCTCACTCTGCTCTTATGCCAGGCTCATGTGATAGACCAGTAGATGTGGCAGCCTAGCCTGGCATGACCTGCACTCCATCCTGGTTTCTGCACTTGCCAGTGGGCTATGGTTTGCTCGGTCTAGCCTGGTTTGCCCCCTTCTAAAACTAACTCACACACTTGCCAACGGATGGAGCTACCCTGCCTGGTCTGCCCAACACCCAGACCTATATTTCACGCTTGCTAGTGGGTGCTTAGCCCTTACATGGCATGGCCTGCCCCTTCTGTCCCTGCCTGTATGTATGAGCTAGTGTCACCTAGCCTGCCCCATACCCTGTTTTATGTTGCTGTGTTGGGTGCTGCATCCTGGACCTGCCCTGCTTGTTCCCAGTCCCAGTACCGGTGAATTCCATGGTCACATATAGGTCAGCCCATTACCATCCCAATTCTCAAGCTAAGCAGTGGGACTTGTAGATCCATAGGATTGTGCCCACATATCCCCCACAGAATTCAATGCCGGACCTGGTTCTCTTTCATGGTGGTTGTTGTCATAGTCCAGCCTAATGTGACCTATTCCCTGATCTGACTCTCATTGTCAGGTACTGGAATCTAGCCCTGCCAGACAGGCGCTCAGTCATAGCTTGTGTGTGTCCGCTGGCATGTAGTGGTCAGCCATGTTCCATGGTAACAAGTCCAACCCAGGGCTTCCATGTGGGCTGGTGCATCGGTTTGACCCATAAAGATCTTCAAGTCTCACTTCTCCAAACCTCCAGGTCTAAGTCCTCTCACTTACCTGCAAGTACAGTGGCCCTGTCGTTGGGTGTCCCTCAGGATTCATTCCTAAACTACAAATACAGTGGCCGTATCCATGGGTGTCCCTTTGCAGTAATTCCATACTCCCAAGATCCCAGAAATAGCTACCAGGTGGCCAGCGGGCAAAGCCCAATGCCAGTAGCCGCTCTGGCTGCTCACAAGCCCATAACTCTCCCGCTCCTACCAGACATGGATGAGGAGCTAGGATCCCCAACAGGAATCCTGGGCTGGCAGGGGTACCCCCAGCCACAGCTACATGGCTGGGAGATCTAGTCACCCACACTGCTGCTCAGTTACCTGGAGTCTGCCCACCATGATGGTGTTTGTGGGCAGAGACATAATCCTGAGCATGGCCAGAGCCATCTGAGACATGTACCACTGTATGGGGCATGGTCACTGTGGACAGAGGAATATCTTGGACCTTGGGCTTGGACAAGTCCAGGACCCTCCGCTTGTCTAGTTAGCAGCAGTGGATGGGGAGCTAGGAGCCCCATCAGAAAGCCTGATCCGGCCTGGGTACCCCATACCATAGCAACCACGCCAATGAATTACCTGGACTTCCCATTATGTTCCTTTTTTTTTTTTCTGTTATGTTCTTTTTAAAGTAACCTTTTTTCAGTCATTTGGAACATGGCTTATTATAATCTTTTGTATCTTTTTCTTGTAGAAAAAAATTTAACATAGCTGCTTTTGAGTTTTGATCTGGTGAAATCATGACGTGGAACAGTTTCCCTGACCTCTTGAGTATAGTCACTACTTCTTTGTATGTCCTTTAATATTTCATTTGTTAGTGGATATTTAGAATGGCTCAGAGACTGGGTCCTGATTTCTCCCCTCCTGGAGTTTGTTGCTTTAGTTGATAACTCACCTGGGCCATTTTTTGTTTCCATTGTTTCCATTGCAGTGTGCAACTCGGGTGTTTCTCCCCTGCCCCTTGGTTTTTATTGTTAAGTGGTCTTTCTTTTTTGTTGCTGATGTGTCAACATAGTTTAGTTTCAGTTAAACACTGGTGAGCTGTTGTGTCCAAATACCTTGAGTTGGGAAGGCATTGGTTGTTTGAGTGTTCCCTGGGCTGCTTTTCTGCGTGTCCTCAGGTTCTTTTGTGTCGATCTGCCTGGCATCGTGATAGGGCTGCTTGGGCGGCATTGCTGCTCCTGGGTGTGTTTTGTGGATGTGCATAGTCTCTGGTCTTTGAGTTATATGAAATTTGCCAAGCCCTCGATGTTTCTCTTGCTTCTAGTAATTCCGTGTTAATTTCTTGCTATTTGTACTGGGTTGCTTGTTTCAGAGGCATTGAGACCTCAGTTAGAAGACCTTGTTTGTTTCCTATTAAGAAAAAATTATCGTTTTTAAAGTGGAAGCTTTCCAAACAAAGCTCAGCATGGAGCGACCTGAAGGCTGGTTTAAGGGCTCCCCCACCTGCACTGACTGGTATGTCTGTCCTGCTTTCCAGTTGTGTTTTAGAAAAAGGATTTAATGATTTACTTGTTTTTGTCAGTGAATCTTCAAATACATTTTGCTAGAATATGCTATTCTTTGTTTTTTCTTTTTGTTGTTGTTGTTTGCTCTTTTGGGGTAGGCACAATGGCACCTACAAGCACTGGCATCCAGTAAATGTGCCAGTTTATGTGGGGAGGGGGCTGCTGCACTTCCCATCTTGCTACCTGATAGTGGCCTGGGAAGACAATGGAAAATAGTTCAAAGGCTTGGAATGCTTCACCCCCAGGGGACTTGGAAGTAGCTCCTGGCTTTGGATCAGCTCAGTTCTGGTCTTTGTGGCCACTGGGAAGTGAACTAGCAGTTGGAAGATATTTCTGTCAGTCCTTGTCTCTGTAAAATCTGCCTTTCCAATAAAATAAATAAATCTTAAAAATATTTTGCTTTTTTTTCTGTAACAGATTTAAAAGCTGGAAATTAGTTTTCATTTCATTGTAGGCACTTCAAAATACCCAAAATATTTGATCAGTTTTGTACTGCTGGCATTAAGAGGTTGGGCTGTGGAGTTCCATATAGCTATTGCATTTGTTCTTTACCTCAAGGGTTTGGGTGAAAACTAGATGAATGAATCAAACACCTAAGATAGTGTCCTTCATGTAGTTGATACTAATAAATACTTATTTTCATATGTGTGTGTTTGTAATTTTCTTATAGTTGGTTGACAGTTTATAGGACTTTCGCAATATAATTTCCAAATTCTTGGAGGTAATTTTATTTATTTCGGTAGGCCTTTTTTATCTGCCTATTAAGTAATGGTGAAACAATTAGAGTTCTTAACTAATTAGTACTGTATTTAAATATTTGAATATTTATCCATACTTCATATATCTGTGTTGATGAAATTTTGACCCTTAGGTGGTGAGCTTCATTTTCTCCAAATTGGAGGAACCTGTGATGATATTGATGAAGCTGATATTCTAGTGGATGGATCTCTTTCTAAAGGAGTAGAGCCATCTTCAGAAGGTTCTAAACCTTTGTCAAATCCTTCAAGTCCTGGCATTTCAGGTATGACATTAATTTTAAATATTTTTGCAAGTGCAAATTTTGATGATTTTCAATGTTCTGAGTATTTTACATAATCTTAAACATTACCTCAGTTATATTCAACTTTTGGTTGCTTTGTTGAGAGGCTGGTTGCTTTGTTGTTACTCTTTCAACAGAGTTGCTACTGTGTATTTGTCTTTTAGCATTTGGGAGATGTTACATAAATGTAAAATAAGAATTGATTTGTTACTTATGGTAGGTTAATATTAATGGTGCTGTATAAGAGGTAGAAACATTATTCTGCCATTAAGGAGCTTTTCTTCTAGTTAGGGAGTACTAAAATGGAAAGAAAGATTTATTAATTTATGAAAGGAAAAAATCAGTAGACTGAATAATAATTTCATGTGACAGAGGAATTAAAATCTGAAAAAGTATGTTCTCATGGAGTTTGTGTGCACACCACATTGTCAGCCTCTAAATCAGTTCAGTTTGTGGGTGATTGTTTTTGGTTGGTTTCTACATCTGTGTTCCATATTGCTCTCCAAAAGGTTCCCCAACCCACCATATGAAGAAATGATGGCACATTAGTCCCTGGTTTAGATAAAAAAATCTTAGCTTTGTGAACTTCTGTGAACCAGTCTCCAACTACAGGGTACTTTGTAATTCCCTTTCTTGCTCTTAACATGTCACACTAAGATTTTTTTTTTATCCTTGTTCTTTCTTTTGTGTGTCCATAGTTCTGTCATGCTTGACTCTTAGCACTCACCCCATTTCCCGTCCTGAGTCTAGAATTTTAGAAGAAGTTTAATAAGTAATGAAAAGTATTTGAACTTGAATATATTCCACGTGGAAATAATTTACAAAGTTAGTTTTCATGAACACTTATATTTGGGCATTTGATCATTCTTCCTGGCGCCAAGAGCAAACTTTTAGTGATCTTTAAGGATTGGCAGTGGAGTATGTTGCAGTCTGAAGTGCATTCATTGCAGGGCAGTGCTCTTGGTGTCGGGAGACTTTCTCTGCTGTGGTAGCAGGTTTCTCCTGCGCACTAGATTTCAGGAGTGCACACAGCCGCACCGGTGCTCTCCAACCCGAGCTGTACTGACCTGCTGTCATTCATCTAGGTTAACTCTATGACCTGTTGTAAAAACTAAGGTACTGAGTATACTAATAGTTTGTGCATTTTTGGAAGAATGGGGGAATTTCTCTATAAAGCTCAAATAATACTTTCTGTAAAGAAAAGATTAAGTAGTAAAGAAGTAATATAAAAAGACATTTATGTTGCATAAATGTTTATAAATAATACTTAATTCTGTCTTATTCAGATTAAAAAGGGTCTCAACTTCAAGGTAAAGATGTTGTTTGAAGTAAACATTATAATAATTTTGTAGAAATTGTCATTTGTGAAAATTTTCTGAACTTACCAAAACTCATGCTTAAATCTTTAAAATTCACTTTCTTGTTCATTTGAATAAGAACAACTTCTAAGTTTTGACTATTATCAGACATCTCATAGATGTGAATACATGTATTTGTAAAAGAAGATTAAACTGTCCAAAGCAGGTTAGTACCCTAATGTTGCTGGTAGATATCGAAAATACTTTGTTACCACAGATGAAGGCAAAATAGCATTTAATCTGTTTGTTTATAAGCATTAAGATTTCTGTATTGATTGTAAAAGGGTATATGTTTTGCTGGTTTTTAGCTTGTTCTTGTATAAGTATCAAGGTCTAGTGGATCTGATGGGAAAGGACTTGCGTTTGGTACCAATGCTTCTGTTGGCATTGTTGACTTAGGACTAAGTGAACCTCGGGAAGGTCTCTTCCCCAAGTTGATTTGGGGGTTTTCCAATTGCAAGTAGTTTTGCTGTGCTTTAAAATAGTCTCCATGGATTTGTCTTCTGTGCTATACCATTCAGCGAGTGCTAGTTATTTTAATTGGGTATAAATACTTGGATATAAATTTCTGAGCCCACTTTATTTACTTTAAAGTTATTTGGTAGTGTTATAATTGAATAGGCCACCAAAACAGGAATTAAAACTACCATTTTTTTTTCTATCCTTTAATTGTTTCACTGACCAATGTCAAGGAGTTGATTTGTTGGTGGACCAGCCACTCACACTTGAAACCTTGACGTCTCTAGTGGAGCTCACCCGCTTCGAGACCTTAACCCCACGGTTTTCAGCTACTGTCCCTCCATGCTGGGTGGAAGTTCAGCAAGAACAGCAGCAAAGGAGGCATCCTCAGCACCTCCACCAGCAGCACCATGGAGATGCCGCTCAGCACACTAGAACTTGGAAACTGCAGACGGACAGGTAAAACCTTTACCCAAGATGCTTTGTCAGAGACAATGTCGGGGTTCTGGGGATGTTATTAATGATTCTCTTCAATATTTTTTTTATTATTGATACCATTCATTCTGTCATCTTGGTTTTGAAAGTTGTTGTATTCTTATTCTTAATAGATGGATAAAATAGTACTTGTATAAATTAGCCATTGCAATAACTTGGTCCTTTATTTGTGAATACATTTAAAGATCAATCTGTTTTTATTAGAAAGACAGATTTATAGAGAGAAGGAGAGACACAGAGAGGAAGATCTTCCATTTATTGGTCTACTCCCCAAATGGCTGCAACAATCAGAGCTGAGCTGATCTAAAGTTAGGAGCCAGGGGCTTCTTTGGGATCTCCCACGTGGATGCAGGGTCCCAAGGCTTTGAGCCATTTCCCATTGGTTTTCCAGACCACCAGCAGGAAACTGGAAGGAAACTGGAGCAACTGGGACGCAAACTGGCATCCATATGGGATGTCATTGTTCCAGGCAGATGATTAGCCACATGAAACTATTGCACCGGCCCCAGTTTGTGAATATATTTAAGAAATATACAAGCAAGTACTCTTGTAGACACTTGTAGTAGGACTTTCATGAAATTTACATTCCAAATAAATTTCAAAAACTTTGTGGAAAGTAGAATTAAAAAATAGATTTTAGTTGGGTGTTTGTCTAGAAGTTAAGTTAAGTTAAGCTGGGACGGGTATTAACGATGCAGGTGGGATCAGGCTCTGCAAAGGATGCCTGAATCCCATATGTGAGCAGTGGTTTGAGTCTTGGCTACTTCTTCTCTGGCTCCCTGTAATGTGCAGGGAAGCTCAGCCATTTGAGTCAGTGCCACCAACTTGAGAGACCCAGGTGGAATCTCAGGCCTTTTATAATCAATACAGGAGTGAGCCAGCAGATGAAATCTAATAAATAAATCTTTAAGCAGAAGATGCCACCTTCCTTTGTTGGGTGCCTTGTTCAATACCTAGCTCTGCCCCAGACTCGAGCTTCTTGACGTTATGCGCTGAGACACGATGATGACTCAAGTGGTGACCATCTGCTTGCGAAGCTTGGATTTAATTGTCCTTGACTCTGGTTCTTTTGCCTTTGTAGGCAAATCAGTAGTGAGCCAGTATGTGGCAGCTTCATTTGTTTTCTCTCTGATTCAATTAAAAAGTTTATTTTGGTGAAGACCCTGTGTATGCATAGATTTCAAATTTTTCTGTACCAAAATAAACTTGACCTATTCCATTTTTTCATGAACTTTTGAACCATCTTTGTATGAAATGTAGTGTGTGGTCGTAAAAGCTGTGGGAATTGTTAAAAACAGAGTATGTTAAGAGAGAAGTTGTTGGGTATCTGTGTGTGTTTAAGAGTTGAGGGAGTGAGTAAAAGAAAAAATGTGTATGAAAACATGTTATTTCTGTGGAGATACGAATTCACAGGCAATAGAAAATATGAAGACACTGAGGAGTCCATTTTGTGAGTTCTACAAAGCACACAATGAAGACTGCTATTGTTATGTAGTGATGGCAGGGGAGATAGTGACAGAGAGTCAGGTCAGACCAGCCAGCTGGAAAGCAGAGCCCTAGCTCTTTGTGTACTGTATGAAGTAGGAAGATGTTGGAGGGTTGTGAATATAGGAATGTGGAGATAGGATCTGTGATTTAAAAGTTTTACCATTAATACTAAGTGTAGAATAAAGATGATTGCAGGAGAGGGGGCAGTGAGGATTCCAGTTGCATTGCTGGTGCAGTAATGGGGTGAGATGCTAATGGACCATGGTGACAGTGATGTGGGTAGTGACAAGCTTAGGTGCATTGGTGGATCATGGCAGTAATTTGGAGGTGAAGGAGTAGAATTTGCTGATATGTTAAACATCTGATATGAGAGAAGTGTAAGGGATGCCTGTAAGATTTTGGCTTGACTCATTGAAAGATGGAACTTCTGTTCTCTGACATGCAGGAAGGGGTAATCAAGAAGGGTGTGTGTGTCTTTATTTTTCAGGATGAGTTTGAGTTATCTAGTAGACGTCTGGATATAATGGAGTATGATTTGGAGAGTGTAATTTTCTAACTTTGAAGAATTTAAAACCTGAGGATTTGTGTGTATTTGAATGTATTAATGCAAGTTGGATTTGTTTTAAAAAATGAAGCAGACTTGTATCCTGCCTTTCGATGTGGTGTGGAACCCAGGAATCTGATAATTTTGGTGTGAGATGATTCACAGTTTGGGCCACAAGGGTTTCTTGCATAGGTCTGTGTAAATCTCATGGCAGTTGTAGGGTAAGATCACTCATTGCTCTGTGATTAACCTCCCTGGTGAGAACAGCTTATCTTCTTTTGATCCCACGAGAAACATGAAGATTTGCTGGACTCTACAAATAAAAAAGTAGGAAAAGAAGTAGTGAAGGAAGTAAGATTATGGCTGAGGAAAAATTTTGCTTTAATTGGCATTTCCCCTCTTATTTGACAGCAACAGCTGGGATGAACATGTATTTGAACTGGTTCTACCTAAGGCTTGTATGGTTGGACATGTGGACTTCAAATTTGTTCTGAACTCAAACATCACCAACATTCCTCAGATACAAGTGACACTGCTGAAAAACAAAGCTCCAGGCTTAGGGAAAGTTAATGGTAAGAATAGATCAAAATGAAGATATCGTGGTTGATTTCTTTTTTTTTTAGATTTATTTTATTTTTATTACAAAGTCAGATATATACTGAGAGGAGGAGAGATAGAGAGGAAGTGGAGCTGCCAGGATTAGAACCAGCGGCCATATGGGATCAAGGCGAGGATCTTAGCCACCAGGCCACGCTGCCGAGCCCGTGGTTGATTTCTTTAAAAGAAAAAAAAAAAGACTAATTTTCCACTTGGTGATCTGGGTTTGATGCCCTTCCTTTATCTCTTGGGGCTCTGTCTGCTCTACTTTCTGTGATTGTATCTAGTAGCGTCATCCAGAGAACACTGATTTCAGAGCTTTTCAGTAACTCGGTGCTTTTTGGAATAGCGTAAACTTGAGTAATTTTATCATGCTGTTGGGGAAGTAGGATTAGTTCTATTGTGAATTACTTTCAACTTTAGTGTTAGAACCTTTTTTTTTTTTTTAAAGATTCATTCATTTATGCATTTCTTTTCCTATGAGGAGACTTGATTATGAAGAGCATATTACCAGAACTTACTGCTCTTTTTACAGTAATGCCATCATTAGTGTGGTGCCAGACAATGCCTGTTTTTATTTAGCTTTCTTGTAGATTTAGAATTTGTTATGCTGAGTTACTGAAGTGAATTGTACAAATTATGCATGATAAAAACTAGATATTGCTCTTGGTGGCCTTTTTCTCTATTATTATTATTATTACAAGTTATTCTGAAAGACCGGGGATAATCTTTAGGGTAAATGGTAGCCTAAATTAAGCATTTCAGATATTGAAATCTGAAAGATTTCCTGTGTCAAGAATTACATACACTGTTTATATAGATGCATTTGTATCTTGATGTGACTTTGTGTATGCATGTGTTTTTGTATTTCTGTATTTTCATTTTTGTGAGTCATAATGTTTTGATAATTGAGTCTGGGACTTAGACCTGCGAATTTTTTTTTAAACTCTGCAGGCACTTAAACTGTGTAGCTGAGAATAAGAACTTTGGTTGCCAATAAGTTACTTCTGCAGGTGAATTTTTCTTTATTAGAGGAGGGAGAAGTATGTAAAGCAGTTAGTTGAACTTTCTTCTCTCATCATAGCTGTTTCATAGCAGGAAAATTGCAGTAGTTCCCAGTTAGAAAATTTAGGTTTTTAGGCACATAAAACATTGATATTAAACAAAACTAAGTTTATCAATATTTTTATCCTCTAGAAACAGCAGTAGATAGGCAGATCACCTTTCCTTTGTCTCCAGCTCTTAACATTGAAGTGGAACAAAATGGGAAACCGTCCCTGATTGATTTGAATGAAGAAATGCAGCACATGGATGTAGAGGAATCACAGTGTGAGTTAAATCGTAGAGCTGTTGTCCGACAGTAAGAGGAGTGGTGATCCACATGCATCCTGTTGGGCACAGATTTCCTTCTGGCTTGCAAAAAGTTGATTTTAAAAACACAATGAAAAAATAACCAATATTTCTGCTTTGGCAATATGCTTTAACTTCCAGCTCATCTTTGTGAACATAGCTGCGCTAATACTTGCATTCTTCTTCCTTCTTCTTTTTATTTTTTTTTTAATGCCTTGCAATTACAATCAAGTCTTGGTCTTACAATTTTTTTTTGAAAATCGAGGTGAAATTTAAAATAATATGGGACTGGAAAGCAACACCATATATTGGATAATTGATTATCGTTCCTTAGCATGACCTTGATTCTTTCTTAAATACGTCTAAGTATAATAATTTTGTGTGATGGTATTATATGTAAATTTTTTTTAATAACTAATTTAAAAGAAAAAATATATGTTTTTCTTTTTAGGTCTTAGATTATGTCCATTTTTAGAGGATCATAAAGAAGACATTCTGTGTGGGCCGGTATGGCTTGCTAGTGGCCTTGATCTGTCAGGTCATGCTGGGATGTTGACGTTAACAAGCCCCAAACTTGTTAAAGGTGAAGTAGTACATTTAACAAAGCAGAATGAATAATAACACATTGTAAACATTTTTTAAAAATGAACTAAAAGTAAAAGGCACAGTGTTTTATTTAGGACTTCATTATTTTAACAGCTTGCTGTTTTCTGAAGTTATTTATTCAAATAATTGTGTGTGAAATGTATATTCTCTTTTTTGGGTAATAGTCTTAGTTGTTTTTGAAAAAACATAAGGAAGTGGCTGCAGGGTGACAATCAAGATCTTCTAAGTTATGATGCATATTATGTCATTTTGTATTTCCTGTAATTTTAGAGTCTGTGTTCAAGAGTGTTACATATTGCATTTTTATTCATAGGTTTTCTGGAAGAGTCTTTTGGTATATATTGAGATAGAGTGATTTGAGTATAATAAGCAGAAATTATAATAAATGTATGTTTAACAGTGAACTGTTATCTGGATAATATGTACAAATACTAGTATGGATTTTTTTCAGCTTTTGTATCTCTGGGATGGATTAAACAAAAGCAAATTAATCAAATAAAACCCTTATTTTGATTGTTGAAAATGATTGGAGGCAAGTGAGATGTGAAGATCCTTCCTCAATTCAAGAACAGCTTACTACCTAAACAACAGCTATTTTAGTTTGTTTAATTTATTTAATTTTTAATTCCCTTCATAGTTTGTCACATTAACATTTATGGTTAGTTACAATGCGTAGTATATAGTAATTCCTCTTATCTGTAGTTTTATTTTCTGCAGGTTGTTCTCATGGTCAGTGTTAGTGAAAAAATGTTAAATGGAAATTCCAGGAGTAACCAGCTAAACGGCTTTAAACTGTGAGCTGTTGTGAATAGTGTGATGAATCTCACTTCGTTCTGCTCCATGCAGGCCCGGTCACGAGTCATGCTTTTGTGTAACCTGTCTATGCCAGATAGACTGACTGCTCACCAGTGGCCTTCTCACTTGTCAGCTGGACTATTGAAGTGTCCCTGTGCCGTGTTCATGTGACTGCATTTGACTTCGTAGTGGCCCCAAAGTGCAAGAATAGTGCTCTGGCCATTTGAAACATGCCTAAGACATGTTAGAAAGTTTAGCTTGTGATTTCTTTTATAGTTTGTTTGGAAGGCAGAAAAATAGATGCGTAGACAGCTTTCTCTGTCTGGTTGACTCCCAAATAGCTGTAAGGCGAGTGCTGGCTTGGGACCGAAGTGGAGAGGGGAGAAGTCAGTGCAGGTTTCCTTTTTTTTTTTTTTTTTTTTAAATATTTATTTATTTTTTTTATTACAAAGTCAGATATACAGAGAGGAGGAGAGACAGAGAGGAAGATCTTCTGTCAGATGATTCACTCCCCAAGTGAGCGCAACGGCTGGTGCTGCGCCAATCTGAAGCCGGGAACCCAAAACCTCCTCCAGGTTTCCTATGTGGGTGCAGGGTCCCAAAGCTTTGGGAAGTGGAGCTGCCGGGATTAGAACCGGTGCCCATATGGGATTCCGGGGCGTTCAAGGCGAGGACTTTAGCCGCTAGGCCACGCCGCTGGGCCCAGTGCAGGTTTCCTATGTGAGTATCAGGAACCCAATTATTTGAACCCTTACTTTTGTCTCCCAGAGAATGTGTTAACAAGAAGTTGGAGTTAGTAAATGAGGCTTGAACCCATGTACTCCTGTGAAGGACTCAGGTTCTTTACTGGTGGGGTAGAAACTTACTCCCTTTCAGTACTTCTTTCAAGGGAAAAGGTGAAAGTTTTTAACTTATGTGAAGGAAGTAAAATGGTATTAAACTAGGTAGCTTAGATGAACAGAGAAAATGAATCTTCTGTTTGTGAAATTGTGAGAAAGAAAAAGGAAATTCATGTCATTCTTATAATCACATCTCAGACTGAAAAAGTTCTGGCCACAGTGTAGTAGGTGTTTCTTTAAAATGAAAAATATATTAAGCATTATTGTAGTTATGTTATGTATAGGAAAATACATAGAGGACTTGGTACATGGTTTCAGACATCCACAGGAGATCTTGAATAAAGGAGAGGGAACCTTTGTATATGTAAGGTTTACTGTAGTTACTTTACTATATTTTATTCATTGATTAAGTTTCAGACATCTAGTTATTTGAAAGGCAAAGTTACAGTGAGAGTGGTAGGGAAGAAGGAGAAAGGTTGAGAGGCGGGGCAGTGAGGGGTGGTGGTGGGAAAGAGATAGGTCTTCCATTGACTTCCTACAAGCACCAGAGCTGGGCCAATTCAAAGGCAGCAGCCTGGAACTTCTTTCAGGTCTACTACATGAGTACAAGGGTGCAAGCACTTAGGCATCTTCCACTGCTTTCCTGGGTACATTGGTAGGGAACTGGATTTGAGGTGGAACAGCTGGGACTTGAACTCACGCCCATATGGGAGCTGATGTCACAGGCAGTGACTATCTACTATGCCACAGCACTGGTCCCAAATTTTTGAGAACAATCTCTTCAAAGTCATGGAAACTGGAGAAAATGATTGCTGAATTTTAATGGAAGTATAAAAAGTGAATCACTTCCTCCGCAACTCCCTCCCCCCCCTTCAAAAAAAAAAAAAAATTGAATAGGTTCTTGAGCCAGGAGAGTTTTGTCAGGTATTTGAATCTAGAATAATTCAGGAGGAATTGTTGACAGGATGGTTTAAGCACATAGGCAGACTGGTACATAGGAAACAAGAAAGGTACTCTTGGTGTCACAAAAAGGATTTATAATTGCTAAGGCAGCAGTAGATCAGTATTGGGCTGGCAGATGTATTCATTTGAAGGTATTTTTGTAAAGTATTTTACATGTAGATTATGTAGTATGATCTCGATTTAATTGAAACAGCATAAAACACTGGTGATGATGACTGTTTAGAGTGGTTTCTACCTTGCCAAACAAAGGAATTCTAATTTTCATTATCTCCTGAGGTATACACTTAGTATTTTACACATGCATGATACTTGGTGGAGTCTTCACTCAAATCCAGTAGTGACTTTTAAGGTGTTTCTTTTGTGAGTACCTTAGTGGTGTGTACACACAAACATGCATGGATAACTCCCTGTGTTTTTTTTGGCCCCTGTATGAAGTCTACACAGTATTACTGTGATCAAACAGTGTACTTAAATGATTCTGACCTAGTGTATTTTTGTTGTTGTTAGAGTTACTCTGTAGCTTGCTCTGTGAAGATTAAAAAAAAGATTGACTTTTGGTGATTCAGTTCTTCATCATATTGTATGCTACTCCTTTAGGTATGGCAGGAGGAAAATATCGCTCATTTTTAATCCATGTGAAGGCAGTGAATGAAAGAGGAACAGACGATATTTGTAACGGTGGTGTACGTCCTGTTGTGAGACTCCCATCCCTGAAACACCAGAGTAACAAGGGCTACTCGCTGGCTTCCCTGTTGGCTAAAGTTGCAGCAGGAAAGGTACGGTACTATGCTCTGGAACCTTGGTGACTCTGAAGAATTGAGCATGAGAGTTGACATACTGCGGAAGTAGTTTGGTTCTTCGTTGATGTTGTCCTTGACACTTGGTTTGTATTTTTTCTTTGCAATAATTTGCAGAAATACAAGTAAGGAGGCAATGTTTTGAATTAGCTTTAGGCAAATTCTCTAGCTTTTGTAAAGTGTGCTCTGAAGGAAATAATTATTAACTGGTATTTCCTTTCATTAAAATGGACTCATCAGCCTGTGATGAGTAAGGGGATTTTTCCTGTATCCTGTAATGGAAGCTCAGTGTGTGTTGTATGTATGTGTTGTGTGTGTGTATATGTGTGTGAGAGAGAGTGAAAGAACGAGAAAGAGAGAACATTTGGGAGGATCCAGGAAAAGAAGTTCCACAGTAACTTTAGAAGCATGTCTCAGTCTTCATAATTGATTTTAGTTGTGTAACCTGCTGGCTCTTCATGATTGTCTGATCTCAGATTTTGCCAAATTCCAGAGGTTTTATTTTACAGTGTTATTACAACTGGCAATATTAGTATTGGATTTGTGTATTTTTCAAGGGGCTCCATGTACCTTTTCTGATTTGATTATCAAAAACACCTCTGGGTTAGACAGAGTAGATACTATTGTATCTCATTTAAAATTTTTTCTAACACTGGAGAGTAGGAGTTGAGAAATTGGTGTGTCTTTTATAAAGAACTGTAACTGGAGTTGTTTAAGCTTTGATTTTATAATCTTTAATTATTGACTTAGGCATAGTGACTGTCTTCAACCCCCGTTTTTATTTATTTGTTTTTAAGAAAATCATGTGTTGAATATGAGAATAAAAACTATGGTTTTGAGATTTATGTTTTGATAATCATGATTCAGTTACATTTTCTTTCATAACTTTAAGTATAAATAAGTGTTTTAGTTTTGTTTATTGATTCAGCCATTTATTGTATGCTTAGGAAAAATCATCTAATGTGAAGAATGAAAATGCAGGTAGTACTCGGAAAGCTGAAAACCTCCGCGGCTGTGATTTACTGCAGGAGGTCTCAGTCACCATTAGAAGATTCAAGAAAACTTCCATCCCTAAGGAAAGGTAGTTTCATTCTCCTGATATACTTGTGCTAATAAATATATAAAACATAAACATAAAAAAACCCAGCCACAATTGTAATGTACTGAAAAGTAGAACGAGCATGTGAAACAGGCAAGTTAGTGCTCCTGCATCTGCTGTTGACTTTTTTTAATTAATAATACATTTTATTTTTGATTATGTTTACATGGTTGAGAAGGATGCATGCCAGTGTAGACCACCAATTAGGTTGGAGAGGGTTGAGGAGTGGGAGAAAGTGGATATGACATCTGCCTGCAGTTTTCTTCTGGATTCTGGGGAAAATGGAGAGAGAAGGGCAGCGGGCCCCTCCCAGAAGCCCAACCACATCAGTAAGCAGAAATAGGGAAGGCCACCGGATGTCATCCCAGGTCCCCCGTGTGCAATATGCTCTGCAGTTACTGCTGAAGTGGTTTCATTGGTTCTGAGATGCTGTTGATTTCATTGCTGCAAGGTTGAGGAAATCCTTGCAAGGTTCACTGGCTGACATAGTCCACCTTAGAATCTCCATTTGCGTAGATAATTAGCTGAGAGAGTTGTCCAATTTTTTCTACCCTGCATGGTACTAGATGTCCTCTGCAGGCCCAAATGACTGGTTGTCATGTTCCCATGATCATCTGGGAGTAACACTCACCACACAGGCCTCAGCAACCATGGAGACCCAGTTCTGACACAGGCACTGCATGATTAACCTACAAGTCCTGGGATTTTTACTGTTTTTGGGAGTTCCGAGTCCATAATCCAGCTGGAAGGGGGTCCCCAAAGAAGCCTCACCAGAGGTAACTCCAACCTTACTCCGGTGTTTGTGAGCCAGTGTAGGGTCTCGCTTAGTCCATTGCCCACATTAGCCTACACACGCAATGGTGGTTGTAATTATCTTTTTTTTTTTTTTAAGATTTATTTTATTTTTATTACAAAATCAGATATGCAGATAGGAGGAGAGACAGAGAAGAATATCTTCCTTCCGATGCTTCACTCCCCAAGTGAGTGCAACAGTGGGTGCTATGCCGATCCGAAACCAGGAGCCAGGAACTTCTTCCAGGTCTCCCACATGGATGCAGAGTCTCAAGGCTTTGGGCCATCTTCAACTGCTTTCCCAGGCCACAAGCAGGGAGCTGGATGGGAAGTGGAGCAGCCGGGATTAGAACCGGTGGCCATATGGGATGCCCGGGGCATTCAAGGCAAGGACTTTAGTCACTAGGCCATGCCACCGGGCCCGGTTGTAATTATCTGATCAGTTCTGTCCCCAGCCCCATCTCGTATGCAAATTGATAGATGCTGTGACAGAGTCTAACCTTTGCCACTGCACACTCTACCCTCATGTGCACCAGCGGGAACTGCAGCCTAGTTGAAGCAAGCCCCATTAACCCCTACTAGGCCTTCCCACAGCCCTGGTTCCTGTGCATGCCAGCAGACTGATCCAGTGTGTCCCACATCCCATTCAGCTCTCATACACTTCAACGGGTGTTGGAGCCTAGCTCAGCCAACTATCCTCACTATCCACTATTCTGGTGGGTGCTACTGCCTGTCTAGCCAGGCCTGGTTCTGCTGCTCACTAGTGGGAGATGTAACCAATCAGAGAGGTGCCCACCATTTCCCTACTGGACCACTCCCAGCCCTCCATCATGATTCTAGTCTAGTCTAACAGGACTTGCCTTCAGTTCCAACACTTGGCAGTTGATGCTGTGGCAGAGCACATCCAGCTTGCATTTACTTTGGCTTACGCACTTACCAGTGGATATAGTTGCTTAGCCCAGTCTGACTTTCCCCTAACGCAACTCACGGGTTTTGTATCCCTGCCCTGCTTGGTCTGCCCCCAGTCCCAGCTCCCATGCTCAATATCTGCTCTCAATGTCCTTTTTTTTTTTTTTTTTTTTTTAAGATTTATTTAAATCTTTTTTATTGGAAAGTCAAATTTACAGAGAGAAGGAGATACAGAGAGAAAGATCTTCTGTCCATTGATTCACTGTCCAAGTGACTGGAGCTGAGTTCATCCTAAGCCAGGAGCCAGGAACTTCTTCCAGGTCTCCCACACAGGTGCAGGGTCCCAAGGCCTTGGCCATCCTTGATTGCTTTCCCAGGCCACAAACAAGAAGCTGGATGGGAAGTGGAGCAGCTGGATTATTAACCAATGCCCATAAGGGATCCTGGTGCATGCAAGGCGAGGACTTTAGCTGCTAGGCCCTGCTCCTTACTTGTTAAATTGTTGGTCCCACGTTCAAAGCAGGAACTAGGAACTCAATCCAGGTTTCCTATTTTGGGTGGCTGAAAACTACCTAGTTGATTCATTATTGTTGCTTCCAGGGTTTGCGCCAACTGTAAGCTGGAGTCAGGAGCTTCTGCCAGGATTCAAACCCATTTACTTTGATGTGAGATGTAAATGGGTGACTTAATTTCTGAGTTATTTTCTATCTCTTGTTTTTGTTTTTGTTTTTTAAGGTTTTTTTAATTTGTTTGAAAGTCAGAGTTATAAAGGAAGAGAGAGAGGGAAAAAATGAAATTGTGAGGTATCTTCCTGTCTACCAGTTTACTCCATAAGTGGTTGCCCCAGTGGCCAGCCTGGGCTAAACTGAGGCCGCGAGAAGCCAGGACGTAATTCCTGAATTTCCTCTAGATCCTGCCTGGTGGCGGAGGCCCAAACACGTGATCATCTGCTGCTGCTTTTATCAGGCCATTAGCAGGGAGCTGGGTCATAGCCAACAGGAGCAGCCTGGGATATAAACTGGGGCCCCTTCTAGGGTGTCAGTGTTAATATGCAGTGACTTTACCTGCCATTCCATGACACTGTTCCCCTAATTGCATTTTTACTGGATGCCAGACGTCATTGCCTGCCTGAAATTTTTGTTGCTTTTCTTGTATCTTTTTTTTTTTTTAAAGATTTTATTATTATTGGAAAGCCGGATATACAGAGAGGAGGAGAGACAGAGAGGAAGATCTTCCGTCCAATGATTCACTCCCCAAGTGAGCCGCAACGGGCCGATACTATGCTGATCCGAAGCCAGGATCCAGGAACCTCTTCCGGGTCTCCCACGCGGGTGCAGGGTCCCAATGCATTGGGCCGTCCTCGACTGCCTTCCCAGGCCACAAACAGAGAGCTGGATGGGAAGTGGACCTGCCGGGATTAGAACCGGTGCCCATATGGGATCCCGGGGCATTCAAGGCGAGGATTTTAGCCGCTAAGCCACGGCGCCGGGCCCGCTTTTCTTGTATCTTAAGAAAATCTAAACCAGTGAAGATTTGAGGTATCTTACTACCTCATTGGTTTATTACTGCCGTGTGTAACTGTACTTATTATATGCTAGTAATAGATGAGGAAGGAAATGAATAAAATTTATTGAAGTTCTAGTGGTTCTAGTAATTGTCAGACTATAATACATTGCTGTAAATTTGTTTCTGGTAAAACTTTGTACAAGTGAAATTCTTCATTATGCTAATGGAAAAGCCATTTGTGTTTTGATTATTTTTTTGTGAAGGAGGGTTATGCAAAGTGAGACATCGTTTCTGTTTGCTGGTTTACTCCCTAAGTATCCTGACCACAGTGGCTGGCCCTGGGTGTCCGTGTGCATGGCAAGAGTCCACTTACTAAACCAATCATTGATACTTCCCACAGTTTTTTCACCTGAATGCTGGAGTAAGCACATAGAGCTAGATAATAAGCCAAATATTTCCTGTAAATTTTTTTAAAAATTTATTTTATTTTTAATGGAAAGTCAGATATACAGAGAAGAGGAGAGACAGAGAGGCGGATCTTCCGTCCATAAATTCACTAAGTGGCCGCAACAGCCTTAACTGATTGAAAGCCAAGATCCAGGAACTTCTTCCAGGTCTCCCACATGGGTGCAGGGTCCGAAAGCTTTGGGCCTACCTTGACTGCTTTCCCAGGCCCAAAGCAGGGATCTGGATGGGAAGCAGGGCTGCTGGGATTAGAATCAGCACCTACATGGGATGCTGGTGCAGATAAGGCAAGGACTTTAGCCGTTAGGATACTATGCCAGGCCCAGTTATTTATGTGTGTTTTTTTTTTTCCAAGATTTATTTATTTGAAAGTTACATTACCAAAAGAAAATCAGTGATGCATATCTTGCATCTGTTGGTTTATTCTGCCGACTGCAGTGGCTGTAGCTGGGCCATGTCAAAGCTGGGAGCTGGGAGCCAGGAGGCAGGAGCTTATTCCCAATCTCCCCTCTGGATTTAAAGACCTAAGCACTTGGGTCCTCTTCCACTGGTTTTCCAGGCATATTTGCCCGCAGCTGGGTTGAAAGTAGAGGCACTGGGGCATTGAACCGCTTTATGTTTGGGCTCCCTGCATTGCAGCTCGGAGCTTTGCTTGTCAAGTCACTACAATGGCCTCATAAACATTTTGAAAACATAATTATGATATCCATGACTTAAATAGGTTGTTGAATCTAATTGTTCCATTTTATTTGGTAATTTTGTTTTATTTTCTTGTAGAGTGCAGCGATGTGCCATGTTACAGTTTTCAGAATTTCATGAGAAGCTTCTTGACACTCTTTGCAGAAAAGTAGATGATGGCCAGATCACAGAACACGCCCAGAGCCTTGTGTTGGACACTCTGTGTTGGTTAGCTGGAGTGCATTCAAATGGACCTGGAAGGTTAATTTGTTTCTTTGTTTATTACTGTTGGTTGCTCTTTGGATGTCTTAAGAGAAATCTCAATGTCTGGTATTGTTTTGCAGCTCAAAGGAAGGAAATGAGAGTCTACTTTCAAAAACACGAAAGTGTCTTTCAGACATCATACGTGTGTGCTTCTTTGAGGCAGGACGCAGTATAGCCCATAAGTGTGCCCGCTTTCTAGCCTTGTGCATCAGGTTGGTGTGTTCTCAGTTGACAGTATACTTTCTGTATGTGCATCTACAGTTTGATTGGACTATATCCTTTGTCTGTGATTTGATATTCAGTGAAATATGTGTGTGTGTGTGACTTAAGAACATTTCAGAAGGAATACTGAGATTCTAAGACAGAATTTTTGGGTTAGCAGGTCGTGCTGTGTTCTTAAGTAAGTCTGTTAATAAAAGGAGCCAATGAGTTTCTCCATGTGGTAGTAGCACTTTGGAGCGTTTGGTACGTGAAGGCATTCTCACCCTTTCATTCCTGACTCTTCCTAGTTGTTTATCTGATGTTTTGTTTCTTGTGATAAAGACTGTTGATAGAAAGGTAGGATTAAAGGATAGCATTCACTTTGGGTGAGCTGAGTGGTAAACATGCTCCCATCCCACATCATTATATTGTGGTTTAATTTCTGGCAGTGGCTCTAACTCCAACTTCTGCTGATGAAAACCTTGCTAGGCAGTGGTTTTGGGCTGCTGCTATCAAAGGATAAGTCCTGACCTGCGTTCCCAGCCCAGCGCTTTGGCTGTGGCTGGACCTGGCTCATCTCAGACTCGGGCTTTGTGAGCAGTTGGGCATTGTTCTCTGTCTCTTTCCTTGTGCTTCCGTTTGACTGCAAATAAATACTTTTTTTAAAAAAGATATTTTGATGCAATCAGTCCATTTTTTTTCTGTTCATACAGTGTACAAGTTTGTTCATACAGTGTATAATAGGAGTCTGTATTCATAAAGTAATCTCATAGAATGAGGTTCATTACACTGTTTTGATCAGTATGTGTTGTATACATTTATTGAAATATCACACGGTAGCCCATAAACATGTATAGTTGTTCATTTCAAAAGTGCAAGTTTGGTATGCCTAAATGGTTTTGTCATAGTGTTGTTTTTTTATTTTTTGGTCAACTTAAAGACCCTTCATTGACATGAATTTCAAAATTATTTTGCACTAAGATAAGCTTACCTTTTGATCTTATTTTTCCTAAGATTTAAGAATATCCTCAGGTAACCATCTCACTGGGCTTTTGTAACATTGTAAACAACACTTTGTTTCACTCTGAAAACTAAAGCTGTCCAAGAAATCTTTAGCCCTTAATGGTTATTGTAGACTAGACTTACTCGTTTGCTCTTTGTAATAAAATGGTTTAGCACATAATGTTTCCATTGATTATTATGTAGTTTATTCAGTCCCTACCACCTCTCTGTATGTTTATATATATATTTAACTAAGAGTTTTCTTTTAATTAATGTTAGAATACTTTGATGTAAAGATAGCCTCCCAGTTTGAGGGCTTTAGGGATTGAATAATAACTTCGAATTTTTCCTTTTTAAATCTTTTTCAGTAATGGCAAATGTGACCCATGTCAGCCGGGATTTGGATCTGTTCTTTTGAAGGCTTTACTTGATAACATGCCATTCTTGCCTGCAGCAGCAACTGGTGGTATGTGCAGTTAATATTTCTGGCCACAGTTATGCAGCATGTCTCACAATTAGAATGGGGCACCTCTTTTTTATCTATTAGCCCCATTATGTTCTGTAATTTACCTCATTTTTTAAAGGGATTGAGAAATATACTTCGGTAGGCGTGTGTTGTTTTGATAATATTTCTAGAAAAAGATTAAAGGGATAGTTAAGTAAACATTAAATCTTTACATTCATATGTCTTTTCCTAAATTATTGCATTGTTTGGTTATTCGCTGGCTGTAGATCAGATGTCATAAATGAAAATTTCCGCAAGTGCCGTCTAGATGATGTACGGAAGTAAAATAATCCAGTTTCCTTGTGTGAGCATATTTTGGGGATGACTTGGGGGAACTATGAGTTTCTGAAGATGGAGTGGTGGTTTTTGTTAATATCTGAAGATTCTGCAAGTGAATTTCAAGAAAAAATACAATTGGGGCCAGCGTGTTAGGTCAACGGGCTAATGCTCTGCCCTGTGACACCAGCATCCTGAATGGATACCGGTTCGTGCCTTGGCTGCTCCACTTTGAATCCCGCTCTCTGCTTGGCCCAAGTCCTTGGGACCCTGTACACCCTGGGAGACGTGGACGAAGCTCCTTGCTCCTTGCTATGAATCAGTTCAGCTCCAGATGCTTTGACCATTTGGGGAGTGAACTAGTGGAAGGAAGATCTTTCTTTCTGTCTCTCCTTTTCTCTGTAGATCTGCCTTTCCAATGAAAAATAAATCTTTTTTTTTTAATATAAAGTATGTAATTAGTCAGGTCAAGAGTTTATTTATGAACAAGGCTTATAAAATACTTAATATGGGGCCTGACACCGTGCTCAGTAGCTACATCCTTACTGTGCAAGCTCCAGGACCCCCTTTGGATTCCAATTTGTGTCCCAGCTGCTCCACTTCTCATCCAGTTCTCTGCTTATGGTCTCAGTGAGATACATATTTTCAAATAAGCCAGGAAAAGTTTCTCAAGGTTAATTTGCGAATGGTCAGCAATTTTATCATTGTATAGAGTATATTTACTGCTAACATACTTTCCACTAACTTTTATGTAAGTATAGAGTAGAAGATAATTTTGCAGGATATAGAGTAGAGGATAATTTTGGAGTTAGTGTATTTAAATTCTGGAATGCATTTATAGCTGAAACATCTCAATTTTCATGGAAAGGTCTTAATTCATACCACCATGATTCTTCTTTTAAGCCATGTTTTTTATCTGATTAGCGGTGTAGAATTGCTCTACTTACTAATTTGTAGTGTTTTAAGCTCACTGCCATTCATTGACTTAAAAAATATTACTATAAACATAAAGTACTTGTTGACAAATAACTCAGAGGACTTTTAATGTCTTCATTTCTCCAGCAATTCTAATATGTTTCTCAGAATCAGTTGACATTATTTTACATCAAAGTGCCTGCACTGACTTGATATGTCTTAGAATATGTCTGAAATTCTTTGTGTGTGGTTATACCACAGACTATACTTTATATTGTATATCCTCTCTCTTTGTTTTCAAGATTTGTTTATTGATTTGAAAGGCGGAATTAGACAGAAGGACAGGAGAGGTGTTGGATCTGCTGCTTCAGTCCTTTGGTTTCCACAGTGGCAGGGCTGAGCCAGGCCAAGAGCAGAAGCCGGGGTGTCCATCTGGTCTCCCCCATGAGTGACAGTGGCCCAAACAGTTGGGCCACCTTGTGCTGCCTTTCTCAGGGCAGGATCATAAGTGGAAGAGCTGGGACACAGTCCTGTTCCCCTATTGGAGGTACTGGCACCTCGGATGGTAGCTTTACCTACCACACCACCACAGCAGCCCCGCTATGCCTTCTTTGATCACTTTAAAGAGTTTGTCCTTTTTTCTAAGCTGCTTTAAAGATTTTCTTTCCGGAAAAAGGATG
Source organism: Ochotona princeps (assembly GCF_030435755.1). NCBI lineage: Eukaryota > Metazoa > Chordata > Mammalia > Lagomorpha > Ochotonidae > Ochotona > Ochotona princeps. The sequence goes on along the minus strand of NC_080839.1, from coordinate 59,305,395 downwards.
TGTCTTTTCAGTGAAAGATTATATACTGGTAAATGTGTAGTGTGCAGTTGACTTTGTTAGAGAGCAAGGGAGAAACACGAACGTTTTTATTGTTGTTTTCTAGGTTCTGTCTATTGGTATTTTGTCCTGTTGAATTATGTTAAAGATGAAGATTTGGCTGGATGCAGTACGGCTTGTGCATCTTTGCTTACTGCTGTGTCCAGACAGTTACAGGACAGGCTGACACCAATGGAGGCTTTACTTCAAACAAGGTATTTTAGAATGTGTAAAGTGATACCATATTTGCACAGGACTGTTACTTAATAGATACAGTACATTGCTTTTCCTTCAAAAAATATGTTTGGTTTATGGTTTAATTGTTTTGAAATGATTGTAGCGTAAGGGTTTAGTTTTCCGGTTTCTTTTACCTTTTAAATATTTATTTAAATTTTATTGCAAAGTCTGATATTACGGAGAGGAGAGAGAGACAGAGAGGAAGATCTTCCATCTGTTGATTCACTCCCCAGTTGGCCACAATGGCCAGAGCTGAGCAGATCAGGAGCCTCTTGTGGGTTGCCCGTGCAGTGCAGAGTCCCCAGGTCTTGTGTCATCCTTGACTGCTTTCCAAGGCCATGGGCAGTGAGCTGGATGGGAAGCGGGACCACTGGAACCACAGATGGTGCCCGTATGAGATCCCAGCACATTCAAGGCAAGGACTTAAGCCGCTAGGCTACCGTGCCGGACCCTCTTTTTTTTTTTTTTTTTCTCTAACATTGTTCTTTGATGATTTGAGAAGTTTTGAAGACAGATGTCATTCAGAGCACACATTATATTTAATAGTTAAAAATAGTATTCCCTGGTAATGGAATAAAAGTAATATAATCTATTATAGGTGGAATCATAACAGATAAATCACTGTGTTTGATTTGTATGTTTCTGATGAAAATGAATTAAGAAACAGGAAAAGGTTGGATGTGAAATATTGCCTGACTTTTCATTGTTTTAAGTGAAGTACTCTTCCACTTTGAGCAGTGCTTTTGTAGTTGTATTAGAAATCTTGATTTCAGTGGAAATATCCTCAAAGCTATTGTGTTTTCTGTTGTGTGCTTATAATGAATGGGAAAGAAGAGCGCCTAGCAGCCCTTGTCCTGGGGTCTGCCTTTGGCCATCTTAGAGTGTTAGGTCCTAGCTTATTGGACTCAGAGTCACATGATTGCATGTGTTGGGTCTCTGGACAGTGTCTTCTGTGTGTTAACCTCAGAGAACATATTTGAGAGTCCCTGAATGTGATGTCAGTTAAGTCTGGTTAGGATCTTCATCTGTCCTGTGAATCAGACCACTATAAAAACTATTAAGTGATTTGTTAATTAGATGGCTGACGGGAAATATTTTATTTTGCTGCTTTGTTTTCCAGATATGGGCTCTACAGCTCGCCATTTGATCCAGTCCTGTTTGATTTGGAGATGAGTGGTTCTTCCTGTAAAAATGTATACAACAGCAGTATTGGTGTCCAGTCCGATGAAATTGATTTATCAGATGTCCTTTCAGGTAGTGTCTTCTGTTGTTAAAGGGACTCCTGAATGTCGTTATCTTAAGTTACTATTTAGTTTCCTAGATTGTGGATACTATATTTTGTCTTTGGATAACCAGTATTCTTTAGAACTTAACAATCTGCCAATCATTAAACCTTTTGCTTACCTTGTCCGCTCTCTATGTGAACAAAATAATACTATATTAAGTTTATCTTTGAAATGGTTGTGAATTTGTTTTTTTATTGCTTATTGAAATGACTTTAATGTGCATATAAGAGTTTAAATTTACTTGTAGTTTTTTGATTTTATTTGATGTCCTTTTGTTGATTTTACAAAGTAATAGAATGTATTTTATTTTAAAATCATGAAATTGATATGTACTTACTATAATTAGCAAGGATGCAGAAAGAATTTCTTGCATCCGCTATCCCTTTTGAGGTAGTTTGTATGCAGTATGTGTATCCTTCACATTTCTAAAGCTTTAGGATTCTGTGTATAACACTACTTGTATAATCTTCTTAAGTGCTAGAATTTGTAGCTACTTTCAATAGATAAGCATTGGTTATTATCTTGTAAGTTTTTTCTAATTGCACTTATTGCAAGTATTAATAGTTAATGGAAATGTTTAAACATTTATTTACAAGCATATGAAGATAGCTCCCACTTCAAGTAAGTAAGTTTTCAGTATTAATCTCAGTTTTATTTTTAAATCAAGAATTTGTGAACAAAAGCAAAATAGAGGAATGAAAAATGGAAATGTGAAATGCTTCAGCTCTCCCCTTTTCACTGTCTGGATGTTTAGCTGCTCTGACTCATTAGCAACACATATAAAGTTTTTATTAAAACAGTTATGTTACATGTACTGGATTGTCACTTGCTTGATGATTTGGGTGGCCTTGAGTGTGTGTGTTACTGCCTGTGTTTACTGATTAAATGTCATGCGTTTCAACTTCCCTCTTTCTTGTGCTCCACTTTCAGGCTGTATTCAGGTCTTACTCATTTTTCTACCAATGTATATTGCATCTGTGCTCTGTTGCCTCTTACCAATTGTTCGCATGATGAGAGTCCACGCCCAGTCCCCTTGAGCCTGCACTGCAGTCGTAGCTTTTGTTTTGGTCTCTTGCTTTGAACATTCTCCCCATTGCAGAGTGTGCTCCTTTTTGGATGCAAACCTACTTGTCCAACTTCTCTTCTTGAAATATATTTTCATATCTTGCTATTGTTCTGAACTTCAGTCTCTGATGTACAACATAAAATCCTCTGTGATTTGACTATCTTTGATTTTCCATGTAATGTTGTTCCATTGTCCCTTTTATTTTCCTTTCCTTGGACTAGTTATGTTTTCTGAGTTGCTTTCAGAATATTACTTGTCTTGATCAATGCCTGTTTGCATTGAAATTTATACAGATTTGCATCATGTGTGTTCCTAACTGTGCACTTGAAAATATGTTTCATGGGCTTGGCAGCGTGGCCTAGTGGCTAAGGTCCTCGCCTTGATCCCATATGGCCGCTGGTTCTAATCCCGGCAGCTCCACTTTCTCTCTATCTCTCCTCCTCTCAGTATATCTGACTTTGTAATAAAAATAAAATAAAATCTTAAAAAAAAAAAAAGAAAATATGTTTCATTTAGATGTTCTTGATGACATAAAAATTGCCAGTTTGTAGAATTTGATCAGTCTGTCCTGTATACATGTGTAGAAATATCACATTGTACCCCAAGGGAATGCACAGATTACTTGTCAATCAAAATATGTTAAAAGCACAAATATTTTTAAAAGTAATTTTATTGAATGTTTATAAACACCAGTGCACATCTTTCTAAGTGTTCCATGATAAACAGAAATATTCACAAGATACTTTTGCCTACAGAAGTACAAGGATTGTTTTAGGGAACTGAACTTGTGCAATTTTTAGGATCCCAAGATGAGCTAATTGCTTTTGTCAGGGAACACGTTTTTATTTGCATGAATGATTGGAAGGAGGCCAGCATTGTGGCATAGTGGATAAAACTATTGCCTGTGATTCCAGCATCCTATATGTGCCGGTTCGTGTTCTAGCTGCTCTACTTCAAATGTAGCTCCTTGCTAATGGTCTGGGAGAAGCTGTGGAGAATAGCATAAGTGTTTGGGGCCCTTTCACCTGTGTGGGAGGCCCTGGTGAAGTTCTGGCACTTGGCTTGGTCCTGGTCCATTGCTGGCTGTTAAAACCATCCATCTGGGAGTAAACCAGTAGAAAAAAGCCTCACCTCTCCTACTTCATTCCCTGTTGCCTTTCTCCATTCCTCTTTCCCTTCTTCTCCACTCCCAACTCTGTGAAGAAATAAATTGAAAGAACATGGTTTGCAGATAAGCTATGTTTATTCAGACATGGTTATATGTCATGCACTTTTTCATGATGAATGAAAATAGCCTTTCATTTTGTGAGAAGTTTCCAATGTTGAAAAGTGAAGCTTTTAAGCAAAAATTGGAATTCTGGACTTGGATCTTCTACAGTGAGTGAGGTTGATTATTTCACAGTACCTAATGATTTTTCTGATGGAATGTGATTAGACTGATAATGAAATGTTAACACTGAGAAATGGTCGTCCAGAGTTTTCCACATAATGTTTCGTCATTGTGCATAGGGAAAAGATTTCTTAAAACATAAGATCAATTGATATATTTTATAATTTTCAGTTTTCTATTTAGTATTATTTACATAGTTGAGAGAGATGCACACCATGTGGGTCTTTTTTTTAAGGGTAGTGGGGAGGGTCATGTATGGAGTAAGGTGAGTGGGACATGTTTCAATTTTTTTTTTTTTTTGCCGCCCGTGTCTTCAGAGGAAGAGGAGGGGAGGAGGAGGAGGAGAAGGAGGAGGAGGACGGGTCCACTCCTTGCTGTGTCAAGCCACATCAGCACCAAGGGATGGGGAGCAGTCATGTAATGACAACTTAGAGACCCTGATATGGAGAGGAGTGTTCTGAGGGTGTTACTTGAGATAGTTGTTAGTTTCATTGTTCCAGTGTTGAGAAAATCTTTTCCGTGTCTGTTGGTTGACAAAGTCTGCTTTAGTGCATCCACACACCCCGGAACATGCTGCTAGCTTGGCCACCATTGCCTAGCCTGTTCTGCTTTCCATCCTCTGATGAAGGCAGTCAATGAACTCTGCTGGCCAACATGAGCTGGCCATCAAGTCGCCTGTATACATCTGGGCACACTGTCCACTGCACAGGCATCAGCAACTGAGGTGGCCCAGTTCTGATACAGGCAGTCGAAGGTCAGACCTCACGTGATTTCCTGGGATGGCTGGGATCTGACTCTGGCAGTCTAGTTGGGGAGTCCCCCATAAAACCTCACCTTGAATGACCTCAGACTTGATTCTTGTTGCATTACTTATGCCAGTGGATACAGCTGCCTGGTCAGTTCCACCCCAGCTGCATCTCATGTGAACCAGTGGGTGCTGAAGTCTAGCCCAGTGGGCCCGCAACAGACCTGGTCTTTATGCACACCAGTGGGGGTTATGGCCTAGTAGAGGAGTTCTACTTGCCAGGCCTGCTCCCAGCCCCAGATTGCACTTGTGCAGGTGGGTGCAGTGGCCCTGCTTGGCATGGCCTGCCCTCATGTCACCTTTGCATGTGCTTGGCCACACCTGACCTTCTCCCAGCCCAAGCTCCCATGAGGGTCAGGTGGGTTCCTCTCAGGTGAGTTCTGCGGTCCAGTGTTTCTCTGCCCATCATCAAACCCACGTCAGTGGATATACTGGTGGGTGCTGCCATCCTGAGGAAGACCCCAGAAGTCATTGGTTCCTGTCTGTCATGCCTTCAGGTATTCCCATTCCAATATGTTTCTGTATATACTTGACCTGCAATCTGCAGCACATGTTCGGGGCGCTGGGTTCTTGTTCCCCTGCCTGGCGTTCTCCACCTTCCACACATATCTTAAAAAAAAAAAAAAAATCACGGTAGCCTAGTGGCTGAAGTCCTCTCCATGCACACACTGGAATCCCATATGGGCACCGATTCTGGTCCCAGTGGCCCCATGTCCCATCCAGCTCCCTTCTTGTGACCTGGGAAGGTAGTGGAGAATGATGCAAAGCCTTGGAACCCTGCATCCGTGTGGGAGACCCAGAGGAGGCTCCAAGCTCCTGGCTTTGGATCAGCACAGCTCCAACTGTTGGCAGCTGCCTCGGGAATGAATCAGCAGATGGAAGATCTCCCTTTGTCTCTCCTCCTCTCTGTGTCTGACTTTCCAATAAAAATAAATGAATCTTTAAACAAACAAAAAAAGAAATAAAAAAGGAAAGGGTAGGCAACTGTGCTGGCACACTGGTATAGTTCACACAAATTTAGCATAAACTAGGCCCAGAATGCCAGCCAGGTATTGATTGCTTTTGCTTTTCTCCCAGCAGTAACACTTGCCTAGGTACAAGGCAGCCTAGGCGGTTGCCTAAACCTAGGGGAATTGATATTAATGTTATAGAGTTTGATAAATGCATTTGAAAGATTTCAGAGAATACTATACTGTAAGTAATTATTAAGAAGCAAATCACCTTCAAGTTACTAAATATGTTAGATTAATAAAATCATCCTGCACTTCTCAGGCTTGATTTTTTTCCTTATATATTTCTATCACAATGCATATAGAGGAAGCAAATTGAATACAGGGACAGATTCTGCAGCTGTTTTCTGATAAATCAGATTTTAAAAAGATTTGCAGTATTTGAAGTTTTTGTTTTGTTAAACAGTAGTTATATTTTAAGTTGAAATATGCTGTTATTCTCCGTATTGGTTGCACTATTAAATGCTTTAATTGTTCAAAAAGATTAACTTGAGGGGCAGAATGAAATGGAAAGGGAAGAGAGATCTTTCATCTACCTATTCACTCCCGGAATACTGGGGCAGCTGGGTCTTTGGCCATTGTGAAGCCCAAGTTTCCTGCTAGAAACTCTGATCAGGTTTTAGGTTTGGGTGTTCCCCTCCCATTTTTCCAGGAACTTTACCAAGAAGCTGGATTGAAAATGGAAGAGCAAGAACTTGAACTAGCATTTCGATATGGGATGGAGAGTTCCCAAGAGGTTTAACCCACTTAGGCTGCCATGCCTGCTCCTTAATGACTTAAACTAAACATATCCTCACTTTTTATATTTCTGCTGTGGTATATATGAAGAGATGCACAATCCATGTGAATGGAAGTGTGTTAGAGTTGATAATATGTTAAAGGCACATGGAGGGCTCTTAGGGCCAAGAACTGTTTAGGCTCGTCATACATTTCCTCTAATGTGTCACACAAGGGTTTTGCTTCATGGGTTTTTCTGGGTGGATTCTCCCACCTTAAGGGAATGAATTTGTAGAAATCTTTTTAATCTTCCCATTTCCCTCATGATTTCTTCTGGGAAGCATTTTGTTACTTTGTCACTTAGGACTGGTCTCCGCTTGATTATTTGTGTTTTTCTTTAAGTAGAACTTGACCTTTAAAAAAAACTTAATTTTAAAGCTAAAGTTTCATCAGGATTGAACTTTATTTTTTTTCCCTCCCAAGTCTTTTATCAAATTGTTGTTCAGTAAACATTGTTTAGAACACATTTCAGTCCGCAGTGGGAGTTTGTAGATCAAGATTATGATCACTTAGTCTTGCTTTTAATGTTTAAAATATTTAATAGTATTTTACTTTGTCTTTTAAAGGATTCTGTTTAAAGTTGTGCCAATTCCAAGAAATTTGAAAGTAATTAAGTATATACTTAGCTTCCCAAGGCTACCACAGGGCCACTATGAAGTTTGTTTCCCCTGTATTCTTAGACTGGTTTTGCAGTTAATGTATTATTTCCATGTTTTTTTTTTTTAAGCTAGTTAGGTTCACTTGAACTATTTTTATCATTGCAGTGTTCCTCATGTAGATCAATATTGTTAATATTTTGAAATATTTAGTATTGTTTGGTGTTTTACTCTGTCCATTTAAAGTCTAAATCACTTGTTTTGAAATTAGTGTTCTAGGAAATAATATCCTGGTGTTTCTAATTAGTGTGAATGGTACTAACTTGCATTTATGCTTTTCTGCTTTTGTAACAGAGTAACTGCTAGCTACTGTTGCTTAATATCATGTCCATTGTTGAAAGCTACTATGAGGATGTGCATTTAGATATTTCTAATTATAATTGGAATAATACATGAATTATCAATGTCTTCCTCTCTTGTAAGGCTTGTCTTTGTTTCTGTGCCAGGAAACGGAAAGGTCAGCAGTTACACAGCTGCTGAGGGCAGCTTTACGTCTCTGACTGGACTGCTGGAAGTGGAACCACTGCACTTTACTTGTGTGTCAACTAGTGATGGAACCAGAATAGAAAGGGATGATGCAAGTACGTTTACTGGTATATACCTTCTTTTATTATTTATTTTCTATGGTAACACTGTGAAATGTAAGTATTTAAGTATCTGTTTATGATCTAAGTGTTGTTGCTGTAGTTTTTGGTGGAAATGTATGCGGATGGATGTAAATGGTTTTATATCATTTTGCTCTCAGTCTATGAGTACCCCCGGTCCCTACCCTTTCTCCACATTAGAGCATTGTCTTAAATCCTTTTGTTTCTGTCTGTGTGCATTGTTATCTTTAATTTGGAAAATACCAACCATAAAGGAAACAGTGCAGGAATGAAATACTCTGCAATTTCCCTTACTCCTTTCCACACCCACCAACTGGTGGCCACTCACACTTGGTCTACACTGTGTGCTAATTTTGGAATTAGAAAGATGTTTCCTGAATTTAATTGTTACCTTACATTTATAATGTGTGTAAAAAAAAGACTGAGATGAATAAACAGGGAGTGATATTTCTCTAGAATACTGTTTGAATGTGTTAAATACATGGAGGTTATTGATGTCTTAAATAAAATTAAGTGTGACTGTGAGTGGAAACTTATCATTTTTTTTGGTTTGTTTTATGGTGTGTGATTTGCTTTTTACCCCTACATGGTAAGGTTAATGTTTACTTGCAGTTGGTTCTATTATAGCACAAATAGTTTGTTAGAATTAACAATATTGGCATGTAGCTTTATGTTTGTATTATTGTAACTGAAGGGTTTGATTGTGTTTGCCCTTTTCGGTATAAGTTTCCATATGAGAAGTCATAGAAAATTTAATCTTGCACTTGGTTCTATAATTACAAGAGTGCTTTTTAAAAGGAATTTAATTTGGTGCCTTTATATTCAGAATGTCATTATGTCCTCATTGCCACTAAGCACAATGCATAACTTATACAGTGATGGTGACCAATTTGAATTTAATTTTGCTTTTACATTATGTAGATTTTAGAAGGTTCAGAATTAGTTTTTCTCTAACTATTAACAGTCACTGTATAGAAACTGATTCGCAATTGGATAGAAACATGCGATGTCCAAGAAATTAAAATCTAACAAAACCATTTATTAGTCCTTTTATTATACTTGTCATGAAAGTGAGTATCCTGAAAATTTCTTCATTTTTTGGTCTGGCATACTTTCAGAAGGTTAAAACTTAAATATAATAAAAAGTATTTCTTCATATTATCTACTCATTTCCCCTCGTGCACAGAAAGCAGTCTTTGTGATGTATTCTGTTCATATACAAGCACTCTTTCTGTCGTCTGCCCAGCATAAAACTGTGTAGAGGACTTTCTGTCATATGTTAGAACCGAGTCCTGATCAGGGATTATAAGGTCCTGAAAGATGACTGTAACCTCTTACCTTCCTGTGTACTCTTTTTTCATATAGCCCTTGTTTGATATTACAAAACCAGGTTGCAAATGACTAGCTTTCCCCCATCTTCCATAGTTATGAGGAAATTACATTACTTCTCATAATTTCATTTCTATAAGAAGATCATATTGTATGTTACTAATTGCTTAATTAGGAGATAGTGACTTAGTGTAGGTTTTATACTTAGCTTTGTGCTTTGCAGTTAATTTTTCTTCATTTAGTCAGTCCTTGGTTTATTCTTTTTTTGAGAGCATTATTTATTGGAACGGCAGAGAAATGGAGAAAGAGTCTGTTTCCTGAATCAGTCCTTGAGTACTTGGAGCAATCTAGTTTGGCCAGGCTGACACCGGGAGACTGTAACTCAGTCCACAACGTGGGCAGCTCTCGGGGGGTGCACTAACGGGCAGCTGGAGGCAGGACTGGACGCAGCACTTTGGCCCTCTGGCAGATCACTAAAACTGGTAGTGCACACTAATGTTTGCTGTTACAGCAGCTATCTTTCTCTAGTGGAACTTTGCAAGTAAACAGTTGTGAGAAATATTCATATTGTCGTCAGATTCATCCCCACCTTTGATTTTATGATGATTTGTTAGGAAATAGGTTGTGAGTGTAGGCATTGTGGTACAGAGGGTTCAGCTGTTGCTTGGAATGCCCACATACCTTATTGGCATGCCATTTTGAGTCCAGGCTCCTCTCTTTCCTCTGAGGCCTCCTGCTGTTCACCTGGGAAGCAGCACGTGATGGCTCTAGGAGCGGAGTCCCTGCCATCCACGTGGGGATCCTGGCTTTGGCCTTGTGCAGGTGCAACTGTTATGACCTTTTAGGCAGACTAGCAGATTGAGGATTTCTCTGTTTGCATCTATCTTTCAATAAAATGACAATGTAAAAACAATGTGATTCCTGCATCCCTTAGAATGTGAATGCTAATATTAGAAATACTGTATTACTTAAGTCATTAAGATTTCTTTATTTAAAATTCCTAGATTCTTTTTTAAATGAAAATTAACTATAGTGATAAAGTGTGGTGCCTCGAATGTTTCTTTGTGGGCCTTCTCTTCATCCTGGTGTGTTTTGTTTTGTTTTGTTTTTCCCTTGTCTTATGCCAGTGAGTTCCTTCGGGGTTACTCCTGCAGTAGGTGGACTTTCATCTGGGACAGTTGGGGAAGCCTCGACAGCCCTGAGTTCAGCAGCCCAGGTAGCTTTGCAGTCTCTCTCTCATGCAATGGCTTCAGCCGAGCAACAGCTGCAGGTGCTGCAAGAGAAACAGCAGCAGCTTTTGAAGCTTCAGCAACAGGTTGGAGACTATTTGGCTCTTTGTTCATGCTGTCTCTAAACTGCAAAAGCTGAAAAAGTGCTATAAAAATGACCGTTGTTTTCGTAAAGGAAAGTAGGTTGATCCATCTGAGCTAATCACTTTCGACAAAAAATGAGGTAAAGGTTTTGTGATATGTTTAAGTCTGTTAAAGTTACATGAATGCATTTTATTGGTTACATATTTCAGAGAATATCATGGTACTTTTTGTGGAGTCTTAAAACTAAAATCCATTAGATACTCCTGATCAAACATTACCTTTTAACTATTTAGTTGGCTTGTAAAAGCTAAAATAATACTTTCAGGACCAATTAGATTAATATTAGTTTAAAGTTTAATAGTTTCAGCTGTTTTGTAGGGTTCGTTGGGATCTAAGTAAATGATGGAATTTTGTCAGGTCAGTTATCAGGAGACTCCACCTTCTGTTAATACATTGTTGTGAGCAAAATTTTGCTTCCTGTTGACATTTAATTTGGTCTGCTTCATTTTTACCTTTGAATTGAGAAAATCCTAGTTATGAAGTATAAACCAGAGATGTTCTGGTTATTTGTCTTTCTCTTCATAGCATAAGCCCATGCAGTATTCCTCACAACCTAGGCAGCAGGATTAGTCTATATATATTGCTTTTACTTCTTTTACAGAAAGCAAAGCTGGAAGCCAAGTTACATCAGACAACAGCTGCAGCAGCTGCGGCAGCATCAGCAGCAACAGCAGTAGGTCCTGTTCACAACTCTGTGCCTTCCAACCCAGTGGCTGCCCCTGGATTCTTCATTCATCCATCTGATGTTATTCCACCCACTCCAAAAACAACACCACTTTTTATGACTCCACCACTCACTCCACCCAATGAAGCAGTATCCGTTGTGATTAATGCCGAACTTGCACAACTTTTCCCAGGCTCAGTCATTGATCCCCCAACAGTCAATCTTGCTGCACATAACAAAAATTCCAACAAGTCCAGAATGGTAAATTATGTTTTAAAAAGGTGTTGCCTTGTGCATTTGAAATAAGCTCTAATTTTATTATGCAAAATTATATCGTCTCTGTATCTCAGTATATCAAATTAGATATTTAAAATATAGTGCTGTAGAATATACATCTGGAAATGAGATATGTTAATTGATTAGCATTGTTGGTAATTCTTATAGAGCAAGAATAATATCAATATAGAATTCTATTCTATTCTTTTCTAGAATCCACTCGGTTCTGGTCTGGCCCTTGCAATTTCTCATGCTTCACACTTTCTTCAGCCTCCACCTCACCAGTCCATCATTATAGAACGAATGCATTCAGGTAAATACTGACTTTTTGAAACATCTTACCTGGCTAGCCTGTTGGACCTTTTATGAATTATCATTCTTTAGTTTGACTTTCATTTGCAAATAAATGACGTTTGCTCTTGGATAAGTCTGTTTGCCAAGTATTACGGAATGATGAAGCCATGTGTTCACAAGTTGATTGGAAGATTGCTGTGGAGCACGTATGCTCAGCTCTAAACTGTACAAATGATCTGGACATGAGTCATGTTTGTTGAAGTATGATATAATTATTTACTTCCATTTTACTTGTTCAATAATTGGAGTCAAGGATATGTTCTTGAAATTGGCATTCATGTAGTATATACAGACAGCTGCTACTTATTATAGTATAATAAAATGAGAGTAAGATTAAAAAAGCGCAGGGTCTCTAGCTGGATTAAATTTTACCTTGCTTAGTTTCATGCATATGTGCTAGAGTCCTGTGACTGGGGTAGATACATGTATTTTTATTTCTTTAAATATTCATGTTATTTTCTTGAAAGGCAGAGTTACAGATATATAGGGAGAGAAAAAGTGTTCCATCCACTGCTTTACTCAAATGGCTGCATTGGCTAGGGCTTAACTAGGAGCCCCTTCCAGGTCTCGAACTTGGGTGCAGAGGACTGTTTGTGCCACCTGCCACTGCTTTCTCAGGCATATTAGTAGAGAGCTGGATCCGAAGAGGAGCAGTCGAGACTCAGACCAGTGCTCTAGTGTGGAGATGGTTCTGTGGTCAGTGACTTGACTTGCTGTGCCCAGTCTTGCTGCCAGGATAGGTGCTTTTATTTGTAGACAGTTTTTACCTACAGCACTACCAATTTCTGTTTCTGTACTTGAGTGACATCAGAATTAAATAGTATTGGTGGCTATTGCTCATAGTAGTAGTTTTCATTCTATTATCAATTAAACCACCTTTGCTTTATTGCAATGGAATGTTTCCTGGTTTGAAAGGAGGAGTCTCACGGATAGTTAATTGAATGTTTTGTAGTTTTTTATGATCAACTAACTGTTCATTGGCAGCTCTATTAATGCTTACATCATTTAGAGTAATAGTTTGTGGCTCTGTTGCCTTTCGACATCTGAGTAATTCTTTGTATTGCGGTTCAGCGTGCTTTTTCCATGTAAGTAAGTGACTGTGACACATGAGACTACCATGGAGGAGAGTTATGCTCTTTTTTTGTTTCTGTTTTTTTGGTTTTAAAGGTACTTCTGTTTAGAAGAGTATTAGTAATTACCTTGTTTTTTTTTGCAAACTGGCTTCATCAAAAATAGTGCTATTACTACAAGTTTTGGTATTTTATTTCACTGTAAAATGTGGTTGGTGCTATGACCTGTACGGCTGTCATCAACCATTACAGAGGCATGATTGGCAGCCACTTTGCTGCCTGTGCTGCCTGCCCAACAACCGTAGCAGCCAGTGCAGTGATGTGAGCTGGCACCTGTTTGATGACAGCATGGTGACAATGGCAGATGAGAGCCAGGTTGTGATGTTCTGTGTATGTCCTCTTCTACCAGCATTCTGAGCACCATACAGACCTGTGCCCTATAGCTGAAGTTGCTGCCAACCAGGCTTCCTGGATTTGGCAGGAGTTAGAGGTGGAAGAGGAGCTGGGGCCGAAGACTGGCCACCCCGCGACGCTCCCACAGCAAAGAGGGGTACTTTCGATACTTTCTCCTGGGCAACGTGGCAGCTTTGGTGGCCCTTATTCTTAATGTGTTCTACCCACTGTTGTCCCAGAGTCACTGGAGATGCTTTCCTTGTGGGTAGCTTAAGGGGGCTGGCCCACTTACCTGCCGCACAGACCAGGCCCACCTTTGTGCTGGGGATCAGCTCCAGGTCCTGGTGGGAGACGGTGGGGACTTCAGCTCCTGCAGGGTTATAGCATCCCAGGGTGCGTGTCTACCCATTTTTCTGTCTCCTCCTCCTGCTGCTTTACCCTTGCTGGGGGTTTGGTCTCCCCGATTTACTCCCTTGTATTTAAGGTGTTAATTAAGCAAGACTGTTCAGGCCCGGGGGGAAAAAGTACAGTTGGCAATTTTGCTAACTCTGCTTACCTTGGCAGTGAGAAAGATTTATAGTACTATTAATGATCTTCTTTCTGTTTAATTAACTAAATGAACTTAACCTTTTAATATATGTAAAATGAGAGATGCAAATTTACGGTTTATTTACCTTGTTGAGCTAATGAGACACTGATGTGTTCATTAGCAAACACTCATCTTTTTCCTTTGGAGGGCCTTTCCAACACAATTTTTAATGATCGTTTATGTGATTTGTAGACACACTTTGATTTTGCTTTTTAACCCCAATATAGTTTACGGTTCAACAAGTTTAGTTAGGCTTTAGGCAACTGAAGCCAAGGGCCCAATGTGATGGCTCAGTGGCTAAATCTTCGCCTTGATGTGCCTGGTTTGTGTCCTGGCTGCTTCACTTCCTATCCAGCTCCGCGTGTGTGGCTTGGGAAAGCAGTAGAGGATGACTCAAAGCCTTGCGTTTCTGCACCCCTGTAGGAGACGTGGAAAAATCTGCCGACTCCTGACTTTGAGTCTGCGCAGCTCCAGCTATTGCAGCCACTTGGGGAGTGAACCAAAAGACAGAAGATTTTTCTCTGTGTATTTCCTTCTCTCTGTATATCTGCCTTTCCAATAATATTTTTTTCTTAAAAAAAAAAAAAGGAGCACTGAAGCCAACTACTAGTGTTTGATATCTATGATATATCTAAGTTGTCAAACTATAAGAATATCGAGTGCTTGAAAAGGAGATTACTACTTGTAGACCTAACATACTACATTTGCTGTTTTAGTTTTTTAGGATGTAATGTAATAACTGAAGCTTACATGTATAGTGGGTTGCCTTCACAGCAACACTCCTTTGTAATTTTTGACTTAAATGTTGGGATTCTAAGCTAACCATAGGTTGAGGCTTTGAATGGGAATTGATATAGGTAGTTTTACTTACTTTTCTTCTTTTCTGTACTTCAGTAAGTGGGTTTCATATTTTAAGATGAATGCTTTAAGCTGCTTTTAACTTATCATGTGACTGATGCATTTTTTTTGTGAACTATTTCCGTCATAGGAGCCAGGAGATTTGTGACTTTGGATTTTGGCAAATCAATACTGTTGACAGATGTTCTGATTCCAACTTGTGGAGACTTGGCTTCCTTATCAATTGACATTTGGACTTTAGGAGAAGAGGTAGATGGGAGGCGATTGGTGGTAGCAACTGATATAAGCACTCATTCCCTGATTCTCCATGATTTAATACCACCTCCTGTGTGCAGATTCATGAAGGTAAATTACTTCAAGTAAATTGATAGCTTTCCATATTTGTGACTCTCATTGACAACTACCCTGATAAGAAGTAATTACAGTATAAATTGCATCTAAATTCATTGCTCAGATTTTTTTTATGGCACATTACTATGGATGTTTATAAATTTTTGTTTCAGATCACTGTCATTGGACGTTATGGCAGTACCAATGCAAGAGCCAAAATTCCTTTAGGATTTTACTATGGTCATACTTATATCTTGCCTTGGGAAAGTGAACTGAAATTAATGCATGATCCTCTAAGGGGAGAGGGCGAGTCTGCAAACCAGCCAGAGATTGATCAGCATTTAACAATGATGGTTGCTCTGCAGGAGGATATACAGTGCAGGTTAGTAGAAACTTACACAAGTGTTTTAATTGTATTGAAATTATGTTTTTTATGATGTATTGTTTGTCAAAAAATTCTCTATGGAAACGAAGGAAAGTTGGACACTAGCACCTTGCAGTAGTAATGCATGGAAACACTGTGCTTAAGTAATTGAATCAATTTATTGTTGCTTACCATTGAGTAATTCTTTTTTAACAGTTGTAGATTTTTTAAAAAATTAATTTCAGTATGTATGTATGTATTAAGGAAACTTGCGAGCGTTAGTTTATTTTTTTACTTACAGATACAACTTGGCTTGTCATCGTCTGGAAGCTCTTTTGCAAAGTATTGATCTTCCTCCTCTCAACAGTGCCAATAATGCACAGTACTTTTTACGAAAACCAAACAAGGCAGTGGAGGAAGACAGTAGGGTTTTTTCTGCTTACCAAGACTGTATTCAGTTACAGCTTCAACTAAATTTGGCTCATAATGCAGTGCAAAGGCTCAAAGTAGCTTTGGGTTCAAGTCGTAAGATGCTGAGTGAAACATCAGATCCAGAAGAGTTAATTCAGATGTCCTCCACGGAGCAGTTGAGGACCACCATCAGATACCTTTTGGACACTTTGCTCAGCCTGCTTCACTCTTCCAATGGTTGGTATTTGCTTTTTGTAATTCAAAGGCTGGAAAAGTCTACTTGTGTTTTCTGTGATTTAATTGCAAATTAGGATCTTTACTGTTTTCTGGATGTTTTATTATCTATTCTAACTGAAAGATGAAATGTCTGCTTAGAGTCACACATTTTTCCCCTCTTGTTTTCTTTTGAGTTGATTTTGGTGGGTTTTGTTTCTTGGGATTATGCTATTAACATATACATCATTGTGTTTCTGGCAAAATGATAAGTACTGTTAAAGTTGAAGATTTTTCATAGATAATCAGCCTGATAAAGTATCATCATAGTCTTGCCAGAGACTGGATCATTCCCGGAGCACTAGCCAACACTGATACAAATCCTAATGCCCAGTGCCACCATTAGCCCATGTGTCTTCCTGTTAAACCTAGCTCCACAGAGAGGAGATGTAAGTTCTGGCTCATCTCTTCCACCTGTTGTTTAACAATGAGCTTCTAGATACATGGGCATCTAGAAGGAGATTGGGAAATTAAATATAATATAATATATTATATATAATATATATAGTCTGTTGGTAAAGACAAATGTGTATGTAAGTGCAAATTTTGTGATTGTACCACTGTCTTAAATGGGAAATCTTATATTGTCTCTTGTTCTAGGACACTCTGTTCCTGCAGTTTTGCAGAGCACATTTCATGCCCAGGCTTGTGAGGAGCTCTTCAAACACCTGTGCATCAGTGGAACCCCAAAGATACGGTTACACACTGGGCTTCTGCTTGTACAGCTATGTGGTGGTGAAAGATGGTGGGGTCAGTTTCTTTCCAATGTTCTTCAGGAATTATACAACTCAGAGCAGCTTCTCATCTTTCCACAAGATAGGTAGGTCAGAAAATGCTGGAGGTATTTGTTAGTAGTGATTTTATTTCAGTTTTTTGTCTAATTTTGAAATTTTGCTTGTCAATATTAAGTATGGAGGCAATGAAGTAGGCATTGGCTAGTCTTCTGAATGCCCCATGAAAGACAGCACTATGTTGAGGATGACTGTGCAAGATGCAAATGTAATGTTCCTGTTGAACTTAATGGAACCTGTGCAATTTCTAACACGATGTTTTTAAGTATTTTCTGCATTATATGTTCAGTGTGTGTTTTGAATCTAAGATAAAATTGTTTAATTCTTTGTGGATAATTCTATGACTAATAACTGGAAAAAGCTTATTTTAACATCATCTTGCTTGGTATTTTTTAATATCTATTTTTAGGGTCTTCATGTTACTTTCCTGCATTGGACAAAGGTCACTTAGTAACAGTGGAGTACTAGAAAGCCTACTTAATCTTCTGGATAACTTATTGTCACCTCTTCAGCCACAGTTACCCATGCATAGACGGACAGAAGGTAGTGGTCTTCAGTAAAAACCTAAGAATCCAGTAAATACTGCTTTCATAAAATACTTAAAAATATCCATTATCTGCACATTTGTTTTTTTCATGTAAATTCATTGATTGAATTAGTACTTCATAAATCTATTATAGCTTTTTATTTGCACTTCACACTTGGATATTGTTATGATTTTTTTGTACTGTCACAACTAAAACCAAATTTTGTCATAGAAGTTTAAGCTTTAATGAACCATTGGTATTCTGGTCAGTGATGATAATGAGTTTCATTTCAGCCAGAAAATTGTTAGAAAAATTTTAAAATCTTAGAATGTGTTCTATATGAATTGTAAGTTGAGTTACAGCTTTTAAGTCTAACAGTTTTCTTTAGTGTTTTTGTAATTGATTTGTTAATTGATAGTTTCAGTCTGTTAAGCATTAGTGTATATAGTTATATGATATACTTTAGGGTTTTCCTTTTATCTCAGTTGTTTTATCAGCTGATGAGCTCTAATAGTCACCTGGATCTCTTTCTTTTTCCTGTCCTTGCTGTATAGGAGTACTAGATATTCCCATGATCAGTTGGGTGGTTATGCTGGTGTCCAGATTGCTGGATTATGTGTCAACTGTTGAAGATGAAGCAGCAGCTGCAAAGAAGCCTTTGAATGGTAAAGACAGGGAGAGGTTTCTGACAGGTACCACAGTTTATACTAATGTGTTGGTGGGACGTTTGACTTACTCTGCAGGTGTTCCTGATCTGGCTAGTGACATGGAGATGCCCAGCAGTATGTAGTTTATGTAAAATGTGATATTTAAGGAAAGAAATTATATTTGATGGACAAGCTCCTTTGGTCATGGATTTTCATTTTTATTTTACTCTATGATTTAAAGATTTTTCTTTAATTGGAAATGCAGATTCAAGGAAATACAGAAAGATTTTCCATCTGTTGGTTCACTCACGGGTGAACCAGCTTCTTCCAGGTCTCACACGCAGGTGCAGAGTCCCAAGACTTTGGACTCTCGCCTTCCCAAGCCACGAGCAGGGAGCTGGATGGGAAGCAGAACAGCCGGGACGTGGTCTAGTGCCCATATGAGATCCCGATGCATACATTGCGAAGACTCTAGCCACGAAGATACTGCACTGGGCCCAGCTTTTCATTTTTAAATACAACTGTGCCTTTCACAAAATTTTTCTGTTGCTCTTTGAAACAGTTTATAGTAAGCAGAGCTATGATTGAATTATGAAATGGAAATTTATTTGGCATTCTTGTGTGTGTTTCTATTTTAATATAATGTTTTCCTGAACAAGTGTAGATGCATTTAATGCTCAGAGAAATTTGTTAGTTTTATGTTTTTTTTAGTTGTATTTTCTTTTATAAGGTATAAAGCAATCAAGCATCAGTACCCATTTTTTTCTACTCTTGGCAGTTAACAATGCTTTTCATTAAAGAATTTGAAATAATTAAATCTGATATGTGAAAATTATCTTTACAAAATTTTATAAAATTTGGAATTCCACATATTGTCAGAATTTCAGTATATTACAGTTTTCTTGAAATGTTTTATAGCTGAACTAGGGGTTTTTTTTGTTTTATTTTGTTTTGGAAAATGATGGGTAGGGAATTTGTTTTTTATTGGTTTTGAAAACTCATTTTTATATGTTGGTGATTGTACTATTAAAAAGTACAGAGTTTAGATGTAGGATTACAATGAACAGTACTGCAGTATAATATTGGAATAGCTTTGGAAATCTTTACATTGTTCATCTACTGTGACAACATTGATGGCTTGTCAGGATTTGAAGAATTTGAAGTAAGACTTCAGTAATGGGTAGTACCAAAAAAAAAGATGATTTAGGTTAAACAAACTTGTATAAACAACCAGAGATTCTTTATTAGTAGAGTAAGGTATTAAATGAATTAGATGGAATTGGAATTTTCCAGACAGTTAAAAAAATGAATATAATTTCATTTTTTTAATTATTTAACTTTAGTTTGTTAATTCTTAGTTGTAATTTTTGAGTACCCTCTTTTGATCTCTGTGTAAAAACATGTGTTTTGATTGGACAGTAGTATTTGCTGTTCAAACTGTGTTGTGCAAAAATTAGTGCTAATGTTGTGGAAGAAGATGAATTCCAGGCTGAAGGGAAGGTGAGAGCAGAGAGCTCATGTCTTACAGTCATTCAGAGTGCAGGTTAGTGCAGTGCAGTGACGGTGATTGCATCTCTCTAGGGTCAGTCATCTGATGATTTTCTTGCTGTGCTGTGCTTGGCTATAGCAGCTTTGTTGTGATCGTCACACTTGTTCTAGTGTTTTTCATTTTTTATATTTGCAAGTTCCTTTACAATGTGTTCAATGGAAATATTAATAAGTCATTTCCTTTCCTGTTAGGTAACCAGTGGAGTTTTATTAACAATAATCTGCATACTCAGAGTTTAACAAGATCATCAAAAGGCAGCAGTAGCCTGGATAGATTATATTCCAGGAAAATCAGAAAGCAGCTTGTTCATCATAAGCAGGTAATTATCAGTACATTTTTCATTTTAACGCTTAGGAATATTATTTGAGCAGTTTTATGTGGTTGACCTGCCGTCACCTGGATCTTTGCTGTTAAATTTGGTGAACTACTTAGCTTAGGGAAATTACTTAACACTTTGCAGACTGAGTTTCATTTGTACGATGCAGCAATTGCAATTTACAGGATTTGTATGAAGTCTTTAAAATGTTTACCCTTCACATCTGTATTACTACCTTTCAAAATGAGTTGGCTATTGTCTCCCTGCTTTGATTATTCTTACTTAAATTCGTTTTCTATTCTTAACCCTCAAAAATTATTTTTATATACAAAACTGATCATACCATTTCCTCCTAACGTTCCTTGTGACTCCTTGTTGACTTTTGAGTGGAAGTCACATTATTTATCAAGATATTAGGATAGTTGTCATCTGCCCCTCTTTCCAACCTTCAGATTTCAGTTTCTTAAATATGAGCTTATGTTGAATTTTTATTGCTGAAAATGCGCACACTAGTGTTCTCATGTAGGCTGTCTTTATGTGCTAAGAAAAGTTTTCTTCTCCCATGCCTTCCGCCATGTAACTGTGCTCTGCACATTTCTCTGAGAAAACCTATTTTTTTATGTCCTCCATGGCGGGCTTCTTTCGTTCAAAGAGATGCTTCTAAGATTGATGCATGTCCAGTTTATCAGTAGTTCTTTCTCATTTCTGACCATTATCCATTTCTTTGTCTTCCCAAATTTCTGCATCCTTTTTCCTATTAATTAACTCTTTCTGTAACTGTGTTTCTATTAATAAGCTTTTTAATTGTTGGCTTATTTTTACATTTTATTCCCAAATGTATTTGAATCTGATACTGTTTAGTATGATTTTAATTAATGTTAATATTAAAAAGGTATTTGAAATAAAACAAAGGTAAGTTCCTATCAAATGATAACCCTAATAGGTTGGGTGACAACAAATCTTTGAAAGTCACTGTTACAAAGAGAAGGGGAGAGACGGAGAACTTGCCTTCCCTGATCATTCCCCAGTGGCCGCACTGGCCGGAGGTGAGGGGGTCTGAAGCTTGCAGCTTCTATACACCTTAAAATGGCTATAGGGCACTATTCAGCTGTCTCGTGTCTATTTTCATCTTGGTATTTAACGGTTTATAGTGTAGAAGCCTAAGTGCTGAACTTGGCAGATTTTAGGATAGTCTAAACTGACTTCAAACTCTAACAAGGCATATGTCAACACTTGAGGTGCAGACCAGTTTTAGGAGGTGTGTGCAGAGAAATTTTCAGTACCCTAGTGAGGACTAACTCATCTTTGTGTCCTACCTAGAAAGGTATATGTGAATCAACGCTGACTGTTTCCTGTCTGTTCTAAGCTTTCCTTGTTGTTCTCTGTCTATTCTAATTTTGTTTTGGGGGGGCGGTTTTCTGGAGCGACTCTTATGGTCATTGCCAGAAAGGGTGGGGATCCAAAGTTGGAACTAAGACCAGAGAAAGCTCCTCTCTCTAGTCGTGAAGGTAGTTTACTGTTCTTCTGTTTCTGAGATCTCGTGTTATTATTAAAATATCGTCTGTCCCCCTGTCATTTTGTGACGTTTTTCAAGATAAACACATACTTTACAAATAAAATAAGGAACATAACCAGGAAGTATGAGTTCTGTCTTGATTTATGTGGCTGCTGTGTATTATATTTGCTTGTGTTACTTGGCTGAGGCTTTTCTAAATGGTGACTTGTAGAAATCTCAAAGTCAACATTTGTAAATGACTAGAACATTTGTAGTACTAGCTGCATTGGAAAGGCAGACACACAAAGTGAGTGAATGTGAGTGACAGACAGATCACCTGTCAGTGTGGTGGTTCACATCAGGATGACCGCAGGTCAGGCCCCAGTCAGGAGCTCTTTGGTGGCCTTGTATTTGAATCTGAGGAATCAGTGTATTTGAGTAGTCATCTGAGTGCTTTAGTGGGAAGCCTGAAGTAGAGCAGGCAGGATTCTGCTCTATTGTGATTTGAAATGTGGATATCACAAGCTGTGTTTTAATGGCTGTGCTAAAACTTGCTTCCGATTTCTTTCAAATCAGCAACACAGTTAAATTTTTATTACTGGGCCTGGCGGCGTGGCCTAGCGGCTTAAGTCCTCGCCTTGAATGGCCCGGGATTCCATAAGGGCACCGGTTCTAATCCTGGCAGCTCCACTTCCCATCCAGCTCCCTGCCTGTGGCCTGGGAAGGCAGTTGAGGATGGCCCAAAGCCTTGGGACCCTGCACCCGCGTGGGAGACCTGGAAGAGGTTCCTGGTTCCCGGCATTGGATCGGCACAGCACCGGCCCGTTGCGGCACACTTGGGGAGTGAATCATCGTACGGAAGATCTTCCTCTCTGTCTCTCCTCCTCTCTGTATATCCGGCTTTGTAATAAAAATAAATCTTTTAGAAAAAAATTTGTATTATTGTGTCTTTCAAGGAGTATTTATACCATTAATGTCATGTAGGAATTCAATGAGGAAAATAATACATGTCTTCATCTTTTTAAGATCAAATATTTTGTTTTTTTAAAGCAACTTAACCTGCTAAAAGCAAAACAGAAGGCTTTGGTGGAACAGATGGAAAAAGAAAAAATACAGAGTAACAAAGGATCCTCATATAAACTCCTGGTAGAGCAAGCAAAGCTAAAACAAGCTACTTCAAAGGTATGAAGTAAACATTGTAATGCGATTTCCTTAGAAAAGTTACTTTCCCCCTCAGTATTTTAAGTTGCTTTAGAAGTTAATTGTCTTTAATAATATTTAGGAAATTTAGATACTTTATTTCCTGTTTGTCAACAGAAAAAAATTATCTGCCCTAGACAGGGAGTGAAGTACAGAGACTTTTAGCCAGAGGAACTGTGAGAGGTGTGTGTAAGTGATGCTTTCTCCAGTATGTGACTTCTATGGTAGATTAAATTTCAGTCTTAAAAATAAAAGGAAACCATGGATACGCATTTTGTATTGTTTCTTCAAATATTACATTATAGTCTGCTAGATTCTGAAAGGACGTTAGTTGAGGTTTAGTGCTTGAGGTTGTATTTATAGTTTGTATTTATTCCTTACCATCAAGTTAGTATGAATTATGTTGAGAATATTTTAATGCTTACTTAAAATGATAGATTTGTCCTGTTATCTTGTTGTACAATGTTACTCTCCTAAAATGTTATTTTATTTCCTGTATCATACTCTAAATGAGAGGTAAGGTGAATTAATATAGTTTGTAATCATGCTTTTTTTTTAAAAAAATTATTTGAATCAGAATGAAAAATGGAAGCCAGGGTCAGGAAGAGAGAGAGAGAGAGAGAGAGAGGAGAGGAATGAGCGGGGCAGAGATTGACTGCTTGCTTGCTTGATCTATCTTGGACAGCTTATCCTCCAAATAGCTACAGTTGCCTGGGCTGGTCGTGGCCAAAGCCATCAGCCTGGAACTCCAGGCAGGTCTCCATGTGGGCAGTTGGGCCTCCGGTGGTCCATCCCCCAGTGCTTCCCGCGGCTTCCTCGCCTGAAACTGGATTAGAAGTGGAGCAACCGAGAGCCTAACCAGTGTGCAGATGGCTGATCTTTCGCATCACTCGGCTTAACTCACTGCTGTTTAGCATTGGCCCTATCGTTTTTACTTTTGAAGCTTATGGTTTGTTTAAATGTTTTGTTCTGTAGAAATTATATGTTTACTGAGTGAATAAGCTTGTACTGAAAAATGTTTCTTAAGTATTTATTGGTTTTAATGCTATAATCTTTTGTGTACAGCATTTTAAGGATTTAATTCGTTTACGTCGGACAGCAGAATGGTCTCGTTCTAACTTAGATACAGAAGTTACGACCACAAAAGAAAGCCCAGAGATAGAACCACTCCCATTTACTCTGGCCCATGAACGGTGTATTTCAGTGGTCCAGAAACTTGTTTTGTTTCTCTTGTCCATGGATTTTACATGTCATGCAGATCTCTTACTCTTTGTTTGTAAGGTAAGTAAATTATTAGGCTTTTGTAGGTTCTGATTTATGGAGTAAGAAAACCATTTAGAATAGGGAGTATTAAATTATTTTGATTATAAAAAATAATATTGCATCTTTTGACTTTCCATTTTTGTAGTTTATTTTTTGTTGCTTAAAAAGTGAACAGTTTTTGATATACTCTTGAAGACAGTATTTTGGAATGAAATATTAATTAGGTGCTTCTTACAGTGATTGCTTTCCTACAGTATATTCACTATTTATAGAAATCATTATTGTTAGTAATTTTTCAGGTTTATTTATTTTAAAGGCACAGTAGTTAGAAAAAAGGGGAGAGAGCTTATATCTCCAAATGTCTTCAACAGTCAGACTGAGTTAGGCTCAAATCAGGCGCCTGGAACTCCATTTGTGTCTCCCACATGTTTTTCTATCTTTTGCTACTTTGCCACACACCTCAACAGGGAGCCAGAGCACCTGAACTCCAGCCAGCACTCGCATGGGACTGGGGTTTTAGGCAGCAGCTTACCTTATACCTTAATGCTAGTCCCTCTAGTCATATTGTAATATTGATTCCTGGAATTACATTATTTGACATTCCATTTCTAGTGATTATTTAATCACTAAAAACAAACATATTATAATATTTCTTTACTGCTAATGTAATTGTAGGTTTCTTCTTATTTTATAATTTTTTTAAGATAGAGCAACAAAGGAAGGGATGGCAAGATCATTCCCTCTCTGTTGGTTCTCTCTGCAAGTGATTGCAACAGCCAAAGCTTGGGCTATGGTGAAACTAGGAGTCAAAGTGGGAACTCTGTCCTTGTTTCCCATATTAGTGACAGGGCCACAAAGTAACTGAACCGTCATCCACTGCTCTCCCAAGTGTATGAGCTGGAAGCTAGATCAGAAGCCGATTGCGCAGAATTCAAACTGGAACCCAGATATGGGTGCCGTTCTAGCAAGTACCAGCTTAACCCACTGTATTGCAATGTTGGCGACATTTTTTTTTTCTTTTTTGTTTTATATTTCTGTTTCTTTTACCCTTCTCTCCCACTCCTTTTCTTTCCTTGTTTTAAAAATGATTTTTTGACCCAATTGATCTTCAGTCTGCTGGGTCACTCCCCAAATGTCTGAGATGGCTAGAGCTGGGTTAACTAAAAGCAATATTCAGGAGCTTCTTCTGGGCTTCCATGTGGGTACAGCTGGCTGGATCAGAAGTGGAGCATTTGGGATTTGAACTGGTGACTGTATGGGAGGCAGCAGCCTGCAATGCTGCAGTGCCAGTCCTGCCCATTTTTCTTAAAGGTTCATTTTATTTCAAACATAGTCATGAGATGAAAGCAGGTATTAGATATCTTCCTTTAGTTGCTTCACCCTCCAAATAATGTTTGGAACATTCAGGACTAGGCCATGCCCAAGTATGGAGTCAGGAACTCCATTCCGGTCTGCAGCATGGCCAGGCACTTGATCAGAAGCAAGGAGTAGTGGACACTCAAACCAACACTCCCATATGGATTCTGGTTTTCCAAATAGTAGCTTAGCCTAAACCTCTGAAATAAAATGTAATTGCTGTTTAAGATTGTGATTTCCTTAAACCTATTTCAGGTTCTTGCACGCATTGCAAATGCTACCAGGCCAACTATTCATCTGTGTGAAATTGTGAATGAACCACAACTGGAAAGGCTGCTGTTACTTCTTGTTGGAACTGACTTCAATAGAGGCGACATATCTTGGGGTGGAGCTTGGGCTCAGTATTCCTTAACTTGTATGCTGCAGGATATTTTAGCAGGTTTGTAAGGATTTACTTTTCATGGCATATGTTGAATTTAGGTTGTCACTGCTCCATGAGTTAGTCTTTTAAAGAAGTTACAATTCCTCTGAAAAACTTACAGGTTTCACAGTTAGTGGAGACCTGTGATAAATCTACTTAAAGAGGTTGTTAATGGGCTTGGAGATTGGGCTGGTCTGTTTTATTTCTAGTAAGCATTGTGTTAACATTACTGGTTCCTTATTTGGCCTTGAGGGGATTATTGTTCTCAGTTTCTGCATCTGTCAATTAAGGAAAGTAAAAATACTTTGTAAGATCTTTTTTTTAAATTAAGGTAACATATAAAATTATTATAATAATGACATCTATGTATGTTGAGCTTTTTTACTGCTCACCATCTGTCTTTGATGTTCAAAGATAATGCAGTGAATCCTAACATCCTTTGGGTAGGTGAAATCTCATTTGCCTTGGGTTCTCTTATGATAGCATGTATTTTGCTATTTTCTAAACGACAGGAAAAATTGTGATTTAATATGATCTGTAAGACTGTGTATATATTATTAAAGTGATTAGGATTGTCTGCTTATGTGTAGGAGAGTTGTTGGCTCCGGTAGCTGCAGAGGCCATGGAAGAAGGAACTGTTAGTGAGGATGTCGGAGCAACAGCTGGAGACTCCGATGACTCCCTACAGCAGTCTTCCGTTCAGTTGCTGGAAACCATAGACGAGCCTTTGACACATGACATAACAGGTAAGTGTTCATGTTAGCGTGGGTGGCAGGTCCCAAGGACTGGGACATCTGCTGCTTC
This sequence comes from Ochotona princeps, assembly GCF_030435755.1. NCBI lineage: Eukaryota > Metazoa > Chordata > Mammalia > Lagomorpha > Ochotonidae > Ochotona > Ochotona princeps. The sequence goes on along the minus strand of NC_080839.1, from coordinate 59,278,874 downwards.
CCTAGCTGGGCGTTTCAGCAAGGTGATATATCAGAAGTGCATCAGCCTGGATTAGAACCAACATCTGTGGAATACCAACATTGCAGGGATCAGCCTAGTGTGCTGTGCCATGAAACAGGCCCTGTCGTGATCTCGGTGTCTCTGCTAGTGTGTGCCATGCTGGAGTTAAATTTATTGTACTTCCACCTCTCTGAACCTGTGTCTTCTCTTAGGGTGTGGATTTATTTTCTTTTTATATGCATATAGAGTAACCCTAATAAAAGATGTCAGTGTGGAAACCTTTGACTTACTCTTTTAATAAAGGGTAAAATTTGTCATAAAAGATACATACTGTATAATGAATGACACGTAGAGTGTAATTGAATGAATAATATTATTCAAAACATATTAATGATTATTCTACATAGCAGAGTTTATAGACTTGGGCCTTCCATTGTGGTGCAGTAAGCAAAGCTGCCTCCTACACTTCTGGCTTCTCATTTCTGAGTGCTGGTTCAAGTCTTGACTGAACCTTTTTATTTAATTCTCTGCTAATGTGCCTGGGAAAACAGCACAGGATGGCAGAAACTTGGGCCCTGCCATACAGGTGAAAAATTCAGATGGATCTCCAGGGTACTGAGTACTGACAGCCCTGGCCTTTGCGGCTATTTTGAGATTGAACCAGCGCTTGGAAGATGTATCTCTTACATTCTCTGTTTCTCTCTCTTTCTCTATTTTTTAGTCTCTCTCTCTCTCCTTCCTTCCTCTCTTTCCATTTTCAAATAAATAAATCTTTTTAAGAAGTTTATGTCCCTTGATTTAAGAAGAGTTAATGATGTTTTATTCTCTTAGGAAATCAACATATAGTTGCAGTGTTATAATTCTTTCGTGCTGTTGAGTATCACATAAGCATATTTATTTTAATTTGCTAAGTGTAAATAGAGAGTTTTAAAAACACATCAGCAGGCAAGTGTCATGTGTGTTAGTAGAATACCTTTTGGGTTACTATAAGTAGTGTATTATGTAAGTTTTATGTGATACTCTGCCAATACAATAATTTTCAATTATTTTAAGGTGCACCCCCTCTCTCCTCTTTGGAAAAAGATAAAGAAATAGACCTGGAGTTACTTCAAGATCTAATGGAAGTAGACATTGATCCGTTAGATATTGATTTAGAAAAGGATCCTCTTGCAGCCAAAGTTTTCAAGGTATTTTGATACATTAGAATATTGTTCACAATATTTCTTCTCACATTTTCTGCTTTATACGCTTAGAAGATGGAAAGATCCATATTTGTCTTCAAATACAAGTAATTTTAGGGGGTCTTCAAGTTGTACATTGCCGATATTAGAGTAGTTAAAAAAAGTCCAGCAATTAATTAATTAATTTACACCACTTTTAGTAATGTAGGAACAAAAATTAAAAGAATAAGAACCACTGAAGAGCAGTTGGAAGTGCAGTTACAGAATACCAACGGTGCAGTAAATATTTAAATCTTACACAGGCTGAGCTTGTTGCAGATTATCGTTTTGGCCTCTGCTTCGTGTAATACTTTAATGTTCTTTTAACTCATAGTAGATACTTACTAAAGATGCTCCTTTGGCAGAAAATGCATCAAATGTTCTTGAATCTTTCTTTGAAAATATATGTATTTTTTTATTTGAAAGGCAGATTTATAGAGAGAAGATGATACATAGATATATAGAAAAATCTTCCAGCCACTGGGTTACTCCGTACATGGCTGCACTGGCCAAAGCTGCGAGTCGGGACTCCCTGCCTGGATCTCCCACATGGGTATAGGGATCTAAGGACGGGGGCATCTTCCATTAACTTCTCAGGCCATAAGCAGGGCTGGATTAGGTGTGAAGCAGCTGGGATTGGGTTGGCAACATATGAATATAAAGGATCACCTATTAAACCATGACGCCAGCTGCCCTGAACCCTTCTTGTAAATCATTAAAATTAGAAGTGACAGAAGCTGGCCTTTGCCCAACCTTTGGCAGGCATGGTTGCCATTATGGAGTGTGCAGATTGAGTTGTTGGCTCTACTCTTGACTCTGCTTGCCTGTGCATACAGTCCTCAGTTGCAGTGGTGGTGCAGAGTACTTGGATTTTTGCTGCACTCAAGAGGGATCTCGATTGAGTTCCCTGCTGCGAGCTTCACCCAATCCAGTCACAGTTGGCCATTGCTGCCATTTAGGGAGTGTTGCACAGGTGCTCAGACTGTTTCTCTTTCTTAATCTCTCAGATTTAGATAAAATTTTAAGCAGTTTATAAATGAGTTGGAAATGGTGACAGTATTCAATTTGTGTCAGTGAAAAGATAAAAATAAATCAATTTTTTTTGCTTTGTCTTCTTTTTTTTTTAATTTTTAAGCCAATAAGCAGTACGTGGTATGATTACTGGGGTGCTGATTATGGCACATACAACTACAACCCTTACATTAGCGGTCTGGGAATTCCTGTAGCAAAGCCACCAGCAAACACGGAAAAGAATGGATCACAGACAGTTAGTGTTTCTGTGTCTCAGGGTAAGTGTGTACCTATATCTTAAAACATGTGCTACTCTTAAAAGAATTCTAAATTTGTGTCTACTGCGTCCCTTGAGAAATTGAGCTTGGTTGTGTGCTATCAATGTTAAAGCCGTTGAAATTTGGTTTTGCATTTTTTTAGTCATATAGAATAGGTCAAACAATCTACATGTTTAAAAGTATTAAAGACTTTCATGCTATTATATGTCTAACAAAATGCTACAAGTCACTACAGACAACGTTTTTTATCCCAAATTATTTGAGAGTTCGTTGTTCACTCTAAGTTACTTCCTTTAGTTTACAAAGCCAGACATTACACATGAACATATCAAGAGTCAGCTTTCATTGAAATCAGGAATTTAATGTTAACTACGGTCTCATACTGAGATCCTATTCAAATGGTGGGCATTGCTCAGAAGCCGGTCTCTATCAGTGCCTTGGCACTTCATTTTCAGAACTTTTTAGTGTTGTTCAGTTTGCAGCTGTTCTATGCTATCTGTCCTTGATGCTGTTGCATATTTGACTGTTTTGTATAGTGGATGTCCCTCAGTTTACCTTTGTGTGCTTTTTGCTCATATTTTGATTGAGGTACATCTTGGCATGAAAAAAATGGATTGTAAATTCCTAGATGATCTGTGAATTTTATTTGTCCAAACTTAATTCTGTTAATTTTAATCAGGGAAGTTTCTGCCAAGTTTTCCATTGTTGAATTTCTCTTAACCTTTGTAAAAGAAAATATTTGAGGCTTTGGGAAGCAGAGTAATAATTGGAAACAATATAAATATCCTGTTTCTTACCAAGGTTATTTTTTTATAAAATGAATTAGCTTGTTAATTCATTTAGTTATGCATTCACAATTAAGTTATGTGGAGATTATAATTTATCATTTGTTTTTTATGTTTTTATTCTTTGTTTCTTATTTTCCTTGTGAAATTTATCATTTATTCTTATGTGTAAATACTGTGCAACTGATCATTTAAATCATTTTTTGTCATGTGTGTATCATTTAGTACCATTAAGTATACTTAAATATAGTGCTGTCATTATTTATTTTAATGTTTAAATTGTCCCATGTTTGACCAGGAGGAGCTGCCTAACTCTAATGTTTGTACTTTGTTGTTTTTGAGCAAAATGTGATGCCTCATTTAATTTTACCTTCCCCTGCGTAAGAATTATCTGCTTGTGAAAGCAGTATAGTATTTCAGAATCTTGTTTGCGTTTTTTAATTGCTAAAGGGATCTGGTTAAGAAAGCAGGATTTGGATGCTAGAAACACTTGTGTTTTTTGTGGCCGTTTCCATGCCCTTTACATGGACAGAGCGAGGGTGTGTGTGTGTGTGTGTGTGTGTGTACATGGACATTTGCATTTGTATTTTTTTCTCTCTCCATAAAGTATTACTTTCTGTTTTCAAGGGCTGTATCGCTTAGTTTTGACAGAGACCTGGCTCTCATTGTCCTTAATGCATTGGCTTTTGTTTTTTTTTTTTTCCCTTGAAGTTTTGCCTGCCTCTGTCTGTATAGCCAGACTTCTGTCTACCCACTTTGCACAGATGTGTACGCCCTGCTCCAGCTCTCATACTTTCTTCTGGGGTGTTTTTGCTTAGTACCGTCAAGATGTTAGCATTTTATTGTACATGGCAGAAATGAGTAATAATGGCAAATGTGCTCTTCCCATCCGATTGTTTTTTGTAGCCTTGGATGCTCGCCTTGAAGTTGGTCTTGAACAGCAGGCAGAACTTATGTTGAAAATGATGTCAACCCTGGAAGCAGATTCCATTTTACAGGCACTAACAAATACATCTCCAGCATGTAAGTACAACTAGCCTGCTTAGAAAATTGTTACATGTGATTTATCCCTTGATTATTTTTGGGTATGTTCGACAAGGCAAGGACCTCTACAAGAATTCCCAGTCTGAGTGAATCATCGGACAGAAGATCTTCCTCTCTGTCTCTCCTCCTCTGTGTATATCTGGCTGTAGTAAAATGAATAAATCTTTAAAAAAAAAAAAAAAAAGAATTCCCCGTCTATTGTAAGTCTGAATGTATCACTTCTTCCCTATCAAAGTTACTAGTATATTGAGAACAAAAATAGTGAAATGATCAACATGAGAAAAGTGCAAGCCAGACACCTCGTATAGAGCTCTAATTGTAGTTCAAAATGAATTGTGCTGTTGTGAAGTTAATTAAATTCCTAAAGAAGACTGGGGATTAGTTAGTTGTGAATTCTTTTCATTATAGTTTTTTGATACAGTGGGTTTTTTTTTTTTAAGATTTATTTATTTATTTTTTTTATTACAAAGTCAGATTCCAGAGAAGAGGAGAGACAGAGAGGAAGATTTTCCGTCCGATGCTTCACTCCCCAAGTGAGCTCAATGGCCGGTGCTGCGCCGATCCAAAGCCGGCAACCTGGAACCTCTTCCGGGTCTCCCACGTGGGCGCAGGGTCCCAAGGATTTGGGCCGTCCTTGACTGCTTTCCCAGGCCACAAGCAGGGAACTGGATGGGAAGTGGAGCTGCTGGGATTAGAACTGGTGCCCATATGGGATCCCAGGGTGTTCAAGGCGAGGACTTTAGCCCCTAGGCCATGCCGCCGGACCCCCCATAATGTGTTTTTGAGCTAGCTCAACTGTGAAGAGGTAGCTGGAAGGCAGCCTTTGGTAGTATGTAAATGAATAGGCATGGCTGTGTTACAGACATAAACGCATTGCTAAATTTGGCTGTATCAGTTCATAGTCACTGACTTGATAGATATTGCTATGCTTTGTAGATCTCCGCATGTCAGGGAAGTACAGTTACAGAGAGCTCTGCTTTTCATCCAGGCTGAGAAGAGAATCATAGTGTATTTTCTGGCCTGTTTATAAATCATGCCATCTTTTCTGGGCTAGAGTGAGTAACGTGTTAGAGATGATAGGTGCTAGGTATGAAGACCACTTCTCTTCCTCCCTGAAGTGCATCAACCTGTGTCAGAAGAGAAGTGTGAGGTTTTTGTTTTTCTATATGTTAAATTGAATTCTTTCAGTTTGCACTCTTCATGTAGTTTGTGGCCCTAGAATCAAAGGAGAAAAGAGGATGTTTGGTAATCTTCATCTTGGTACACTAGTGTTGTTGTTTGTTATCATCTCGTGCTGTAAGCCTTGTTATAGGATCCTAGTCTGCCCATCATCACAGACTAAGCACTTACTAGAATGCCCTTTTGAAATGGTACATGCTGCTTTTAATATTTTATTTTGATTATTCTGCACAACATTGGCCCCTTGTTGCATGTGGTATTGTGCATAAATGAAAAATCTGTCTGAATTTGTCAGTGTTTTTCTGTCCCTCATGGTATGTACTCAGTATAATTAGTTTGATGTAGAACCAGAGACATTGGAGCCTTAAAAAAGGTTGATTGTAATATACAGTCAGCGTTAACAATCAGTGGATCAGAAAGTAAATAATTGTAAAACTACCATAGTTTTAAGATAACATCCCTCTTTTTGTTATTCCTTGATTAATTAAGAAAAATGTGATTAAAAATTATCATAAATTCTTTTCTATTGATAAGTGAGTCTTCAGAATTTGAAAGTCCCTGGTCTTTTTAACTTTCATGTTTGATTCTAAACACAGAATTTTAAATGCTGTAGAGATTTGAGCTAGTCTTGTATAGTACAACTTGTTTGTTTTACCTACTGCGTAACACATCTTCTGAAACTGTGTACGTAAAATCATATTTATGTTTGATTTCCAGTATCACAGTCTCCCACTGGTACTGATGATTCACTTCTAGGAAGTTTTCAAGCAGTGAACCAAACCAACCAACTTATTATCCAGCTGTCATCTGTCCCAATGTTAAATGTTTGTTTCAACAAACTTTTTTCCATGCTTCAAGTCCATCATGTCCAGGTATGACTATGAGAAATGGTATATTTATACATAATGTTGCTGGCTCAACAAAAGATGGAGCTAATTGAGAGGCTAATTGAGTCGCTTTAGTTATTAAACCTTGAAAGAAAATTGGAAATAGTTGAAGATTTCAGTTCCTTAGTTATGGGCCACCTGAAACTCAGGTTTTTAAGTTGTGGCATTATAGTTCTTGCTAAATCTGATTTCTTTCTTTTTATTAAGATTGATTTGAAATGCAGAGTGCTGAGAGTATAAGGGTGGGACAAGGGATGGAGAAAGAGACCTTCTGTCTTCTATCTGCAGTGGCTGTAATAGCTGAGGGTTGGCCGTGCTAAAGCCAGGAATGCAGAACAGATCAGCCATGTGGGCCATCTTGTGTTGCTTTCCCAGGCACATTAGTGGGAGCTGAATTGAAAGTAGATCACTTGGGACTCCAATTGGTGGATATTGGATAAGCAGTATCTGAACCTGCTACACAACGTTGACCCCTAAGTTTGATTTGATTTCAAGTCTTGAACCAACTGTTGTTATGTGTAATAAATATTTATGTAAGTGAGTTGAGCCGTATTTTGTTTCATCTAAACTTTGAGGATGTGTTGGTTTGTCAAAAGAATTGTAACTAGCAAGGTATTTAATAGGATAAATTGTTCTTTTATTTACTTTGAAGGCAGAGTTACAGAGAAAGAGGGCAAGGCTACACAGAAATATTTTCTGTCTGCTGGTTTCCTTTCCAAATGACCACAGTGGCCCGGCTCGGCCAGGCTGATGTCAGGAGTTAGAAGCTGCTTTTGGGGACTCTAACAGGGGTTCAGTGGCCTAATAAGCATGTGGCCCATTTTGTACTGCCATTTTCTCAGAGCATTAATCGGGAGCTGGGTTGGAAATGGAACAGCTGTGACATAAACCAGCATCCATATGTCATGCTGACATTATAGGCGACAGGTTAACTTGCTGTACCACAATGCCAGCCCCTGTATGAATGAATTTTTTTATTCAGGATAAGGATTTAGATTGAAGATTTTTGTTGAAACAGTGTTTCTTAAAGATAATAGATACATTTTTACCTGTCAGTATCTTTCTTTTGCAGTTGGAATCACTTCTCCAGTTGTGGCTCACATTGAGCTTGAATTCCAGCTCATCTGGAAACAAGGAGAATGGAGCAGACATTTTCTTATATAATGCTAATCGAGTACCTATAATTTCATTAAATCAAGGTAAGACTTACTAGAAGGAAAAATTTTTGATATACTACAAATAAGCTCAGAAGGCAGTCATTACATTTGAATATGCCAGATCATTCTCACTGGGGTTACATTGTTTCAGTGAGGGAAGCCATCCCTGCCTTTTGAAAAATGAACTAACTTAGTCTTAGCAAAAATAACAGAATAATCTTTTATTCTCTTTACATTGAATTTCCTTAAAGTTTCCTCTACTTTCACTATTCTGTTACAGCAGGTGGTATTTCCCTTCCCCCAGTCTAAAGTAGCCCAGGGTTGGTCTCCTGGAGAAAGAAAGTTAAATTCCATTAGCAGTTGTCTTATCTTTTTCCCTTGATAGATGTAAGGTATGAAAGTAAAATATATATTTCAGCAGCAAAACAGCTAGTCTTAAGCTCTTGCTACAGTGTTAAGAAAAGTTAAGTATTCCTGAGTCCTTCTCCCTTGTCTTACTCAGCTATGAAAAATTCTCTTAGTGATAAAACAAACTGGTTCGTGATTCTAGTTAAACTTGCCCCTAAAATGTATATACCTCAATATATACATTTTATATTCTCTCTCCACGCACACACACATGCACACACACACAGTATATAATATATATAGTGTAAATACTCAATATATGTAAATAATGAGTGGCAGCACCATACATGCATAAATATACACAAACGTGTATATTTATTTATATTTATATTTATTTATATTTATTTAGAGATCTTCCGCCTGTAATTGCTCCACAAATCACCCCAATCGCTGCAGTCATGGCCAGACCAAAGCCAGGATCTGGGAATTCCACTTCAGTTTCTCACAAGGGTGTCTAGATCCCCGCTTCCCCCATTTGCTGCCTACAGGCACACTCGCAGGGGAGTGGCTAGGGAGCAGAGGTGGGTCTCGGTGTCAGGCACTCCCATGTGCAAGGTGGACATCATACTCCCAGGACCAAATGCCCATTTCATATTTGTACATGTTTAGTAAATTATTTGCCTTCTCCATGAGTGCTTCATATCTGGGCTTTCCTGACCACCCAGTTTCTGTTGTGAAGTTGCATTGATTTTGATTAATATAATCTATCCTTTATCTTGCAATATGCCTTAATACTTTCCAGTAGCACACAAGTTATATGGCTATAGAAATGTCTATAGTATGGAAAGCAACAGAAATTTATGTTATTATGTTATTTTATGTCCTGTGGGCTGAATCTTAAGCTTTGCCACAAAATGTTATCTACTCTTAATGTTTAGTTGAATTAAGTGGGCAACTATTTCATTGATTTGAGAATACTAGTCAGTGAATTCAGTTAAAGAATAGGTGTCTTGTTTTTGAATTTTTTTTTGAGTAAAAATGTTTTCTGTTTCTCTTTTCTGCATAGCATCAATAACTAGCTTTCTCACAGTGCTTGCTTGGTATCCCAATACTTTACTTCGGACGTGGTGCCTCGTGCTTCATAGCCTAACACTCATGACAAACATGCAGCTTAACTGTAAGTTCAAATATATTCATTTAAATCCCTGACATAAACGTTAACCATCTTGATTTTTAAAATTTGGTTCTAAGAAGCGATAACATCAGCAAAATGATTGAATTATTTCAGTGTAAACCATTAGAGAAAGTTCAGATTATATTTGTATCTTCTTACCGATTATTAAATTGAAACTAATTGATTTCAGCATTTAATGTCAAATTTTCCAAGTATTTAGCTTATGTATTCTTTTTAGAAATCTTTGTACTTAATAGCAGTTCACTTGTGCTGTTCATAGAGATGTGACTGGATTCCCAAGTTTTCTTTTCTTGTTGTCTTCATTTTTTTTGAAAGTTTCGGATGCATTGGGTGAGGTATGGCAGACATGGGTGGGAGTAAGGGAGAGGTGGCCTCCATTCCCTGCTTCACTCCCCATACTCCTTGCATCAGCCAGGACTGAGCCAGCCCAAAGCCAGGAACTTCAACCAGGTCTGCCAGATGGGTAGCAGCTGCCGCCTTTCTCAAGCCATTAGCAGGGTGCTGGATTGGAGATGGAGCAGCTGGAACTCAGATCTGCACCCATAGGGGATGACTACATCACAGACAGTGGCTTTACCTCCACAAAACTGGCCCTGCCTTCTCCATCTTAAAGATATGCTTGCTGGTTACAAATATCGTTTTTCAGATTCTAATGCTGTATGAAACGTTTGTTTTACCCTACCCAAACACCCCTTTTTAATTTAAAGTTGTAAAATAATAATGAACCTTCTTGAAAAGGAACCTGAAAGTGGTTGTTTTTTCCTTTTGGTTCGGTCCCCCCGCCCCGCCGCCCCCCGCCCAACCCCCCCCCCCCCCCGCCCAACCCCCCCCCCCCCCGCCCCTTGGTGACCTTACATGTTTCAGTGGCATAAGCGTATTAAACTATGTTAAATAGTGTTGATGGATTTTAGTTTTCCCATTTAAGTCAAGGTTGTATTGGTTGTATTTAGCGTTCTTGACTGTCCTGTGAAGTAAAAACCTCAAGTTTATTTTAGAAAGCAACTTTTAGCCATTTGTGAATATAAATCTGCATTTCATTTGGAGGTTATGACAATGTATGGATGGCTTTATAGAGCGGGCTCCGGCACATTGACAAAGATGTTAATAGATTTTAACGTCAAAGTGCTATTCTTCCTCATTTGGGATTTATTTTCCAAAAATGGAATCAAAGGTACTGCTCTCTGATGCTAAATAAAGGTTTTGCCCACGAAGACTTTTATTCAGCTCACAAAACTGGTGTTTCCTGTTAAAAGTATATAATGTGTTTAATTAAGTCTTACAATGAATTTCTTTGACTGTATGCTGAGTAACATGCACAATAAACATTAATGTTTTCATAATTAGGAAAAAGGCAAGATGAGGTATATGGTAGGTAAAAAATACAGAAGTTTGGTAGGAAAAAAACATTGAAACTCTCATAATGAAAACTGTTATTTCGGAGAATTTATGAAACTGTTTTGAAATGTGCGTTCTGTTTCATTTTCTTTTTTTTTTTTTAAGAGTTTTTTTTCCCCTCTTCACCCCTCCTTACTGTTTTGTAGCTGGATGCACTAGTGCTATTGGAACTCAGGAAAGTACTGCACATTTGTTGGTTTCCGATCCAAACCTTATCCATGTGTTAGTGAAATTTCTTTCTGGTACCAGTCCACATGGAACAAATCAACACAGTCCACAGGTAGTATACTTTCAACTAGTGATCTGAAACAGTGCTTTTAAAGGAAAAGTTTTACTACTAAAGTATTTAATAATAATCTTTGAATATCTATATAAAATATTTGCTGTTACAGTGACAGTAATTAGTAATTATCTTTTAGCAGAATATTAAAAGTTTTGCTGTAGGCAAATGCCTTTGCACTATATTTTTGACTGTTTAAGAAACGTTAGTACTCATTAAAAAGTTTGGTAAGGACTTCAAAATAAAAGAAGAGCCCAATAAATCTGTTACATAGACCTTTGACAACAAGATACTAGATTATCCACCGTTGCCTATATATACAGTGTCATGACACATATAAAGAGCAGAATATTGGAGTTGTTTCTTCAGCTGAAGACCTATATAATTTTAAAATACAAGGGGCAATGAGCAGGGGAAAAGGAGGAAAGAGAGGGAAGGTGGGGAAACCTCCACAACAGCAAAAGCGTATAATGGAAAATGAGAAGGAAGAAGATAGAGATGTGTCATTTATGCTCTATTGTTAAGGTGACTATTTTCATTAATCATTTTATAGTACTAATTTTTATTTAACAAAATGAGTCAAGGTTTATAAGACTTTCTCACTGTAGCTTTCTTTCACATAAATTTAATTTGTTACTATTTTGTAGTACTTTAGTGTAAATATTTCTGCTCTATTATATTTTCATATAAGATTTAGTATTTGTATAATTTTTTTAAATGGTGGCTATTCAACGTTATCTTGCAAGTTTCCAATTTTTTGCATTTGTTTGCCATTAGACACTTTCTAATTAGGTTGTATAATGCAAAATAATTGATTTCCTTATTAGTAAGCATTTAAGAAGTTTCTGGTATTTGCCAAGAATTAATCTCTGCCTTCATAGAACTTCAATTCTGGTGAATACATTTTATGCACTTTAATGTTATAGATCATAATGAAATAAGTAAGGTAAGGGAAACAGCAGTAAGAGCTGCTGATAGATGGGGTTAGGGTTTCTGGTGGATGCAAAGGTGTGTTACTGAGTGACAATTACACATAAGCTGTGTGTATCAGTAATTCTGTCCTTCCTATTTTACATTTAAGAGAAGATACAGCAAATTCTAAAATGATGCATCTGGTCAGTGGTAAGGTAACATGCTGGGGAGCATGTTGCTGTGTGAAATAGTTTTCCCTCTTGTTTGGTTTATGTTTCAAAAGTGTGGGAAATGTGTAAGAACAAGCATTTCTGTTATTTTTTATACTCTACTATTTTTATGCTCAGATTAGAAATTATAATTGTTTGGAGGATTAATGTCATGTATTTTTCCTGTGCTCCTCAGACTTTTATTATCTGCCCATCATACCAAGTTAGCATAAAGCGTATTAATGTCAGTAAGTAGGAGTGTTGACATTCCTCAGGTTGTTTAGTTTAGATTTCATTATCATTTCTTTTTGATGATAAAGTAGAGATTTAGGAAAACAGTGTTTTAAACATGGTAAAGGTTTATCTTTACCGTTAGCTTTTTTTGTGTGCTTGTTTTTGTTTTATTTGGCCTGTAGAAGTTAAGTGTTTTGAAAGGGGATAATGATTTAGGTTTTCTATAAAATCTATGCATACATTCTTTATACAAAGATGTTCTTGTGTAGTTCCGGAGATTCTTTTCTGTGATGAATTGAATAATCTAGAGTCCTTTGTTGTGACAGAGCAGGTAAAGTCTCTGTCTGTAAAAACAGTAGTGTCCCAGATGTGCACAGGTTTGAGTTCTGGCTGCTCCACTTCTGATCCAGTTCTATGTTCATTGGAAAAACAGCAGATAATGGCCCCAGTGCTTGGGTTCTTGCCACACACATGGGAGAATGTGATGATTTTTCAGGCTCTTGGATTTTGCCTGGCCCCAGTGGCTGCTGTTGCTGCCCTTTGAAGAGTGAATCATAGGATCGAAATCTCTCTTTTTCTCTGAAAGTCTGGCTTTCAAATAAATAAATAAATCTTTAATGAAGTAATGTGAAGTATAAATTATAATTAATTTTGACAGTTGAATTTGTAATTTCCAATTAAACATATCAGATTGTGAAATACTTTTTCTTGATAATTTTTTTCTTCTTTCTTATGAAAAGTTCATCGGTATGTCTTTTGAATTTAAGCTTGATACTTCTTAAATGAGTGATATATATGTGTCTCTTCAGGTTGGCCCAACAGCTACACAAGCTATGCAAGAATTTCTTACCAGATTACAAGTACATCTTTCTTCAACATGTCCTCAAATATTCAGTGAATTTTTGCTTAAATTAGTTCACATACTTTCAACAGAAAGGTAAGTTTCAGTGTTTTCAAATGTGCTTACCAGAACAGTACTGTAATTCTGAGTTTTGGGGAACATAGGGATTAATAGGGGGAAGCATTTATAATGTGTTCCCTGATTGTTTCCATTTTTCTTCTTTATGACTCTCAAGTCCTCTATTCTGTAATCTGAAAGGAATGCAGTAATTCACAACTTGACTTGCTTTTAATGATTTTAATAGTTATTACATAAGTTTTAGTTGATGTTTATTTTGAAGCTGTTCAAATTGTTCTGGAAGGGGCAGGCATTTGGTGCTGCCATTAAAGCATCCTTTCTTATAGTCTCATCCCCTATGGAAATCCTGATTCATTCCTGATGCAGCTTCTCAGGCAGCTTCCTGCTAGTGCATGCCCTCAGGTACATGGGTCCCTGCCAGCTTTTGAGACCCAAGTGAAATTCTGAGCTCTGGCCTCACATTCTTCCAGCCTGTAGTGTGTAGGCATTTGAGGAATAAACCAGCTGGTGAAAGTCTGTGTTTGTGCTTGTCTGTGTCTCTCTGCTTTTCAGCTTAAATGAAAATAAATTTTAAAAATATTTTAAAATGTTCTGGAATACATTGAGAATGAAAGTTTTTTTTTTTTTTTTTTTTTAAGTTTGTTTAGTTACTTGAAAAGGAGAGTTACAGAGAAGAGCATGAAGTGAAACAAACAGGCGTTGAGCCTGGAAAGGCACCCAGGCTGTTTCTAACATGCGTCATCCTAACATGTGCTCAGCCTGCAGCAGTTAGTTGAGTATTTTAAGTGAATTTTTCCATCTCATTTCAAAAGGAAAGGTGGTGTTCCCTGCAGTCTCCTTAGAAGTGCCTGTGTTTCCTTAGTTTCATTCTTTTGGTTTTCATTGAATGACAAAAAAAAATTATGATTTTATAAGTAATTGGACTTTTTCTTGGTGGTAACTTGAGATTATCTTTCCAGCTTTTTTTTAAATCTTAGATGGAAACAGAACTTCTGAGCATTTACATTTTTATTTCAGTGTTTGTTTGAGTAATAGTTTTAACTGTTCTTTTTTGCAGGGGTGCCTTCCAGACAGGCCAAGGACCCCTTGATGCCCAAGTGAAGCTGTTAGAATTTACTTTGGAGCAAAATTTTGAAGTTGTTTCAGTTAGCACTATTTCTGCTGTAATAGAATCGGTCACCTTCTTGGTACACCACTATATCACTTGCTCGGACAAAGTCATGTCTAGAAGTGGATCTGACAGCTCCGTGGGAGCTAGAGCATGCTTTGGTGGGCTCTTTGCCAATCTCATCCGTCCAGGTGATGCAAAGGCAGTTTGTGGCGAAATGACAAGAGACCAACTTATGTTTGATTTGTTAAAACTTGTTAACATTTTAGTTCAGTTGCCCCTTTCAGGCAACAAGGAATACAGTGCAAGAGTGTCTGTGACCAGCAATACAACAGATAGTGTGTCAGATGAAGAAAAAGTCTCGGGAGGCAAAGATGTCAATGGAAGTGGCAGCTGCAGTCCAGGATCTCCTGCCCATGTCGCTGACCTGGTCTTAGCCAACCAACAAATTATGAGCCAGATTCTGTCTGCTCTGGGTCTGTGTAACAGCAGTACCATGGCAATGATCATTGGTATGTATTGACAGTATTCAATATAGATTGTTTTCAGTACTACATTTATCTTTAGCATTGTATAGGAACATTTTAATTGTTAGTGTAAAGCGACTTTATTATACGCCTTATAACTGACTTTCATTAGTGAATTCTTTTACAGCGTGATTTGAACTATAATTAAAGTGCAGTATTTTTTGTAAAACATATTTCAAATCTGTTGGAAAACTGTAACAAAGCAACGTTGTGTTTATTTTGTGAAAAACTCACATCATACTAGCTAATGTTTCAAATGGAGAAGGATAAGACATTGAATTTTACATAAATCAGTAATATGTATTCACATTTTAGAAATTACAGTCAGATTATGTTGAATACCAGTTTTGTTATGAACAGTACAAATATCTCATACGACAGGGTATCTTCCAAAGATACTGTATATATGGTTATTGATATTTTATCTCTAAGGGTGTATATATGTGTTTTTACCTATTGTGGTTGTATCATTCCTTAGTTGTCATATAAAATTCTGTTTATTTATTGATGACTTTTGAAGATATGATTTTGAAAAATGTATAATATTTTATTTAAATTAGGGGCAAGTGGATTACATCTTACCAAACATGAAAATTTTCATGGTGGATTAGATGCGATATCAGTTGGGGATGGATTGTTTACCATACTGACAACCCTTAGTAAAAAAGCATCCACAGTCCACATGATGCTGCAGCCCATTTTGACCTACATGGCCTGTGGCTATATGGGCAGACAAGTAAGTGCAGTAATTCCAGTAGTTTTCCGACAATGCTAAAGTGGCAGATAGGGGTATAGTGATGGAGTATGTAATTCTGTTTCATTCAACGTCCATGCTCCTAAGGTTATGCAACCTAGTAATGTCATGGCTGTGTTAGGTTCTTTAAGTATATATTCTGTGATGTTAACATAGCAAAGAAATTGCCTAGGGACATACATCTCAGAGTATATTTCTACTGTTAAGTTATGCTTCAGTGTATTCCTATTCCACATTTGGAAATGAAATATAAATAGATGAGAGACTGGACTATTTATAGAAGTTGATGAGTAAATTTCCTTTGGAGTGAATTTTAAGATCTTAAATTATTTATTTGAAAGTCAAACGAGGGGCCGCAGGATGGGGCGTCTTGCTCGAATCCCGACTCCGGCCACCATGTGCACAAGGTGAGCTGTGCCCCGGGCCTGCCTGGGTTCGGGGCCTGCTTCCTTTGGGGTGAAAAAAAAAAATCAAACGAAAAGTGAAACACAGAGTGAGCCTCCATCTGCTGGCTTACTCCCCTGAAATTGCGAAGACATTTAAGGATATGCCAACAGCATAGCATCCCATGTGGGTAGCAAGGACTGAAAAATAACGCCATTGGGCCTGGTGCGGTGGCCTAGCAGCTTAAGTCCTCCCATATGGGTGCGCCGGTTCTAATCTCAGCAGCCAGGCTTTCCATCCAGCTCCCTGCTAGTGGCCTGGAAAAGAAGTTGAGGACGGCCTAAAGCCTTGGGACCCTGTATCCGTGTGTGAGACCTGGAATAGGCTCCTGGCTTCAGATTGACTCAGCTCCGGCTGTTGCAGTCACTCGAGTGAACCATCAGATGGAAGGTCTTCCTCTCTGTCTCTCCTCCTCTCTGTATATCTGAATTTCCAATAAAAATAAATAGATCTTAAAAAAAAAAAAAGATTTAGGGCCTGGTGTGATGGCATATTGGTTAAGGTCCTCACCTTGCATGTGACGGGATCCCAAATGGGCGCCGGTTCTAACTCCTGCAGCTCCGCTTCCCATCCAGCTCCCTGCTTGTGGCCTGGGAAAGCAGTCGAGGATGGCCCAAAGCTTTGGGATTCTGCACCCTTGTGGGAGACGGAGTTGAGCCAATCCGAAACCAGGAGCTTGTTCTGGGTCTCCCATGCAGGTGCAGGGCCCCAGGGTTTTGGGCTGTCCTTGACTGCTTTTCCAGGCCACAGGTAGGGATTATGGCAGAAAATTTTGGCAGATATTTTGTATTTAGTGTATGTAAACCTGTCATTGTATAAAAATTTTAACTTTAAAGGAATATTACATTCATTGACGAGTTTATTTGTAGCATAATCTGTAATAATCTATAGAAACATTTATAGTGATGTGTACGATTTTTTTTTAGGGTTCTCTTGCTACCTGCCAGTTATCTGAACCATTATTGTGGTTCATTTTAAGAGTATTGGATACTAGTGATGCGTTGAAAGCATTCCATGATATGGGTAAGATGAGTTTGAAAATTGCATTTACACACACAAAAAAGAAGAAAATAGCATTTACATATGATCAAGTGATATTATGTTATATTCTCCCTCTTTTTCTTTAATTTTATTTTTGAAAATGTTTACCTAATTTATCAGGGAGGGAAGGATCAAGGATTAGGTAAAAGTGGGTGTGGCCATTGTTTCCAAATTTTCCATTTCCTCCTCCTTTAGGAGATCAGGGATGAGCCAAGCCCAGCCTCTCAGCCACCCCAGTACCTGGGGATGGGGGAAATCCACCCTCTGTCAACCCAGTGTCCCGACGTGGTACACACTCCCAGGGTTCTGCCTGGGTGGTTTCAGTAGTTCAAAAGTGCCTTTGATCTTGCTGATCCAAGATGAGGAAACCCTTCCAATGTCCATTGCTTGTCATACTCGACCTTGCACTCACCATCAACCAGATTTTTGCTGTCATCCTTTGGCTGGGATAGTTGTCCAATTTGTTCTTTTCTACTTCCTTTGCTATGGTGTCCTCTGCAGGCCCCATTGTACTGCCGTATCCTCTTTGTGCATCGGGGCCTGCCGTCCACTGCTCCATCTTTTCCACTTAGGAGGAACTGCTCTTGCTGGTGGACTTGAGGGCCTGCGCCAGGCGACCCAGACCCCACCATCCCTGTGAGACCACTCACAGACCCAGTACCCACCATGCAGGCAGGCCCAAGGACCCAGGCCTGGAAACTTGGGTCCTGACTGAAACACCATGCCCAGACTGGCCTGATTCCCCTCACCTCGGCATCTACTTGTGGCTGTTACCACCTGCTCCCATTTGTAGCTCCTGTTGGTGTGTGATACAGCCTTACCTGGCTCATCCAGCCTCCAGTCCCTGCCCTTATGTGAACTGGCTGGAGTTGTATTCTGGCCTGTCCTGTCCCACACCCTGTCCTGGTTCTCAGATCTGCCAGTGGATGTTATGAACTGGCCCACCCTGCTCCAGCCATCTGAATCATGTGTATACTGGCGAGTACAATAACCTGGTATGGTCTGGACTGCTCCTTGCCTTGGTTCTTGCACTCAGCTGCAAGGACTGCATCCTAACAAAGGAGTTCCCCAGTTCCTGTATCAGGTCTCTTCCCAGGAGCAGATCTTATACACACCGGTGGCTGCTTGGCCCAGGTTAACTTAGTCCACCTCTTGTCCTGGCAAATACAGTGTCATTGCCCAGCTGGCCCACACCCATTCTAGTTGTTACTCTTTCGAGTTACAGTCCAGCCATACCTGGTCCACTTCCAGTGCCACCTTTCATGTTGTTTAGCGAGAGCCGAGACCCAGCACAGGTTTTACACCCACCCTGCCTCTCCCGTCTAACAGTGGATGCTGGAATCTGCCTCAGTCTGTTGCTCCACAGACCCATTCCACACCCATGTCAAGGTGTACTAAGCCATGTCCAGTCCACACCACTTCCCCCATTCCGGGCCCCTGTACTCGCCAGTGGGAACACCAACCCAGCTGGTATGTCCCCTTAGTTCCCTGACCAGGCCAGTTCCCAGCCACAGATCTTGTGCATGCCAGCAAAGATTGCAGTTCCATAAGGGTGAGCCCACATACCCCCACACAGATTCTGCTCCAGGTCTGATTATCTTGTATGCTAGTTAGTATCATGGGCCAGCCTAACATTACCCGTCCCCTGTTCCACATCTCACTGGTGGATACTATAATCTAACCACACCAAGTAAGGCCCCCAGTCTTAGCTTTAGTGTGAACCTGTCAGTGGTACTCGGTGTTAGTCAGTGTTAACTACTGCAGCTCAGGTGTCCCATGCATGCTGGCACTTTGGTCTGACCTTTAAAGGTCTTCACATTTTCCCCTTAACGCTGCTTGATCTCAGCCCCCTCACTAACCTGCAAACACATGCACGTTGTCTTTGGAAGACACTCAGTAATCATTCCTCACCTGCATAATGAGCCCTCAGATGCCTGGTGCCCCCGAAACCTGTGCCAGCCCCATACCCCTTGTAAGCCTACCCTCCAAGTAAACAGAGCGTGCCCCAAGGTGGGTCAAGGGATTCTCCTGGCACCATTGTTGCCCAAGCCACTCAGGGCCTCTCCTCCCTCAGAGAGTTATGCCACCTGGCTGTCTCCTGGTTTTTTTAGTCTTTTTCAGTGAAACCTCTACTGAGAATTATTTTCAGTCAGTATTCTTTGTATGTTTAGGTGGTGTTCAGCTGATTTGCAACAATATGGTTACTAGTACAAGGGCTATTGTGAACCCTGCAAGAAGTATGGTATCAACCATTATGAAATTTCTTGATTCTGGCCCAAACAAAGCTGTTGACAGCTCTTTGAAAACAAGAATTCTAGCTTCTGAACCTGATAACGCAGAAGGGATCCATAACTTCGCACCCCTGGGTAAATAAAGTGTTACTAATTGGTATGACTGTTTAATCTATTGTTAAATATTGTGAAGCAAAATTAGTTGTTATGATAAATAAAGTGTATTTGATTATCACCATGTTAATTGTAATTGATTTTACACTGCTGCATTTCAAAACATTTTTACTACTCAGTTTAAACTGATGGTTAAATATGTTTTATTTCTGAGTTTATATAGAAACACACTGTTAGAGTTGGAAAATGTTGTGTCCATTTTCCTTTAGATCATTAATATAGTTGAAGGAGATTTTTCCTTCTTTCATGGTATTCTCTTTTAAAGTTTTAAATTTAGGAAATCATTCCTTTATGCAATCCATATACTTTTTTATTTTTTTCCTTCTCATGTTTCTAGTTCATGAACATTGCCATCTGAGAGTAAAGATGTCTATTTTCAAGGTGAAGGATTTATTAGACTTTATGTTTTCTTGAATTCATTTGAGAATGACTATGTCAGATTTGTAATCAGTATTTTAGATGAGAAAAAATTTTTATCGAAGTTAAAGTTTGTCACCTTGCCAGTTGACTACATTTTCTGATATTTTGGGAACATGGTTAGGTTGTTAAGTGTATTAGTAGCAGACAGTTTGTATTTTTAGGCTAGCTTTTCCAGTTTAGTAATTATGATTTGAATGATTCTTAGTGTTTCATTGCAACTTTTGGCGTCCATTTCATTTTTGGAATGTGTTCCACAGGCACGATCACCTCTAGCAGTCCTACTGCTCAGCCAGCAGAGGTGCTTTTGCAGGCCACACCGCCCCATAGAAGAGCGCGCTCTGCTGCTTGGTCCTACATCTTTCTGCCAGAGGAAGCATGGTGTGACCTTACCATCCACCTTCCTGCCGCGGTGCTGCTTAAAGAGATACACATCCAGCCTCATTTAGCATCTCTTGCAAGTAAGATTTTGCAAAGATACATCGTGGAATAAAGTGTAACTAACAAAATTTTGAAAAAGAAATATATTTAGCAAGTAATTAGATGTTCTCATGAATGATTATCAAATTGCCTAATTTTTGAGAGTGACATGGCTTGTACCATTATCTAGATAGCAACCTTCATGCAAAATGCCATATTAATGGATATATATATATATATATGTGTATATATATATATATAGGAACAAATGTGTATATACATGCATTCATTCATCTAGAGGAACTGTATAATGGAGACAAGTATACTGTGCAGTGAGGATACATTACAATATACATCTCTGGATTAGAATAAAAGATGAACTCTCAGTGAAACTGTTGAATGTATTTTCACAATAGGATGTTGGACTTTCTGCTATTGTCTCTACCAGCAATGTCAGCATACACTTAAATAGCAGAATGATGGATTTGTGACTATTGCTGAAGGACTATACCATTGTAATAATATTGGGGAAAGCACTGTGGGGGATGTCTAGGGGGCAGGTGGCGGAAGGAGAAAACCCTGAGTCTAAGGAATTAAATACAGTATTTTGCTTTTACTTTCATTCTAGATTTATTAGCTTATTGCCTTATCTCAAAGTAAATTTGTTTATGTGTACTTGTGGGGTGTTAACATTTTTGTTTTGTTTTGGTAGCATGTTTTTTAGTTCTAGTCCTGTACTGTGATATTAAGGTAGATTTATTTGTGTATCTCTCCTACTGTCTCCATTGTAATGTAATTACCTTTCTGAAGTGATTAGTTTTTTCTTTGTTTGTTTTGTTGTGTTGTTTTTGTTAAGATTTATTTTCTTTTATTTAATCTAGTTTTTAAAATTTTACTTTTGATGATGTTTACATAGTTGATTTGGGTAGGGAGGGTCAAGGATTAGAGGAACATGGCTGAGACCGTTGTTTCCAGATTTTCTTTTTTTGTTTTTCCTGTATCTGGTGGAAGAAGGGACAGAAAGGGTGAAGCCATACCCAACTTCCCAACTGCCTCAGTACCCGGGCATTCCATCTGAGAATAAAGATAACTATTTTCAAAGTGAAGGATTTATTGGACAGTGTCATCCCAGGGTCCAATGTAGAGTATGTTCTGAGGGTTCTGCTCAAGTGGTTTTGAAGTTCTGAAATTCTATTGGTCTTGCCAATCCATTGGCTGACACAGTCCACCTTAGAGTCTCCATTTGCCCAGATGTTTGCTGTTAACTCTTGGCTGGGGTGGTTGACCAATTTGTTCTGACCTCCATTCTCTGCTATGGTACCAGGTCCTCTTCAGCCCCCAAGGTACTGCCATATCCTGTCTGTGCATCTGGGCATACCTTCTATTGCTCTGTCTTAGCCACTGATGAGGCACAGTTCTGACACATGCACTCCACAGTCAAACCACAGATTCTACTGTTCTCCCCATAGTTGGAGCTCCTAATTCAGTGGTTCAGCTGGGGATAACCCCAAACAAACCTCTTCTGAAGTGATCCCAGACCTGAACCTTGTGTGTGCTTGCGTTTGCAGTACAGGGTCCAGCACATGAGCCCCCACATGCACTGGTAGTTGCAGTTGGTGGGTCAGTTCTGTCTGCGGCTCGATCTCTTACATAATCCAGTGGATGCTGTGGTGCAGCCACCACAGACTTGGCCCTCATATACACCATTGTTCCTGTAGCCCAGTTGGAACAGCCTGAGGAATTTTCAATTAAAATATTTTTTGCAATAATGTTTTGAATATTTATGTGCAATTTTAAAGGCTTAGGTAACTTATATTACAATATTGCAATTATATTTTAACGCTATAATCTGATTTGTTATTGGTTGAATACATTTAATTGTGACTTTGTAAAATAAATAATTTGAGATTTTTAGAAACTATAGATTAAGTGGAGCAGGAACCTCCTAAGTGTTTACAGACAAGTTGAGATACAGGTTTGAGTTGTTGAACTTCCTCAAACCCTTTCAGTGTAATTCTTAATGTTCACTAAAATTGCTTCGTTTTCATTTCAAATGCATGAAAATTTGGTAAATTGAGTTTTTGGAAATTAGAAATAATAGACTTCTTTCTACTAAACTTTTTTTTAAGATTTATTTATTTCTTTTTATTGGAAAGGCAGATTTTCAGAGACATGCAGAGACAGAGAAAAAGATATTCCATCAGCTAGTTTCCTCCCCATGTAGCCATAATGACTGCAGCTGAGCTGATACAAAGCCAGGAGCTCCTTCTAGGTCTCCCACAAGATTGCAGGGTCCCAAGACTTTGGGCTGTCCTCAGCTGCTTTCTCAGGCTGCAAGCAGGGAGTTGGGAGGGAAACGGAGCAGCCAGGACATGAATTTGTGCCCGTATGAAATTCTGGCACTTACATGGCGAGTACTTGAGCCACTAAGTCTACCATGCCAGTCTCAGATCTCTTATGTTTTAATTTATTAAGATTTTTTAATCTAAAGAACTTTGAAAAAAAATAGATAAAACAAATCATTAGTGTTAAAGTTACAAGAAAACATACTGGCGGAAGAGTGCTTCAGTTGATCACAATATAATTATAATAAACAGGCAATATGTAAGTCAGTATAAAATTAAAGAAAACTCAAATTTAAGATTATTTTTATTTGGTCAGAGAAAACATGCATTTAAATGTGCATATTGAAGTATGATGATTTGCACGTAAGCGTTGAAAGGAAGCATGTTTCAAAGATGTTTCCTGGTTTGAAAAAAAAATAGTAGATTTAAACATTTTAGTGCTTACATATGTTCACACAGTTAGCTTTTAGTTTTGGAAAAGAGTTGAAATTGAAGGCAATATTGTTCTCCAGTGAAAATAATGTAGAATTTTAAATCAGACATCATATTTCATTTGCTGTTGCACTATTTAATGGGGTTTATGGTCTGCTCATATAAACTGTGGGTAATTGCTTGAAAATGGAGAATTAAATTGATATTTAAAAGTTATCTAATTTTAATTATATCTTCACTTACAATTGCCTCCCTGTGAAATTTACTTCACTGAAATTAATATATACCTTAAATTTTTATGGTTGTTTTTGTTGATAGAGGCTTTTATTACATAGCTTTCTGCATTATCCTAGGAAGAAATACTTTTCCCTTAATAGCTGCCATTATTACTTTAATAGTATCCATTTTACAAGAATTAGTTTTTAGGGTATTTTGTGTTGGCTCAATTTTGAATAGGGACACAAGATTAGAATTTCAACAGTGTAAAAATTCAGCTGAATTTTAGTGGTATTGTGTTGGTGCAAAAATATTTTGCTATTACATTTCCTTTCCCAAATTATTTAAACAATAAGATCATAGCGTGTTCCATGCGATGGTTATGAATCAAAAAATGATGAAATTACTGCCTGTTCTCCCCTCCCTGGAGAGAGTAGCTACATGTAGATTGTGCAGTTTTACTTTTGTCATAAAACAACATTTACTTTTTTGTTTGTTACGTTATGGATCCTGTGTTAAAATTAATTATAATGAAAGTGACAACATTTGATTTGGTGTAGAAATTTTTTTATGTAAGTCCATAATGAATAAAACACAAAATTGCTTTATTTATTAGTATTTTTATTAGATTCTCAATTGCAGTTCACTCATTCTTTTGTTATTATTCTTTGTGTCTTCCTGTAGCCTGTCCGTCGTCGGTGTCGGTTGAAGTCAGTGCAGATGGGGTAAATATGCTTCCCTTGTCTACTCCTGTTGTCACAAGTGGTCTCACCTACATAAAAATCCAATTGGTGAAAGCTGAAGTAGCTTCTGCTGTCTGCCTTCGACTGCACCGTCCACGTGATGCCAGTACTGTAGGCCTGTCACAAATCAAATTGTTGGGCCTTACCGCTTTTGGTACCACTTCTTCAGCAACAGTTAATAATCCCTTCCTTCCGTCTGAAGATCAGGTATCAAAAACCAGGTAAGTGTTCTGATGCTTAACAAAAGCTTTCTGTGCTTTTAAGGTACTCATTGAATGGTTGCATTGCTTAGCATTTACGGTATGCTTTTTGCTGCATGGATACCTTAAATTGTGTTGTTTTATTACATGTGATGGAGGAACTACTTTGTGAGGGCATAACCCTGAATCTGACTAAAATTAGTATTAATGTGTGTTTTGAGATGCATGCTGTTATGTTTGTAGAGTCCGACAGTTGGTGTCATTGTCTGTCAGAGCAGATTATAGAAGCAGGGACCTCATCTTTGATGGTAATTCCTGAATGGCAGCAGAGGGCTTGTACCTTGGCCAAATAAGATTTGAACATATCCTTTAATCAATATTCTCCTGAGAAGTTTTATTGAAAGTTTTGCCTGGTGAAAAAAAATTTATAATTTTTTTATTCTCAAGTTCCCAGGACTTTACATTTTTTGCATATGTGTTGCTACCAAGATGAATGTAACTATATGTAGTTGTATTTTATGTATATGTACATACTTCTGGGATTCTTTTGTTTGTTTTCAACAAACTGAGCATATAATTTCAAAATGCTTTTGATACTTATTTATGGGCAACCTTCCTTTGGATTTCATTTTTATCTTGTAGCTTTTTTTTTTAATTATTTGATTTTGATAATCTTCACATGGTTGATTAGGGCACAGAGGGTCTAGGACTATTTTTAGCATTCTTAAGTATTTTATTTTGTATTGCTTGATGCCATTTATGAAACACAATATGTGGTCTTCAAAAAGTTCCAACTCACCCCTGAACATTTTGTGTTTTGTATTTCAGTATTGGGTGGTTACGCTTGCTGCATCATTGCCTCACTCACATAAGTGATTTAGAAGGAATGATGGCAAGTGCAGCTGCGCCTACTGCTAACCTGCTACAGACTTGTGCTGCCTTACTCATGTCCCCGTACTGTGGGATGCATTCCCCCAACATCGAGGTTGTGCTTGTCAAGATAGGACTGCAGTCCACCAGCATCGGCCTGAAGCTCATTGACATCCTCCTGAGAAACTGTGCGGCCTCTGGCAGCGATCCTACAGGTGACGACTACATCTGCTATTTTCTTGTGTGATGGGGATTTCAAAACTGTGGAAAATGGAAACATTTTGAAATGAATGTTTTGTTTTTTACATAATTCACAGGATTTCTAAGTGTATTCAGTATATTGGACTATGGGCTCCTTGTAGTTTACCTGTTCTGACCTATTCATGACCGCTAGAGGTTTCTGTTTCTTGTTGGCATTTATAAATGTTTTTAATGAATAGTCTGTTTGGTAACTTAGCAAGGTTTTTCTTTTGATTCTTTGCAAGACTTGAATAGCCCTTTACTTTTTGGAAGGCTGAATGGACTCTCTTCTGACTCTACAATAGACATTCTTTACCAGCTTGGAACAACTCAGGATCCTGGAACAAAAGACAGGTATGATTCTGCTTGATATTAATGCATGCCTGTGCACAGGAACACACTGTAGTGAATATTAGTGAAAACACTGTCAGATTATGTCATAAGACTACACGGTTACAAGAGGGTACTTCAGGAAATGTGAAATAGCAGAATTGAAAGCTCCATGAACTTGTATTTTAAACTAATTTTCCAGAATTTTATTAAATTGATGTTATAGTTCCTTTTCTTACATGTTTCATATTACACAAATTTAGAGACTTCTAAACATAATTTTTGAAAAGAATTTAATTCTTTTTAAGAGACAGAGTTACACAGAGATCTTCCATTCCCTGGTTCATTTCCCCAATGGCTGCAGAGGGCCCCGTACAGTTAAGTCAGAGCCATGAGCCTGGAACTCCATGTAGTCCTTTCGTGTGGGTTAAAGGGACCAGGTACTTGGGTCATCTTCTAGTGTTTTCCCAGTCACATTACCAGGGAGTGAGATTGGAAAAGGAGCACCTGGGACTTACACCAACACTCACATGGATTGCCAGAATCACAAGCACCATCTTAGCCTGTTGTGTCACAACTTGGCCCCTGAACAGAAATTCTTTTTTTTTTTTTTTTTTTTTTTATTGGAAAGGCAGATATACATAGAGGAAGCTCTTAAGTCCACTGATCCGCTCCCTAAGTGGCCACAACGGCCAGAGCTGAGTTGATGTGAAGTGAAAAGCCAGGAACTTCTTCTGGATCTCCTAAGTGGGTGCAGAGTCTCAAGGCTTTGGGCTGTCCTTGACTGTTTTCCTAGACATTAGGCAGGAAGCTGGATGGGAAGTGGGGCCTCTGGGATTTGAACCAGTGGCCATATGGGATCCCGGCGTGTGCAAGATGAGAACTTTAGCCACTAGGCTATCATGCTGGAACCAAGAACAAACAGTTTTAAACTTCATTTTTGGTAGTACATTTCCTTTTTTTTAAAATCTTTTATTGTTGTTATTATTTTATATGGTTCCCTAGGCCCTGGGATTTCTGTTATCCCCTTCCCAGTCCATCCCCCGCCAAGCAAGTTCCTCTGTATTATTACTATAGTATAGTTCTTCATACACAGTCGTATGTCCATTATTGTGGACATGGATAATGGCAGAGAGTCCAGCATCCTATTGTCATGTAGTAAATAGTTTCATTGGAGTCCAACTTTAGTCTGGAAGTAGAAATGCATACTGCATTGTATCCTCACATCTGGATATGTTAGTTTCCATTTCAGAGTTACTGTACGTCACCTTAAGTGAAAAGCCACAATACAAAATCAATAATAGGAAGAAAAATAGGAATTTACAATTCCATGAAGTTAAATAACCTGCTGCTGGATATGATATTCTCCATTACATGACACAGTTACTGTACATCTCCCTAAGAGAAAAGCTACAAAACATAATCAACAACAGGAAGAAAAAAATCCAGCAAATTAAAAATGCCATGAAGTTTAATAACATGCTACTGAATGACTGATGTGTCGCTGAAGAAGTGTAAATCAAGAACCTCCTTGAAGAAAGTGATGCTACTGTATGATCTATGTGGCATAGGGTTTTGCTCCTTTGCAGGGGTTTCTTCAGTATTATTCATTGTTCCTTTGTCTCTTCCTTTGCTTTTGGTCTTTGTACTTCTGGTTAGCAGAATCTTCTCCTTATGACAGGTGTCTAAGCTGTTTCACCCACAGGTCTACAGTTTGGTTTTACTTATTGTGGTTGGTACACAACTCTTTGCTTGCAGCCAATTGTGCCACTCTTTGCAGCGAGTTCCAGGTCTGGGTTCTCATGGGTCTCCGTAGCCCCAGCTCCTGACTCACCACTCTCCACCTCCTGTGACACTGCTGAGGCTGCACCATTGTCTGAACAACCTTTCTCTCATTTCTGCTTACGGCAGGTCCCAGAATTAGGGAGAAACCAGGAGTCACATTTAGCTAGGTTGTTGGTGCTAATCTTGCAGGAACCTGTTGGCTGTTAGGTCTGAGGGATACACGGACCTAATTTGATTCATACAATGCCATAGTCAGTATTATTTTTTGTGGGACCCGTGCAATGCACTGAGCTCAGTGAGTTCTTGCGAGCTCAGCACATGTGCAGCTCACTGATGTCCCTGCAGTCCTAAAACTTTTGCCACATTTCACAAAATAGTGCCTGTTAACTCTTAATCAGTAGGAACATTAGGTTTTTGGTGGCTCTTTCCTCCTCTTACTGAGTTTTTGTCTGGCAGTTGTTGTATGGCAAGCATTGTTTAGGAACTCGCGAGATGAGGTTGAAATCTGAGTTAGTGTACCTTAGCTTAGGGGAGTAGAGAAGTCTCAGCTACCAAGGTTGATGCCAGACATGGGAATGTGAATGAGGTGCTGGACAGTGAAGGCAATCTGAGAAAAATTGCTACTTAGCGTAAATACTGTAACAACTTGATTGTTTTATTATTTTCATCTTTTATTGATTTTGAAGTGTTTAAGTCATGTTTTCAGTACAGGAAAGTCCTTTTGAACATGAATCACACCTTTAGAATATTAAAAAGAGCTGTTTCCTATCCTAATACTTCTTTAGTGGATTGGTTTTGCGCCTCCCTAGCAACACTGGTGTCATGGAGTGGTTAGTTTGACTTTGCCACCTGCCCCTCAAGATGCCTTAGCGTTGCTTCATGAGAATGCAGACCCTGGGAGGGAAAGCGCTGATGACTGCAGTGCTTGGCTTCCTGCAGACACTCGTGAGAACAGCGTTCTATGCTCCCAGTGCCAGCTGGGGACCAACCTGGCCATCTTGGGTATTTGGGAATATGAACCTGAAGCAGTGAATTGGGGAGCACTTGATCTTTCTTCCTCCCCACCCCATGCTCATCTCTGTTTCTACCCTTCTGCCTCTCAAATAAATAAATATTATAGAACATGTACCAGAATTATCACATAGAATATAATAGGTTGTTTTGTAGTGCGAAGATGTATTTTAATAGTTATAAATATTTTTCCAGAGCAGATTGTTGGAAATCTTTTGCCACTATGAAGATGTATTTATGCTTTTTAAATCATAAGCAAATGAAGGGTTTTTTTTTTTGCTTGTGTCTTTTTAAATACTAAATCTTAATCTGTAAGATGGAGTGGAAGCAAGGACGGGGAGAAGGGAGGAAGAGTTCATCCAGCTGCTAGTTGCTGCCCAGGTGGCTGCAGTGGCTGGGTCTGGGCCTAACTGATGACAGGATCCAGGAGTTCTATCCAAATCTCTCTAGGTGGCTGGGGCACAAGCACTTGAGCCTTCTTGCTTTGCTTTCTCAGGTGTGTTAGTAGGAAAATGGATAGGCAGCCGGGCAGCGAAGACTCAAATCCAAGCTTCATGCTTTGTCAAATATGGGAATTTAGTGTTTGGAATTGACATTGATGATGTGATTGTCTGCTATGGGCTGAGAAAATACTTTCTCTGATATCCTTTTAAAAGTTGTATCTTGAGCCCGGCATGGTAGCCTAGCAGCTAAGTCCTCACGTTAAATGCGCCAGGATCCCGTATGGGTACCGTTCTAATCCTGGCAGCCCCGCTTCCTATACAGCTCCCTGGTTGTAGCCTGGGAAAGCAGTTGAGGAAGGCCCAAAGCCTTGGATCCCTGCACCTGTGTGGGAGACCTGGAAGAAGCTCCTGGCTCCTGGCTTCCTATTGGCTCAGCTCCAACCATAAATTAATCTTTAAAAAAGAGAAAGAGAGTTGCTGTCTTCAGAGAGTATAGGAATAAAAAATTTTATGAGAAATGTTTGTGTATCATCCCAGTGTTTTACATTGTATCTCTCTCTTGATGTTTTAGAAGTTTTTTTTTTTTTTTCCCCATTTGAAAGACAGAGTTATAGAGAAGGAGAAATTATCCATCCACTGGTTCACTTACCAAATTCCCTCAATAGCTTGGACCGTACCAGGTGGAAGTCCAAATAAAATTTTTTATCCACATCTCCAACAGTAGTGTATTAGGCACCTTAGCAGGAAATTGAATTGGAAGTAAAGCAGCCAGGATACAAACTGGTACCCATTGTGGGATGAAGGCGTCATAGGAAGCAATTTTTTCTTCTTTATTTTTAACAATCTTTACATAGTTAATTAGGGCACAAAGGTTTGAGGGCTACAGGAAAGTGGGTAAGACTCTTATTTCCACATTATTTTTTCTGTATCTGCGGTAAAGGGGGAGATAAAGGGAGAAGCAGTTTAGTGTGTAGTGTAGTGCTACAGCACATGGTTTCATCTCATTTGTATTTTTTTAATGTAAATTCTGGTGAAAATTTTTTTTTAAATTTGAAAGACAGATTTATAGAAAGAAAGAGAGGCACAAAGAGAATTCTGTCCACTGCTCACTTGCCAAATGGCCTCATCTGCCAGAACTGGGCTGGTTGAAAGCCAGCAGTCTGGAGCTTTGTCCGGGTCTCCCACATGTGTGCGGGGACTCAAGGACTTGGGGCCATCCCCCACACTTCTCCCAGTTGCATTAGCAGAGAGGCAGATCAGAAGTGTGGCAGCTGTGCCCCAAACTTATGCCCATATGGGTTGCCAGCATGCAGGTGGAGACTTAACTTGGTTTCCCATGTTGTAGGACCCACCAATATTGCTTTAATACTTTGCACTCAACTAGTGGTTCATATTAGGATTTTTAAAAATTTGCCACCAGCATCAGAGATTGGAGTAGGGTGAAATTTTAGAAAATTTGTAGTTTGAGTATATATTGTATTGTAAGAATGAGTGAGGGTGAGTAGTGACTACCAGCATTTTGTGCTTAGGGTCTAGGTCTATGACACTTGCTGTATTTCATGAGGAAATCTCAGGGTAATGAAATAGCTCCACGTCAGTGCTATATATTGTATGGATTTGCTCTTAGATCACAGAAAATTAACAGGAAAATGTGAGTTGGTTGAAGTGTGTATCCTAAATTCTAGAGTTGACTGTATTTTATAAAAAGTGAGATAGAGGTGTAACCAATTTTTTGAGTATTAATTGTGTTGTCTCACGGCCTTCATTAGAATTGGTAAAGTTGTTGAATAAATGCTCTGGTCCTCGTTCCTTGTAAATTTCTTTCCCCTCGTATTTGTATTAAACTAAGCAATAACAGTTTTTCTGAAACTTTCTTTGCTTAATTGCAAAGGGGATATTTATCAATATCAATTGTAGTAATTAATTGTTTGAAATAATTTTCTTCTTTTAAGAATTCAGGCCTTGTTAAAATGGGTCAGTGATTCTGCAAGAGTGGCTGCTATGAAGAGAAGTGGCAGGATGAACTACATGTGCCCTAATTACTCCGCAGTGGAGTATGGTCTGCTGATGCCATCGCCCTCTCACTTGCACTGCGTGGCAGCCATCCTGTGGCATAGTTACGAACTGCTTGTAGAGTATGATTTACCAGCGCTGCTGGACAGAGAACTCTTTGAGTAAGTATGCTTGGATAACTGGTTTTTCCCCCAGTATTATAGCACTTTAGATTTTCACTTTACCAAAGAAAATTTTATATTCTTGTTTGCATACTAATAACATTTTCAAAGCAGTGATTATCAACTCTTAAATTTGTGTGAAATGTCACAACAGCATACTTTATCTTCGTGTTTTTAAAGAGTTTCATGACTTAAGAAAATTAATATTTGGACCTCTGCTGTATCATCTTCATAGTTGACCCTAATGGTGCATATCTTCCATGAGTTAGTAATAGCGACCTTTGTTCATGGTTTTGGTATACAAACATGAACTAATTTATCAGTTATGCCAAATTTTACCTAAACATTTTTTAGCATATTTATTTTTGTTTCTTTGTATGGATTTTTTTCTTTATCATAAAGTTCCATAGGCTCTGGGATTTCCTGTTTCCCTCCCAAATTCCCCTCCTCCTTACTGCTGATTTCCCCTCTAATATTCTTTGTATGGATTTTTTTTTTTTTAAGACACACAATGGTAGAACCATTTTAGTGTGGGTTATTTGCTTTTTTATGGTAATGTTTCAAATATACCTGTCAGTCTGCCTGCACTCTTGTATAAAAATTATGTGGCATAAGCAGCTTTTGAAATGCATTATAGATATCATGCTATTTAATGTTAAGTAGAGTTCTTTCTAAATCTAATGAATTGACATTATGTTTTTGTTTTTTCAAGGTTGCTGTTTAATTGGTCCATGTCTCTTCCCTGTAATATGGTGCTGAAGAAAGCTGTGGACAGTCTGCTTTGCTCCATGTGTCACATCCACCCCACTTACTTTTCGTTGCTCATGGGCTGGATGGGCATTGCCCCTCCCCCTGTGCAGTGCCACCACAGGCTTTCCATGACGGATGACAGCAAAAAGCAGGATCTCAGTTCATCCTTAACAGATGACTCTAAAAATGCTCAGGCACCCCTGGCACTCACGGAGTCACACCTGGCAACCCTGGCTTCGTCCTCACAGTCTCCAGAGGCTATCAAGCAGCTACTAGACTCGGGCGTGCCTTCTTTGCTTGTGAGGAGTCTGGCAAGTTTCTGCTTTAGCCACATTTCTTACTCAGAAAGTATTGCTCCGTCAATAGATGTTTCCCAGGACAAACTGCGGCGGCATCATGTTCTACAGCAATGCAACAAGATGCCTGTCACAGCAGACCTGGTTGCTCCTATTCTGAGGTTTCTGACGGAAGTCGGCAATAGCCATATTATGAAAGATTGGCTTGGCGGTTCTGAAGTCAATCCGCTCTGGACAGCACTTCTGTTCTTACTGTGTCACCCCGGGTCAGCTTCGGGAGGACCTGCTTTAGCTGCCCAACAGACCAGTACCAAATCAGCCTCTCTTGCTTCAACCACCACCGCAGGATTGACTACTCAGCAGCGGACAGCAATTGAGAATGCCACTGTTGCGTTCTTTCTACAGTGTATTTCATGCCACCCTAATAATCAGAAGCTGATGGCACAGGTAAAAGCAGAACAGCTACCTTATGTCTCACAGCTCTTGTTTTAATGTGCTTTCTTACAAAATACTTGTCCTGGCCAACTCCTTTTTCTGAATTTGCTGCCTTCTTTTTTATGAAACTGTTTGCAGATTGGTGAATTTCTAGTTATAGATTGTGTACCCCTCCTTTCAAAAAAATTCTCAGTTCAAAAAATACAAGCTAAGAAATGAATAAACTACAAGGCAGTGTTTTAGCTGGCACATGCAGTCTGACCAACTGTTAGTGGGTCCTGAATGCCATGCCTACATTGAGATATGGATTTGATGTAAGTGGAATGCCATGCCAGTAGAGTAAGCTTTGGATTGGAGACTCTAAGTTAAGGATGTAAAAAATAATTTTATTGTATAGTAAGTCTGTATGGGGCAGAGTCTTTCAGGAATAACTCCAAGGGATTTTTGCCAAGTAATTCCTACTTTGTACTCTGGCAAATTGTTTAAGCTGGGGTAGTAGCACCTGCTTTAAGAATTTTCATAAGATTGAATATTTTGATGTGTTTAAAAAAACCTCATTTGCGAGTCTGAGATGTGGTAGATAAAAATAATTGGTAATCATCTTTCCCACCCTGCTTCTTAATAGGTTGTATCTACATAAAATTGTATTAGTATGTGTAAATATGGTTAGCACATTTCTACAACATCCTGACACATTTAATCTTAATAAGAAGAAAGGTGTTGGTGTTCTGCAACAGTGGGTTAAGCCTTCACTTAGGATACCAGCATCTCATGTGAGTGCAGATTTGGGTCCTGGCTGAGCCGCCCCGTGATACTGCACCTGAGAAGACACCAGTACCTGTGTTCCTGCCACCCGCGTGGGAGATCTGGAGAGAATTTTGTGATCCTGGGTTTGGGCTAATACAGGCCTGGTTGTTGCGATCATCTATGGAGAAAACCAGCTGGTGGAAGTTCTCTGTTGCCCATTTTCTCTCTCTAATGTTGCCTTTCAAATAAATAAATGAATGTTTCTTTGAAGGAAAGAGTGCAATGACATTATAGTTGGGGATATATGATTAATGTACTAAGTATGCATAATTAAAATGAATTATTTAAATTACCTTCTTTAACCAAGGGGCATGATTCGTTTTGTGATTTGATTTGTGCTTTTGTAAAGTGTTTATCTATGTCCTATTGTCTTCTGACACAGTTAGCATCTCTCAGTGCCTTACTAGATTTAAAAAAAGACAGTGTCTCGTTCCTATTCTTATTTTACTGTAGCAGTGTCAGTATTGATGAGCTAAAAATAAATTGGGTAAAGTTAATATTCAGCATGTGAAAACCTTTACGTAGTAGCTTCTTTTAACCACAGAAATAACGCATCTTTTACTTTTGCTCTACTTTTATATTCTTATTCTTTAATGTAGAATAGTTTGTTCTTTAATTGCTGATTTCATATGTTAAAATGTATCCATCCACCTTTCTTCATTTCCATGTATTCCTCAAAATAAGAAAGCTACAAATTCTTCATTTAAGTCTTGATATCTTTTGCCTTGTCAGGTTCTTTGTGAACTGTTTCAGACCGCTCCCCAGCGAGGGAACCTGCCCACATCTGGGAACATTTCAGGGTTTATACGCAGATTATTTTTACAGTTAATGCTGGAAGATGAGAAGGTGACAATGTTTCTTCAGTCTCCCTGTCCAGTAAGTATATTAGTGTAAAGTTTATAATTTTGTGTCAGCACTTGCCCAGGGCTTGCAGAGCTCTTTAGGAGGGAATAACACTTTCATCTCACCTCAGGAAGCATGATTTGGTTAGATGAGAAAGTGAGGTGATTTTAAGTAATGTTACCACTAAGGTGAAAGTTGGCCATTTAACACATTATGGAGTAAGTGTGCCACGTTTAAAACAAGTAAGTCAAATGAAACTGTGTGAACCAAATAATTAAAATGAAATTGTTTTATGTGATTCATTACATTTTTATTCTTTTGTGCTTTTATGTTCTTTCATGATGATGCATATTCCAAAAGGTTTTTTTTTTCTTAATTTTAATTTGTTTTTCAGTTGTATAAAGGTAGAATTAATGCTACTAGCCATGTCATCCAGCATCCAATGTATGGTGCAGGCCACAAGTTCCGTACTCTGCATCTGCCTGTTTCAACGACATTATCAGATGTCCTTGACAGAGTGTCAGGCAAGTCATATTTAAGTATGAAATTTGTTGAACTTTGTGTAGTATTTAAATGGTATTTTAGTAATTTTATAACTTTGTGTCACTGTATTTACACAGTTTATAATCCATAACTAGAAAAACTCAAGATTTCTTCATTTTTTTGAAGCATAAATAAGGAGATAATCAAGTAGGCAAAATGCTCAAATTCCTCAGACATCTAATTCTTTGTAACAGTGCATATTCTTCGGAGTAACGATAAAATAGTTCGAATGTTTATAGGTCATTAATAGAAACTGTATGTGATATTGTTTGCTTGACATATTACTTTGAAATAGTTTGTTGCTTGTGGGACCTGCTGTTAAGGTTTGATAGTTGAAATATGAGCAGCTTTTAATCTAAGGTAAAACCTACCATGAGAATTGATGCTTATCAATCTGTGCTGGCAAGTCCAATGATTGTTGAGAACATAAAATGTGGCTGATGAATCTGAAAGCTATGTTTTTAATTTTATTTTTTTTAAAAGATTTATTTATTTTTATTACATAGTCAGATATACAGAGGAGGAGAGACAGAGAGGAAGATCTTCCATCCGATGATTCACTCCCCAAGTGACCACAACGGCCGGTGCTGCGCCAATCTGAAGCCGGGAATCAGGAACCTCTTCCAGGTCTCACACGTGGGTGCAGGGTCCTAAAGCATTGGGCCATCCTCAATCGCTTTCCCAGGCCACAAGCAGGGAGCTGGATGGGAAATGGAGCTGCCGGGATTAGAACCAGCGCCCATATGGGATCCCGGTGCGTTCAAAGCGAGGATTTTAGCCGCTAAGCCATGCCGCCAGGCCCTATATTTTTAATTTTAATGAGTTTTGTTTTGAATATACTTGAAGTAAGGTGCCGATTTGAAAATAGAGGTGTAGGGCTACATAGACTTTAGTATTGAGGCTCTGCCCTTCTAATTACACTGCGCATTTAAAACAAAATAGTCGAACTCCCATTTGTGATCCTAGCGATCTTGCGCTCCCTTCTTTGGCGTGGTTTCTAGCTTACTTTTGGTCATTGCCTCTTTGGATTGTACTGTCAGTACACATCACAGAAGTAAAGGAGACCTTCCATGGAGCCTTGAACCTTTCTATGCTGGTATCTGTTCACACTAAACAGTGTGTCCTAGGAATTGCAGCCAGCTGCGTTTGTCTCCTGGGTTCTTAGCTCTGCTCTGTCAACACACATGACTGACTGAGATTCTGCCACCCTGGGCCTGGGAAACTCCGGATAAGAAAGTTCAGTCCTAGGGCTCACCATGTGTGCCTGTGACCTAGGCATCACTGTTGCCTCCTACCTAAAGCCCAGTGTCCAAAACTGTTTCATATGTTTTCAAAAGTATTAGTTTTTGAAGTGAGAGAGCATTCCTGGTCCTCGTTAAATGGAATTCTAAAAAACGGAAGTTTTAAACAGTAGGTTGAGGAAATTTGTCTTAGTTGTATCTTTTAGTATTTGAAAGCTGTTTAAATTTTAGTTTTTGGGACATCTGAGTGTATAAAATGGAAATCATTTGAATGTATAAATAATCACAGTTCTCATTGTGATTAGAAATTCTTAGCACCTAGTAAGTACTCTTCACATATTTTCCCCTAATTATCCTATGATTTAATTTTTGAAACTTGGAGTGGAAAATTTAAGTAAATAGTAAGTTTCAGTTCAGTTGTACCAATCCTTGATTGCTTCCTTAGAAAGTGAAATGATTGTTGCATTATGCACTGTGGAATGCCATCCATAGTTTGTAAGAGATTCCAGAACCAAGTCACTGAGATCTTTACATTCTCAAAGATGATTGTGAAATAGAAGATAGCACGCATGCTGCTTACTGGATTTTCTGAACCTTTTTAATGACACAAAAATTCATATCATAATTGTGTTAAATCAGGGAAATTATAAGAATGTCTGCATCAATCACTGTCACATGTTGCAAAAAATTTCCAGTATTAAACCAGTTTATTCATCTGTTAGGTGTAATCACCTACTCATATGATCACTTGTATTTTAATAACATGCTGTGCACACCGAAGAAATAAAAGATGCTTATGCAGCGTATAGTCCCCATCTGTGCATACCCTCAGTGTTTGTTTTTGAAGTGCTAATAGAGTATTACACTAATTTACTATCTAAGATGGTTGTCTTAATCTAAATAAAAACAACAAGACAGAATTTCACAGGAATTTGTTCTATGAGCAGAAATCTGGTATATAATTTTGAGTAAGGCCTAAGGACACATTTCTTATTTGCCATTTTTGAGCAGTCAGTAGCCTTTCTATTGCTGTTTAATTATTTTTGAAATTAATGTAATTCTGCTTAATATTGCTCTTAAGATACCCCTTCCCTTTTATATTTTGGAAAAGCAGTATGTTTTAGATAATATTCTCTTATAGATACTCCAAGCATCACAGCTAAATTAATTAGTGAACAAAAAGATGACAAAGAAAAGAAAAACCATGAAGAAAAAGAAAAAGTTAAGGCGGAAAATGGATTTCAAGACAACTATAGTGTTGTTGTTGCTTCCGGTACGGTTTCTAGTTTTTATAATATTGATTTTTTAATTTCAGTAAGGTGGCTTATATTTACATTTCTTAATAGTTTACTTATTTATTTCAAATGCACAGTTACACAGAAAGGGGGAAGATAGAGATATTGCAACTGCTGATTTACTCCCCAGATCACAGTAATGGCCAAAACTGGGCTCTTCTGAGACCAGGGGCCAGGAGCTTTATTTGGCTCTCCTAAGTAGGTGTAGGCACACAAGTTCTTGGACCAGCTTCTGTTGCTTACCCAGGTGCCGTTAGCAGGGAACTGGATCAGAAATGGAGTGACCAGGACTTGAACCAGTACCCATATGGAATGCCAGCATTGCAGGTGGTTGCTTTACTTTCTGTGCTAAAACATGGACCCAAAATGACTTATTTGTTTGAATTTTATGTAATAAAAAAGCATTAATGCAAAACTAGACCTGTAATGTTTTTTTAATACTAGATTAATACTGAACTAG
Source organism: Ochotona princeps (assembly GCF_030435755.1). Classification (NCBI taxonomy): domain Eukaryota; kingdom Metazoa; phylum Chordata; class Mammalia; order Lagomorpha; family Ochotonidae; genus Ochotona; species Ochotona princeps. The sequence goes on along the minus strand of NC_080839.1, from coordinate 59,241,246 downwards.
CAATCTGTAACTCTGGCATTTATAGCCAAAAGTTACTGTTACTGTTTCATCACTTCATATGTGTGAATAGTTCAAATATTTCATTTTTACTTGGTAAAAAGTAACAGGTTGAATCATATTCTCTTAGATCCAGTAATTTTTCAGGAATTTTCATATAACTTCATTACTCAAAAGAAAACCATTGTGTTCATTCTATAAAACTCGAAAAGATAAATATTTACCTAAAAAGTAGGAATTTTTCATATCAGGTTCAGGAAAAAAATCAAAACTATAAGGATAACTGACAACTTTGTAGGGTTATTTCTTTAATATAAGTGGGATAATTTTTGTTGAGAAATGGAAAGTCAACATCTTACCTACTTAGGAAGAACAAGAGATTTCTTATGCATTTGGAAAAATTGCCTTCTGTTTAATGGATGATTGTCTATGTCAGTTTATTGCTGCTAGCATTATTTTTCTAGGAAAATTATCTAAGGTAGTCATGAAATGCAAATAGAATTGGGAGTTGAGGTAATGGAATAGAAGCATGGTTGTTGCCGACGTTACCTAGCAATGCTTGTGTTATTAAAATATTTCAAAAACTTTACTTCCTGTTGCTATTCTGGCCATATTGATTCTTACTGCTTGCTTTCTCTTAGGCCTGAAGTCCCAGTCTAAACGTGCTGTTTCTGCCACCCCACCTCGCCCACCATCCAGGAGAGGGAGGACAGTACCTGATAAAATAGGAACTGCTTCCTCAGGAGCAGAGGCTGCCAGCAAAGTTATTACTGTCCCAGTATTTCATCTGTTTCACAAACTTTTGGCAGGTAATATTCATGCTGGGTGAAAATTAAATAAGCGTCAATAAGCTTCCAACTATGTAGATTGTCTGTATTCGCTCAAATCGTTTCTCTCCAGTTGTTGCTAACAAGTTGAGACTCTCCATTCAGTTCTAAGAAAAAGAACAAAAATGGAATAAACTATTATGTGTCCTTGATACTATTTATTATATGTCTCCACTTTATGGCAATTTTCTAATTTCACTGTCAGTGTGCCAAAAAATGGTTGTTTGGAGGGTTTACAACAGGTTAAATAGAAGGCAGTATTTAAATAGATTTTGTGTGACTAGTGTTGGATGTATAATTCTGAGTATATTTCTGACAATTAAGTAAAATAGTCTTAAACTCCAGGCAGCTTCCTTGCTCTGTATTCTTGCTTTTGCTAAAGGTGGGAACTATTCTTCACTTTTTTCCCCACCTATGGTATTGTTTCACATTGCCTTCTAACTCTGAATTTTCTTTCTTAGCTTTTCATTATTTATATTAGGAGTGAAAAACTGTTGCTAGTTGGTTAGATATATATTTTGATAAATACAATTTAATCCGAATACAATGATGACTGTTTGTTGCCAGTAGGTATTTTTATGCTTCACCACAAGTGTTAGTAGTTATAGGTGAGAATATTTGACAATTAGTTTAAGATACTTAACTATTTGGTCCTTTTTGGAAAAATTTGCCAATTTCAGATTTATGGAAAATATCTGTTCTTCTGTTTCTGTTTGGCCATGATTTTATACTTCAGTTGAATTTCCACAAACTGTTGTTAATATAAGTCTGAAATCTAGTTTTTGTAAATGGCGTATTTTAAACTGTTTTGAAATTGGAGTATAATTTCATGTTTTGAAAACATAGTAAGAATCAAATAAATATATCCGTGGATTCTGTGTTTAATTTAATTGTATCATTTTCAGGCCAACCGTTGCCTGCTGAAATGACACTTGCCCAGCTTTTAACTCTCCTATATGACCGAAAACTTCCTCAAGGTTATCGCTCAATAGATCTAACTGTTAAGTTGGGATCAAGAGTTATCACAGACCCAAGTCTGTCAAAAACAGACTCTTTTAAAAGGCTGCATCCTGAAAAAGGTACGTGTGTGATATTCATTTAAGAATCATTGTCATGTAAGGAGGCAGGGATTTTTATCACTTATGAAATCATGAACTTGAATCTTCTACTTTCCTCTACTCAATCACATTAGCTTAACAAAATGCTGTTTTTCTTTATGACTGTGCACTAGTGCAAAATGTCATTATTTCCTTTGGAAATTATGTTGTGGTCATTTTGCTTACTGTATCCTTTATGTTTTGAATAGCTATGTTTTAATCTTTTAAGCTTTTTCTTTTATTGTAATAGCTACATCAATTTTCATTTGAAAGTCAAAGTGAGAACTTGAATTTATACTTTATTGCTAATTTATATTGAATGTTCAATAACAGTTTTCCTTATTTAGAATAGAGAGGATCATACATTTTCTTCTGATTGTTTTGCTTATATATTCCATTAATTTTTTTTGAGGATTTAAAAGCTCTGCTATTTATTCATGTGGCATAATAAAATTTTCCAACATTGAAACTTTTGATTATTTTTAAGTTCTTATAATAGAACTATTTTTTAATCATTTTCACAGTATGAATGTAATACTACCTTATTTGAAGTTTCCGTGTCATGATTGAAATTCAGTTGTTAGGTATATCTGTTGCATTTAACACAGTTTTTGCCCAGTTTTTCAGCACCATGTCTGTTTGTTATAGTGTGTAAGGTTTGGTTTTGTGCTGAACATGCTAAACTTGCCTTTTTAGTGGCATGGCTTCAGCTTTTGTTAAATCAACCTAATTGAATTTACATACATACATACATATTTGATATTTTATGAATATATATTTATATATTATTTATATGCACATATACATACATTCATACATCATACACGCTGGCATGTGTATATATATATCAATCAATCTGTGTCTTTGGAGAACTTAATTATATGTTGATTAACTGACAGTGCTTTTCAAATTTAGGTAAGGTTACTAATTACATATCTAGATGCTGGTTGGTAGAACCAGAGGTTCTGTTTTTGAAACAAACTCAGGTGATGCTCATGCTGACAGAACCTGAACTATATTTTTGAGTAATTGGTGTGTAAGTCAATGTCAGAGGTCATATAGAGGTCTTTGTTGTAGCTAATCTTAATCCACTTATATAACTATACTATTCATGTTCTTTCATTGGGTAGATAGTAGGGAATAATCTCAATGCTTTTGTAAAAATAAGAGAATATTATACTAATAGAGCCTTTCTCACATATTTAATTATTTGTAATTCGTTGTCTAGATCATGGAGACTTACTTGGTAACTGTCCTGAAGATGAGGCCCTCACTCCAAATGATGAGTGCATGGATGGGATAATGGATGAATCTTTGCTTGAAACCTGTCCCATTCAGTCACCATTACAGGTTTTTGCAGGAATGGGTGGACTGGCTCTTATTGCAGAAAGATTGCCTATGCTGTATCCTGAAGTAATTCAACAGGTAATAATAAGTTTTGTAAGTAAATATATTATTCTATAGTAGAGCCCTTTATTTGTTTTCCATTTTTTCAACTAATCTGTCTTGACATTTTAGAAGTACCCCTTCCTTTACTGAACAGTCTATTAATCTTTCAAAGGTCAGCTTATGCAGAGCTTCATGCAAATTAGTTGATGACTGAGAACAGTTGGCACACTAATCACATAGAGTTGTTTCTTCTCAATTTCATGATTGTCATATTCACATTCTTCTCTCTTTTTTTAATGTGTGATATTTAATGTGGATATTCTTATAAATGAGAGAATAACTTAAGTATATGATTTCGTATTTATATCATTTTTTGTATCTTAGGTTTTGGGTGTCCTTTCCATATTAGAGCGTTTAAGAAATGCAGTAATTTAAGCTGCTTAACTGTTCAGTAATGTTTTTGCCATTGGTGTATGTAAATTTCTGGTGGTTTTTTTTATGAGGTAGTAGTGTAATACATAGGTTTAAATACAGCGCTTTATTAAATGTTTATTGAATGAGATTTGGAAATATTCTGACTGCTTTTGTATATAAAAATACATGTACTCAAATTTTTAGATCTTTTGCAATAGAGTTAGCTTGAAACAGCAGACATGTCTTCTTGATTTTGGAAGCTTCCAGTCTTAGTTGAGAGTGTGCAGAAGACAGTGATCTTTGTGAAGGTTCTGGAGAAGAATCCTTCCTTGCCTTTTCCCTGCTTCATTGGTTGATGGTTCTAGGCATTCTCGCATTTACAGCTGCTTCACTCTTCATTTCGGCCTGTGTCTTCTTGTGGCCATCTGCCCTGACTGTTGTCTAATACCCCTCTCCTTAACACTGGATTTAGTGTCTCCTTAAATGATTTTCTCTCATCTCTTGATTACTTCTGGGCAGATCCTTTTTCTTTCTTTTTTTTTTTTTTTTTTTAAAGATTTATTCATTTTATTACAGCCAGATATACAGAGAGGAGGAGAGACAGAGAGGAAGATCCTCCGTCCGATGATTCACTCCCCAAGTGAGCCGCAATGGGCCAATGCGCGCCGATCCAATGCCGGGAACCTGGAACCTCCTCCGGGTCTCCCACACGGGTGCAGGGTCCCAAAGTGTTGGGCCATCCTCAACCGCCTTCCCAGGCCACAAGCAGGGAGCTGGATGGGAAGTGGAGCTGCCGGGACCAGAACCGGCACCCATATGGGATCCCAGGGCGTTCAAGGCGAGTACTTTAGCTGCCAGGCCACGGCGCCGGGCCTGCAGATCCTTTTTCTTTTTAAAGATTTATTTCTTTAGTTTAAAATTGGGATGAAACAGAGGGGGGGAGACAGACAGGGAGCTTCCATTGGCCGGTTCTTTGCTAAGATGACTACAATACTCCAGGCTGAAGCTAGGAACCTAGAACAACAGCAGGGTCTCCTGCTAGAGTGGTAGAGACCAAAGCACTCGAACCATCTTCCACTGCTTTTCTCCGGAAATTAGCAAGGAACTTGATAGGAATTCATAGGGGGCAAATTAACTGTATTTAGGACATTATTATATCTTTTAGAGTGCTAAAATCTAACTTGAAACAGTATCTGTTTAAAAATGGGTATTTCTTACTATTCACAAAGTTCAAGATATGACATTTTTATTTGATTTTATATAGCTATGTGGTAGTGTGGTTGGTGTGAAAAGATGTAAGTCAAATTTTTTGTATTATTAGAAAAAGTGATATCATAATTAGTTAAATGTTTGAAGCAAGTATTTCCTCAACATTCTCACAATTATCTTTACTTACTGAAAATGGTTTTCCTAATTCAAAACTTTGTGTGCTTTACTGTTTTGATCAGTACCTGGAAAGTACGATGGTATTACAATACTAATATGGCATAATTCTAAAAATGCAAAATTGACATTAGAATTGGGTAGTTGTCAGAGTGTGGAAGAATATCAAGTAGCATGACAGAATAATCCTAGAGTTTCTTTGACAGATTATTAGTAGAAATATTAGTGATAGAGCCTAAGGGGAAAAAATGTGGATCACGTTTGAGAAAATCCAAATTGTTTTTAGAGATTGCCTAAATCATTATACACAGACTTGGTAGAAATAGGGATATGAGAATTACTAATGGTGAGCCCAGCATGGTAACCTATTGGCTAAAGTCTCGCCTTGCATGCGCTAGGATCCCAAATGGATGCCAGTTCATGTCCTGGCTGCTCCACTTCTCATCCATCTTACTGCTTGTGTGGCCTGGATGTACAGTGGAGGATGGCCTAAGACCTTGTGACCCTGAAGGATTTGTGCATTTCATAGATTTATTTGCTGACAGAGCCCAGCAACAGACTCCATTCAACATTAAAAGAAAGTGATTATCCTTGGAGACATTCCATTGTTAGAGCAGAGAATGTGCAGATAGGTGAACCTTAGAACATCTTTCTGTGTCAGCAAGGAAGGAAATACAAAGCATAATGGATGTTTGGAAAAGACTCCGGAATTGGGCTGGCGCAGTAGCCTAATGGCTAAAATCCTCAACTAGCTCTCTTCGGGATCATATGTGGGCACCAGTTTGTGAGCTGGTGGCCCCGCTTCCCGTCCAGCTCCCTGCATGTAGCCTGGGAAAGCGGTAGAGAATGTCCCAAAGCTTTGGGAAACCTGGGAGTTTCCACATGTGGGAAACCTGGAAGAAGCTTCTGGCTCCTGGCTTTTGCGGCTGCTTGGGGAGTGAATCAGTGGATGGAAGATCTTCCTCTCTGTCTCTCCGCCTTTCTGTATATCTGACTTTCCAATAAAAATAAGTGTTATAAAATAACGCAGGGGTCTGCTTAATGTGGATTCTATTAATAAAATCAGATTCTGTTTGGATGTCAAAATAGGTGGTTACGGAGTGAAATCTATAGAATAAAACTGAAATCCATACTGGTAGAAATTAATAAAGTAGTATATGGAGATGGGACTGTTTATGATTATACTTCAGTTCTAACTATTAATTGTAGAAGAAATGAAACAAAGTTACCACAACAAGTAGTGTTACAGGTTGCTGATGAAAAAAAATGCATTTATGTTGTTTGAAAGATTCTTTCCACATATATATTTGTAATTACAACGGCAAAAATAATAGTGCTGTTGTAGAGACAGCTAGCAGACAGAACCACACTTATGTCACATTTTTGCTTATGTTTTGAAGCCTGATTTCACAAACACCTCCCCTTTAATTCTTATATTTCGAATTTTAAAATAGGTTATTTGACATAACGTAGTTGGAACCTGACGTTGACACCTGAAAATAACCGTAGACATTGCTTTTTTTCCCCCTTTTTCTTTTTTTCTTTTCTTTTTTGTTTGTTTCTTTTTTAGGTCAGTGCTCCAGTTGTAACATCTGCTACTCAGGAGAAGCCAAAGGACAGTGATCAGTTTGAATGGGTGACTATTGAGCAGTCCGGGGAGTTAGTCTATGAAGCACCAGAAACCATCGCAGCTGAGCCTCCCCCAATCAAGTCCGCAGTGCAGACCATGTCGCCCATACCTGCCCACTCTCTGGCTGCCTTTGGCCTGTTTCTGCGTCTTCCAGGCTATGCTGAAGTGCTGCTGAAAGAGAGGAAACACGCCCAGTGCCTTCTGCGTTTAGTGTTAGGGGTGACAGATGATGGAGAAGGAAGTAAGTTATTAATGTAGTTTTATTCTTTCATACAGAAAATAGGTGTCTAATGTTGCCCAATTCATGACCTGCTACTAAGGTTTTACTTCTTTCTTTCATAGTTGCTAGTTGATGTTGTTATTTGTACTGGCTCATTTGGTGTATTAGGCACAGTAAATGCTAAGGAACTTTCATTTTTATATTTGTACTTATTCAAAAGGTATTTACTGAGTGCTTGTGAAACTACTGATCTGTGATCTGCATGTAGCATCCATGTGGCAGACTCTGCCATCGAGGTTTGTGTACATACGCTGTGTGATTTCAGTGATAATACCACCTCAAAACACATGAGCCAGGGCCCGACACCTTAGCCTAGTGGCTAAAGTCCTCGCCTTGCACATGCTGGGATCCCATGTGGGTGCTGGTTCATGGCCCTACTTCCCATCCATCTCCCTCCTTGTGGCCTGGGAAAGTAGTTGAGGATGGCTCAAAGCCTTGGGACCCTGCACCGTGTGGGAGACCCAGAAAAGGCTCTAGGATCCTCGCTTCAGATTGGTGCAGCTCCAGCCTTTGCAGCCACTTGGGGAGTGAATAATAACAGGAAAATAACAGAGCATGTAGCATGGCATATTATATAGGATACTTACAGAATGCTGTGGGAGTTGTTTCCCTTGAATAGAAGGAAGGAAAAGAAACTAAAAAAGAATGCCGTGATAAATGGATTTTCACTTGGACTCCTTTGGTTAATGCTGATTTCATTAATATTAGTCAGTAGTGGTTTTGAATGTTAAATCTCAAGATTTTGATTAATAATCTGATTTATTTTATATACCATGTAGGAACCCTGTAGCACAGATTATATGTAACCTAATAAAACTGTGCAACTTTGCGTGTTAAACCTCTATTGCTAAGTATGCAAAGTAATCATTTTTCTTTTATACTCTCATGTTCACCAATTCCTCCATAATTACTGACTTTTGATGTTGTAACATTCATGTTATTTTGTGTGTTCTACCTGGTCTTGGTTACTTATACATGATTCTGTGTACTGATTTTAACTTACAACAAATTTTAATTACCTAATTGATTTTGGTGTTATAAGCAGACAGAGGCATAAGAAGCACTGTATTTTAGCACATTTCTAAAACCCTGCTTAAAAGAGGAGGAAGATTTGTGTTTAAGCCATTTCAAGCTATTGTGAAGGATGATTTTGACAGTACTTTGTAGCAGTTGTCTTCGCTATCTTTTGCATAACACTACTGTTTTTACATTTAGTATTCCTTCCCGACTGGAATGCACTAGGAGATGTTGTTGCAGAAAAGAGAATAGTTCTTTATTGAGATCCTTCCTAAGGAGAGTAAATTTCTCTCAGGGAATTTTTAATGTTTCATTTTGGCTCCTATGTTTTAGTTTGTATTGGGATTTGCAGTGATTTCCATGTAATATCACTATTCAGTTTCGTGTAATCCAACTTCCTGTTTGTGTTTATGTACTGTTTTAGAAGGTTTTCTCTGACAGTATTTGGATTATGTTTTCACATATTCCATTCTGAATTTAGTTATATAATTTTATGTTGCATTGCTAATTGTGTTAGTATGTAGCTCTTTTGTTTCTAATTATATTTAATTTGGAGTCTTTTTTTTTTTAATCTTAGGTCATATTCTGCAATCTCCATCAGCCAATGTGCTTCCAACCCTTCCTTTCCATGTCCTCCGGAGCTTGTTCAGCTCTACCCCCTTGACAACTGATGATGGTGTGCTGCTAAGGCGGATGGCCTTGGAAATCGGGGCGCTGCACCTCATTCTTGTGTGCCTCTCTGCTTTGAGCCACCATGCTCCACGTGTTCCAAACTCTAACCTCAATCAAACAGAGGTAGGTTCAATTGTAATTTTGTTTTGTTATGTAACTTTGACTACAGAGTAAAACATGGGACATAATTCAGTTCGTATTTCGGAGATTTGGCGCCCCCCGCCCCCCCTTTTTTTTTTTTACATCTAAAGCAAAGGATATTTAGAAGAAAACCTGGGAGTCTTAAAAATGGGTTGCAATGGGATACTTTGTTTTACTTTTAAAGATTTACTTATTTTCAAAAAAATAAATAAATAAAAAGAATAGCAAAAAAAAAAAAAAAAGCAAAAAGAAAACAACACCAACAAAAAAAGATTTACTTATTTTTATTGGAAAGTTAGTTGTAGAAAGAGGAGTGAGTGCTCTCCCATCACTCCCCAAAATGGCTGAAATGGTGAGACTTGGGCCGTTTGGAGCCAGGAGCCCGGAGCTTCTTCTGGGCCTCCCATGTGTGTGCAGAGGCCTAATCATTTGAGCCAGCTGCTGTTGGTTTCCTAGGCCATAAACAGGGAGCTGGGTTGGGGAGTAGAGCAGCTGGTACTTGAACCAACGTCCATATGACATGCTAGTGCCATAGGTGTAGGCTGTATTACCACATTGGCCCCCCGATGTGAATTTTCAACACATGGGTACATTATGTTATGACAAGTCAGGGTAATTATCATATCCTTCACATATAGTTACCCTCAGTCTTCCAGTCACTTTGAAATAAGCAACTGTTGTTGATCTGTCAAAAAGAACATAAAACTTCTGTCTTATTGTGACTCTGTGTCCATTGACCAGCCTGTTCTGATCTGCCCTCAGAAGTATGAATTTCTCTAATGTGAAAAGGTAGGTCACAGACTGTGACATCAGCAGATCTTGATAAGGAATTTATATCGAGAATATGTAAAAGCAAAAGCAAATAAACCAATTTTAAAAATGTGTGAAATGCTTGAAAGGATATAGAAAGTCTTCTCAGTATCCAAAACACGGGAAAACAGTGTTTCCTGTTGGGTAGTTATTGGAAGAATAAAAACCAGAAATTCAGTATGCTGTGACTGCATCAGCTAGGCTAAAATTTTAAAAAGCAACAATAGCAAACAGTGTATTGTCATTTGTGGTGTTAACAGCAGTGGATTTGGAAGCACGAACAGTGTAATTGTGCTCTCCTAAGTGATGAAGTGCTGCTGTAAGGTAACAGGAGTGACTAGGCCAGCAAGGGGAGCGGCACTGGTGGCTCTCACAGCAGCCAGGGTTGATGCAAGCTTCAGAATTACAGGGCCTGACTTCCTCATTAGTGATACAGTTGTGAAGAAATTTACTTACTGAGTAATGATTTATTACTTAATGTAATTTAAGTAATGTAAGGAATGATTACAAAAGAATTATACTTAGCTTTCTAGGAAAATGAGTGTATGTGAATTGGAGAATGAGGGCTCTTTCTGGGGTTAAGGATTCTAAGGCTCACGTGTATGGTGGTGTGTCGGTAATTTAATGTTTCTGACCTCTGAGTGATACTCCCTGCATTTCTTCGTATATAATCATCTGTTAGTGAACACATCGACTTCTCCCTTTTTCTTCTCCCTTCTTTCCTCCTTCCCTCTGTTTCTTCTTCTTTCTTCTTGTGGAATAGCATACTGCGAAAGTGCATTTGCATGTTTTTTTTTTTTAAACAACGTGTTCATTGCTTTTGGGTGTATACCTGGGTATTTTTGGACCTTAAAGTAATTTAGTACCCCTTATTTTTGTTGTTGTTGTTTTTTAAAATATATTTTTATTTTGAATTCTAAATTATGTGGTACAATTTCGTTTAGGCTGGGATTCGTACCTCGTTTTTTAAAGGCATTGTCACAGTGTTTTCCATAGTGGTTGAACCATTTTACTTTTGAATAAATAACAAGAAGTAGTAATAAATGTTCATGTTCTGTTGTTATAAGCCACAGGTGGCAAGCTCTCATAACCCTACATCAACAGAAGAACAGCAGCTGTATTGGGCCAAAGGGACTGGTTTTGGAACAGGCTCCACAGCTTCTGGGTGGGATGTGGAACAAGCCTTAACTAAGCAGAGGCTGGAAGAGGAGCACGTCACCTGTCTTCTGCAGGTATATTTGCAAGGTTGACGGTAGCATTGCTCAGTTACTTGGTTTTTGCACATCTGATGGTTTTTAGGTGTTGATTACTCACAAGATACTAATTATGCTCACTTAAGATGCCACTCATCAGAGATGACGGTTTTCCACATGTTTTTCTAAATGTTTTTCCTGGGAAAAGTGGCAAGAATGAAATTACCCTCTCTCTTTCTTTCTTTTAACCATTAGGCCACCACGCCAGGCCCTGGAAATAATTTTTCTAGTCATCCTCTCACCTTAACATGTTGTCTCTGGACTCCACAGAAGTAATTATTTATATTTTTGTTTTTCAAAGTATTACTTTTATTCATAATTTTTCTAGGCTAGTGTAGAAAATTTACTACAGAGGTGACGAGAGATGCTTAAAGAAGATCGGTTTTCATTGTTATCTGCTAATTTGAGTTCACTCTCACACTGTGAACTGAATTTTTTCAATATTATCATAAATAAGATCAGAGTTGCTGCCAAGTTTTTAAGTTTCAAACATCTGTTGAATTAGATTTGTTTGTAAGCAGCATCCTGGCAAAACGGACTTTGAAAAATTTTTAACAAAAATATCGTGTTTTCTATACGTAGCATGAGATAGAAAGTATTCTGAGTATTGAGAGTGCAGGGTTTTCAAGTATATCAGTGTGATCCAGTTGAATTTCAACCACTTTTACACCTAGGTTCTTGCGAGTTACATCAACCCGCTGAGTGGTGCGGTCAGTGGAGAGGCGCAGTCCGCTCAGGAGAGCCGAGGCCAGAACAGCAGCGCCCTGCCCGCCGTGCTCCTGGAGCTGCTCAGTCAGTCCTGCCTCATCCCCGCCGTGTCGTCCTACCTGCGAAATGATTCCGGTAAAGCCCTTTGCAGTCACCCCTTGGAATTGCCTTGTGGATGAATGTTGGTTATTTATTTGTCATAGCGACTTAAATACGTTTCAGTTGAATTATCTGATGGATTGGTTTTTTTTAAAAGCTGAAGTAATTATCTTAATTAAACTCTTAATTAATTAAACTCTTATCATAATAGTTGATCCAATATATATAGTACCACTATGACTGATACACGTATTTTACTGTGATGACCATTTCATTATTCAGAAAATCATATTATGAAAATGTGTATGCACCTAAATTCAGAGTTCTAGAATTCGTGAACCTAGCCAACAGTACCATTGGTAGAAAAGGTAAATTCAGAGTTACATTTGTCATTTAACGTTCAACCCCTTTTTTTCAGAAACTAATTTTTGGAGTAACAGAATCATTGAAAATAATAATTATCTGCACAATCTTATTTAAACATCATTTCTTGTCTGTATGATATGTTCAATTATTTAGACCACCTGTTGTATCAGAAAAGAACTCTTACTTTCTCAAAAGAAGCAAATTCAAATGCATGGTTTCTATTTATACGATAATTAGACCTTTTTGCGTGCTTCCCCGAGACATTTTTTTTTTTGCCTATGATCTTTTTTCCTTGTAATTTATGTTTAATGTTATGATACAACTCCGTAGACTTTGGGATTTCCCTTATCCACTCCCCAGAATCCCTTCCCCCCAGCTGATTTCCCCGATATTATTACCGAAAGTACATTTCTTTGTCTTTATAACCTGTAAACAAAAATGGTTATAAAAATGGCCTGACCACCACTTCATGATGATTCCCTAATCTAAGTATGTCAGAATTCCCGTGGGGTTGTTTATCGTGTTTGTTGAATGCTAAAAAGTTAGACAATAGTAATTTGATGTGAAAAACAGATGCATCAATCACTCAGTTCCATCTTACTTCCTAGGAGAGAATCGTCCGAACGAGCAGGGACACTCCTCCTGTGTGGAACACGGTTGCCTGCTTTCTCCCAGTGGCAGAAAGTGTGCTTTAAGCACACACCACTTCCTGCCTCCCTCAAACACCTTCAGCAAAGTTTTAGGTTGATAGGTTTATATATCAGATTGGTTGTCTCTTGTTAATTATTTTATTTATTTATTTTTATTTGAAAAATAGTGACATACCTTCCATTTGCTGTTTCATTCCCAAATGTATTTGAATCTGATACTGTTTAGTATGATTTTAATTAATGTTAATATTAAAAAGGTATTTGAAATAAAACAAAGGTAAGTTCCTATCAAATGATAACCCTAGTAGGTTGGGTGACAGCAAATCTTTGAAAGTCACTGTTACAAAGAGAAGGGGAGAGACGGAGAACTTGCCTTCCCTGATTATTCCCCAGTGGCCGCACTGGCCGGAGGTGAGGGGGTCTGAAGCTTGCAGCTTCTATACACCTTAAAATGGCTATAGGGCACTATTCAGCTGTCTTGTGTCTATTTTCATCTTGGTATTTAGCAGTTTATAAGTGTAGAAGCCTAAGTGCTGAACTTGGCAGATTTTAGGATAGTCTAAACTGACTTCAAACTCTAACAAGGCATATGTCAACAGTTGAGGTGCATACCAGTTTTAGGAGGTGTGTGCAGAGAAATCTTCAGTACCCTAGTGAGGACTAACTCATCTTTGTGTTCTATCTAGTAAGGTATGTGTGAGTCAACGCTGACTGTTTCCTGTCTGTTCTAAGCTTTCCTTGTTGTTCTCTGTCTATTCTAATTTTGTTTTGGGGGGGCGGTTTTCTGGAGCGACTCTTATGGTCATTGCCAGAAAGGGTGGGGATCCAAAGTTGGAACTAAGTAAGGACCAGAGAAATATGCCCTCCCTAGTCCTGAAGGAAGTTTACTGTTCTTCTGTTTCTGTGGACCGCTCAGGGTTCCTGGCTGTTGTTCCAGTGACCTTAGATCCTGCGAGGAAGGATTTGGGCTTCTTCCATCCCATGTGGGAGATCCAAACGGGGGTGGGTGACCTCAGAGTTCTTGGCCTCCGAAGGCACTCCAGTTCCCCGTGGTCTCCTTGGCAGTTGGGATGTAGTCCTTGGTTCCCGTACTGATAATCCTTGGTGACGATCTTGTAGTCTCTAGGGTTGGGATGCAAGCCTCCTTCTGTCCCCCTGCTCCACTCTAGGGTCCCTCCCCCCCGCTCTGCATATGACCTCCTGTTAAGAGGTTGTCAGGATCGCTCTTGATTCCCCCATGTCTTTGTAGTTGTACTATTGTCTAATGCTGATTCGAGTCTGAAGTCTATGAGTTACCTGTTGTGTTCCTGATAGGTTATACTTGACATCTTCCTCACACATTCTAAGGAGATGGAAGATTTCTCTGCTCTCTCGCCCCATTTCCCAGTAGCTTAGGGTCTTAAAAGTATATTAGGTTTTGGGCTTGGCGGCGTGGCCTAGTGGCCAAGGTCCTCGCCTTGATCCCATATGGTCGCTGGTTCTAATCCCGGCAGCTCCACTTCCTCTCTGTCTCTCCTCCTCTCAGTGTATCTGACTTTGTAATAAAAATAAAAAAAATAAAATAAATCTTTAAAAAAAAAAAGTATATTAGGTTTTACAATTCTTTGATGTGGATCTTAAGCACTCTGACTCTCTTTGAATGGCATACTGTACATGTTTTTAAAAGGATATAAAAGTAATTTTTAAAATTAATGTTTAGACTACTTTTTAAAGATTGAACTCTTCGCTCTGGCCACTAGATGGAGATCTTGTCTCACTGTTCGAAATAGTTGGTGTAATGCTCATAATTTAATGTTACATTTCAATTCAGTGTTGACATAAATCTTGACCTTATCATACTCTTCCTTTTTCCTCTTCAGAAAACAGTGTACTGTCTCAGGGCAATTTTAGGTACTTGCCAATAACTTGGTGGTTATGCTAAACATCCTTTAGTTTTTTTTGTTTTTGTTTTTTTAGATTTATTTTATTTTCATTACAAAGTCAGATATACTGAGAGGAGGAGAGATAGAGAGGAAGTGGAGCCTCCGGGATTAGAACCAGCGGCCATATGGGATCAAGGCGAGAACCTTAGCCACTAGGCCACGCTGCCGAGCCCAACATCCTTTAGTTTTAAGAAATCTTTACTTTTTCAGTGTTTCAGAGTAAGGAGATGATTCTTTCCCTGTAGAAATGGAAGTTGAGGCCCATTAGAGTAGCACAGTTGGACAAAGTTTCCCTCGCAAGTGCTGAGATTTCCTGGGTGATGGTTTATGTTCTGCCTGCTCCACTTCCTGTCCAAGTCTCTGCTTGTAGCCGGAGATAGCAGTGTAGAATGGCCCAAGACCTTTGTGGAATGAACTAGCAGATGGAAAATCTTTCTGTCACTTCTTCTCTAAATATGCCTTTCCAATAAAAACAAATAAATCTTTAAAAGGGGGTGGATGGAAATTGAAGTTGTCCTAGATATTGCCTGGCAATTTCTTGATTTATTGTAAAATGAAGTCCAGCGGAACTGGTTCAGTTGCCCAAGTTTAAAGCAATAGTGTGCTGATACTAAACTGACTTATTTTCAAATTTACAAGCAAAATTTTCTGTCTTTTGTCAGTAGGGAAATGGGAAATAAGTATATGTGATGTGTAGAGGAAGGGAGAGATGGGAAAGCAAGCATCGAGCTTTTATTAGAAAAACTGTAAAGGACACTTATAAAAATGTTCTATTTGGACTCTTAGCTAAATGGTGGTACTTAAGGACTGTCCATCATGTAAAATGTTTGAGTCCAGAAGTGCTTGGGATTTTTAAAATATATTTTTAATACTTTTATATAGATAATGGGATAACTTGAAGATAAAATCCAAATCTAAACAACTTGGATACATCTCATGTGCCTTACACTTGCATAGCCTGAAGATAATTTTATAACGGGATTTTTGGTGTTACCTCTGTTTCTACCTTTGGATAAATTCCTTTAAAAAGTCACTGCTTCAGCCTGACTTCCTCAGTGTTTGAGAATAAAGTTAATGTTGTGACAAAGATTTTAAATATGGCATCATTTAAAAAATTTATATGCTATTGTTTAATAGTTGACCTCAAACTCCATGCACATTTGGTAGCATTGCCATTTTATTAGATTTCCGAGGACAAAATATAAGAGGTTTGTTCTTTCTGGGATCAGAAATTGTGTTAGTGCTCTTGTAAAACATATCTTAAAATATGTAATTTTATTATTTATGAAAATAATGTTATCTTATTTTGTTTACTATACTTGATCTTAGCCAAAAGGCCGAGAAGCGATTATCTTATTTTGTTGAACAATATATCTCTTAGATGAGTAGTACAAGTAAAAGTCGAAGCACTTGACTATAGTTAAGGTGTTTATGTCTGTATGTACCAGTCACCAGATTCTATGGGTGCCATTGTAGCCCAGCAGGGGACTGTTCACACTTCCCTGTCCCAGCCCCAGACCTTGCGCCTGCCAGGGGGCATTGCAGTCCAGCCTCACAGGAACTGCACACAGTCCCAGCTCTTGCCAGCAGCTGCTGCAGGCTAGCTCTCTTGGCCTGCACCCATTTGGCCGTTGTGCACACTAGCAGGTACTACAGTCCTGCCCAGAGCAGCCCGCCCTGAGTCCCAGCTTTCTCACTTAGCAGTGAAGCTGCAGCCCAGCAGAGTCCTGGAGCTCCCCGTACCAGGCTGCTGCATGTGCTGCTGAGTGCTGCAGCCCAGTCTGAGATTCCCAACTCCAGTCCCAGCTGTTTTTTTTAAGATCATTTATTTATTTTTAACATTTATTTTATTTTTATTGGAAAGGCAAATAGAGAGAGAACGAGATACAGCGAGGAAGATCTTCCGTCAGATGATTCACACAATGGCTGGAGCTGAGCTGATCCAAAGCCAGGAGCTTCTTTCAGATCTCCCACGCGGGTGCAGGGTCCCAAGGTCCTGGGCCATGCTCAACTGCTTTCCCAACCCACAAGCAGGGAGTTGAATGGGAACTGGGACCTCCGGGATTAGACCCAGTGTCCATATGGGATTCCCGGCACTTGCAAGGTGTGGACTTCAGCCACTAGGCTACTGTGCTGGGTCCTTGTCCCAGCTTTTGCGAACGAGTGCCACAAACCTAGCCCAGCCTTTAGCCCCCATGTGAAGTGAAAGTTTTTGTTGTCCATCCTGGCCTGGCCTGCTTTCATCCTGTATCTTTGATTGTGCCAGTGTGTTCCATGGACTGGCCCAGGCCAGCCCACTCCCGGACCTGCCTCATACATCGTTGACGGGAGCTGCAGGCCAGCCTGGCCTTGCCTGCCCCCAGCTTTCGCTCTCATGCTTACAAACAGGAGCTACAGCCTAGCAGGGGAGTTCCCCAAGCTTCCCTACGAGGCCTGATCCCTGCCTCAGATCTCAGTGTTTGTTGGCAGATACTGCGCCCATCCCCAGTCTTGTCTCTCCCCAGCTGGTACTTTGGCCTAGCCCAGCTTGGCCCATCCCCAGGCCCAGCTCTCACACTCATCAGCGGTGGCTGCAGCCTAGCAGGGGAGTTCAGGCCCATACCCAGCCCTAGTTCTCAAGCATGCCGGCAGGTGCTGTGACCCTGCTTGGCTTAATCTGTCCTCAGGCTTGGCCTTTGTATGTTCTGGTATGTGGGTTCTGTAGCCTGCTCCCAGCCTGAGCTTCCTTGAGTGTTTAGTGAGTTTCATGGTCAACCGGCAGGTGCTGAGGTACCACAGAGGTGAGCCCACAAGTCCCCTGTAGAATCTGCGCTCAGATCAGCTTCTCCTGTGCTCTGGTGGATGCGGCAGCCCAGGCTGATGTGGTCCACCCCCTGCTCTAACACTTGCAGGCAGGTTCTGCAGCCTTGTCCAACCAGTCATGCCCCTGGCTTTTATGTCCTCCAGCAGACGGTGGGTAACAGTGCACAGATTTTAGTGAAAGTTTGTAGTGTTCAGTAGCTTGTGTTGGGAAAAAAAGATGCTAGATGCTTATCTCAAATGATTCACGCAAATTTCAGTTGTGCTACAACCATAAACCCATTTATACATGCCTTAATTATAGCTTACCTTTCTCAAGATAAGAATACATTCTAAGATGGATAGGATTTTTTTTGAAAGAGCAACGAAGAAAGAGAAACAGACTGCGATTGTCCTTAGGCTGCTTCCCACCTGAAGCCCAGAGGGAGGAACTCCCTGCATTTCGTGCCTACGAGGCAGGGGCACAGGCTCTTGTGCTACCTACCATTCCTTGCTTTCCCAAGCACGTTCGTAATGTGCTCAGTTGGAGGCAAAGCAGGCAGGACTTGTGCCCTTGATCTGGTATGAGATGCCTGTGTTGCAAGCAGCAAGGTTAATCATCTCCACCATAATTCATGTGTTTCATTTCAAAAAAGATGAATTTTGGGGCCCGTTAATCTGGTGACTAAAGTCCTTCCCTTGCATGCACCGGGATCCCATGCAGGCACTGGTTCATATCCTGGCTGCTCCACTTCCTTTCCAGCTCCCTTGTTGTGGCCTGGGAAAGCAAGAAAGGACTCTTGTGACCCTGGAAATATGTGGGAGACCCAGAAGGAGTACCTGGCTCCTGGCTTTAGATCAGCTCAGGTCTGGCCATTATGGCCACTTGGGGAGTGAACCAGCAGATGGAAGATCTTTCTGTCTCCTTTTCTCTATGAACCCGCCTTTCCAATACAAAATAAATAAATCGTTCTTAAAAATTAATTTTAGGAAAATTTATTTATTTGAGGAGTAGAGTAACTGACAGACGGAGAGTTTGAGAAAGATCTCTTCATTATCTGATTGCCTTTTTTAAATGGCCACACTGGCACAGCTGAGCTGAGTAAAAGGCAGGAGCTGAACCCCATTTCATTCTCCCAAGGCAGTGTCTGGGAGCTACATACTGGGCAGCCACTTGCTGTTCCCCAGAAACACTGTCAGCTAGTTCTGTTCAAAGTGGAATAGTCAGGCCTGAAAAAGGCACTCAGATTGATATAGCGTGAGGGTGTCCCAGGTGGCAGGGACTCTGGTGTGCTACCGCCAGACAGTAAGAAAAAATTGTTTTCACTTGCAGCTACTAATGGTATGTCCTCATAATCAATATCCTTTTTTTGTTATATAAAAATATTGATTTGTTGAAAGATTTTTCAGGGAGCTATAGTGCTATTGGTTTTCATGTAAGATTTAATGGTTGTTGTTTTAACTTAATACAAAGAATACCTTTGTACTTTGTGGTGATAGTTGTATTTTCTACTGTATTATATTATTTTGGGCTATGTGTTCATTGTTATGTGTTAGTTAATTAGGTGGATAGATTTTACATGTTCTACAATCACCCCACCGCCAGCTCTGTATTTAATACTTCTTGTATTTCCCAGAGTACTTGCCATGCTCTGTATATCGGTGCTTTATCACGTCCTGTGTTTGTCCATTTGTCCACTAAGCAGTCCCTCTTGAGATCCGGGTAGAAGCCACAGTGCGGTGACCTAGGGCTTGCATTGCACATGTTCTCATTTTGCGTTTTCCCCTCTCTTCCTGTAGTTCTCGACATGGCGAGACATGTACCCCTCTATAGAGCTCTGCTGGAATTGCTCCGGGCCATTGCTTCCTGCACGTCCATGGTGCCCCTGCTGCTGCCTCTTTCTACAGAGAATGGTGAAGAGGAGGAGGACCAGTCCGAGTGTCAAACTTCTGTTGGTACATTATTAGCCAAAATGAAGACCTGTGTAGATACATACACCAACCGTTTAAGGTACTAGATTGGCTGCTATTCCTCTTGATTCTAACAATGTATAGGTTTTTTTTGTTTTGTTTTGTTTTAGTGATACATGTTATTTAAATACACATTCACTGTTCTTACATAAAGATCTAAAGTGACACATCTAACCAAATCCTACACTAAGAAAGAAATATTTATCCCTAGATGTTTCTCAGACATTTCCCTGTATGATCTGATGCCTGCCTCGGAGGAGTCTTTCTTAAATGATTCCCGTTCTATCTCGTCTGTAGACAAGTCCATGAAGTAAATGCTGGCTAGCTGTACTCACTGTAACTGTTGGATATGGTTCTCAGTGGCAGCAGATACGTTTCGCTGACTTTGTCCTTTATGTTTCTGAGTCTCCATTGTATATAAATGCTCTGTTTGGCTTAGCCTATTTGCAGTGGATAGTTAGATTATTTCCGGTTTGTAAAACTGTGTGTCTGCAGTTTACAGTTTTAGAAGTAGAATTATTGGGTATGTGTGTTATTCCTGTTTTGTTCGTTCATTTTTTGATATATGTCATAATTCGTGATACAATTCTTTTTGTAAGTCAAAGGGTAAATTGTTTCTGGTAAATTGAATTTAAAATTATTTTTGTGTGCATTAATAACACTAGATTCAGATTTTCAAATTATAAATTACCTAGTATCTAAATTCCCAGTAACGTAGAAAGCCTTTTTCTTGCTCTTAGCAATCTGCTGAGTGGTTTCCTTCTTCATGGCTGATTCTGATTCTTAAAGCATTTGGACTGACAGCAGAAATGTGTTCGTTTGTCAGTGATCTTTTGGTTCAATCCACGTTCTTTACCAGCTTTGTACTATATTTGCTTTGCCTGTTTTCCCTTGCGACTTAAGCAGTGTATATCAAACAATGACAGAAAACTTGTGACTATGGCAGGTATCCGTGTCTGTGTTGACATTAAAAGCTGATTACAGCCAGACAATGAAAAGAAAGAAGGAGAGCTGGTTGGCAGAGAGGGAACAACTAGTGATTTGTATTACTCTTGCTGCTAGGAAAGGAAAATTGGAAGAGTTGTTTTCTTTAAGGGATATTTCTTCTGTTATGATAGAGGGAACATCTTCTGTTGTGATAACCTCAGTGTTTCAGGGAGGGAACCAAGCCAGCGTAATTATGTAAAAATAATGTGTCATAATTGAAGTGAAAGGCTGATTCTGTGGTCGAGTTACGTCTGCTTGGTGCCCAGCTTCAGTGATTGTCCTGTGCTCTTCCCGGCCTGCCCTTGTCCCTTACCGTACACACGTACAGGAAGCATGCGGTTTGTGGCTAGTATACTAACATAATACACCAAGGCTTGAGATTGCCTACATTAAGGGAAATTTTTTCCTGTGTTTTTGTAGGTTGCATGTCTATTTTTTGAGATGACCATGTTATTTTCTAACTAAACATTGGAAGTTTGTAGAATCTTGAGTGCTTTTTAGCCAGCGTTATTTCTTAGGTGAAAAAATGTGTGCTGATTTAAAATGCTTGTGAATTTTTGGTTAGAGCCTTGGTTAGTATCACAAGTTGCAGTGCAGTAAAACTAAAAATTAATAATAGTATTGTTATTTCTCATGCTGTAGTTCCTGTTGCATCATGTATAAATGGAGTCAAGGTGTTAGATAGTTACAAAGTATCCTTTTTTGAATGGGTTTGCTCTCTTTGAGTGCCTCTGTACTCTTTGCTTTTCATAAATTAACCTGTTTCCTGTGTGTATAATATGTTCCATGATGTTTTGGTAAGAGGAATCTTCTGTAAAAATTGTTAATTATTTTGTCAGGAAAATTTGATTTCATATAGGAAATAACTGAGTTTCAAATAACTGGAGCTGGTTTTTATTTATTTATTTATTTATTTGATCACATGGAAAAAATTATTGCTTAGATTCTTACTACTTCAACCATCAAAAAATGCATTTTAAATTCTAAGTATGCAGCAACAAAACTTCCTTGTGAAATTCATAATGACTGTTTAAAGAGATATTTCATTTATCTTCACAGTGATCATGTACAATAAATATGTTTATTAATGCCATTTTACTCTAATGAAGCACTATTAGTATGTTTTGAAGCGATTTTTACTAGATATTTCTTGAGGTTTCTGTTGGACTGCAAAGCCTTTATCAGAAAAAGCCCAGTGCATCCCTATTTTGCTTTCAAGGCCCTAACACATTGAGAATGCATTTCTAACTTCACAGAGAGTTAAGGCCATTCATTCTTTGCTAACCAGTCAAGACTTAAGTGGCTTTTCTTCTCATTAACTTCCCTCCCTCTTTTTTAGCCATTTCTTTCCCTTCCTTCTTTCTTTCCCACAAAAGACGTATTTTTTTAAGATTTATTTAATTTTTAGCGTGCGTCAGATATACAGAGAGAGACAGAGAGAAAGATCTTCCAGCCGATGATTCACTCCCCATGTGACCGCAAAAGCTGGTACTGCGCCAGTCCAAAGCCAGGAGCCAAGGGCTTCTTCTGGGTCTCCCACGTGGGTGCAGGGTCCCAAGGCTTTGGGCCATCCTTGACTGCTTTCCCAGGCTACAAACAGGGAGCTGGATGGGAAGTGGAGCTGCCGGGATTAGAACCGGTGCCCATATGGGATCCTGGCACGTTCAAGGTGAGGACTTTAGCTGCTAGGTCACCTTGCCAGGCCCGACATGTATTTTTTTTTTCTTCAGATGAAATCCTTAGTAATCTTGTATAAAGAAAAACTGGATTTAATGTGTACTTTGCTGATCTCTGTGTAATCATTGTGGTTATTTTTATTGCAGTTTTGATAATTAAGAGATTAAAAGAGGATCCATAGATTCACATGCCCCACGCCTGAATCCTTCACAAAGATTCATTTAGCTGTTTAAAAGGCTTGATAAAGAAACGATCATTAGTAGAGAATCTTTTTTTTTCTTTTAAGATGTATTTCTTTTTATTGGAAAGGCAGATGCACAGAGAGAAGAGATATGGAGAAAGATCTTCTGTCCATTGGTTCACACCTCTGGTGGCCGCACAGGCCGGAGCTAAGCTGATCTGAAGCCAGGAGCCTCTTCTCTGTATCCCATGGTGGTGCAGGATCCCAAGATTTTTGGGCCATTCTCCACTGCCTTGCCAGGCCACAAGCAGGTTGGGAAGTGAAGCAGTGGGGATATGAACCGGCACCCATACGGGATCCCAAAGGGTGCAACACTATGATATAACTACTAGAGTATCGTGCTGGGCCTCAGAGAATCTTTAATTTTTTTTTTTTTTAGATTTATTTTATTTTTATTACAAAGTCAGATATACTGAGAGGAGGAGAGATAGAGAGGAAGTGGAGCTGCCGGGATTAGAACCAGCGGCCATATGGGATCAAGGCGAGGACCTTAGCCACTGGGCCACACTGCCGAGCCCGAGAATCTTTAAATTTTAAAGCAGAGTTACAGAGAGAGAGAGAGAGAATCTTCCATCAAAAATTCTCTTTCCTCCGTCACTGCCCAAATGGCTGCAGTGTCCAGAGCTGAGCCTACCTGAAGCCAGGAGCCAGGAGCCTCCTCTCAGTGTCCCACATAGGAATAGGGTCCCAAGCTCTTGAGCCATCCTTCGCTGCCTTTCCAGGCCATAAGCTGAGTTTTAAGTGGAGCAGCTAGGACACAAACTGACACCTGTATGGGATGCTCATGCCACACGCTGTCATCAGTCCTGGTAAAGGACTTGAGTATATTTCGCTTTTTGGTCCAAGGATCATATGGTGAGACTGGAAACATATTCATACATAACTGTGATAATTCTTAGGGGGTATGTCCAGCTACCTTTGCAAATATGCAGTAGTAAGTGGATTTACGTTTTTTTTTTTTCTTGAACTTTTTTTTAAAGATTTATTTTTATTGGGATGGTAGTTTTACAAAAAGAATTAGAGAGAGAGAAAGATCTTCTGTCAGCTGATTCACTCTCCAAATGGCCAAAATGGCTGTTGCTGAGTTTTTTCAAAGTCAGGAGCTATGAGCTTCCTCAGGGTCTCCCAAACTGGTGCAGTGTCGCGAGGCTTTGGGCAATCCTCCTTTCCCAGGGAGCTGAATGGGAAGTGGAGTAGCTGGCACAGGAACTGGCCCTCCCATGAGATTCCAGTTGTTACAAATGGTTTAATCCTTCAGCCAAGGAGCCCTTGCACCTGGCCCGGACATTTTTCCTATGCTTAGAACTTAACCACATCCATTAGAGAGTTAATGTAATAGTGAGATTTAAGTAAATTGATTAAATAAGTCATGTAGTTTTCATGTTTAAAAACTTCAAGAAGGTTTTTTTAGTAGAAATTTTTTGTCAGATCATTAGGTCCTAGAGGTCTGTCAGGTCAGAAAGAGCTTTTTTTTTTTTTTTTTTTTTTTTCAGAGGAAGAACTTCCACATGTAATAACAGGTATACTATCGTTTAGAGTTTCTCATTAGATCAAATAGCATTTAAGAGAAAGCAAGGTTGCGTTTTGTTACAAGAGGAAGCTGCAATTACTGACTTAAAAGAAGTGATATTAGGCATATAAGCAAGTTACAGGTAAAAATGGTTAAGATTTTTACTGTTAATGAAATAGGGTTTATTTAAAGTGTGCAAAGAAGAATAAACAGAATAATTTCTGCCAGATTTTCTTTCATAAAATGAAATTTAGAGAAATAAAATACATTTCCATTACAGGGGACTGCTTAAACCATAGTATATCTCTTCATAGCTGTAAAAAAGAATAAAAGTAATCAGTATTTTTAGATGTAGTAAGAACTGCTTAAGCATACCAATGAATTTTCTTTTTCTATTACTGATTTATTGTTCTGGCAAGACTGGGCCAGGCTGTAGCCAGAAGCCAGGAGATATTTCCAGGTCTCCCACGTGAGCTCAGGGGCCCAAGCACTTAGGGGCAGGAGGGAAGAGAAAGCTTCCAGGAGCTTCACCTGCATCTCACACACAGGTAGCAGAGGCCCAAGGACTTCACCATCCCCTGATGCTTTGCTCTCCTTTTCCTTTTTTAAAGGTTTATTTGTTTTTATTATAAAGTCAGATATACCGAGAGGGGGAGAGACAGAGAGATAGATCTTCCATCCATTGATTCACTCCCCATGTGAGCCACAACGGCCGGTGCTGTACCGATCCAGAGCCAGGAGTCAGGAACTTCCTCCAGGTCTCGCAAATGGGTGCAGGGTCCCAAGACTTTGGGCCATCCTCGACTGCTTTGCCAGGGCACAGGCGGGGAGCTGGATGGGAAGTGGAGCTGCTGGGATTAGAACCAGTGCCCATATTGGATTCCGGTGCATTCAAGGAAAGGACTTTAGCCCCTAGGTCATGGCACTGGGCCCTTCTCTCCTTTTCTTAAGATTCATTTATTTTCATTGGAAAGGCAGATTTTACAAAGAGAAGGAGAGACAAAAATCTTCCATCCACTGATTCACTTTGCAAATGGCCATAACGGCTGGAGGTGAGTTGATCTGAAGCCAAGAGCCAGGAGCTTCTTCCGAGTCTCCCATGGCAGCATGAGGTCCCAAGGCTTTGGACTGTCCCCTGCTGCCCAAGAGCAGGGAGCTGGGTGGGAAGTGTAGCAACCACGATACAAACTGGCACTCATTCATATGTGTGCACTTGGAGATGTGGAACATTAGCCGGCCTCATGCTTTTCTCTGGCATGAGCAGGGAACCAGAACAGAAGTGGGGCAGCTAGGAATGAAATCAGTCCCTGCATGTGATGCTGGTGGGTGTCTCAGGTGGTGGCTTTACCCATTACAACACAGTGTCAGTCCCTACCATTGATTTACTTAAATGGATTCTGAAGAATATGAGTATTATATGGTGTAGTCATTTTTCTTTTATGTTCCATACTATGAATTGAATGCATGTTTCGATTTATTTCAGTATTATCATGAAGAAAAAACAGTTTTATCTCCTTAAAATCCATTCAGTGTTTTTGCTACTCTTTGCAGTCAAGCCCTCATCTCACGTGTATCCCTTTGGTATCCCCAGGTGTATTCTGCCATTATAATTTTGCCTTTTTTTAGATATCTGGAAATAAAAAGCATGAACAAATTGAAATAGAAATTTTCATTGACAGATACCAGACTCCTGCCCTGCTTTTAAGAAGTGAGATTTGACTAAATTAATAAATAACCAAAGTTTTAACAAGACCTTTCCTTTCATAATTGCTTTCTGCTTGTGTAATTCAGTTATTTCATAGCATACTACTACTGAACATCTTCTTGCTAATTTGAGATAATTGTTTTTTAGACTGCATCCCCATATCCCCTAAAAGTCAAAACATTTGCAGTATAAACTAGCAAGATAGAAAAAAGAGAGAACAAATGAGATTTTAACCATTTTCACTCCTTTACCCCATTGGTTGGGAGAAGCTAACGTTAGACATCCAAATTGACCTTGATTTTGTTATTTAATTTGGGTTTTTTGTGTCTTTTACTATCATCCTGTTGGGTACAATGTGATTCTTTGATACAGGTGTATGTTCGTAATACTGAAATTGGGCTGGTTGGTATATCTATCAGAGTTGTTGGCGAGGAAGTTTGTCACATGTGAGCAGTGTCATGCGCTAGTTCAACCCAACCAACTTACTGTCCAGCCCACACACATACTTTGTGTCTAGCCACCCCTGCCCCAGTCCTGGTTCATGTTCTCCAGTGGGAGTGGTAACCCATGAGGGAGGTGCCCACTATCTTCCTACTAGGCCACTCCAACTTCTGGATTGTGCACTCTCCGGGTGGTTCTGGCATTTAACTTAACAGAATTAGCCCCCAATGGTAGCCTCTGCCCTCTGATGATATGGCAAAGCCCAACCAACCCTCACCCACTCTAATTTTTGCTTGTGCTAGTCGAAACAGTCAGCCCAATCTGGCCCTTCCCCAGTCTAGCTCACATAAGGCCCACAAGTGTTGTAGCCCTGCCTGGTCTGGTCTGCCCCCATCTCAACTCCTGCTCTCCAGTGGGAGTGGTTGTCCAGCAGGGGAGCCCACATTCCCCTGCTGGTATTGCCTCCTTCCCCGTTTCTCACGTGTGCTGTTTGGGTGCTGCAAGCACATCTGGTATGGCTCACCTCACCTTGGCATTCCTTAATGTGTACTGATATGTGTTACAACTGAAACTGGCCTGACCCACACTCTGTGCTGGTGCTTGGATTCTCCCGTGGTTAATATGAACGGGTTCAGCCTGGTCTGCTCCCCACCTATGTATGATGATGGGTATCTTCCTCTGGCCTGGTCTGGGTTGCTCCATATCATGATTCTTGGACTCACCTGTAGGGACTGTGTTCTGACAGAGGAGTTTTGCAAGCTCCTCCTTCAGAACCTCTCCCTATGCCAGGTCTTGTGTGTACTGGTGGTTCCATGGGCCAGCCCTCATTGCTGGCCTTCAATCCATTCCAATTCTTTGTGTTTGCTGTTTCACCCCAGCCAAGGCTTGTCCATACCCAGACACTGCTCACATATGGCTCAGTAGGGGCAGAGACCCAGCCTAGTCCGTCCTACATCTACCCAGGTTCTCCAGAGCACCAGATAGTGCTGTTGTCTAGCCCAACTTGGTGCACCCAGACCCAGTCCATATCTGTGCATCGGGAGATTGCAGTCATATCCAGACCAGAACACAGCCCCTACACCCTCCTGTGGGAATCCCAACCAAGCAAGGGTGTAGTCTCACAGCTCCCCAACCAAGTCTATTCCCAACCCAAAATAACGCGCGTGTACGTGGGTGCTCTGACCCAGTTGCTTAGCCCCTCACCTGTCTCAGATTTTGCCTGTGATGCTGTGCAGTAGTATCTCTGCCTCATGAAGACCAGTTGGGGTAAGAACCTAGGTTGGAATGACATGTGCTCCATCCTAATTTCTTTTCTTTTTTGTAAATTGAAGTTTGCTTGGCCCTGCCTAGTCTGCCCCCTTCCAGTTGCAGCTTGGCCCACCCCACATCCTATTTTAGGATGCACCTTCGGGTGGTGCTGCCTTGACCTGCCCAGATTGTCATTGGTTCCTTTACCCGTAAGTGGTGGCAGGTGCCGTGGTCACTCCTAGGTTAGCCCTTCACCACCTCAGCTCGTGAGCAAGCCTGCAGGACTTGTATTTCCACAGAGTTGGACCACACTTCCCCCACAGAGTTTGCCCCCAGACCAAGTTCTCTCGCATGCTGGTTAGTGTCTTGACCCTGCCAAATGTGACCAGTCCACTGTTCCACCACCCAGTCAGGTAATCGTATCTAGCCCTGCCAGACAGGCCCATCCATAGCTTTGGTGTGGACTGGTGTGTGGTAGTCAGTGATGCTCTATGCTAACAGCTCATCTTAGGATTCCTAATTTGGCTGGTGGATCAGTCTGGTCCAAATAGATCTTATGGACACTCCCCTCCAAACCATCAGGTCTCAGTCCCCACGCTTGCCCGAGAGTTTCCTGACCCTGTTACTGGGAATCACCCAGAATTCATCTCTCACCTACACTAAAGCTGGCCTTATTCATGGGTGTCCCAAAGCAGCAGTTTCATATCATAAAAACCCCAGAGCTCGCCGCTGGGTGGCCTGCAGGCAGAGCCTGGCACCAAATAGGTGCACTGGCCGCCCAAAGCCAAGGACTCATTCACTGTGTTTCGGCAGTGGCTTTGGCCTGAGTCCCCAGCCTTAGATCCGGCCGGCAGGGGCACCCCCCCACACAGCTGCCACACTGTGGGGTGCTGCAAGCTGCCCCCAACCCCAAGGCCCGGACCCCTCCCAGACTTTGCCTGCCACACCATTTTTGCACTGAGTATTTTAGAAAAGAACTCAGGAAACCTTCTACTAAGTAAATATAACCTAATTATTATAAATAGTTTATATAACTCTACACAGGCCTATCAGAGCCCATATTATAGTCATGTGTTTTAAGAGTAGTAAGGGGCTCTGCCCCCTCCCAGTATTTTATTTCCTTTATTTTCAAAGGCAGAGAAGCAGACAGAACTCCCCTGTGTGGTTTTCTTTCCCAGAGCCCACGACGGCCAACTCTGGGCTGGCTCAAGCCAGGACCTGAGCACTCAGCCTGGATCTCTGTTGAAGGGAGAGACCAAGTGCTGCCTCCCATTGTGCGTGTAACTGGCAGCTGAGATTGAACCTGAGAATATCAGTTGCAAACACCACACATTTTTAAAAAAAGATTTATTTGTTCTTATTGAAAAGACAGATACACAGAGAAAAGAGATACAGAAAGATATTGTCTCTGCTGATTCACTCCCCAAATGGCTGCATTGGCTGAAGCTGAGCCAATCTGAAACTAGGAGCCAGAAATTTCTTCAGTTTCCCGCATGTGGATAAAGTACCCAAGGCAGTGGGTATTCCTCTGCTGCTTTCCCATGTCACAGGCAGGCAGCTGGATCAGAGGGGGTGCATCCAGGACACAAACTAGCGCCTTTGTGGTATGCTGGCACTTGCATTTGGAGGATTAAGTTTATGTGCCACTGCTCCTAGCACGCTGGTTTTACTTTTATTAAGTGTATTTATACCTTTATTGAAGGAGCAGCAAAGACAGTTGTTTCTAATCTGTGTTTCCTTCTGGACTCCAGGAGTTAAGTTGTCATGTTTAGCATATTTGATACGAGAGTTTACCAGAAATTTGCATCACAGTAGCTATTAGGACAGTGTGTGTCAATGTAAACTGTGGTGGACACCTGAATGGGGATCATGCATTCTCACACTTGATCTTAGCCAAAAGGCCGAGAAGTGATGATCATGCGTTCTTTTAGCTGTTTTACAGAAATACTTTACTCCATTTTGAGTCTTGCTAACTGGTTACTTGACCTGCTTCTTGATAGCATATTGCTATCAAGCTGTTGTACCTTTGTTAAGATTGGTTTTACTTGAAAGTCAGAATTACTGAAACAGGGAGTAACAAAGAGAGATCTTCAACCATTGTTATACTCCTCAAAATGCCTGCTTCAACCAGAAGTGGGCTGGACTGAGCTGGGAGCCAGGAGCTTCCTCTGGGTCTCCTTTGTGGACCCAAGGTCCCAGGGACTTGGGCCATCCTCCTCTATCTACCAGGCCTTTAGCAGGGAGCAAGGGCAAAATTGGGGCAGCTGGGCATCAAACCATTGGCCACATGGGGTGCCTGTACTACTAGCAAAGAATCAGCTTGCTACATCACTGTGCAAGCCCCAGGCTGTTGTATTTTAACCGGCTTGAAACTGAATCTTAGCGCTTAGTCAGTTACATAAGCAATTTCAGTTCAAGACCTCATTTTGTTGTCTGTTGGGAAAACAATTCCTACTAGCTTTTTTTTTTTTTTTTTTTTGGTTAAGATTTATTTTCTTTGGAAAGGCCAATTCTCAGAGATAAGGAAAATCAGAAAGAAAGTAGTATCTACTTTGTTACTTCTGCTTCAGATATCTATAGAATGAAAAGGTTCTGTTTGCTCTTACCTGGTATGTCCTTAAAAGTTTTAGATGAGTTTAAACAAATTCAGCTGTCTGTCACCTTTCTGCATGGTGGTGGAGATAAGTGCACTAACATTTGTTATAATATTCCTTCTTTATCATGGTTTGGGCATCCCTTGGTGAGGTGGCAGCTCTATTCCACAGTAACTCACAGGCTGTCAGTATATATGGTGACTTGTATTCTGGCCTACAAGTTGTTACAGGCTTCTTATTCCTCTGTTTTCAGAATTTGCTTCTTTTGTACTGTTATTTTTGGTATTCCCATTTTATAAAATGGAATCACAGAAAAAAATCAGGCTTCAAATTTGTCACAGAAAATGTCTTACAGAAGTCTCATTTGCCAGCACATTTTGTGAATTCTTTCTGGAACGTAAGAAGCAAACAGTCTGTACAGGAGTAATACTTGAAAAAGTTTTCAACTTACTTTTATTCTTAATTTGTTTTAAACTTCTATTTCCTAAAAGATTTGGAAGTGAAGAGCGTGGTGTGATGATAGTATAGTAGGTAATTGCAAAAGTCTCATTCTCCTGCAGTTTGAGAATCTTCCTCTGAGATGTTAATCTAAGAATCCTGAATCTGGGTATCCCGGCATGTAACTTTGTCAGATAGCTTCTTGAGAGTAGCTCTACTTTTAAGTGTTTATTTCAACTGTGTGATTTGTTTGAATTTAAAATTGGAAGTATAAGAATTGAAGAGGGCTTCATCAGTTTACCAAGAAAACAGCTGTAGTAAGCTGTTTCCATTTTGCTGAATCAAGCATGATTGCAATATGCATTTAGCTTTAGTATTTTTTGGCTTAATTGGCGTGGTAGTACAGGCAGTTCATTGAAGTTAAGTGTTGAAGTGTGAGAGTTTTTTTTTTTCTTTAGTTTGCGAAAGAACAACTTGCCCATTTTGCTCACATCCTAGTTCAGATTATATGTCACAAAACCAAAATTTGCTTATTCTGTTAGCTTAGTTGAAATTCACAGCATAGTGGATAATATTTGCAGCTAATTCTGTGCAACAGTAGAAACTTCAGTTGCTTCCTCATATTTCTTCAGGGC
The DNA here is from genome assembly GCF_030435755.1 of Ochotona princeps. Classification (NCBI taxonomy): domain Eukaryota; kingdom Metazoa; phylum Chordata; class Mammalia; order Lagomorpha; family Ochotonidae; genus Ochotona; species Ochotona princeps. The sequence goes on along the minus strand of NC_080839.1, from coordinate 59,210,366 downwards.
AGTGATCACAACCAGATTCAACGTCTGCACAAAGCAGCGGATACCATGGTAGCGGCCGTCGCTGATTGCTCTTACCATGTTGGATCCATTGTCAGTCCCAAAGACCTACTTCCTGCTAGGTGCCTTGAACTCAAATAGCTTTTCACACAGACTTCAGGATGTGAGCTAAGGTATGGCCTTTTTTCATGAGCTGGGCCTACATATGTGTTGACAGTAACCTGCACCTTTTGTAGAAAAGAGATGATTGGCTATAGTTTAATATCAGTGACTGGCTGCAACCATGGCAAGGCAGGTAGTGTGCGATCTTCATGTATTTGATTGACTCTCACTGTTTGAAGATGACCTCTTTTGCTTATTCAAGTCAAAATTCTCATTAGAACCTCATCTGGTCTAAGATATATCTGCTTTATGATTCAACCTTCATTTCTTTTATGTATTTGGTGTAAAATTTTTCCACTTCTCTGGATTCTTACATGAATTTTTAACCACAAAATAAAAACTTAACCATCTCTTTTGCACTGTTTTAATAATATAATATTGTAAAACTTGGAATTAAGCAATTGGTGATAATGAAAGTGACCTGACATTTAGGACCAGGGTCACCAGTCTGCTGGGTGACAAGCACTGTGAAGCCATGGGTTGCCCTAATGCAGGACACTTGCCATGCCACAGGTGTCTGCTTACCTGGAGAAAAAAGTAGCTCTTAGGAAGAAAGGAACTTCCCTTTCGTATCTTCATACTCTGCTTTTGCAAGATTTGTTTCTTGAAGTGAGATCTTTGTTGGGAACACAGCGTGAGGTAATTGCTTGACCGTAGGCTTAGGAAACCATCTGTATTTTGTTAGAACTGTTACCCGTAACTCTTTGCTTAAACAAGCTACTGTTGTTTTCTTATGATTGTTCATACTGACCTTTTTGCTGAAGAATTTTTAAGGCCTGCTATTAGAGTCTGATTTACACTTGGGCGAAAAAAGTACATGACAGTCAAAAATGGGTTTTGTCCAGTGACTTAAGCACTTTTCCTGGCTCTCTGGTTTAACACTGTTGCCTGCTTTGGAAATGCAATTGAGAATCTGTTCCCGTCTCAGAGTCCCTGTTAAGCTAGAATTCCGACTTGTTTTCATAACTAAAATCGATACAAATCCTGATTGACTCGAACATGAAAACATACATTTTTGTACACATACATGCAAAAGTTATTGAGTGAAGGTGCTTTCAGTATACCTGCCAAATGGCTCTGTAAGTGGTGGTGTATTCTCTGTGACTTAATTTATTTCGGAAATGTGAAAGGAGGCACAAGAGAAAAGGGAATAGTTCAGTTACAAATTCTACATCTCTAGTTAAGTCATCTTGAAAGATTAGTATTATGTACCATGTAATTTGACATATTTGTGGATGCTAGTGCTTTTGCATACAGTAGAGGAACCAAATTTAGTATACATGCATAATACTGTATCCAGATATTTACCCTTGCTACCTTGCCTGTGTGGCTTTTTAGTTTTACTACTTGTTATATACCTAGAGTTAAGCATTGAATTGCTTCTGGGCAATTTTTCTCTTTGTGATAAAAGTTCATCTGTGTACAGATGATGCAGTATAATTTTGTATAAAGATTCTTCTCTGTTCCCTTATTTTTTTTCTGCTTCTGTAAAGCTCCATATTGTGAAATAGTATTTTATTTTAATGTCCAGATGATTTTATTGGTAGATATACAACTAGAAAAATGGGTAATGAGTAATTGAAATCATACCTTTGTGTGTGTGTGTGTGTGTATATATATATACATATATATTTTAACTTTATATGAAAATTGGTTTATGAGGATATAGATTTGTAACAAGTTCAGTATTAAAGATATTATGTTAACATGCTAAGAGTGGGAATAAAAAACAAAAGAAATAGTTACTTCAAGAAGTTCATGGAAATGGAATTAAATTTATGCTGGTACAGAAATTTAAAATCCTTGTGTAGTGTTTTTCTCCCCACAGTACACGGTTTCCATGAACTTTCTGAAGAATCTGAAGTCTTTGTTAACTTGTACTAGTGTCACCTAGAAAAACTTCAATAATTTTCTTCTCTTATGTGCATAAATCTTATAGTATTACATCTTATTTTAACAATTTGATAGAAAATGTAGTATAATCCTCATAAGAAAACAGAATAATACCTTAAAATGATTATGCAGTATAACTTAATGCTTAAAGATCCAATATGTTGTAGTAAAAAAAAATCTAGTAGTGAACATATATTTTGCACTTACGCTGATAATATTAACATAAAACAGCTCATTATTGTTTGAACTCCAAATCTTAGAGAAGATGCGTATACACGTTATGGTGTACCTGTGATTTTTCTATCTTTAGACTCATTGTGCCTTTGATATTGTGAATGTAAGCAGATATTCAGATATCAGTCTTTATAGCACATTGCATAATGTTTGATTCTTTTTTTATATTAGGTGAAATAATTTTAATATCCTAGTTTTGAGTCTGAGATTTCAAGCAATAATCAATCTAAATTGACCACTGCTGTGTATGTGTATGACAAATGAAATAAAAATTGTCAATTTAATTTTTAACCCCTGTTATTGACGAATATAGGTGTTTACTTTCATTTCTAACATTTTGATTTTCCTTATATTTCTTTCCATGTTAAAAAAAATTAAGATCTAAAAGGGAAAATGTTAAAACTGGAGTAAAGCCAGATGCATCTGATCAAGAGCCAGAAGGACTTACTCTTCTGGTGCCAGACATCCAGAAGACAGCCGAGATCGTGTATGCAGCCACCATGAGCTTGCGGCAGGCACATCAAGGTAGGGACTGTTCCCGCAAGGCAGCTTCTCGCTTGGCCCAAAGATGTTTATCTACTCAAGGCTGTCTTTCTCCTTAACCTAGTTAATGGTTTTCAAGTAGGTCTATTTTCCTAAACATATTGCTCTGTCAAGCTTTGTTCTTGTCAGGTTTTTTTTAACACAAATGTTCTTGAATTTGAGAATGTGTATCTGCTACACAGTGTTGCTAAGACTGAATGGTGGTTGGCTACGAACATGCATCATTCGTTTTTTTTTTTTTTTTTGACTGAAAGTAATAAAATTGAAAAATGCTGTTGCATTAGGTAGGAAGTAGTAGCTTAAGACTGCGATAATTTAATTTACTTAAACATTTTCAAATATTAGCAGTAAATTCACAGTATCTTTTATTTCACATCCATTTGGAAGATTGATTGGGTTTGGGGCCCTACAGTTAACATTTATGATACAGACATCCTTTCCTCTGAAAAAGGTATAATGGGAAAATAACTGAAACATTAGACATTGCTTTAGAATTCAGAATCTGAACTCCATATGTGAATTGTTTTTAAATGCTTACTGATATTATTTCTAAAATAATAATATGCTTACTGATATTATTTATCTTCAAATATCAAATAACAGAAAAAAAACTAGGTGAATATTCCAAGAAGGTGGCCATGAAACCCAAACCTTTGTCAGTATTAAAATCGCTTGAAGAAAAGTATGTGGCTGTTATGAAGAAATTACAGTTTGGTAAGTGGAAGTTTTTCAAGAGTTAAATCTCATTTTTGTCACTTCTCAGCCTTTTGATTAAGATCAAGTGTAAAAATCTCACTCCCAAGGTTTTAACAGCGCTATTGACACGTATTTTGGTATTAAAGGTTTTGAAGTGTTTGTTCTGTTACCCGTGTGGAGGAATTAAACTGAGCTCCAGCTCCTGCCTTGTGCCCTGGCCCACCGGCCCAGTACTGGCCATTCCAGGCATTTGAGGAGTTAGCCAGTGAATGGGAGCTCTCTTTGTCTTTTTGTTACGTAAAAATTTAGAAGAACTGCACGCAAGATCACTTATACTTTGCATGTGGATACATTTGAAAATTTGTATCACTTTTGTTTCTTCAATTTGTGAAAATTACAGCTTCAGTAGAAGGAAGTCTGTAAGAACCTAGAAAAATAGCATAAGCAGGATGTCTCCAGAAGAGGCAGAAAGTGTACCTTTTCCACACAAGCTCCTGATTATATGTGCATCCTCACCAGGAAGCTAAAACTGGGGTTTGACTTAAGTCTGCTTACCATTTTAAACTCCCCTGAGACAAATCTTCAGGCTCTCCCATCAAAGAACTCAAGACAAATGAAGACTAATGAAAAGATAAATTAGCACCTCCTATGAGATATTCACCTCTTAGTGGTAGAGGTTAAGCTACTGTCTCTAAGGCCAGCATCCTGTATGATGATTAGTTCAAGTGTGAGCTATCCCACTTCCAATCCAGCTCCTTGCTAATGAACCTGGGAAAAGCACAAGAAGGTGGCCTGCTTACCAGGCCAAAGCCAGGTACTAGTAGCTCTTTCTGGGTCTCCTTTGTGCATTGAAGAGGGCCAGGCATTTTGGCTGCTTTCCACCTCTTTTGCTAGAATGTGAGCAGGGATCTGGCTTGTAAGTGGAGATTGAGGGCAGGTGTCCGTCTGGAATGCCAGTGTTGTTAAGATCAAGTGTAAAATCTGAGTAAAGTTTTTCACAGCACTTTTGACATGTATCTGACACATAACCATATCCCTGGATGATTTTTTTTTTAACGGTAAACTGTTCTTTCTACTATACAGCTACATTTTTTAGTATGGTGATTCGCTTTTACCATGGTCGTCCATTATATGATGTAATGTCATTTGTGTGTAATCAGTGGACCTTTAGGTTGTTCATAGCTTTTCAGTAAAATATGTAGCATCTCAGTACCATCATTAGGTGTAAATATTTGTGTGTATACATGATTGAGTCCTTATTAATACAAGAGGAATTTCTGAGTCAAACAGTATCTGTATCTTCAACAACTAGACATTTGGATGGTACTTGAATAAAATTTTGATATTATTAGACCCTGTGATCTATGAGATCAGAGTTTCTTGGCATGATCATAGGCCGATTTTAGTGATGGATTACTATTTATAAAACTGGAGGGAAATTTTATCCCTGTTGTCCGTGAAAGACAAGTGTTACACAGTTGGAATAGTTTCAGCTTGCAAGTTTACTGATAGAAACCAGTCAGTAGTTTTGCTGAGACTACATCTATGTGTCAGAAGCTTAGGGCTTGGGAAGCAGTTGAGTATGGCTCAAGTCCTTGGCCCCTGTACCCTTGTGGAAGACCTGGATGGGACTCCCTGGACCTGGCTTCAGTTGAGCTCAGCTCTGGCCATTGTGGAGTTAACAAGGGAAGGTGGGAGATACTGTATCCCCATTCTATAACTGATTTTCAGGTTAAATAAAAATTTTTTAGGTTTTCAGTGTATTGGTGATAGTTTCTGCATGAAATACCAAAATTTGTCTTTTTTTTTTTTTTTTTTTTTGAAGATTGTAGCATTCTGGTTCCAACTCTGTAGTATGCTATTTGTGGTTCTTGCTGTTTTACTAGATCCTGAACTCCTTGAAGGCATATCAATATATATACTATGTTCTGTATTATTTGGTTTGAATTCTCTAGCCCAGGACCTTTTACTTACTGAGCTGTTGGCAAAGTTGATGGCAGTAATATGTGGAAAATAGGTCATAAGTCATTGCAATAATCCTAGTTTTTCCTTAACTGGTTTTAATTTAGTATTATAATTTGTTTATATATTGATGAGGAATTGCGGTAATGCCAGAGATAAAATTCAAGTATAGTTTTTCTATTGTTTATTTAACTAAAGAATAGATCCTCCTACGTTTTTCTAAATGAATGATTTAGAGTTACTCGTTACATTATTTCAGAGTATGTGGAACATTGGTTTTTCTTTCTAAGTCAGTTAAGCACCATCTTACTAATACGTTTTTGTTCTATAAATGTAATTCTCAGCCAAATGTTTCTGTTCTCTAGTTTCAAATCACTGGAGATACACAAGGACTGACTTCGTAATGAGCTATGAGAGTACTTTTTATAAATTTATAGTTTGATTTATTTTGGGAAGATATACTATTTTGATAAGAAATTATTTCTTTTCACTGTTATTTAAGTAATTTTCAAATTGTTTTGATTAAAAATTGTTCTCTGTTTTTGTGTCTGTTGTATTTTCCATCCATCCAACACTGTGAACGTGCATTTGTATCTGCGTGTTGCAGAAACATTCATAATTTGCTGTCTTCTGTCTTATGTGTGCAAGAAAGAGTATTGATTTATTTGTGATTTTTGTTATAGCAGTTGTTCTTCAGTCTGGCTTCTTTGTTTTTAACGGTTGAATCCCCCCCACACACACCTTTTTAGATACGTTTGAAATGGTTTCTGAAGATGACGATGGGAAATTGGGTTTTAGAGTGAATTACCACTACATGTCTCAGGTGAAGAATGCCAGTGATGCCAACAGCGCTGCCAGAGCCCGCCGCCTTGCCCAGGAAGCTGTGACGCTTTCAACCTCACTGCCCCTCTCGTCGTCCTCCAGTGTGTTTGTGCGCTGTGACGAGGAGCGACTCGACATCATGAAGGTAGCAAGAGCAACTGTTTTTTTCTGTCCATCTTACTCAAATATGCATACATACTAGAAATAGCCTAAAGTTGAACAGAATTAGTTAAAAAAAAAAAAAACTTTGTGAAAGGAATTCTTTTCTAAGATGGATTTGGAGTAGTATGACAGACTGCTATTCAAAGTATTGACAAGGAAATAGCAGAAGAGCCTCTTCGCTGGAGCTGGGTCGCATCCTGCTATCCACCACTTACAGCACAGACTCAGAGGAGCATTGTTTAAATCAAAGTTTATGCTGGTGCCGCTTGATTCCACACAGCTTTTAAAGACAAAAACTGTTATCTTATGTTGCTGTTGACTGCGTCAAAAAGGCATTAATTGCTGTTCTTACTTAATACCTGTAGAGTATCTCTTTCAGTAGTCCTTTCCCAAAAACAAATCACTTTAATTGTAACCCTAAACCATTTTGTAGTCCTGTATTTATTTTTAACTTTCAGCTTCATTTTTAACATGTTTTAGTAGTAACATATTTAGACAGTTAGGAGATTGTTATTATTTCATGTTGGGTTGTATTTTTCTGGATGTCAGTGTTTCATAACCCCAGTTCTCTGTGTCTTTTGCATACTAGGTTCTGATAACAGGTCCCGCGGATACCCCCTATGCAAATGGCTGTTTTGAGTTTGATGTGTATTTTCCTCAAGATTATCCCAGTTCACCCCCTCTGGTGAATCTAGAGACGACTGGTGGTCATAGTGTGCGGTTCAATCCAAATCTTTATAATGATGGCAAGGTAATGTATTTACAACAGTCTTCTATTAGTAATACAAATGTACTATATTTGCAGTTGTTAGATCATCATTATTGCAACTTCCAGCCTATTGGTTCGGCATGTGGTGAGAGCGTCAGGTGGCAATATTTGAATCTGTTCAGTGGAAGGATCACATTGGCAGGTTAAGAAGCAAATGTAGTAAATAATCCTATTAACAAGCCCTCCCCCTTTCCTCCTTCCCCCGTGTGAATTCAGGAGGTCCCCTGAGAACTGAGGGGCCATCTTCACTGACCTAAATACTACCTATTTGGCCCTCAGTTCATTTCATCACCCACTAATGCAAGCTGTCCTCATTTAGAATGTAAACAGAGCCCTTGTCTGTCTTTGCCTCTCAGCTTTTTTACTCTCATTGTCTCCATTTCTATTATATTTCATCAGGGAAGAAACAGTTTCCCTCCTCTCACTGATTTCCTCTGTATTATGGTAACATAGTGTAGTTCTTCAAAAGCAGCCATTAGTACATCATGCTGCTTTTGAAGTGTGTCATTATAGGTAGAGACAAAGGCAGAAAGTCTAGCATCCTATTGAGAAGGTATTTAACAGTTTAATTAGGAGTCCATCATGAGTAGAGATGATTATTTCAATGTGTCTTCACATCTTGAAATGACAGTCTCTGGTATATCGTTCTTCTAGATGAATATATGTACATATATGTTTACCTAAACATAACAAAAAAAGAAAAAAAAATAGAAATAAAACAAAACAAATTTAAAAAATACATGTTTACCTCTCTATTGATCTTGTATTTTTCATGATGGTTGTCTCATTTCAGAAGAACATGGTATTTGGGCATATGATCTAAAAATATTTATTTATTTGAAAATGTGAGTTACAGTGAGAGAGAGATATCTTCTGTTTGCTGGTTCACTGCCCAAGTGACCACAACAGATGGGCAAAGTTTGAGCCAGAAGTGACTAAGGTTTCCCACATGCATGCAGGAATCCACGTCCTCATGCCATCCTTCCATTAGTAGGGAACTGGATCAGAAGTGGAGTACACAGGACTGCAAGCAGCACCCACATGGGATTCTGGAAGCTGCAGGCAGTGATGTAACCACTGGGCCAAAGTATCATTTTTTTCCTCATTGCAGTTTCAATTTTTGAAAAGAAGTTGTTTTTCATTTAAAAGTAACATTGCTTATGTTGGATGTAGTTGGTATTATTTCACGTTTCATTATGCATTAATTATAAATGCCACATAGTTTAGATTATATATGAAAAAGCCAGTTTTCTTTAATAGAATACCTCTTGGAGTTGTATTTAGGACAGATAAAATCCAGACACTTTGACCTAACAGCATTTGTTTTTCTTCTATAAAAACAAATCCTTCCAGTTTTGGTGATACTTTTCTCCCTTCCTTTTCAGGTGTGTTTAAGCATCTTAAATACTTGGCATGGAAGGCCAGAGGAGAAGTGGAATCCTCAGACCTCAAGCTTTTTGCAAGTAAACAAACTTTTTCTCTTACAATTTCATTTAGAAAATCAGGAACCACAGACATTAAACCATTTTATTCTCATGTTTGTGATTTAAAAATTTTAGGTTAAAACATTAGTGAAAAAAACCTTTAGAAAGCACTATTGGAATTATATCATGTTGTTCTATAGTCTATTTTATGAATTCTTTTGAGTTTCTTGAGTTCATAAAATTTGATATTTGCAGTTCTTGTTTTACAAAGCATTTAGTATATACATTCCATAATCCTATTCTTTGTTAATTTCTGCAAAACACATGAATGCATATAGTAAAATGCCACATATTATCCCATCTAAAGTTTATTATTGATGTTCCATATCCAAGCAAGCACATGGATAGAAATATATTGACAATAGAAATGAATTTTGTTGCTTCTTTGTTCAAGAAGCAGAAGCAATCATTGTTTCTATGTTTTAAGCTTGACATTTGTATTTAGTGTTTAAGAAAAGATTATGTTAAATTAAAACCATGTAAACTTAGTAAAGTTGACCTACTCTGGAATGTTTTCCTACATTCCTATTTTTTTTAATTCATTTTTTTTACTTAAAAGATTTGCACAAAGAAGGGGATACATTGGTTATTCCTTGGGTGACCTTAAAGGCTAGAAACCAAGAGCTTCTTTAAGGGTTCCAGTGTTACTAGTTAGGGCCCAAGGACTTGAGCTGAGCCGATCTGAAGAGAGGAGCCAGGAGCTTCTTCTGGGTCTGCCACATGGGTATAGGTTCCCAAAGCTTTGGGCCATCCTTGATTGCATTCTCAGGCCACAAGCAGGGAGCTGGATGGGAAGTGGAGCTGCCGGGACACAAACTGGCACCCATATGGATTCCCGGTGCATGCAAGGCGAGGCTAGGTTTTCACCCCACCCCATCATTTTTTTTTTTAAAGACTCATCTTTACGTATTTGAGAGGAAGTGTGAGAGAGGGAAGGCAAAATCTTCTATCCATTTCTTCATGCTCCAAGTAGCCGCATGGGCTGGGGTTGGTTGAGGTCAAAACCTGGATCCCAGAGCTGCCTTTCGGTCTCACACATGGGTCATCTGCTGCTTATTTTCCCAGGAGCATAGGTGGAGAGCTATGATAGAAGCAAAGCCAAGGCTCCTACCTGTGTCCATATGACATGCCATGCTAGCAGGGCAGCTTATTGTGCTCAGCCATAGTGCTGGCCCGACAAGCACTTACTTTTTAAATTTTTCTTTGCAGTTAATCTTTAAAAATTTTTCTGTAACTAAATTATCTGATGTGTTTTGTGTTCAGAAGCTTTTGGTTGCGCGGGTATGTTACTAGGAGTATTTATTTGTATTCGCTGGAATCTGCCTTGTCAGTATGTGTCATTTATGTTTAGAGAAGTAAGTGTTCTGTTAAATAAGTGAGGAGTCACAAATGAACATAAGAACATAAAACTGTTTTCCCATTGAAAGGTTTAAGTGATGGTTTTGTTTTGTTTATGATACCGTGACCATTTTCCTTGAAATTAGAATTAGAAACTGCCTTCTGGATGGTTTTCCTTGTCAAACTGCTTTAAGACTACACGGTTAGTTTATGCTCTTAGAGTAAGAATGGTTTGAGCATATCTATTTCAGTTGGTTTGAGTGTTTATAGACAAATTATTTTTTAGCATTTTCAAGAAGTAGAATATTCTTATTTATGGATTTCAGTAAATAATAAGTTACATGTTATTTTTCTTTAATAAAGTATTTCCTTGTCACTGTGAACATCAATTTCATGTTGATACGTTTATTTAGAAACATTAAAAGAGACTGTACTCATAGAAGTGAGATCCCAGGTTTTTGGGAATCCCCTTGTTACTATCATGTGTTTTTGTTTTTCTGCAGGTGTTGGTATCTGTCCAGTCCCTTATATTAGTAGCTGAGCCTTATTTCAATGAGCCAGGATATGAGCGGTCCCGAGGCACTCCCAGCGGCACACAGAGTTCTCGAGAATATGATGGGAATATTCGGCAGGCAACGGTTAAGTGGGCAATGCTAGAACAAATCAGAAACCCTTCACCATGCTTTAAAGAGGTATGCTCAATAAAGTTACTGAACGAATTTTCAAAGACATTTTAAAATATAGTTTGTCAGTATTGCATCTGTCCTTGTATTTAGAGCTTGGTATTCAGAGTTAGTCATTGTAAAACCATGTATTGTGTGATGCACAATACAGGTGTTATTTGATGCTGTCTGTATCCTAAAAGACATCTGAATATATTTTGAAACAATTTTATTGCTTATTTTTGAATGTTACTATTGTATTAGCAGTTTGAAAAATAACTGTGATTATTTGAAGGACAGAGGCCAGAGAGGGGGAAAGAGAAAATGAGTATCATCCACTTGTTTATTCACTGTCCCAGTGTGCACAGTAGCGAGGTCTGGGCCAAGCATAACCAGGAACCAGGAACTTGATCCTGCTCGCTTAGGTGAGTGGCAGGGCCCTAAGTACTTGGGCATTAAAATGAAGCTGAATCGGAGGCAGAGCAGCGGCCAACATTCAGGCCATGAGGCACTGGTTTGAGTCCCAGCTGCTCTTCTTCGTACCCAGCTTCCTGCACATGGCCTGGAGCCAGTAGGGCCAAATGGCTTGGGCTCCTGCACCTGTCGGAGAAACCTAGAAGAAACTCTTGGCTTTAGCTTAGCTTAGCCCCATCCGTTATAGCCATGTGAGGAATGAATGAACGAAGCAGAGAGTGGAAGATCTCTCTGTCTCTCTCTAACTCTGGCTTTCAAATATATAAATAAGTTTTGTTGTCATTGTTTAAAGAAAAGATGAAGAAGCAGAGCAACAAGGGCTGAAAGTTAATTGGGGTGCTAGTGTTGCAGGATCACCTCACCTGCTATGCCACATTGCTGACTCCAACATTTCCCTCTTAACTGATGTGTGTGTGCCACATGTGGAAAAGACGTTTCTTTTCCTTTGGAGAGAAGGTGACTAAGACTTTGTATGGCACTCTGCTCTGTGTAGTGGCTCACCCTGCGCTGAGGTGTCTCCCCAGAGACTGCCTAACACATCTGTCACCTATCACAACTGACTGCAGCAGCAGCAGCACACCTCCTGTTACCTGGGTGCTGGGCTGCTTGTGTTTTCTTAAAGTCAGATTGTGGCCATTTGTTTTTGTACGCATTTAGTGTTGGAGGGGTTGTTTACCTGGCAGAAATTTGTTCTTTCGTCTAGCTGAGCAACTCTGTGTGCATGAACCCTGCAGTGTCACTGCTAAGCCCTTGGCCTTGTCCGATAGGACTGAATGTGCTCCATAGGAACATAACAAAACCATTCCCATTTTTGTTTCTGCTATTATAAATGAATTGGCAAGGCAGTGTACTTTGAATGTCTAAGTTGACTGATAATATAGGAAATGCAAATTCACATAATATTCTGTTGCTTTTTGAACTTTCACTGCCCAAATGAAGTAACTCACTTTGCAGTAGTATCAAATATAAAATCTTAGGCACTATGCCACAGTTCAGAAAGTACTACATTAAATAGGTTGTTTGCCTTGAAAACCCTCCTTTCCTTGTGCTTGTGTCCTAAATTAATCCCTCAATCCCTTAAAGACTATATTGAACCCACATATATTTCCTGAAAGCTCTGCTGCCATAAGGAGCAGTCACTTCAGACTGTGCTGTGTGAAACTGCACTGTGGATTCTCACTTCTTCCTTCAGTGTAAGAGGTCAGCTTACCCACAGCTCAGAAACCAAGCAAATTCAGTTACACTGAAAGAAGTCAGGATGGTGTGGTACCTTGTCTGTCGAAACTGGAAGGAGAATTTTTTCTGGGGGTGGTGGTCTGGTGTGTTGTAACAGAGAATATGGTGGTGTGTTCAGTGTGGGAACACACTCACACGTTCACTTTTATGCACGTTATCTGTGTGCTTTTCAAAATATGTTCAACTTCACCTTAAAAAAGTGAGCTCAGTACGATATCATGAGTGACTAAGTCCTTGTCTTAAAGTTCCAGGGTCCCATTTTAGCAGCTTGTCCATATCCCAGCTGCTCGACTTCACATCCAGCTCCCTGCTTGTGGCCTGGGAATGCAGTCGAGGACTGCCCAAAGCCTGGGGACCCTGGACCCGCTTGGGAGACCTGGAAGAGCCTCCCGGCTCCTGGCTTCAGATTGGCTCAGCTCCAGCCATTGCGACCACCTGATGAGAGAACGCGAACCATCGCAGGGAAGATCTCTCTCTCTCTCATCCTCTCTGTATATCTGAATTTCCAATAAAAATAAATAAATCTTTAAAAAATTAAGTTATTACTGGAAAGGCAGATTGATGGAGAGAAGGAGAAACAAAGAGAAATATCTTCCAAGCACTGGTTCACTGCCCAAGTGACCATAACAGCTGAAGCTGAGCCGATCCAAAGCCAGGAGCCAAGAGCTTTTTCTGGGTCTCCCACACACAGGGACAAGGTCACAAGGCTTTGGGTCATCCTCTACACTTTCCCAGGCCACAAGCAGGGAGCTGGATGGGAAGTGGGGCTGCCAAAAACAGAAGTAACTCCCATATGGGATCCTGGCATGTTCAAGGCAAGGACTTAAGAAGCTACACCATCGTGCCAGGCCCCAATTTTTTTTTTTTTTTTTGAAGTAGCAGAAATGGATGTTTTAGAAGTGAAGCTGCCTATGTCCCCCATTGGAGTGTTTGGATCTAATGCTGCCTCCATCTGCTGCCTATAGCTTTCCCTTAAAGTCGTGGAAGTCAGTGATGATAACTCAAAAACTGGCTTCTTGGGCCTGGCGCTGTGGCATAGTGTGTATTAATCTGTCATCTACAAAGCCAGCATCCCATGTGAGCACCATTTTGAGTTCAATCTGCTTGTCTTCCAACCAAGCACCATTCTGTTGGACTGGGAAAGCAGTAGAAGAGCCCAACACGGTGTGGGATACATGGATGGAGCTTGTGGCAACACTTGGCCCAGCTCTGGTCATTGTGGCCATCTGGGGAGTGAAGCAGGCAATGGGATTACGCTGGTGCCCTGTGTGTGTGTGTTAAATGAATCAAGTATGAATTTTTTTAGACTGTGTTTTTCCCCCCCAAGATAGAAAGCTTGTTTCTGTCTGCTAGTTTATTCTCCACGTGCCTATGATGGTCAGAGACAAAGTCAGAGCAGTTAATTCATTCTGGGTGTCCCGTTTGGTTAACAGAACACAGTCACTCCAGGCATCTTGCTACCTCACAGCATCGGGAGAGCAGCAGTGCCAGGTGCTGTGCTAAGGGGTGTGTCTTAAGGGTCAGTCAAATATTCTCCCCACGTGAACACAGGAGAATCATATGTGAAATGACTTTTACCAAAAGAATCCAATTAAGTGGGCCCGGCGCCGTGGCCTAGCGGCTAAAGTCTTCGCCTTGAGTGCCCCAGGATCCCATATGGGTGCTGGTTCTAATCCTGGCAGCTCCACTTCCCATCCAGCTCCCTGCTTGTGGCTTGGGAAAGCAGTCGCGGACGCCCAATGCATTGGGACCCTGCACCCGCGTGGGAGACCCGGAAGAGGTTCCAGGTTCCCGGCATCGGATCGGCGCGCATCGGCCCGTTGCAGCTCACTTGGGGAGTGAAACATCGGACGGAAGATCTTCCTCTCTGTCTCTCCTCCTCAGTGTATATCTGGCTATAAAAAAATGAATAAATCTTTAAAAAAAAAAAAGAATCCAATTAAGTGTGATTTGTCCTCTTGAGCTCCCTGGTTTTGTCATATTTCTTTTTTTTTTTTTTTAAGATTTATTTATTTTTATTAGAAAGTCAGATGTACAGAGAGGAGAAGAGACAGAGAGGAAGATCTTCTGTCCTTTGATTCACTCCACAAGTGACCACAACGGCCAGAGCTGTGCCGATCTGAAGCCAGGAACCTCCTCCGGGTCTCCCAAACTGGTGCAGGGTCCCAAGACTTTGGGCCGTCCTCGACTGCTTTCCCAGGCCACAAGCAGGGAGCTGGATGGGAAGTGGAGCTGCTGGGATTAGAACCGGTGCCCATATGGGATCCTGGCACGTTCAAGGCGAGGACTTTAGCCGCTAGTCCACCATGCCACCGGGCCCTGTCATTTTTCTTCATAGCAAGCTATGTCCTGCTTGTTTTTGAACTTGACCCTGTCATCAAAATAAGTAGGTTAAATGTAACATCCATGTTTAGGACTTGCACGTGATTGCCTTTGCAGGTCCGACGGCCTTATTGTTGGGAGTGATGAGCGCAGTGCATCATGCTGCGGCTCACACAGCTCCCCAACAGCGTGTGTTCAAACTCTTATCTGTGTTTCCCTGAAAACTTACCAGATATGAGTTCCTTCTATTTACATTTTAATTTTACTCATTGTGCAAAGGCAGAAAAATTTAATCCCAAATGTAAATCGTCATTACAAGAAAATGTATTTTCATAAAGTAAAATTCTGTTTATATAATTAACCAGAAGATAAGGGTTTTTTTTTTAATAGAACTGTTATTTCTGTTACTGTCGGTGATATTTTGAGCATGTTGTATAAATTTTCAAGTCTGCTTTTAAAGCCAGTGTCTTGATTGTAAATTTCTTTTCTCCTGGTTAGTGTTTATTTTATATTCATCTTCTAACTCTGTATGTCCTCTCTGGAAAGGGTGCATTGCGTGTGTGAGCAATAACGCACGTGCGTGGCTCCTGTGGGACTGCAGGTTTTGGCATTAGAAGCTGACATCATGACTCTGAGTCCTCTGTGTTGATAAAGTAACAGGCACTAAATTAAATCTTGTAGTTTCTTTTTAGTTTCATTATGTATCATGGTACATCATTTGTCCTGTAAGTTCTGGTGTTAAACAGGTTTTGTTGTATTGCGTCTTTTTCCCTCCAAGGTCATACACAAACATTTTTACTTGAAACGAGTTGAGATCATGGCGCAGTGTGAGGAGTGGATCGCAGACATCCAGCAGTATAGCAGTGACAAACGAGTTGGCCGGACTATGTCTCACCACGCGGCTGCCCTCAAGGTGAGCTCTGTGTTCTTGCCGAGATGAGCTGGGTACAGCTGCCAGCAGGTTGAAGGAGCAGGGCCAGAGAAACCTGAAGGTGAAGTACAAAAGACTGGATTGCTACTCAAAGTGCTATCATTTAGAGGCTTTTCTAGTTCTTTACATTGAGCTTGGTCACAAGGACAGAGCCAAAAGAGGTCTTAGACTTCTTTGAAAATGAAAACTGCAAAGTGTGCTCTGTGAATACTTCTTCAGGCATCTCGCCTTCCAGAGTTGGAGTCCTTGGAGTAATGTTGAGGGCAGGATGTGGGGGTGTGTGACAGCCTGGTAGGCCTCAGCCATTAGGATTCCTGTGTAGCAGAGCAAGCATTATTTGCACTTTGGACATTCACAGAATGTAAGAGGTGAAATGTGATGGGCTCGGAATGTTTTGTTTTGTTTTCCCATTTGTGCGAATCATTTTTCAAGATGGCCATGATTTTTTTTCTACCCCAGGATGTCTGTGCCTTCCACACTCTACCATCTCTCCCGTCCTCCAGTCAGGATTGATTTTCCATCTTCGCCAGCCCCTCTCTTCCAACCTTAAAACTGTCTCTCTGGTGCCAGCCCTGTGGTATAACTGGCTGAGCACTTCCTGTGTGGGTACCATTTCATGTCCATGAAAGACAGACGAATAAATATAAGAAAACAAACGAACAACAACAAAACAACAAAAACCTGCTATTTTGATAAATAAAAACTTGTATCTAGCAAGTACTAGAGCCCTAAGTAAAATCTGTTAAGACTTAATTTCATCACAGAATATATATATATATATATATAAATATAAATATAAACAGAACACATTCTGCCAGATTACATCACTGAAGCTCTGGGCCCCAGCAGCCCAAGTGAGGAGGAGATGGAGAGGAAGAAGTCGTGTGTAAAGGTCTGGGAGAGCGCCTGAGGCAGGATAAAGAAGGTACAGGAACCGCAGAGAGGCAGACTTAAGTAGAATGGAAGTTATTAGTCAAAATCCCTTGTAATGTCCTGGAAAATAGTAGAAGATGAGCCAAGACCTTGGGTCCCTGCACCCTGGCTCAGCCCTGGGTGTTACAGCCATCTGGGGATAGCCCAACCGATTTAAGATCTCTTCATGTAACTCTGACTTTCAAAATAAATAAATCTTATATAAACTTAAACATTCTACTTAGAACAGCTAGATGATAATCATAACTTGTCAGTGTTGTAGGTGTTATTCCTTAAGTCCCCGTCTTCCACATTGTGTTCAGAAACACCAAGTGATAAACACTGCCATCTTCTCCTTAGCTAATGCTGTTTGCTCTATTGCAGACATTTGTTTTCTTGCACTGTCAGAGTAGATTAACTCGTGCTTATTCCTGCCATTTGTAGCCCCTCTCGGGCCCGACCCAGTGCTTCGAGTGGCTAATCCTCTCTTCAAGTACCACTTAGGAAGTGCACCAATGGGTAAAAGGTCTTTCTCTCTTTCTCTCTGTAAATCTCTTTGCAGTAATAAATAAACCAGTAAATATATATTTTAAAAAGAACAAGAAAGCAGCTCCTCTCACTAATAACTTCCATTCTACTTAAGTCTGCCTCTCTGCGGTTCCCGTACCTTCTTTATCCTGCCTCAGGCGCTCTCCCAGACCTTTACACACGACTTCTTCCTCTCGGTCTCCTCCTCACTTGGGCTGCTGGGGCCCAGAGCTTCAGTGATGTAATCTGGCAGAATGTGTTCTGTTTAAATTTATATATATATATATATATATATATATATATATATATATATATATATATATATATTCTGCGATGAAATTAAGTCTTAACAGATTTTACTTAGGGCTCTAGTACTTGCTAGATACAAGTTTTTATATACCAAAATAGCAGGTTTTTGTTGTTTTGTTGTTGTTCGTTTGTTTTCTTACATTTATTCGTCTGTCTTTCCAAAGTATTTCACCAGGAACAGCCTGCCAGTATATGAGAAGCCCAAGTGCTGGTGTGATTCATTTTGTGGAACACATGTGTCAGTTAGTGATGTCCCCCGCTTGTGTGTCCCTGTCTTCCTGTGAGAGGACGTGCTGCCGTGCTCGCTGGGAGCTTTCCCGCCATTGTTCTTCCTGCCTCTGGGGTGGCACCTATACCCGCAGCCAGCACTGGGGGTGGCGGGGGGGGGGCTCAGGACACGCCCAGGGACAGCAGGTTTGCCCTGTAGTTAGAACCCAGGCAGCGTTGTGCTAGCAACCCGAAGTTGTAGTCCTGATGAATATTCTCTCCTGCGCAGCGTCACACTGCTCAGCTTCGGGAGGAGCTGCTCAAGCTGCCCTGCCCTGAAGGCCTGGACCCCGACGCCAACGAAGCCCCCGAGGTGTGCAGGGCAGGTGCCGACGCTGAGGAGCAGGGGCGAGCCGGTGGTGGCAGCGAGCTTCCCACGGACTTCCAGTTATGAGCTGTGGCCACGTGGATGTCACAGACACAAAGGCTTCGAAGCACAAGCCAAATATGTCAATATTTGTATGTAAGAAACTAATTATGTAATAGGTAATGAAACTATACTGCGCCCTTAAGGAGATCCAGTTTAATTCACGGTGATCTTTTATTTACCTGTACAAGAGTGTAAACTTTTTTGTGCTTTTATTTTTTAATTGTGAGAACCACTGATTGGTATGTTCAACAAATTTGTGTATACAAAGAAATGGATAAATCACTGATTATAAGGGAAACTACCTTAGGAAAGAATGTTTACTGAATGTTTATTTTATTTTTTTTTTTACTGTAGAGTGAGGGGTTGTTAACAAAGAATATATATTGGTCATTCTTACAACTACTATTTAAAGTCGGCAACTTTTCACAGAATTTGATAATTTTATGTTTGGCCGTATCTTCATGCTCATATTTGATTTCTGAAGACCTCCTACATACACTTCAATAAAAGTTAAATGGACCTACTCCCTCTTTTTTGATTTACTGGTACATTTTTAAAATAATAAATCTGCCATAAAATACAATATAGCTGGGGACTTGCACTTGTATGGATGAATTTATTACATTCAACATATTTAATTTTATGCCTTCTAATTCTAAAATGCAGAAAAAAATAAATGAACTTGATTTTATTCTATGCCAACACTTGGGCTTCTGAATTTATCCATTATTTGAATTTTAAGTGTATGACAGGAACTGGTTAATTTGAAAAATCACTCTCAACAGAGTTTTGTTTCTAAAGGGCTCCTGTTTCCAGACTGTCTGGGTTTATTACTGAAGCCACATGTGTATGTGCGCCGCCCGAGGCCCGCAGGAGAGAGCTGTGTCTCTCCGGTGCTGTTACATGCATTCTGTACCTGCCATAGACTCATTTTCACGCAACTTCTTCCTAGAGCCAAATAAAGGAAGACTTAGGTGAATTAGTATGTCTTATTTCTACAACAGCTTGCCATGGTGTGATGTGCTGTTTCTGCAAAGAATTAGACCCATTTAAAGCGTAAGCATAAGAAAACATTGGGCGTGTTTTGAAGCCAGTTAGTACAAAAGCACAGGTGATTCTTGACAGCCTTGGGAGTGTGGAGCTGACCAGGAGCAGCGGGATTTGGCCCACGCGATTGTCTTGGGGACACAGCGGCCCTGAGAGACAGGATCCTTGCTGCAATACTGGTGAAGGAAGGCCCAACAGAAGGAGCCAAAGAATGAACAGCTCTCAGGCCCCAGTGGGTAGTGAGCCACATTGAGAAAGCAGAGTAACGCTAGCGTCAGTTACTGAGCAGAGAAACCCTATGGGCGTGCTCACTAAGTGTGGAGAAGCCAGGGCACTGTTTGCCGTCCTGGATTGTTGCCTTGTGTTCTTGGTTTTGGTTATCCAGGACTATGAAAGCCACTGTCAGGGGTGTCACTTCCCTCTACCTTTGGGTTTTTAAGATCATCAGAACTATGGTTGGGTCATTCTAGCCCCACCCCATTATCAGCTCTCAGAAAACTTTAGAAAATGAAGTGAGAATAGCAACAGTGTAAGGCCCAATTCTCATGTTGTTTTGTTTTTAAACTGAGGTCTTAAAAAAAAAAATCTAAACTTGAAACCAGTTACACTGAAATAGTTTTCCATTGGTTCCAGATTTGATGTTAAAACATTTGAGCCTTCTCTTTGTACTAGGTGCAAGGTCCTGCATGAAATCACTTGAATGACATGAAATTACTGTCATTGTCATATGGTGAGCTCTGGCACTTGTTCACTGAACGCTACTGAGGAGCACTGAAGAGGGGATTTACAACATGGTGGTGGGCCTTGAGATGATAGGTGCTCGGGAAAGCCTGCCCAGGACAGTCTGAATGGAAGTGGACAAGGACATAAGCCATACAGCATAGAGGCCCGAGAAAATGAAAGGAGAGCCCAGGTTAATGTTACCATGTTAGGTACTACTGGCTTTTGAAAGGTAAAAGGAACAGTGGAATGAGATAACACCAGAAGCCTTCTTGCCTAAGGAGCTTCTGCATTCTGTAGCTGGTGTGATACCTCAGGGAGCATTTACGAGGGAAGCAGTGTAGTCAGACTGTCTTTCCAGGAACATGATTCCCCCAGCTGTACTAAGACAGAGCAGTCAGTGGCCCACGGGGAGCTTCCAGCTGGGGGAGTCAGTAGGTGAAGAGGAAGAAACATCATCAGTATGGGCAAACAGACCTATTGGCATGAGAAGAATGTCAGCATGTTTACAGGTTGAGGAGCTGTGGACAGGTTGTGTCAAATCGTGGAAATCGGTGAACCAGAGCCAGAGATGTAGGATGTTCTGCATCCAAAAGCACATGACAGGATGGAAACCAGTGGAGCAGATTAATCTATGCCTGAAACTTAACCATAAAGTGACTATCTTAAGATTAAAAAAAAGTAATTGCCTAAGTGGTTTTCTACTAGTAGGACAGAAGTGTCCAGGTACACTAAAAGTGTTGCAGTCAGTCATGTTGCTTACTTGCATTTTCTAATTGCAGTCACAGGAATCATTCTGTGCCTAGCACTGTGCTGCTAGCAACCCTGCTGTGCTGCAGGCCCTCCGTCAGCAGGGCCACCTGGTCATATGTTCCCCAAATCGAAGCTAATTATGCTTCTGATACATTTCTGCTGTTGTGTTGTTTCATCGGTCCGTATACTTCTCCCATATCCAAAACCCTGGTGTATACCAGTGATGATGGTGCTGGAGTAATAACAGTTTTCTGAAATGCAGGGTTCAAATCTTGGGAACTAATAAGACTGGTTAGATGCAAAGATTTTCAGGTAGTAAAAAGACTGCCCACCCTGATCAGTCAACCTAGCCATGGAAACAGACCCAGCTGGCACCTAAGGGAGCCAGGTAGAGCTGGAACTGGGAGCAGAGAGCTAGGCTTAAGGAGAAGGGCAGGGAGGAAGCCAAGGCTTCTAGTAGGGGCAGGGCATGGCACGATCTTAGCATCCTTTGGTTTCAATAATACTGAATTTTTGTTTGTGACAGTTACTCTAATGTATAGCTCATATGGACAATTGGAAAAATACTGAAAATACAAAATGTACAATTTCTAGTATCTTCTATTTGATACACTTTTCTATATCCTTGTTTTATATAAAAGTTTATCAACTTTTCAAAACTCTTATTATGCACTTTTCTATCATTAAAGATTAATGGCTGCATAATATGGGTGTACTTAGCCAATCCCTTGCTGTTGGACATTTAAACTGTCTCTGTTTTTCTAATTACAAATAGTGCTGTGGTGAACATGGTCTGTATCTTTGATTATTCGCTTATGATAAGTCTTGGAGTTGTAGGTCCTGTGTTTGAAGAGTGCTGATTCATTCCCAAAAAGGCCACAACAGCCAGGGCTGGGCCAGTCCAAACCCACAAGCCAGGAACTGCCTCCTGCTTTCCCAAATGGGTAGCAGGGGCCCAAGTACTTGGGCTGTCTTCTACCTTCCCAGGCTCATTAGCAGGAAGTCTGGATTGGAAGCTGAGCAGCTGGGACTTGAACCAGCCCTCCAGTATAGGATGCAGCAGCTTAACCCACTGCACCACAATGGCAACCCCTTGCAGTGTTTTACTCACATTTGTATTATGATCAAACGTGGTTTTGAACATGCTTCTCTAACATTGTTTACTTAGTCTTTTGAATATATGGTATTTTGATGTGTATAAGCTACTTGTATGATGAAACGTTATTTTTTCATACAAAAATTATTATTTTTTAACTTGTTGAATTTTCTTGTACAAGTTCTGAATTACCATGAAGTCTTCTGAACTTTCCTAACTGGGATTGAAGGTTGGTATTGGTGGAGGCCTCAGTGAGCTGCACTGGAACAGGCTTGAGCCTCTTATTTCCTGGCTGGTCTGCTCTCACCCAGGGTGAACGGTGGGAGCGTGCCAAGATCATGCGGATAGCAGGAGCAGGCTACACTGAAAGTAGCTCCAGGTTGTGGCCTGTGCTCCTTTAGAAACATTTGTTTATTTGAAAGACAGAACAAGAAAGGACGAGATCATCCTGAACAGCCAAGGGTTGGGCTGGGCCTGAGCCAGGGACCAGGAACTCCAGCTTGATGTACTGTGAGGCTGGCGAGGACCCACATATGATGCATGTTTTGCTGCCTGCCTGGGTGCAGTGAACTGCAGGAAGCAGGGACCTGAACAACTACACTGGAATGCTGGTGTTACAAGCCAAATTTTGCTCTGCCACAACACCGGCTGCATGGAAAGGCAGTTACAGAGAGGAGGAAAGACAGAATGATCTTCCATCTGCTGCTTCACTCCCCAAGTGGCCACAATGGCCAGATTTGAGCCAATCCAAAATGAAGAATTTTTTGCAGGTCTCCCGCATGGGAGCAGGGTCTCAAGGCTGTGAGCCATCTTCTGCTGCTTTCCCAGGTCATAAGCAGGGAGCTGGATGGGAAGTGGAACAGCCAGATACAAAATGGCACCCATATGGGATACTAGCACTTGGAGGCATAGGATTAGCCAATGATCCACCCACACACACACCTGCTTATCAAGGTTATCTTTTTTTATTTTTTGTTATAAGATTTTTTTTTAGTATTGGAAAGTCAGATATTCAGAGAGGTGGAGAGACAGAAAGGAAGAGCTTCCATCCATTGATTGACTCCCCAAGTGACAACAACAGTTGAAGTTGAGCTGATCTGAAGCCAGGAGCAGGAACCTCTTCCAGTCTCCCATGTGGGTGCAGGATTCCAAGGCTTTGGGACATCCCGTACAGCTTTCCCAGGCCACAAGCAGGGAGCTGGATGGGATGCGGGACTGCTAGGATTAGAACCAGCGCTCATGTGGCATCCCAGTGCATTCAGGAGGAGGACTTTAGCCACTAGGCCACTGCGCCAGGCCCATCCTTTTTTCTTAAAGGAGCCAGCTAGAGCTCCTTTTGCCTGATCTGTCATGATTTAGCTCCTTAATAGCCTGGTAAGATTTTCTAAGCCTGACCAGTGTGTCCCATGTGTTAAAATGTAAATCCATGTATAGGTGAGGTGTGTGTGTTTTACAGATTCCCAAGTCCTGGATCCTTCCTGAATGTGGCTCTTTGGGTCAAGCAGCACCTTTCCTGATTGTTGTACGCCCTGGGCTAGCAGCTGCTGCCCCAGCTGTGTTGAGCAAATCCTTTGGCCCAGGGTCATTTGGGTCTCGGGGAGTTGAGGAAGGCCTGCGGCTAGCCGTAGCTATAGAGTGACAGTGTTTTCTAATGTTGAGTTCTTGCAACATTTTTCTAGTGGAACTTTCTGCCCAGCCTGCAGTGTGTTAGGGCTTGGGATAAAATGTCAAAGAAGATACACTGTCCAGTGAAAACAGAAGGGATCATTGAGTTAATGATTTTAGTTGTACTTGAAGTTCTTTCAGCCCATTTCTATCTCAGCAAAAGGAAGCACCTGGCTTTCTTTTGGTTTCCTTCTTTTAAAAGATGTGTTTATGTGAAAGCATTACAGAAAGAGGGGAAAGCAGATCTTTCATCCACCCACTCAGGCCCTAGACAGCACTTGTGGCTGCGGCGAGGCTATGCTGACGCCAGGAGCTTCCTCCACGGCTCCCAAGTGGCTGCAGAGGCCCCGGCCCGGGACCATCCCCCTGCTATCCCAGGTGCATTCACAGTAGCCAGGACTGGAGGGCATCAGAGCCAGGGCTGTGCCCACTCTGTCCCAGTGCCAGCCCCTCTCCTTGGGCTCTGTGCCCAGTGAATGAAGCTGGTCTAGGAGGGGCTTTACACCTGGATCCTCTGGCTTCCGACTTGACAGTTCGGAAACTGGAACGTACTCTGCCTAGAGGAGAAATACCCAGCTCGTAGTTGCTGCCATTTGCTGGCATACGTGCCTTAGACCCTGTATGCTTGCTATTTGGCCCAAATACATACAGAAAGAACTGTTTGTTTTTTTTTAAATTATATTTCTCCTTCATGTTTTAACTTCCCCAGAGCATGTTTTTCTTTGTTTCTTTCTTTCTTTTTTTAAAAGATTTATCTTTTTATTTAAAAGATACAGAGGAAGATCTTCTGTACATTGATTCACTCCCCAAGTGACCACAACAGCCAGAGCTGTGCCTATCCACAGCCAGACGCCCAGAGCTGCTTCCTGGTCTCCCACATGGGTGAAGGGTCCCAAGGCTTTGGACTGTCCTCTTCTGCTTTCCCAGGCACAAGTAGGGAGCTGGATGGGAAGTGGGGCTGCTGGGATTAGAACTGGTGCCTGGGCCTGGCATGGTCGCCTAGCAGCTAAAGTCCTCGCCTTGAGTGGGCTGGAATCCCATATGGTTGCTGGTTCTAACCTGGAGGAAGTTCCTGGCTCCTGGCTTCGGATTAGCCCAGCACCTGCCATTGCTGTCACTTGGGGAGTGAGTTATCAGACAGGAGCTCCTCCTTTCTGTCTCTTCTTCTTTCTGTATATCTGACTTAGCAATAAATATAAATATAAATATAAATAAAATAAAAATAAATCTTAAAAAAAAACTGGCTCCCAAGTATGCTAGCCAAGTGTTGGCAGTGAAAATCTGGGGTACTGTAAGGTGGACTGTGTTGAGCCATGGATTCTGGAGAAATTTCATCGTGCTTGTTGAGACTGGCAGCACAGTGGGGACCCTGAGATAGTTGGGAGGCTGGGTGTGGCTTCTCCTTTTATCTCTGCCCTTCCCCCAGATACAGGAAGGAAAAGAGAACATGAAAACAATGGTCTTATCCATTCTCCTCTATCCCTTGACCCTTTGCGCTATAATCTACTATGTAAAGATCATCAAAATAAAACAATACTTTAAAAAAACTCACACATAAGGGATCCAGGCACGTGTAAGGCAAGGGCTTTAGAAGCTAGGCTACCGCACCGGGCCCAGGATTTATGTGTAAACTTATCGAGTAATTAAAAGAGTTCTCATGTAATGTGTCACTCTCCAAATGCCCTGAGCAGCCAGGGCTGGGCAGGGACCAAATCCAGGAGCTGGGAATGCTGCACAGTGGCAGCAGCGTCTGGACTTGCAATGTCACACACCGTCCCAGGTGCTCTGATGGGGTCATAGCTGCTTGGCGTCTAGGATGGGCGGGGGTGTGTTTTAAGATTTATTATCACTTGAAAGATTTACAAAGAGAAGGAGATCCAGAGTGACCTTCCATGCATTCCCCAAGTGGCTGCAACAGCCATAGCTGAGCCCGGCAGCTTTCCTGGCACTTCGGTTCGGACAGTAAGCATCTACTCCATGCTGGAGAGGTGCACGCCCAGAGTCCCAGGTCCTCCTTTCACTGGTCTCTGCCGGCCAGGACCAGTGCGGACCTGTGGGCTGTCTGGCTACGTGCAAGTTGGACGAAAGACTCGGCCGTTTACATTCCCTGGTGAACACATGGTCCCATGAATCGCGGGCTAGCCCTTGCACCCTACCTGCTGTGCCAAGAGATCCCTCTCCAACTTCGGGTCTAACAGGAACCTCTGGTGTGCGGGACCCTTTTCCAGCGCGTCTAGCTTCCTTTACAGCTTCCGGGACAGCCCCTTTGGGGGCGGAGCTAGGGCCGGAACCGCCCCCCTCCACGCCCATTCTCTCCCGCGCATGCCCAGTATCCAGGCTCTGGTTGGTCTGGAGAACGCGCTGGCTTTTCCCAGGGTGCTCCGCGCTACTGTCATGGCTGCCTCCTTGAGCTACTTTCTGCGCACGGGGTTGTAGGGTGGTGGGTGTCTTTTCGTAACTGAAGTCGCCACTGGGCTTGGGCGTCTTTGGAGCCTCCTCCTTTCACCTTGCTTTGTTGGCTGCTGCGTGAGTCTCGCGGACATCTGCGTTGGCGATGTCCGGGGTGGCGTGGACCCCGGAGCTGGCGGTCCTCAGGGGCTTCTCCACCGAGGCTGAGCGGCAGCAGTGGACGCAGGAGGGCTTCTCCGGCTCAGGTGAGAGGCTGCTGCGTGCGAGCTGGGTGCGCACCCCCGTTCCTACCCTCCTCCGAACCAGGTGGGCGTGGTGCGCTGGTTCCCAGGGAGGCCTCACCCCACCGTGCTCACTGCCCAGGTTCGGTGGTAACTGCAGCTGTGTCAGCGGCTTGACTACAGCCAGTCCTTTTAGCCCCTGTGTCCACTCAGGGAAGATAAGCAGCGTTTATAATTTAGTTTGGCGGATGAAAACCTCTACGCACACAGCTTGCTGGATGTCTTTGAGGTGCCTCCTGGGAAGGCGAACAGAGGCAGCCAGGGTGTGCTTTCTGTCAACAGTTAGCATGTAGCAGAGAAGTAAACAGCTCAAAGGCACTTGTGCTTATTAGTCAGAGAGGGGCGGCTGGGTTGGGAATTTGGCTGGCCCTAGGGGAGAAATAATGGACAATACGTCAGGACGGTGTGTGTGTGTGTCTGCGTGCGCGCATACGTACAGGTGTCGGGCAAGAGGAAGTTGAGTCTGCGGGTCCGAATGCCCTGGTCAGAGTTTCACAGCGGATGAGCTGACCTGCGGTGACAGGGTATGAGTGACAGAGTGGAGAAGGTTCTGTGGAAGAAGTCACAGGGGCGGTAGAGTCGATGGGGGCCCGTGTGCACAGAGCTTGGGAGGGACGCTGTGAGGGACAGAGAAAGGGTAGGAGTGGTGGGGGTGAAAGTTCCCAAACTCTAGCCGAGGAAGCTTTTCTGACGGCAGTGACATCTTCATGGATTTCCTGCCCCGCCTCAACCCCGAAGAATTTGTTAAAGGGGGAAGCAGGAGGGAGGGGAGAGCAAAAGAGAGTGTCCTTTTACTCTTCTCCCAGAGCACCCACAGTGGCCACTCTTCAGGTGTCCACTCTGCATCTTGCGGGTTAATGACCTGACCCAGCTGCTTGAGCCATCATCGCTTGCGTCCCAGGGTCTGCAGTAGCAGGAAGCTGGGCTGAAGAGCAGGAAACTTCTACCAGACCCTAGTAGGGGAAATCCTGACATGCCAGTAGGCATCTTAACGACTATGCAAAATGTCCAGAACGATTTGAAAAACTACCAACAAAGTTCAGCTTCCACCTTGGGGCTCATAGTCAGTAGAGGTGATATTTACTCAGTGCTTCCTGATGAATGTGCAACAAGTGTTGTGTGTACAGCTTTTCGGATGCTCAAATGGTAGTTTGACCTAACACTATTATACTTAGGAATATGAAAAAAGATTTATTCTTTTGCATTACTGTCCTCATTGTTTCTATTCCAGAGAGTGGATCTTTCGTACAACTGCTGCTAGATGGGACGTGCAAGGCTGTGTTTTTAAATACACTGACTCAGAATATTTTTAATTCAACCACAATGGCTGAAGAAAAGATTGACAGCTTCCTGGAGAAGAAGATCGTGTCATTCCTTGACCACTCAACAGATTTGGACGAAACAGAAAGGTAGAATTTTATTTGAAGAATTAAAAAAAAAGTTTTATTTTTTTGAAAGTCAGAATTACACAGAGAGTGAGCGAAGGAGAGAGAAAGAGAGCTCTTCCATCTGCCGGTTCACTAGCCAAATGTCCATAATAGCCAGAGCTGAACTGATCCCAGACTCGGAGCCAGGAGCCTCTTCCTGCCTTTCCATGTGGGTGCAGGGGCCCAAGGCCTTGAACCATGCTCTGCTGTCTTCCCAGGCCATATGCAGGGAGCTAGAAGGGAAGTGGAGCAGCTGGGACTCCAACTGCTGCCCACATGGGATGCTGGCATTGCAGGCGTCCAACTGGCATACTATGCCACCATGCTGGCCCCTGATTTTGGCAGTTGAGAAACCTGGCTTTCTGTTTCCTTGGAATTCATGGTGTACCAAATAATATTTTGTAAGTACTCTTGACCAGTAGGCCATCCAGAGTGGAGAAGTAAAATAGTGCAGGATTTAAGGGTTTCATGTGTATGATGGTGTGCAGTTGGGTATTAAGTGGAATGTACTGCATTTTCAAGTGCATTGGTTATGAAGGCTTTGGCAGAGTTTAAACTTTATTTTTAACAAGAAAACACACACTTTAATCTTTCTAGATTGCTGAATGATACTTCTAACTACATTTAATGTACATTTAATGCAGCTCTGAAAACTTAATATTATAGGACCCTTGATTTGCCTTCTTGCGTTAAAGTTTCTTTCATTTTGTGGGGTCAAGTACAGCAGGTGGTTACCCAGCAGAGCTAGCTAAGCCTTTCCAGGCCTCCTGTGTTCTTCCTGTAGACTTATGAATATGCCTTGTTCCTGTCAGTGGTGTCCAATTAGCATTTACTAACATTTTTATTTATGTGTTCCTTTGAGAGTCAGAGAAATCGAGAGCTTCCACTTTCTGATTGACTTTGCAGATTTATATAATTACTGAACCTCTGAGTCGGGCACTCAATCCAGACTTCCCATGTGGTTATTCAGGACCCAGGTGCTTGAGCTGCCTCGCAGTGTCTGCTTTAGTAGGGAGTTGGGGTTAGGAGCCAGTGGTAGAAAATGAACCAAAGTACTGTCACGTGGGATGTGAGTGTCTTAACTGGGGGGCCAAAGGCTTGTTCCCAAAACATTAAATCTTAGTTATCTTTAATATATTTGCAATTGTATTATAGCATTATTTCTAGAAAGTGGCTTCACTTAGTCCTTCAAGAAATAAATGAATTGACAGGGAAATAGAAACAGAAATTAGTCTTTGTGTGTGAAATGGGCCTGAGGGAAACCACCGCCTATGTGAAGGAGTGTAACAGTGTCAGGCACCCCTGGGAGCATGCTGTAGGGGCAGCCCTGTGCAGCGCAGTGAGTTTACATGGTCCCATCCTTCCCACCAACTGAGGCGCACCAGGAGAGGTTCCTCACTGGCTCTCTGCTGAATCTGATAACTTTGAGTACTAAAACCCATGGGCTGGATCTTACTCATTTCACACTCAGCAAACACTTAGTCAAGGAGAATTAATGGGAAGACCTGGATGCTGTTCTATTGCCCAGTTCAACTACAGGTTCCCCGCACAGCTCTTTTCTGTGATGCGAGTCAGGTGTGTTTTCACTCTCAGCTCTCTGTTCTTTTTTTTTTTTTCTTTAAGGTATTTATTTATTTTAATTGGAAAGTCAGATATATATAGAGAGAGTTGGAGAGATAGACAGGAAGATCCTCCATCCAGTGATTCACTCCCCAAGTGACTACAGTGGCCAGAGGTGCACCGATCCAAAGCCAAGAGCCAGGCACTTCCTCCAGGTCTCCCATGTGGGTGCAGGGTCCCAAGGCTTTGGGCCGTCCTCAACTGTTTTCCCAGGCCACAAGCAGGCAGCTGGAGGGAAAGCAAGGCTGCCAGGATTAGAACTGGTGCCAATATGGGATCCAGGCACATTCAAGATGAGGACTTTAGCCTCTAGGCCTGCATGCTGGGCCCTAAAATTAGTATAATTTCTTTTCATCTATCTATCTATCCATCCATCCATCCTGTAGTTTGTATTCCAGTATAATGCCAAAGCATTCCTGATTCTTGTTTACTGTTTGTGGAAAGTGAACTGTCTTAGGAACTAACCTTTGGTCTCATTAAAACATACACACAGATGCAATGTTTTATTTACTGCTAGATCAGAATTGTGACTGTGACTTAAAGCTGCAAAGAGATTTTGTTTTGCTTGAGGCCTTTGATACTAAAACTGTATTTTCAATTAACTATGGCAATTTGGTTTTTTTTGGTAGGAAGCCCTTAAGATCTGACTGTCCACTCCTAGTTTCCTGACTTGTGATTACGAACAGCCTCTTGGCTCTGTATTGTCTCAGGTTGTTTATTCTTTGCTCTTCTCTCAGTTGCACTGTATCCCAGGCTTTCTATTCTGGCCACCGTAAGTTTGTAGGTTTCTTTTTGTTTCTTACAAACTCTTGCTTTTGAGGAAAGACTTGGGCTGTGTAAAGAAAAGGGTAACTACTGCACTCTCCCTTTATTGGAAAGGCAGTTACAGAAAGGAGAGAGAAAAAGAGAGAGAGAGAGCTGAGAGAGATAAGGAGAAAGAGAGAAAGAGATGAGAGAGAGAGAGAGAGAGAGAGGAGAAAGAGAGAGAGAAAGAAGCTTCATCCCATGGTTCATACCCCAAATGGCCTCAGTGGTCAGAGCAAGGCCGGTGCAAAGGCAGGAGCCTCCTGGCTCTCCCGCATAGGGGCAGGGGTCCATTCTAGGCCATAAACAGGGAGCTGGATCAGACGTGGAGTAGCTGAGATGTAAACTGGTGCCCGTGTGGGGTACTGCAGTGTGGATCACAGTGGATCAGACCCCCACATTCCCTGCATTGTTTATTTACCAAAGATGGATCCTCACCTGTTAATGTTTTGGTGTAGTAGAGGTTGTCAAATTACAGCTGTGAGACCCAGGGGACTAAGAATGGCTTTCACGTTTCTGAAGAGTTGGCGAAAAAGAGGAAATACAAATGATACAAAGCCTAAAATATTTATTTCTGTCCCCTTGTAAGAAAATGGTTCTTACTATTGATATAAGCCAAAACAAGATGGGTTTCAGTCAAATTTTCTTCTAGAAGTTGTTAAAGTGTTAGAAGCAGTTTTTATTGTCAATTTTCTTTCATTCAGTGTCAGTTTTTTTGTACATCTTCAGGCAGTAGGAGAGCTATTAAGTAAATGCAACAAAGATGTGTGGCTGCCTGTTGAGGACTTCAGGCAGCTCTGCTCAAGAGAATTTGGACCTTGAGAGCTTGTTTGGAGGTTTTAGCAGAGGAACGCAGCTACTCATATACCCTTGACCTCCTCTAGCGGAGATGATCGTCCTCTTCGAGCGCGCAGCTTCGGGAGGGATGCACATGGAGCGGTGAGGGAGGAAGGGGATACCCGCCCAGCCAGCCAGATCAGCCGAATCAACCCTGGCAATCAGTGGGGTGACTGGTATCGCAGCCAGTTCGCCCTCACATCCTGCCCAAGAGAGTTTGGATGAGCATGGGACTGTTGTGCATCTGTGCTGTCTGTCAGTGGCCACTGGCCATGGCTAGCTATTGAATACTGAAAATGTGGACACTAATTGACGTTTACCTTTTATCGAATTATAGTTCATTTAAATTTAAATGAGCTGTTTGTGGTTTATAGCTACAATATTGAACATTATATACCTAGACCTTTTACGTTTCAGAGATCTTTATCGTAACACTAGGATAGTCTCCATTAATGCTAGTTGTCAGTTTTTCCATGATAAAATTGTTACGAGATCATGTGCTTTGGTAAGACTGCTTCATGTCTGTTTCTTCAACCATTTTTATGTGCAGGCAGCAGCTGACATTCCTACTTGGTGTGAGCAGTTTGCAGCTTTTTGTTCAGAGTAACTGGACCGGACCTCCTGTTGATTTGCGGCCTCAGGATTTTTTGCCGTCTGTTTTGTTCGAGCAATTCAGTGAGGTATGCCTACTGTCGTAGTGGTGTTGATTAATGACTGGGTCTTGATAAGCTGGAGTTGACATCAGGAAGGAAAGAATCGTGACTTTATGGTTTGTACCTTAATGAGATTTCTTATTCAAAATTTCAGTTATTTACAGAAGTTTCAATGTCCATCTCAACTACTTTTGATATTCCTCATTTAATGGATTTCTGTTAGCTGCTCTTTTTATTAAAACACAGACAGTTGTACCATTGTCCCAGTTATATATATTGCCTATTTACATGAATCTCTTTTCTGGAAAAGATATGTTTTGGTGCCCTGTTCAAGAATGGTTCCTAGGAATGGTCTCCTGGATACTGCAAGTCCTTAAAGTCTCTGGGCCAGAGATGCTCCATGGTGGTGGAGTAACTGTGTGTGAAAGGAACATTGTTGACCTGCATCAATAGCTCCTCAGTAAAGCTTATCATTTGAGTCTGTTGGACAGTTTTGAGCACATATGTGTAGAGCAATGTTAGTAAGAGGAATATGATAACTTGGCTTTATCTGTCTTGGTCATCGTGAACATAGCCTTCAGTCACTTGGCCCATAAAAGGGGCTTCCTAACATGTAAAGGTTAGGCAGCATTTGCTGTTACCTGGTTTGTCAAATTAGAAGTATCCAATACAGGTGGAATGGGGTTTTTAGAGATAATGTTTTAATAATCTTTGGGGTGGAAAAAGAAAGAGAAATCTACAAAAGCCACGTAATCGGAAAGGCACAATAGTTGGCTTTATACTCAAGAGCTTGGTGAATTATGAGTTACATGAAGCAGTACAATAGTTGAAATTTATACTGCTGACCTTAGGAGATGGTTTTTAAAGTCAAAATGAAGGCAGTTTAAAAACCACACTTTATAAAGGTTTTCATCCAGAGTGAGTTGTGGAGGGAAGGAATTCCCATTGCTCATATGGAGCGTATTGATTTCTCTCTTACGTGGAAATTTCTGACTTCTGGAGCCCTGTCATGTAGATTAGAATTCCATCACGTGGAGTCATAAGGATTTACTGAGCACTGATGGGCGGTTTGATTGCACCTAATTCATGCTCAGTGTCAACTTGGTCCTTGCAGATTTGAGGTTTTCTATGGATGAGAACTCCTCAAGCTCAGAATGGAGGAAGAAACTTGCCAAAGGTTTCGTGGTTGAGGGACTAGAATCTATAATGTCTGGTTCCAAATCCAGTATTCCTTTTTTTCTGTGGAAGTATAGAAGCACTTGTAAACTCAGGTAACATTTCCAAGTGATTATCTGAAAAGTTGAGACTGTAAGAGCTATTATTAACTAAGAGGTTTTTGGAAACTAGGTTTTGGCAGGAAAGACCTTTTAGTTGAGCATGTACCTTGTGCTGAAATTAGTGGTAAGTAAGTAGAAAGTGGATTGATGGAGAAGAGGGGGACATGCGTCTGGTGAACTTGCATGAATAGAAATCTAGAGGGGAGAAGAGCGTGAAGCTTTTGGGGAAAAAGTGAGCCTAGTGAGCTTAGTTGGTTAGAACAAACTATAAACTGGATGGGTTTCAGATCAGACCACAGGAAACTTTAAGTAAGACATTGGAACTGCCTCAGATACCCAAGAGAACATATGAAATATGTGCGGTTGAAGTAGTAAGTTGTGTTTATTACTTAGTCTGAGAGGTAGAACTTTACTGGCATCATAAAATGTATCTGTTGACATAGTTCTTGGTTATTGATTCCTGTTTCTACAACTGTCAAGGGCAGCTGGGGCTCTTGAGAGCCTTCAGGTTCTCCTCTGTTTAGCAGCCTTCTCTGTTGGCCTGTTGTGTGCTGTACTGAATGCTGCCTTCCACGGGTGTGGTTCCACTGGTGCTCTCACTTCCGCAGGGCTGGGAAATGCTGCTGGAGAAGATGCCCTCTGTGGGCCTTCTGAAGCATCCTTAGCCCTGCCCTCTCAGGAGTCAGTCTCACAAATTCTTTGCTTATCATTCCGTTGCTTTACTTGATTTTTTTTTTTTTTAAAGATTTATTTATTTTATTACAAAGTCAGATATACAGAGAGGAGGAGAGACAGAGAGGAAGAACTTCCGTCCGATGATTCACTCCCCAAGTGAGCCGCAACGGGCCGGTACGTGCCAATCCGATGCCAGGACCAGGAACCTCTTCCAGGTCTCCCACACAGGTGCAGTGTCCCAATGCATTGGGTCGTCCTGGACTGCTTTCCCAGGCCACAAGCAGGGAGCTGGATGGGAAGTGGAGCTGCCAGGATAAGAACCAGCGTCCATATGGGATCCCGGGGCATTCAAGGCGAGGACTTTTAGCGGCTAGGCCATCGTGCTGGGCCCTTCTTGATGCTTTTTACAACTGTGTTGGTATCCATGAAAACATTGTGTAGTGTTGCGTTTGGACTTTATGTTAATGAAACCTGCAATATATATTCTTTATGACTTCCTGTGTGCAGTGATATAATTTTGAACCTACACTGTTATTCATTTTTAGTCTTACATAGTTTTTTAGTTGTATGGAGATACACATCCCAATTTATATATCTGTTGTGCTGTTGATTGGTTGTTTCCATTTTTGTTCCTTATTTATACTGCGATTAGGAACATATCTGGAAATTATTTGCAAAACTTTCAGAAAAATCCCAATATTTTCTGAAGTGAGCTGAGGGGGCGGCTGTTTTTACTGTTCCTGGCTGTGCTTGGCCATCCTGAGTATTGAGGCCATCACTCTTTTAAGGGATTTAGAAACCCTTCTCAGCAGAATGTGAAGATCTGTTGTCTCCATCTGTTTGCAAAACAGCAAATTCCTGTAAACTAGGTGACTTTAAAGCATCAGAAATTTGTTTTTTCCTGATTCTGGAAGCTGGGAAATCTGTAAGTCAGGTGCCAGTGGATTTAGTATCTGTGGGAGACCGCTTCAGCAGATGGGGCCGCCTTGTCTGCCTTCTCACCTGCTGTGAAGCCTGGCTGGCTCTCTGAGGTCTCTCCTGAGGCATCAATCTTTTTTTTTTTTCAAGAGTTTTATTTTTTATTATATTGTTAAATTTTTATTTTAAAAGATCTTCTAAAATAATTTTTATTGGAAAGTCAGATATACATAGAGGAAGAGAGACAGAGAGGAAGATCTTCTGTCCATTGGTTCACTCCCCAAGTGACTGCAATGGCCAGAGCTGAGCTGATCTGAAGCCGGGAGCCAGGAGCTTCTTCCAGGTCTCCCATGTGGGTGCAGGGTCCCAAGGCTTTGGGCCACACTCAACAACTTTCCTAGCCACAAGCAGAAAGCAATATGGGAAGCGAGTGGCTGGGATATGAATCGGCCCCCATATGGGATCCTGGCGCAAGTAGGGCGAGGACCTTACCCACTAAGCTACTGCAGCAGGCCAAAGGTATCAGTCTTTTTTTTTTTTTAATATTTATTTATTTTTATTACAAAGTCAGATATACAGAAAGGAGGAGAGACAGAGAGGAAGAGCTTCCGTCCAATGATTCACTCCCCAAGTGACCGCAACAGCCAGTGCTGCGCCAATCCGAAGCCAGGAACCAGGAACCTCTTCTGGGTCTTCTGGAAATGGGTGCAGGGTCCCAAAGCTTTGGGCCGTCCTTGACTGCTTTCGCAGGCCACAAGCAGGGAGCTGTATGGGAAGTGGAGCTGCCGGGATTAGAACTGGTGCGCTTATATGGGATCCCAGGGCTTTCACGGCGAGGACTTTAGCTGCTAGGCCATGGTGCTGGACCCAAAAATATCAGTCTTAAACCCTTGTCTTGGAGATGAGGATTTCCGTATATGAATTAGAAGGGAACATGAACATTCATATCATATCATGCTACATTACATCTGCAGATATCTAGGGTTGAGTTGCTGTGTAGGGTTGTTCAACTTTCTTGGATTTCATGCCAGGTTGTTGAAAGTTTTAGAATGTATGTTTTTTTCTTTTGTTTTCTTTTGTTTTCTTTTAGATTTATTTGCTTTTATTAAGATCAGGCATGTTCAGGGTGGTATGGCTGTGGATGGGTGTGGCCTATTTGCTTTTATTGAAAAGACAGATTTACAGAGAGAAGGAAAGACAGAAAGATCTCCCATCCACTGGTTCACTCCCCAAATGGCTACAAAGGCTGGAGCTGAACCAATCTGAAGCCAGGAGCCAGGAGCTTCTTCCAGACCTCCATGTGGGTGCAGGGTCCCAAGGCTTTAAGCCATCTTCTACTGCTTTCCCAGGCCACAAGCAGCGAGCTGCATGGGAACTGGAGCAACTGGGACATGAATCGGCACCCATATGCTGCTAGTGCTTGGAGGTGGAAGGTTAACCAATTGAGCCAGTGCACCGACTAGAATTTATAGTCTTCCTAGCAGTCTGAGGATGGTAGCATTTAGTTCCTGAATCCCAAGGTGCCGTGTGACCCAGCCTTGGCTGTTACGAACCAGGGGATGGAAGATTCTCTCTCCTTTTCTCTCTCTATAACCTTGGCTTTCAAATAAATAAATTAAATCTTATTTTTTAAAAAACTGGCTTTTTAGGTTTTTTTAACGCAAGTGAGGAAAAGATGCTGTCCTTTGCCCGTGATGTCAGAGCCCTCTCTAAGAGTTATGTATTCTTATTGTCTGTTTTGTGACTGTCGTTAAATTTCTGCAGTAGACATTTTAGAAACACATGTACTTTGTTCATTCTACAAAGTCTGTTGAGCAGACGCGTGGGTTTTTCTAGAATGTTTTTGAGTAGCCCATAGCCTGTTCACGCTGGTCCAAGGTTGAGGCCTGCACGGCATTGGATCTGTGAAAAGTGTGGATTGTTTGACTTCAGCAGGAGTTTTGGAGACATGCTTTGTGATGGTACTTGCGAGCTTGTAAACCAAACAAGCGCAATGTAGGTGTTTAATAAAATCCCTGACATAACAATTTTGTTAGTGTGATTATTTTATTGTAGGTAGATATATGAAGCAGTGATGTTCATTGAGTGCCAACGTTTTCTTGAGTTACCTCTTTCTTTACTTAAACTTTTTTTTTTGACTTCTTTGTTCCTCTAAAATTTGAGCCTGTGAGAGCAGGCTGGATTAGATTTCTAAGGCATTTGAAATGTTATGGTTCTATCCAGTGCCAATTACTATGTAATAGATGAATGCCTTTGTTTCAATGTTAAATTAGCTCGTAAATCTCTGTATTACTACAGGACATGCAGACGTCATTTTTTTGTTGATTTCACCATTTTAGATTACAGTTTCCTTTTTTTTTTTTTTCAGACCAAAGGACTGGATGCAGCCATTCTGAATCTGCTTGTTCTAGATGGTGAGTCAATCTACAGCTTGACTTCCAAGCCAATACTGCTTCTGTTAGCACGGATCATCCTGGTGCACCTAAGAGACAAACTGACAGCTGTTCAGGTAAGGGGAGCAGAGAATCCATCCTCTGGTTACATAGTCCATTTTCTGTGTTGGAACAAAATAGCTCAGACAGGGTCATTTATTTCATTATTTTCATTTATTTGAAAGGCAGAGAAAGAGACAGGGGTGGAGATCGCCTATCTGCTGATTTGTTTCTTAACCTGTGGGATTATAAGACTGGAGCCTGTAACGCACTCTGGCTCTCCAAATGAATGGCAGACTCAAGTGTTAGAACCGTCACCTGCTGCCTTCCAGGATGCACATTAACAGGAAGTTGGAAATGGAAGCAGAGCCCAGATTCAAACCAAGATTTGCAATGTGGTGACATACAAGCAGCATCTTAACCCTCTGTACTAAAATGCACTACACAACTGAATAATTTATAAAGAAAAGGTGATTATTTAGTTACCAGTATTGGAGGTTGGAACTCCAAGATCAGACACCTGTATTTGGTGAGGGCCTTGTGCTGTAATGTTGTAATGGAAAGTTCAAGAAGAAGAGACAGAACATGAGAGACAGCTTCTCTTTACACAGCCTGCTCTTGTCGTAACCAGTTCATTTGTAATGAGTAAGACATTAATAAAACCTAATGATCTGATCCCCTTGTTTATTTATTTATATGTATTTTTTATTGGAAAGGCTTATTGATAGAGAGAAGGAAAGACAGAAAGATCTTCCATCCAGTGGTTCATGCCACAAATGGCTTCAGTGGCCAAGGTTGGGCTGTTCTGAATTCAGGAGCCAGGAGATTCTTCTGGGTCTCCTTTGTGGATACAGAGTCCCAAGGCAATGGGCCATCTTCTACTGCTTTCCCAGGCTCTAAGCAGGGAGCTGGATGGAAAGTGGAGATAGATGGGAAGTGGAGCAGGGACCCATGTGGGATATTGGCTGTTGAAGGGGAGAATTAGCCAATTAAGCCAAATCCTCTGTCCTCAAGTGGCTGCAACAGCCAGAGCTGAGCCGATCTGAAGCCAGGAGCCAGGATCCTCTTTTGGGTCTCCTACATGGGTGTAGGGTCCCAAGGCTTTGTGCTCTCCT
Source organism: Ochotona princeps (assembly GCF_030435755.1). NCBI lineage: Eukaryota > Metazoa > Chordata > Mammalia > Lagomorpha > Ochotonidae > Ochotona > Ochotona princeps. The sequence continues at coordinate 59,172,564 of NC_080839.1, read as the reverse complement.
TGACTGCTTTTGCAGGCCACAAGCAGGGAGCTGAATGGGGAGCAGGGACTCCAGGATGCGAACCAGTGCCCATATGGGATCCTGGTGCGTGTGTAAGGTGGGGACTTTAACTGCTAGCTACTGTACTGGGCCCAAGACCCTTCAGTTTTATTATTATCTATATCTGGGGAGATGGAGTGAGCGAGAGAGAGAATGAGAGATAGCACTCCTTTCCGCTGGTATACTTCTCCAATGCGCGTGGAAGCTGGGAGCTGTAAAATTAGTCTGGATTTCCTGTTTAGTTGGCAGAGACTTAATACTTGAGCTATCTCCCAGAGTCTGCATTAGCAGAAAGCTGGAATCGGGAACTGGGTTTAGGATGTGAATCCAGACACTGCTAAGCCAATAGCTCACCACAACCCTTTTAATTTATATTTTTTATATTATATTTATATTATATTTGAGAGCCAGAAACAGGGAGAGACAGACAGCTAGAGAGGTGTTACCATCTGCTGTTTCACTCCACAAGTACTTATGGTCAGAGTGGGTCCAGGGCTGAAACTGGGAGCCGGGAGTACTCATGCGATCTGAATATAGCACATGGATTGTAGGAACCCAACTGCGTGAGCTGTTGCCATTGCCTCGCAGGTTCTGTGCTAGCAGTAGCTGGTATATGGAATCGAGGCAGAGGCTGAGCCAATGTGGGCCATGGTACACTCTGGCATCTTAACCACTGGGCCTAGTACCTAATCATCTCTGAGGCCTCACTTCTTAACACTGCAAAAATGGCAGTCAAATTTCAGTGTGGGTTTTGGAGAGAATAATCTGCATCCAAAACATAATAGCATGTGTGACTTTTGAACTAATTAATTAGTGTCTGATTGTAAGTATAATGCTGATGTTTCCTGGTTATTTTTCTGCATGTTTATTTTCAAAATCTGATGAAAATAAGCAAAAGACTTCTCTCAGAAATTTATCTAGTATAAAGTGAGGTTATATTGAGCCTCTTTTATAGGATTATGTGTGTTCATTCTCAGAATTTTAAGCTTATGTTGAGAAAGAACCTTCATAGTCTTTTATTAATTTTGTGTAAACGTGATAAGCAGTCCCTAGAATGCAGTGGCTCTTTGTTACCGTTTCTTGGCTCAGTCGTACCTTTTTTGCTGTTTGTATTGAGTGCAGTAGGACGATTGTTGAGTGTCTGGTATGGTTTAATTCATGTGTAAAGTAGTGAAGAGAAACTCATTCACAGGAAGCTAATATGCAGTGGCAGGTGACGGGATCCCCACGAGGGAGACAGAGCCTTTGGAAAGTTCCTGAAGGGTGTTTACTGTGTTGTAACTGCACTTCTGCACTGTGCTGGGAAGGCAGTGAAGTTGATGTGTAAAGGAGGGTTGGGTGTTTTACATCGTACTTAAAATATATATTCAGACATGTGTGTTTCATGTCAGTGCCTGGGTTCTAGACCCGGCTCTGGCTCCTGCTTCTGACTTGGTGCCGATATAGAAGCTGGGAGGCATAGTGAAGGCACTGCTACTGAGCCCATGCCACCCTTGTGGGAGACCCAGATTGAGTTCCTGGTCCTTGCTTACGCCTCCCTCTCCAACCCTGGTTGCTGCAAGTGTTGGGGAAAGGACCTGGCAGATGGAAACTATTGTCTCCACTTCTTAAAATGTGAAAACCTTTTTAAAAATGTAAATGAATGGACATGCGTGTGTTGTAAGAAAGCTTTATTTAAATTTTGATTTAAACTACGTGCAGTTTTTACCTGACATGAGATAGTCGTCTTAATTTTTTTTCTCAGTGATTAAAAGGCATAAAACTAGTTTTAGTTTGGATAGTGTAAAAAATAAAACAAGCCATAGTCTGCACACAAGTTTCCAATAATCCCTACTCTCTTGTGTTGTTACAACTTGATTGATTATAGATACCACTTCCATGTTGTCACAAGTTGTAAATCTGAATTTTACAGGAAGTCTTCCAATGTTTATGTGTTGGTTTGAAATATTTAACATATACAATATTTCTGTGACTAGATGTATAGTTGGTATGTATTGCTTAATTACTTTCCTCTCCATGCCTTTAAGTTGAGAGATTGGCTTTGGTTTAGAGAGGTGAGTACTGTGGTATTGTAAATGAGGCATCACTTGGGGTGACTGCACTGTTACAGGTTCAAGTCCTGCTTCTGCTTCTGATGCTCTGCATCCTGGGAAACAGCAGGTGGTGATGAGTCATGTCAATGGGTGTTTATCACCCTGTGAGAGACCCTAAGACAGTTCTGGGCCCTGGCTTCAGTTAGGCTCCATCCTGCTGTTGCAGGCGTTTGTGGAGTGAGCTATCTTTATCTCTATGTCATTCTACTTATTAATTGTTAATTAACTGAAGAAGGGAGAAGAGAGTTAATGCCTCCATCAGCAGCTCTTGGAGAAGCCAGAGGGTTTGGAAGTGGCTGTACTGGAATGGCTTTTATTTTAGTTTTCTTTATTTTAAAAGCAGAGTGACAAAGTAAAAAAATAAAGATCTGTCCATTTCTTCATTCCTTTGCAAGTGCCTACAGCAGCCTGAAGCTGGCACCCAGAACGCCAGGTGGGTCTTCCATGTCCAAGTCTTCCACGTGGGTGTCAGGGAGGGACGAAATACCTGAACCTGTCACCTGTGGAAGAGTGGGTGTGAGATGTTACGCTTACAAAGATGTGGAAATGGATTTTTTTTCTTTTTCCTTTTTTTTTTTTTTTTATTATTGAAAACGCTAACAGTGGATAGGTAAGACTAAATTCATGAATAGCAAGCAGTTTAGAAAATGGATCTCAGTGAAAGTAAAACTTTTTTTTGCCAAGAATTCCTGAATTTCACTTTCCTGGTGCTTTTCCCCTAGAGCTTGCCGTGGTGGACCCTGCGGTGTGTGGGTATTCACCAGCAGTTGCTTGATGAGCGCTCACCGCAGCTTTTTGCTCTGGCTGAGGACTGTATTGGTCAAGGTATGTGGCACTGGCAGTTTTACTTGCTATGGCTATGGAACTCTGTTCTAATATCTTTTTATCTTCTTTCTGTAAAAAGTGTTTGGGTTAGTTTTTGGATTACAGAAAAGTTTTACAAATTATCAAACCATATATATTTTTTACAAGGCTGTAGACAACTCTAGGCTGTAAGCTCTTTGAGGACTGGAATTTTCTTTTAAACTTGTTTCTACTTGGCACATTATCTAGAAATTAGTAAATGTTTGCTTTGTGTTTCATGAAAAATACCAAAACACAGTGAGATTTTACTTAGTATAAGTTTTTTAGGTGAAAAGTTGTTGCCTCTAAGAAGCAGTGCCTGTAACTGGGAATACTTGTCAATCTTTTTTTTTTTTTTTAATTTAATTTTTAATATTGTTTACCTAGTTGAGAGATGTATGTGCATGTTGATCTGTGATTAAGGTGGGTAGGTCAAGGGTTGGTGGAAGGTGGATGTGATAAATGTTTCAATTTTTTTCGTTCTCTTCTGTATCTATGGGAGAGATCTATGGTGAGGTGGCAAGGTGGTGGGAGGAGAGAGGGTCTCTGCTTGCTGTCGAACTACATCAGTACCTGGGGATGGGGGATGGTGATTTGATGATGCCTTTGAGATCCCAGTATGGGGAGGTGTGTTCCAAGGCTGTTACTTGAGTGATTTTTGTATTTCTGAGACATTATCAACTTTTCTCATCAGGGATGAGAAAATCTTTCCAAGATTGTCCAAGATTGGAATGACCAAGTCCACCTTAGTGCACCCACTGACCCAGACACTTGCTGCAAAGTTTGGCCTGTAGAGTTGTGCAGTCTGTTCTGTTTTCCATCCTCTGATGAGGCAGTTGATGTCCTCTGCTGGCCTAGATGAACTAGCCAGCATGTCCCCCATGTGCATCTGGGCTGGCTGTCTACTGCAGAGGCATCAGCTATGAGGAGGCCCAGTCCTGATACATGCACTCCAAGGTTGGACCATGTGTCTTGTAATTTTTCCCTGTGGTTGGGGTTTGAGTTCAGCAATCTAGTATGGGAGTCCTCCAAGAAATCTCACCTGGGATGACCTCAGACTTGACTCTTTTGTGCACCAGCCAGTGCAGGGTCAGGTTTGGTCTGTTAGCTACACCAGCCAGTACAGTCAGTAGATGGATACTGTGGCCTAGCCTAACCCAGCCTGCTGTAGGCCCTCTCTTCATGCATATCTGTAGGTGCTGCCACCTAGTTGAAGCAACCCCCAATAATTCCCACTAATGCCCCCTAGCCCTGGTTCCAGTGCTCACCGGTAGAAAGTGGAAACCATCACAAGAGTGCCCATAATCTCCCTACTATGCTCATCCCAGCACTGGATTTTGCACGTTGTAGGCAGTTCTGAGGTCTAGCCTGATGTGACTTGTCCCCAGTTCTAGCACCTGCTAGCTGATGCTGCAGCAAAGCCTGACCAGCCTGCACTTACTGTGGCTCATGCACGTACCAATGGATATGGTTGCCTTGTCCAGGCTGGCTCTTTGCCCTAATGGAGCTCACATGCAGGCCAACAGGTTTTGTAGCCCTGCCCAGCCTGGTCTCAGCTCTCACACTCAACAACAGGAGCAGTGGCCCAGCAGGGGAGCCCCCGCAGCCTCCCTACTGGGCATGCCCATCCCCTGCTGGGTTTTATGTGTGTTGGTGGATGCTGCAGCCTAGTCTGGCATGGCCTGCCTCACCTCAGCATTCACTGGTGGGTGCTGCCACTTGACTCGGCCTGATCTGCCCCTAGTTCCAGTTCGTGCTGGCAGGCCTGCCCCAACGAAGCCAGGAGCTTCTACTTCTACTACTACTACTACTTCTTCTTGTTCTTCTTCTATTAAGATTTATTTATTTTTATTGCAAAATCAGATATACAGGGAGGAGGAGAGACAGAGAGGAAGAGCTTCTGTCCCATGATTCACTCCCCAAGGGGCCGCAATGGTTGGTGCTGTGCCGATCGGAGCCAGGAGCCCAGGTCCTCTTCTGGGTCTCCCACACGGGTGCAGGGTCCCAAAGCTTTGGGCTGTTCTCGACTGCTTTCCAGGCCACAAGCAGGGAGCTGGATGGGAAGTGGAGCTGCCGGGATTAGAACTGGTGCGCCTATGTGGGATACCGGCATGTTCAAGGCGAGGACTTTAGCTGCTAGGCCATGGTGCTGGGCCCAAAGTCAGAAACTTCTTATCAGTCTTGCATGTGGGGTGAGGGGCTGAGCATTTGGGCTGTCTCCTACTGCATTTGCAGCCCTTTAGCAGGGAGCTGGATGAGAAGTGGAGCAATCAGAACATGAGCCAGTATCCACATGGTGTGCTGGAATCCTGTGTTCCATGCAACGGTTTTACCCAGTGTGTGACTGTGCTGGCCCCTCCTGCAAATTTTTAGTTTTGTGTAAAGATTGTTCCTTTTTATTGCACAGTAGTTATACATGACCAAGAAATAAAATGTCACTAGGTGTTTATTTTTCAAGGAAATAAAATTTAATGCAGTCACTTTACAGAAAGATATTTCTTCCCTTAATTCCGTATAATCCTGTATTGTATAACTGCGTTTATGTCTACATCTTTACCACAATCAGTGATAGTGATGATTACCCTTAATTAGTAAGAAGAGAAAAAACATTGCCTAAATACTTTTTTTTAAGCTTTATTTTTACTAGAGAGGCAGGTTTACATAGAAGAAGAAATAAGAACAGAAGGTCCTCCTGCTGGTTCAGCCCCACATGGCTGTGGTGGCCAGAGCTGAACCATCCCAGAGCCAGGAGCCAGGAGCTTCTCAGGTCTCCCAGGTGGATGCAGAGTCCCAAGGCTTCGAGCTTCTTTGCTTCTTTCCCAGACCACAGGCAGGGAGCTTGATTAGTATTGGAGCAGCCGGGACACAAATTGGTACCCGTATGGGTGCTGGCACCATATGTGGAGAATGAGCCACCGGACCAGCTCCAGCTTGGTTTTTGTTTTTTTTGTTTTTTTTTTTTTGAATAGTAGAAACCACATGGTGTGTGTTAAAGAATTCTAATGGCAGAGTTAAAATTAAATTCTACAACAGAAGGGTAGCTCATATATCTAGAAAATGTGACTTTATGTGACTCATTCCCCAAAAGACTACAGTTCTTTTCCATACTGGATTTCAGTATGTCATTTGCTTTTCTTTGTAATCAAGAGCTTTTTATCTTGCTCTTATAGCCTATTCAACTACATTCTTCATTTTTATCTAGTCATAAATTAGTGACCAGACATAATTAGACATTTTGGCTAAATCGTAATCTTTCCTAAGATTTTAAAATTTTATTTAAAAGCGTTTCATTCTGCAGCTTGACCCCAATGTTGACCAGTTTAACTGAAAAATACTGTTAAGTGTCCAGAGAAAGATATCATATTTGAAATGTTGCCCTTGAAGAATGATCACAAAGTTGCCAAAATCTTTTTCTTTCTGTGGAAACTAATGGAAGGGCTTTGTGGCCATTTGTGATCTTCACAGTTCTGTCCAGGGATGTTCCCTAGGCCAGGTGGTGGAATACAGCCTGTCAGAATGTCAGCGTATCTTGGCTGGGATGATCACATCTGTGAACGGAGGAGGTTAGAATCTTGACAAATGCGTTCCTCAGCATGGTCTAATGCGTTTTGATTGTCACAATGAGGGAAACCACAGCTCTCTCAAGACTAAAGTAAAGGCACGCAGGAGTTTGTTGCCGGGAGCACATGTTCCTGTAAGTGCATGGGATTTAACAGTTATCTGAAGGTGAAGTCAGGAAGCCTGTGAGAAAACAGGTGAAAATGTTTTCTTCCGAAGTTCTGCTGTGATAGCCACAGGCAGCTCTGTGACTGTGGGGTAAGTTTATGTCTTCACGGAGAGCTGTTCGAGAGATTAATCCCTTCTGACTGGCGGTGTATGCCTTTTACATTGGGCTGGAGATTATTAAATATACTAAGTATAATGTATCTCTAATTTACATAGAAATATAGTGTTAGAATACATTTTTTTTTTTATTTTAAAACATTTAGTTGGGCAATATAGAGTAAGAGAGAAAGTAAGTGAGAGAGAACTAACTCCCCTCTGCCAGTTCGCTCCTCAGTGCTTTAGCTAGGATTAGGCCAGGCCACACTGACCCCCGGCTCCCCTGTGGAGAGCTGGCACTTGATTCCTTAAGCCGTGGTCACAGCCTCCCAGGGTCTACATGAATAGGAGGCCGGTGTGAGGGGCTCAAGCCAGGAATTGTACCCGGGCAGCTCTGGTGTATGTGTGCGCAACAGGGCTCTAACTGCTGGGCTGACTGCCTGTCCCTCAATACAGGTTTTACATGCACTCATTGATTTTTTTGGGAGTGATCACAAATTCTAGTCTCCATGAAGAACCTACAGATTTATTAAAATAATTAATATCTGTCTCTTGCATTCATTTGCCCTTCTTTTAATTTGTATGGGAGTCAAAACTTGGTGTTCATAATTTCTGCTGTACATGTAGCCAGTGTTGAAATCTTACAGTTCTTCCCTAAGGAAACTGTGTCTTCTCTTTTGCATTCCTTAAGCTCTTATCCTGATTTATAATCCTAAATTTGGAAAGGTGTTTTAGAGATTGTCTTGTCTAGCTAATTAATTTTGCGAAGAATTGGGGCTCTGAGACATTGCCCAAGAAACAGCCACCATCTGGAGTGTCTGACTCCAGGCCTCGCCCACTCTCTCCCTTGGATTTCTCCATCTTGGTCAGTAGGGCAGAATTCTAGTAACCAATAGTAATACTACAGCTCATATTTCTGCAGTGTCTATGCATGTTGATGCACTGTCTTTAAATATTCCATCTAGTTTATTTCTCAACGCAACTTTATGAGATTGAGCTTAAGATAGTGTGATAGTGGATATAATATTCTTTTTAAAAATATTTTTGTTTTAGTGTCTTACGGTAAGACCCTTATTTAAAATGTGTGGTTAATAGGACATAGTATTTTAAATCTGGCATCAAGTTCCTGCTCTGTTACCAATCCCCTGTGTGATTTCAGAGAACTCATTTGTCTTCCAGCCAGTATTTTCTTCTTTGTAAAATAATCTGAATCCTTTCCAAGTTTAAAATAATGTGGTTTAAAAAAATATAGCCTAGGGCCCTGTGCGGTAAAATTTTAGCTTCGTGGCTAAAATCCTTGCCTTGTATGTACTGGGATCCCATATGGACACCGGTTCATATCCCAGCTGCTCCACTTCCCATCCAGCTCCCTGCCTGTATCCTGGGAAAGCAGTCGAGGGCGGCCCAAAGCCTTGGGACCCTGCACCTGTGTGGGAAGAAGCTCTTGGCTCCTGGCTTCAGACTGGCTCTGCTCTGGCCATCGCAGCCACTTGGGGAGCTAAGTAGCGAATGGGAGGGCCTTCTCTCTGTCCCCTTTTCTCTGTAAATCTGACTTTGTAATAAAAAATAAGTCTTTAATAGAGATATATAGATAGATAGACAGCCAGACAGCCTAGCCGCATATCCTTTCTTCTGCTTGACTTGTTGGAGACTTGTGTCTAAAAATGTTATTTTCTGTTTTCTTGGATACTTTTATATTTTAAGTTTATTTGAGAGGCACAAAGAAAGGGAGAGACTTTGGGGCATGGGAAAGGGGACAAAGAGAGAGAGGAGAGAATGAGAGAGCAGCAGGCAGAGAGACAGAGACAAAGGCATTTAATGGGAGCTCCCGTGTGCTGGTTTACTTCCCAAATGCCCACAGTGGCTGGAGCCAGGCAAAGCTGAAGCCAGGATGGGGAACTCAATCCCGCTGTCCAATGTAAGTATTAGCTGTCCTAAGTAAGTGTCCTGTCTGAACCATCACTGTTGTTTTCCAAGGTATACATTGGCAGGAAGCTGGAATTGGGTGCAGAGCTGAGCCTCACGGTCTGACTCTTTGACATGGCATGTGGGAATCTTTGTGTCTTTACTGTCTCTCTTAGACACTTAGAGAATTTGAGAGTTGTTAGGATTCATAGTTGCTGTAAATTGTTTCTTTTTCTTATTAAAATTGTGTAAGGATGCATGTGTTTGGTCTAGCAGTTAGCAAGGTGCTCAGCTCTGCCGGCTGAGTGCCTACATTGGCAGGGGAGTCCTGAATTTAGTTCTCAGCACTGGCTCCCCCCTGACCTTGCAGGCATTTGAGGAATGAACTAGTTGTCTGGAACTTTCTTGTCAAAAGAAAGAGAGAGAAAGAGGAAAGGAGAGAGTGAGGGAGGAAAGATTTTAAAATACTCTTTTTCTTCTGTAACTTACAACTGTTGTTTCTGCTAAGCAGTGCTGTACTGCCAGTATAGAGACACATGGCTGCAAAAGTCCACTTGGAAACTTCCAGAAAACTTGTAAGGAGAGCATAAGAGCATCCCCCCCCCCCAACAATTTAGTGATAATTAGTGACATAATGCTTCTTCTGTCTTAAATACTTACTGTGATTTTCCTACAAAGACTTTTTCCTAATCAGTTATAATATAGCCATCAAATTAGGAAATCAACATTGATACATATTATTGATCACAGAATTTGCTTGTTATCCCCAAAATGCCCCTGATTGCAAAATGATCTAGTGCAGCGTTGTGTTGTATTTGCTTGTCGTATTCCTTTAATTTCATTCAGTCTAGAACTGTCAAAGAAATCTGATCTTTCTTTCATATTTGTAACTCCCTTTTCTTGCAATGAAAAGGCTCTAACCTCATCCATGTGGGCACTTTTGGCTGTGGCACACATATGTATTAGTCCCTACCCTGGCTCTGTTGAACACAGCAGCTGAGGCCCCAGCTGCAGAAAGCGTGGAGATGTGGCCTATGTCGGTTGCCTGGGCCAAGCTCTCTAATGAGCCCTGTGCTTCATAAACATACTGATGGAGTCTGAGGTCAAACTACCAGCCCTACTTCTGTCAGTTTGTTCTGGTTGCCAGCCTGGGCGAACACTGCAGCACTCTCTCCCTCTATCCTCTCTGCGTAATGCTGCCTCTTAAATTAAAATAGATTCTTTAAAAAATAGTTTAAAACTTTTTAATTTGTAATTCAGAATTAGAGAGGGAAAGTGCATTTTTTTAAGATGACATTTATTAAGTATGTGTGAAAAAATAAAAGGATAAGTTTATTTGGTCCAAAAAATTTAGAAATACATGCATATTTTGTTCTGTAATATGTATTTTTTGCTAACTTTCTTTTAAAGAGAAGGAGAGACTGAAAGATCCCGTCTCTGCTGGTTCACTCTCCAAGTGGCTGCGATGGCTAGAGCTGAGCTGATCCAAAGCCAGGAGCCTTTTTTTGGGTCTCCCACATGGGTACAGGGTCCCAAGGCTTTGGGCCATCCTCGACTGCTTTCCCAGGCCACAAGCAGGGAGCTGGATGGGAAGTAGAACAGCTGGGACACAAACTGGTACCCATATGGGACCCAGCAGGTGCAAGGCGGGGACTTCAGCCATTAGGCTACAGCACTAGGCCCTTCACTAACTTTTTGATATGCTCTTGCCTTGTGTTGTTTGCTAGTTTACTTACTATATATCCTGAAAGTCCTTACTTCTTATAGCTAAATGCTATTCCGATATATGATTATTTATTTATTTGCTTTTAAATATTTTCTTTATTTTTTACTTGGAAGTCAGTCCTCAAATGGTTAAACTGGCGAGGGCTCAGCCAATCTGAAGCTAGGAGCCAGGAGCTTCTTCTGCTTCTCCCATGTGGGTACAGGTACCCACGGCCTTGAGCTATCCCCTGCTTTCCCAGGCCATTTAACAGAAAGCTAGATTAGAAGTGGAACAGGCACGACTGTCGCCCATGTGGAATGCTGGCACTGCAAGCGGAAGCCTAGTCTACTGTGTCACCATGCTGGCCCCATGTGATGATTTCTTTTCTTTTTTTGACTGCAAACTGAGAAGAAGTTTTGTTTGCAAAGTGAAGAAATGAATGTGAAAAGAAATAAGGCTCCAAGAGAGAGCTGGGAGGTGGTTGTCTTCTGAAAAGACCAAGAGAGGAAGACATCCTGATGGTTTGTTTCTTGTGTTGCCAGAATAATGATCTACTTAAAATTGTATTAAAATTTTAGAATCTCATTTTTTAAGCATTTCTCTTGGGAATAGCTAATCATGCTGCTGGAAACTAAAGGTTAAGGTGATTTTTAAAGCAAAATCTCAGTATCTTTCCCCCTATTTTATTCCCTCTGAATATGTAAGGTGAGAAGTGAAGGCACAGAATATAAGATAAAGTTAAGATAAAATACACATCTAACAGTAGACGTTGCTGTTTAGTGGAGCTGACCAGTCAGGTTTTAGTGAATTAAATGAAGTTAATATTAATTCAAAGACAGTCTGAGAGTTTAAAAGCACAATATCTGAAATACTGAGTTCCATGAAGAATAGATATTAATTATGAGTTTTAGCTTTAATCATGAAAGAATGATCATCAGTCTTTACACTTTGGAAGTGTATTTTTCTTTCATTCATTATGCAGTTGTTCTTGTGGACTGCTTTGTGGAATGTTGACCAGTCTGTTTTGGGAAGCATTTGGGAGGGGTGGTTCATCCGAGAATTCTTTGTGAAGGGATTAGCTGGATGAGATCATACACCTTAGTAGCTTAGTGTTTGTCAAACAGTCCCTTTATTATGCATAGCTTTCAGAAATCATTTCATTTCAGATGCTGCTTCTAGGTTATTATACTCATATCTTAGCTATTTGAGAAATAAATTAGAATCTGTCAAGCCAATATTTATTAGATTGTTGTCTGGTATTCAGAGTGACTTACATAAATATGGAATTATATCAGAGAGAGACAGAAATACTGTATCCACAGATTCGTTGTGCCGATGTCCACAATAGTCAGGGCTGAGCTGGGTCAGAGCCAGGAGTTTCAGCTGGATCTCCATTCTAGACGAAGGACTTAGCAGTTGGACCATCATCCGCTGCTTCTCTCTGGCTGTTGGCAGAGAGTTGAAGTGGAAGTGGAGTATCTAGGACTCAAACCGTTGCCTGTGGGACATACTGACATCACAGGCAGTGGCTTTACCTGTGATGCCCACGTCTATTCTTTAATTTCTCTCTTTAAGGGAGAAATTCTGCATTCTCTAACACAGAAGTTGTAGATTTTCTGCAGTTTAACTCTTACAGACCTGTTTGGTACATTGTATCAACACATTCTGTTACCATTTTTTTTTTTTTTAAGATTTATGTACTTATTTTAACGGCAGAGAGAAGGGGAGGGCCATAGAGATCTGCTGTCTGCTGGTTCCCTCCCCAGATGGCCTCAACAGCCAGAGCTGAGCCTCCGAAGCCAGGCCCTTCCTTCAGGTTTCCCACATGGGTATAAGAGCCCAAGTGTTTGGGCCATCTTCCACTGCTTCCCCAGGCGCCTTAGGAGGAGCTAGATTGGAAATGCAACAGCCAGGACTCATATAGGGTGCCTGCACTGCAGGCAGTGTGTTTACCCACTACACCACAGTGCTGACCCCTATCATTAGTTTTTAGTGACATGATTTAGACAGGTACTCTAACAGCAAGATTATCAGTTAGATGTCCTTGGGTTGTGTGGAATGAAAGATAACATATGTATCCAGCTTTGTTTTTGGAGTCAAGAGAGTGAGAATTGTTAAGCATTATTGTATTTATCTTTACTACATTTAAAATTCTTAAAAGTAGTGATATAAGTTGTGCTTTATATATTACCAGTTTTAACATTTTATTCATTAATATATTTTTTCTCATCATGGCTTTTTAATATCTTTTATCTTGCAGTGATGAAACTAGAGAATCTGTTTGCAGGTGATTCTGGTCGATGTTTGGCTATTCAATTCCATCTAGAAAGTGCATATATATTTTTGTATTATTATGAGTACAAAAAAGCGAAAGATCAGTTCAATATTGCTAAAGACATTGGCAACTTACAAATTAATTTGACAGGTAAGACTCCAACTTTTGTGTGTAATTTTTTTTAGGATAAAATAACAAATGTATTGGCAGGTTGTGTTTTATGCTGATATTGGATTTGCTTTATCCTATTCTCTCTATAAAAATAGATTTGAGGATTTTTGTTAAAAATCCATGCTTTCAGAGTAAATGTGAAATTACGCATTTTAGAGACATCTGTTAGTAGAAGATGAAATCTACGTATTCCAAAAACTTTGGCCATTTAGTGTTACTGAAGAGCAGAATTAAAAAATATATATATTTTTGTGTTGTTGTTACTTTATTGAGAAAAATAAAGGCAAAAAAAGAGAGGAAGGAGAGCTTGAGCAAGAGTGCTGTCTCGCTGGTTCACTTCCCGGATGGCTACAGCAGCCAGGCCTGGGCCGCGCCGACGCCAGGAGCCGGGAGCCGCCAGCTCTCCCGTTACCAGAGCCACCGCTGCCGCCCTGGGTGTCCACTGGCCGCAAGTTGGAATCAGGAGTAAATAATGAGATCTGAGTATCCTTCCTAGAACTTCCCCAAAAGTGCCTTGTTTACTGGATGTTTCTACAGTGCTTCAAAATACTGTCATATAATGGATACTCAAATATTTATTTTTTTAAAGATTTGTTTATTTGAAGGAGTCTTTAGAGAGAGGGAGAGACAAAAATTAGAGAGAGAAATCTCCCGTCTGCTGGTTTGCTCTGAAGGTAGCTGCAGTGGGTGGAGCTGAACTGGTCTGAAGCCAGGATCCAGGAGCATCTCCTGGGCTTCCTGCATGGGGTATAGGGACCAAGTAACTGGGCCATCCTCTGCTCTGTCACCAGATGGGTTAGCTGGGAGCTGGATTAGAAGTAGAGCAGTTGGGCCACACTGACATTGAAGGTGGTGCCTTTAACTGCCAGGCCACATTGTTGTTCCCTCAAATGTTTATTGAGTGAACAAATGATTTACATAATTTCTCCAAGGATTCTTCTGACTACAGAATATAAAATATCATTTTCTTTTGTTGTACTGCTCACTGTGATGGCTCACACTATAATTGACATTGCATAAGTTAATGAAGGTCTCACATTATCAGGGGGCCATGGCCTTTATAACTGTTTATCTTGGACTGAGCATTCTGGGATGGACGATCTTTGATTGTTGAAGTGATTAACCTTATTTGTCCTGCTTGGGCTAGTTCTAGATTCTCTCTGAGACCTATTATTAGCTCCTTAATTCTATGCTTTTTGTTGGGCTAGTGCTAGCAGTAAAATCCTGTACATGTACTATGAGTTAAATATGGCTTTCTGTCTGGTCTGGGGTCTTAGCCACCTTTTATTACATTATTTGTATGAGAAGAATTATTTAATATTCAGCTTATAAGTTTTGGAACAATGCCATGTGTATATTGGATTCTTTTCTATATTTGAAAATATACTTACATACAATATAACTTGTGAGGTTAGTTTTAGGGATTGTGTTTTTAATTATTTTGGTCCTAGGAGACTTTTTTTAGTACTGTATTAAAAATTAAGAGCACAGTTCTGAGTATATTCATCGTTGCTGGTATATTTACTAGGTAATCCTTCATTTTTTTCTTCCATTTCAGGGGTTAAGAAGTTAAAAATATATATGTGAGGGTTACAAATATAAGTGACAGTCAGGTTGTTCTTTTTTCTATTCAGCTGTGGACTTACTGTGGAAACAAAGTGATGTTAAACTCCTTCAGGGCTGTGTTTAATGTAACATGTTCAAAATGGTGAGGGGTGGTTAGGACTGAACCCATCATAGTTTAACAGCCGGACTTTTTGACCTGGTGTTTCCGCACAATAGGTGTTGAACTTTTACTTCTCTTTACGTAGTTTGGATTCAGTTATTTCGGAGACTGAGTGAAAAATGTTATGATGGTGTTAGAGTAAGACAGTGTACTAGGCTGTGTACCTTAAGACCGTGACTATCTCAGAACTTTTTTTTGTTTGTTTGTTTTTAAGGATTTATTTGAAAAGCAGAGCTACAGAGAAAGATAGATAGAAAGAGAGTTAGGAAATACGGGAAGAGAGAGAAAGCTGTCTTTTATTATTTGATTCACTCTCCAAATGGCCATAATTGCTGGGCCTGAACCAGACCAGACCAGGAGCAGCCGGATCCTGAGACACGTCTCCCACATGGATGCAAGGGTCCAAGGATTTGGGCCATCTTCTGCTTTTCTCAGGCCATTAGCAGGGGGCTGGGTCAGAAGTGGAGCAGCTGGGACTTAAACTGAACTGGCGTCCGTACGGATGCCAGTATTGGAGGAGTTAACTCAGTTTGTGAAACGGGCTTCAGAGACTGGTTTTAATCTTTCATATAAATGTAATGGCTCGTTTTTCTACCTGAAAAAAAACTTAGTTGGTATGTATGTATGTATGTATGTATGTATTTATTTAGAGGACGAGGATAGTTGATAACAAATGAATGTGTGGAATCTAATGTCAGAAATCTGGAGGGGAGTCCTGGCTGTGTTTGATGCCTTGATGATTTTATGCCAGTGTAACATCAGTGGACTTCAGGTTTCTTGTATGTGAAATGGATAAAAACACCTTGTAAATTCTAAGACTCTGAGAAGGTATTACTTTTCCTGTAGATCTAATTAACACATCTCTCAATATAATTTTATTTTTTCAGGTGCTTTGGGGAAAAGGACACGATTCCAGGAAAATTATGTAGCTCAACTGATTCTGGATGTAAAAAGGGATGGGGATGTTCCTTCCTACCATGAATTCAGTCCGGTGCCTACTCCTCAGGAACACTTGACTAAGGTAAGTAGGAGTATAAGTTACTGAACGTCCTACTTTTCCATTTTCAGTAACTGAGCACCAGAGAAACATTGAATGGCATGGGGAGAGATTTCTGTTTCTCCTTTCTTGAGCCTTTGGGGCAGGAAGACGCCATGTTTAAGCCCTTTTGGTTTTTTTCTTAACTAGAGATCCTGTCTTCTTTCTAGAATGCAATAAATGTCAATCAGTGATGCAGTTATTACCCCTTGAAGAACTAAAGATAGGGCAAACAATTTTTTTTTAACAAGATTGATTTACTTGAAAGGCAGAATTATAGAGAAGAGTGAGAGAGACATAAAGAGGAAGAGAGAGGGAGAAATTTTCCATTTGTTGAGACAATTCCCCAAAAACCACAACAGCTGAGGCTAGGCTGAGCTGAATCCTGGAACCCGGAACTCCATCCTAGACTTCCCTGTGTGTGGCAGAGACCCAAGTACTTGTTTCAACTTCCATTCCCTTGCCAAGTACATTTGCTTGAATCTGGAAGGGAAGTGGAGCAGTAGAACTTGAACCTGTGTGTGAATTGGATGCTGGTAATGCAGTTGACACTTTAACCTTTTATGCCACAGTGCTAACTCCAACAAAGTGATTTTCCTGGCTGGTACCGTTTTTGTCTTCTGTAGATACTGTTTGAGCATTCATGGAATTGAAATTTCTGGAGTTTCTTCTATAGATATCAAAAAAGATGATCTTTGGACCCAGCACCATGGCCTAATGGCTAAAGTCCTTGCCTTGGACTTGCCGGGACCCATATGGGCGTCAGTTCTAAACCCGGCAGCTCCACTTCCCATCCAGCTCCCTGCCTGTGGCCTGGGAAAGCAGTTGAGGACGGCCCAGAGCCTTGTCACCCTGCCCCCGCGTGGGACATGTGGAGGAAGAGCTCCTGAGTCCTGGCTTTGGATTGGCACAGCTCCAATTGTTGCGGTCACTTGGGGAATGAATCATTGGATGGAAGCTATTTCTCTCTGTCTCTGCTCTCTGGATATATCTGACTTTGCAATAAAAAGTAAATAAATCTTTTAAAAAAAAATGATCCTTTTGTTTTCAGTTTTAAGATGTGTGTTTTGTTCCCCTACAGTTGCTGTTATAGTGTATTTTTGTGACATCTGTAATGAATTTTCTAGCTTGAATCTTGACTTTTGATTAGTTTACCTGTCTAAAAGTCTTTTTCTTTTTTTGTTTTTTGTTTTTATTAGAAAAGCAGATTTGTGCCCGGCGGCGTGGCCTAGCAGCTAGAGTCCTCGCCCTGAACGTGCCAGCATCCATTATGGGCCGGTTCTAATCCTGGCAGCTCCACTTGCCATCCAGCTCCCTGCTTGTGGCCTGGGAAAGCAGTCAAGGATGGCCCAAATCCCGGCACCTGTGTGGGAGACCTGAGGAGGTTCCTTGGCTCCTGACTTCACACCAGCGCAGCTCTGGCCATTGAAGTCACTTGGGGAGTGAATCAGTGGATGGAAGATCTTTCTGTATCTCCTTTTTGCTGTAAATTTGACTTTGCAATAAAAATAAATAAATCTTTAACAAAAAATAAATAAATAAAAAAGAAAAGCAGATTTACAGAGAGGAGAGATACATAAAGATCTTATGTCTACTGGATCACTTCCCAAGTGGCTATAACAGCCAGAGCTGAGCCAATCTGAAGCCAGGAACTAGGTACCATGAGTTTCTTCTAAATCTCCCAAACAGGTGCAGGGTCCCAAGGCTTTGAGCTGGCCTGTACTGCTTTCCCAGGCTGTAAGCAGGGAACTGGATGGCAAGTGGGGCAGCTGGGATGTGAACTAAGGTCCATATGAAATCCTGGTTTGTGCAAGGCAAGGATTTAGCCACTCAGCCATCATGCTGGGCTCTAAAAATCTCTTTTTCATGTTATTATCTCCTGTGCTCCTGACCTTCATTTTTACCTCAGGCCTCTGTTTTGCTGCACTCCCTGCCAGAGGCTGCATGTGTGTTTATGGAACACTAGAATCCAATTTATTCTGAGGGTAATGTGGAGGGAAGGAGTCAGAGGTTAATCTGAGGAGTAGTAAGAGCCAGAAATACCCAGGAAGGCCATGGAAGGGACAGTGCCCATCTCCTGGGCTTGTGCCCTTGCTTTTTCTTTTTTCTTCTTCTTTTTTTTTCTTAAGATATATTTTGTTTTTATTGGACAGACAGATTTACAGAGAGATGGATCATCTGTCTGCTGATTCACTCCCCAAGTGGCCACGATGGCTGGAACTGAGCTGATCCAAATCCAAGGGACAGGAGCTTCCTCCAGGTCTCCCATGCAGATGCAGGGTCCCAAGGCTTTGAGCCGTCCTCCACTGCTTTGCTGGGCCACAAGCAGGGAGCTGGAAGGGAAGTGAGGAACCAAGACACAAACCAGCAGCCTTGTACCAGGCCCAATAAACCTTTTTTAAAAAGCTTTTTTTTAACTAGTGGTTGCTCAACTTACTGTACCACAAAGCAAGTCCTCTCAGGGATTTTTAAAAGCAGTGGGGCTTTTTCATAATAGGTTTAATTAAATACTACTCCTTTTTATTGCCAATGTCAGTGCATTGTTCCGAAATAGAGGAGACAGCTTCCATTTCTGCAAGGTAAATTGCGCCGTGATATGTTCCTGCCATTGACCCATTGGTCATACTAGACATTGTAAAGACCCTAAAAGGTGGCTTATCTTTATCCTCCTGGGCAATCTGTTATATATCATTCATTTGAATGACTCAAATTTAAATTTTGATCTAAATATTCTCCTTTGTCTCCTGCCAGAATCTTGAGCTCAATGATGATACTGTTCTAAATGAGATCAAGTTAGCCGATAGTGAGCAGTTTCAGATGCCTGCGCTGTGTGCTGAGGAGCTGGCTGTAATCCTTGGAGTCTGGTAAGTGAGGGACTGACTGCCTGGACTACTTTATGACCTTGCATGTTGGTCCTCCTGCACTTTGAGACTTCTTAAAGGTTCTAGATGAATGGGGACTTTTGTAATAGGTATGAAGGGAATTCTTGGGCAGCCAAGTAGGAATTTCATGTGGATTGATGTATACAATTTTCTTTCCTTTATAAAGGAAACTTCATTGGTTAGTCTTAGCTAAGAGTAGATTGGAATTTTCTTTTGTTTTCATGAATTGTTCCTTATTTATTTGAAAGGCAGTGATTCTCTCTCTCTCTCTCTCGGATTGAAGGCCAGAGTAAGAAAGAGAAAGAGAGGCCCCATCTGCTGTTCACCCCCTGCATGGCCACAAGCCTGGGCCTGAAGTCAGGCACCAGGTCTCCAGTTATCTGAACCTTCTGCTGAGCCTCAAACCCTAGCACTCCAGTATAGGATGCCAATATTCTAATTGGCATCTCACATCTTAGTCCAAACGCCTACCCCAGAGTAGATTGTTATTAAACTGCTAAAGATAGATGAGAATAACTATTTTTACCTTTGAGGATATTTACATGTCCAAAATAGAACGATTTTTAATACATTTTTAAAAACAGTTTTTAAAATGTTGCAAGGGCAGGGCAACACAAAGAACTTTTGAGTTTTTCCCATGCTTTCTATCTTCGTCCCTGAGTACGTTATGGGTTTCAATACTATTTTATGCATATGGCCACGGAACAACTATCAAAATCAGAAATTGAACAGTTTAATTTTTGCTATGCTTTAATTCTAGACCTCTTTTATATTTTGCCAGTCGTCCAGATAATCTGCTTTAGAACAAAAGATCCAGTTCAGATCTTATGTGTTGCATTGAATTTTCATGTCTCATTTATTGGTCTCTAACAGTCTAGAATTGTTACTCATGTTTATTTTGCTTTCATGATGTTTGTATTTGAAATTTACAAGCCATTTTTTTTTTCTCTTGGTGATTATATTTACTGTATGAATTGTTAGCAGGAAAACAAGAGAAATGAAGTGTTCTATTTCTCATTGCCTTCTAGGACATGGAACATAGTTTTGTTTTTTCCTAGTATTGGTACTGTTAACTTGGTTCGCACAATTGAAGTGGAAATTTATTTTTATTCTTGTGCAAAGACAGAGAGGGCAACCTCCCATCTTCTGGGTCACTTCCTTAACCCCTGCAAGACCGGATGGGCTAGATTAGGACAAAGTTGGCAGCTGAGAACCCAATGCAGGTGTTCTGCATGGATGGAAGGCAGTCAGCCGTTCGAGCTGTGACCCACAGCAGCCCGGAGTGCTCACCAACGGACGGCTAAAATCAGGAGCTGAGCTGGGACTGCTCCTCAGCAGCTGACCCCGAATGTTAGGGCCAAACACTCACCCCTAAGGCACTGTTTGTTTGGTTTCTGCAATGTAAAATGATTCTTTGTAGCTTCATAACTAGTATTTTGTAGGAAGGTAGTTAGATTATATAAATATCTGATTTTCATCAGAGATAGAATGTTCAAAGTTAAATATCTAGTTATGCTATTGAGAGCAGTTGAGTTAGCAGGAGGTGATTTAGGAAGGAGCAGGTGAAAAAAAAATTTTTTTAGCTCAGTAGAACTCCGTTAGTGTTTACGTCATAGCAGTTTACCTCTTATGTACTAGCAGTTCTGTTGAATTCAGTTTTGAATTCCCCTTTTATTTGTTTAAAAGAGATCATATTGTGGTAATTCAAAACATGTTTTTGAGGGGTCTTCAAGAAGTTCATGGAAATGTGTGTATTAAAAAATGCTTGAATTTTAAGAGATCATCATAACAAAATAAACTTATACTTTAATTATTTCTTCCAGAAAGTTTTTCAAGTACCTCCTATACCATGTAATAATTAAATCAGTTATTAGCATATCTATCTCTTTAAACTATTTTCTTTTTTAAAAAAATTATTTATTTTTATTACTCAAAATCTTTTTAATTTTTAATTTTGATTTTTATGGTACAATTCTGGATAGTCTGGGATTCCCCTTCCCACAAATCCCACCCTGAAGATTTATTTATTTATTTTTATTGGAAAGTCAGATATACAAATATACAGAGCAGAGGAGAGACAGAGAGGAAGATCTTCTGTCAGATGCTTCTCTTCCCCAAGTGACCACAATGGCTGGAGCTGAGGCAATCCGAAGCCAGGGCCCAGGGACTTGTGGGTCTCCCATGCGGGTACAGGGTCCCAAGGCTTTGGGCCATCCTTGACTGTTTTCCCAGGCCACAAGCAGGGAGCTGGCTGATGTAGAGGAACTGGGAAACTAACTGTTGCCCATATGGGATCCCAGTGTTTGCAAGGCGAGGCCTTAGCCACTGAGCTGTTGTGCTGGGCCCGAAACTATGTTTTCATTTTGGGAGCCTTTCAACATTATGTGTCAGTTTACAAAATTTTTGTCTATCTAGTAGTTATAATAGTTCTTTTTCCTGGTGTGTTTAATAAATAAGAGTTGATGACAGAGTAATTCTTTTCATTTTTTAGTGAAATAGCACAGGTTGGATTTCTTATTTTCCTTGTAAGGTATATTATTTTGACATTTAGTATAGGAACCACATTTCATTTGTTAGCATTTTAGGAATTTTTTTTTCTTACCTTTGGCAAACTCTTAGCTACATTTGTATATAATACTATAATATCACAATATGTGTCTTCAAATATAAAGATAGAAATTTACCTTGCTTTATAAGAAATTGTGGTTTAACAGGCACAACTTGCATTTTATAATTAATTTTTTGTTTTTGCATTGTAAAGCACAAATTTACAAAAGAACAACCCAGTGCATAAGTTAACTGAAGAGGAGCTGCTGGCATTTACATCAGTGAGTAACATCTTTTTCCTTTGCCTGGGTTTTCCTTGTTAATTATTTTGTTTTATTATTTGTTCTTGATTGTATAGATTGTTCATGTTGAAATACTGTTATCTAAGATTACAGAGGAAAAACTTTGAATTTCTAAGTCATGTGTGTCTTGCTGCTGACTGAAATGTAGCTGCTTTTCTTTATGCTTGCTAGGTTTGAGGGCAGTGGTCAAATATTTCGTTGTTTTGTCCTAGGAGTTAATCTGTATTGTATTGAATGAAAAAGCAAAGTGACAGACCGAGCTACCGAAGTCTGACTGGTTTGCATAAAACTGAGGGTGCTGCTTACGTGAGTAAGGGCTCAGACCAGGAGAGCACGAGTCCTTGTCATGCAGGTGGCAGGCCTGAATGGGGCTCTATACTTGGGTTTCTCCTGACCCAGTCCTGGCTGTTGCAGACACTTCGGGAGTAAAAAAGGGAATGGAAAATACATAGAAATCTTACTGTGTACTTTCCGTTTATTTATTCAACTGATATCTGTTAAATTATATATATATATATAATTATATAAATATATATATATTTGAAATATACACCTGCACACACATGTATGTAGATGTGATGCTCATTGTTGGAAACGCAGCTATAAGCAAGGATCTTTCCTTTCCTGAGTGGCATACAGGTAGTAAACAGAATGCTAGTTAAGGGAAATGCTAAAGAGAAACAAAGCAGGATAGGGGAGTGGGAATGGGGTGGGGTGGCTTTTTTAGAGGAGGTGCCCAGGGAAGCTCTCACTAGAGGGGTGGTGCTGGACACAGGTCTGTGTGATGTGAGGTAGAGAGGATGATGGGGAACCTACAGTGGCCATGAGCTTCAGTTGGTGGCAAGTGAAGAGCTGGATGAGTATTTGAGTCTTGGGTTTATTCTGATGTCTGCAGTTATGTTACTGCTGGTCTCCTTTGGGGAGTGTAGCTAATTTTAGGATTGGTGTCTAGCAGCTGATTGTGGTATATGTATAATCCATAGTTATCCAAAGAAACAGTAGAACACTCTTTTTACAGTCTAACACGATACATTTTTTAAAAAAGTATTTCTTGAGGTTGAGGCTATTTTTGTTTACTTCTTTAAGACTTTTTTTTTTTTTTTCACCTAATTTTGGCCCACTGTACTGGTGAGATTCTCCTGATGTTGCTGATGTCAGGTGACTGTTCCCTCCTGTCTTCCAGTGAAGATAATAAATTCAAGTTTCATACTCCCCCATCCCTCTCCCAAGAGACAGCATCATTTTTCTTCTTTGCTTTCTGCTCCAGATCTCTTTCAAATCAGAACCTAAAAAACTAATCTGTTTTTGGGGAAAAGCTATTTGATGGCGGTACCTCACCGTCAAAGGCTCACTCTTGAATCGCTAAAGGAAGAACTTTCTGTATGAGGAAGGCTTTTCAGGAGACCCTGCGTCCTTTCCCTTCTGCACTGTTGTCGTCTTCTCTTTCCCTTCTCTCTCTCCCTTTTCTCTCTAATCCCCCTCCCCACATTTTCTGTTCACTCAAATGAAGCATTTAGAATATGCCAGAAAAGCACAAATTAGGCTTTATCGCTGCCTCCTTTCCTCTCTGAGTCTTCTATTCCTTATTTGTGCCTGACTCAAAGGTGGATGAGACAATGAATTACAAGAGGCCCATGGATTCACAGAAGAAATTTTATGTATACAGTGGCCCTCTGTAATTCAGGCAGGGCCCTGCATCAACTCAAAATATTTGAAATAATGCATCTGCATTACATATGTATAGAGTATTACAATTTGTTTACTTATGATTCTCTAAGCAATACTGCGTAGCAGCTGTGTCCCTCACATTTGTGTCTTAGCAACAATATGTTATGTGGAGGTGCTACACTATTTTACTCAGGCTTCTAATGATTGGTCATGGGACCAATCCCCTGTGGATACTGAGGTGTGTTTGTGTCATATATTACTCTGAAAATATTTGATGAGGAGGATCAGTTTTAGGTGCTATCCCACTTCAGATCTCTGGAACTTCTGTCTGTGCCTCTCTTTTAGCGAGGTGTTTTTTTGTTTTTGTTTTTGTTTTTTTTTTTAGCTTATGCTGTAGGTAGTTAAGTGTCCTTTCTTTACAAGACTCTGATCCCTGTTTTTGGGGTATTTTACAGGGCCTGGTACAGTGTTTCAGTGCTTTATGAATAATTGTTGCTCAATAAATGTAGACAGAAGTAGAAGAATAAATGAAATATAGCACAACCCTGAGTGGGACTGATTTCCATCATTGTATCACGGTATTTGATTCTGTCACTGGTTTCATTTCACTCTGGTGCAGAATGAGAGAAGGGGCAATGGGTCCATGCCTCAACACTCAAAACTTGTCTTGAAGGTCAAACTGAAGAAAATCTAAGAAAGTCCTCCAGTGGTAGTAGTGGCTGGTGCACTCAGATCATTGAGATGTGCCAGGCCATCCAGTCACTGCTTTGTAGGAAGAGTTCCTGTTTGGACAACCTGAAGAGCTGAGAGCTTTTTGGAACTGGCTGTAGAGACAGAAGCAAAGGAGGAGAGAGGAAAGAAAGACTATGGTCTGTTTGCTGAGCATGCATTTTCCTGCCCTGCCAGCGCTGGGTGCTGGAACTGGGGCAACGACCTGTTGAGACTGTGAGGTATTCTGCTCTGTTACAGAAGAGCACGTACGGCAGACTGTAAGTGCTGGAGAGATAAGGACCATGGTTATTTGGCATTTGATAAATATTTATTAATTGCAAAATAAACCAAATGAATTTTGGTGAGTTTTAGTCAACTCTCCTGCAGTTTCCTTGAATGATGGCAAAATCTCTTTTTTTAGGGGGAGAAATTTTTGTCACTGGATACAGTATATTGAGATATGTTGGGAAAGTATTGTAATTCAGTAAAGTCAGACACTTGAGCTAAAATGATAGCTTTGTTTAATATTGTCTTTCTGTGCTGCTATTCTTGAGATACTCTATCTGCGTGGTTCAGGAAAACTGAGTCATAGCAAAAACACCCCGTGTCTCAGAGGGCCGTTCATGCCATATGGGCTTGATGATTTAAAATTAGCTGTGATAGCTGTGTTATTTCCTTACACATGAGCCAAGCCAGTGACATTCATAATGCTTTTAATTTCCTTTTATTGTTGAAAATGGGAACAATTTAGTTAATTCATACAGGTGTTTCAGTTTTCATTGGCAAAGGGTTTGTTTAAGTGTGAATTGATACTGGCAGCTTGCCTTCTGTCTGAAAAACCCAAGATGTTTCTGGAAATGAAGGAAGTAGTAAGACTTTTGGAAATTATACATTCTATTGAACGTACTTTTGCTTTCTACTGTTGATTTAAGCTATTTAATAAATGCTTCTTTATGAATATATAAATAATATAAGCAATCATTCCCAGTGATTTTCCAAAATTAATACATCTTTTTTTCTAGAGAATGCCTATTTCTTTTTCTTTAATTGGCAGATAATTATTAGACATCTTATACAGTGGACAATTATACATCTACAGTGATGTTAGAATAGATATACATTGTGCATTGATCGATCCCATCTTACTAAATTAAAATTAAGTCATGTTTATTTCCTAATTTTAATTTGTTAGTGTAACTTTGTGATTTAATGGTGGTACTTCAAATAGCTTGTTAGTAGAATTAATTACTTTAGAACACAGTACCTGTGAGGCATAACAGTGAGACCTAAGCAAGGTAAAACGAGGACAATGAAAACCATGGCTATGCATGTCGCAGTGAACTTGGTGAGAATAAACTGGAAAGAGAATGCGGGCTAGCAAACAGAGAAAAGGGACAAGCTGAAGCGGAAGCGGCAAGTGCCAAGACCTTCACGTGCTTACCCAAAACTTCATGCGCCGTGATTTCTCGGCTTCATCTTCTCTTCTGGCTCTTTTCCAAATCAGAACTACCTGCAGATTGGTTTGTCTTTTTTATCTGCACAGTGAACTGTATGTGGATTCTCGTTTATCAGTTTCCTTTCCAGCTTATAGTAACTGAAGCTGAATTTACCTGCATTGTAAACAGCTACCAAGCTAGACAAAATATACGAACCAGTAAGCTATGAAACGGGTAACCCATAGGGAGCAGGTTGCTGAGCTCAGGAATGCAACATGTATTTCAAATGGGAACAATACAGTTCACCTCAGTAAAACAGTAAAGGAGAAAAGCCAAGTGATCGTCTTCCTCAATACAAAAAAGCAGCACCCTTTCATTGTAAGAACTCGTACTGAACTTGGAACAAAAGAACTTATCAACCTAATACCGTGCATCTGTGAACAATCTATAGCTGGGCCCAGCATGTGGCACAACACGTAAGGCCACTGCCTGCAAAACCAGCACCCGTACAAGTGCTGCTTCGTGTGTGACTGCCCCGCTTCTGATTCAGTTCCCTGCTAATGGCCCAGGAAAAGTAGAGGAGGGTTGCCCAAGTGCCTGGGCCCCGCTGCCTGTGTGTGGTACTCGGGTGAAGTTCCTGGCTCCTGAGCTTGGCTTGGCCCAGGATTGGCTGTTGCAACTATCTGGAGAGCAAGTGAGCAGACCAAAGATCTCCGTCTCACCCTCTCTGTGACATTGTGACTTTCTGACTGAATAAGTAGATATTTTTCAAAAAAACCTGTGAAATTACTGATGATCTGCAATCTTTCTTTCCTTTATTCAGGAAAAAGGCAAAATTGTGTACTTTCTTCTTTTGTATTTTCCATTGAACTAGAAATCCCAGCAAATATGAAAGATGTCGATGATGCATAGATTGGAAGGGAAGGTAGAAAACTGTCTTTTCATAGAGACAATACGATTGTGCAGGAAAAAAAAAGCAAATAACTATCAGCTAACGAGCTGGGTTCTAGAAAAGCACATCAGCATAACCAGGTTTATTTTTATTTTTATTTTTTTTTTTAATTATTTATTATTTAACTTCAGTAATTACATTGTATTATGTGACACAGTTACATAGATACTTGGGTTCTCCCCACCCCTCCCCAAACCCTCCCACCATGGTGGATTCCTCCACCTTGTTGCATAACCATAGCTCAAGTTCAGTAGAGATTTCCCCATTGCAAGCGTATACCAAACATAGAGTCCAGTATCTTATTGTCCCGTCAAGTTCAACGGCTTCTTAGGTATACCCTCTCTGGTCTGAAGACAGAGCCAGCAGAGTATCATCCCAGTCAATTGAAAGCTCCAACATACCATCAGCAAAAATTTACATCATTATGGAATTAATTGACATAGTAATGAGTAACCAATATAATGCTAAGGGAAATGAGCCAATCCCAAAAGGTTAAATACCACATGTTTGCCTTGATTTAAGATGATATGATGTTATGTATAACATGTTATGTTTTGAATGTTATATGTTGTGTATAAACTAAAATTGAAGTATAGGTGAGGTGGTCACAGAAGGTGGCTGGGAACTCGCATTTACTTTTAACCAGGTTTATTTTTATGTGATGCTGAACTTTTGAAGCACCTTAGCTTTTAGGAAAGTCAGATGTTCAATGATCAGTGTGAGTGGAGTGCGTGATCTGGACACTGCAAAGAGCAGGAAACAATGAGGCGAGCTGAAGCTGTACGTGACGGAGGAGTTTTATCATGTTCATGGGTTAGGAGGCTCAGTGTTGCTGAATTCACAACTCCTTCCAAACTGAGCTTTAAAGCAGATCCAATTGCATTGAAATCCCATTGGGCTATTTTTTTTTTTTCTTTACAGAATTTGACAAGCTGGTTCAGAAATTTGGAGACTTTCTACTTGTTTTATAGTGGCTAAGTAAGCTTTGATTGGAACCGCCCTGTTGTAGTTAAAAAGTACTTATTATGGGAAAAATGCAAATCCCCAAACTTCCAATTACCTGATGTCTTTTAAATATCTAGAGGATTCTGGAGATGATGTTTTTGAAAGTTTTGGCTTGGAAGAAGGGATTGACATGCATGATTTTCTTTCATTGTTTCCAACCTGTGAGTAGGTTTTAGTCTGTTAGATTCAGGGTAACAAATGCTCCAGTAGTAATTCAGCAGTCCTAACACAGAGTTTGGAGTTACCTTAGATACAGGAATGTGAATGGGAAACATCTTTTCAGGAAAGGGTCACAGATGAGGATTCTTGCTTTTTTTTTTTTTAAATCAATTTGCCTTGTAAGTGCAAGTCTATTTTTTTAAAGATTTATTTATTTGTATTATAAAGTCAGATATATATAGAGGAGGAGAGACAGGAAGATCTTCCTTCTAATGAATCACTCTGCAAGTGGCCACAATGGCTGGAGCTGAGCCAATCTGAAGCCAAGAGCCAGGAGCTTCTTTTGGGTCTCCCACGCAAATACAGGGTCCCACTGCTTTGGGCCATCCTCTACTGCTTTCCCAGGCCACAAGCAGGGAACTGGATGGGAAATGGGGCTGTTCGGATTAGAACTGGCGCCGATATGGGATCCTGGTGGGTGCAAGGCGACGACTTGTGCTACTAAGCTATGGCACCCCGCCCGATCCTTGCATTCTGCATGTAAATGGTTCCAGTTCTGGGGTCACCACTGAGTCATGCATGTATAAGGCGCATTCTAAATAGATTAAGCATAGAAGAACTCACATAATATTTGAGCAGTCATCTGAAAATTTGTAAATGCATCTTCAGTTAAGCTGAGTTTTCTTTTTTTTTTTTTTTAATTTATTACAAAGTCAGATATACAGAGAGCAGGAGAGACAGAGAGGAAGATCTTCCGTCCGATGATTCACTCCCCAAGTGAGCCGCAACGGCCGGTGCTGTGCCGATCCAAAGCCGGGAACCAGGAACCTCTTCCGGGTCTCCCACGCGGGTGCAGGGTCCCAATGCATTGGGCCGTCCTCAACTACTTTCCCAGGCCACAAGCAGGGAGCTGGATGGGAAGTGGAGCTGCCGGGATTAGAACCAGCGCCCATATGGGATCCCGGGGCGTTCAAGGTGAGGACTTTAGCCGCTAGGTCACGCCGCTGGGCCCGAGTTTTATGTTTCAAAAACAAGCCTAAGCATTAGAACAGTACCATTAATTCACAATCTTTACAGTGTAACATCTACAGCTGCTCAGCACATGAAGAATGAAGACAATGTGAACCACTCACAAGAGAACAAATAGGCTAAATCCAGGGAGACCTAGACTTTGGAATTAGGGGGATGAGAGTAAACAAAACAAAAAACTTGAAACTGCGCTCAGTGACACAGGGAGGGTGTTCTAATGCTCAAAAATGAATTGGCAGAGAAGATTAGGAGCTATAGAAAATATAAATTGTAATTGTAGAAACAAATAAATGTGAAATAAAGATGACCGTGGTTGAGATTAGCCATTTAATGAGAATGGGGAGGAAAGACAGAGACTTCCAGGAACTGCTCAAGTCTGATGAATAGCTTCAACAAAAAGATGGAAGTGATCAACTGGGCTTTGTAGACATGTGGGTAGGAGTTGAAAAACCCAGTGTACATGTGATTGGAATTTCAGAAGAGAGAAAGAGCAGAAAGAAGCCATTGAAGAGATCTTAGTTAAAGTTTGCAATATGTGCGGATATCATATTGATGGAATCTAGAAGCCCAGTGAAGGCTAAGGAAGATCAAACAGAAAACCATAATTTTGTGTATCTACTCTATATGCTGAAAGCAGACAAAAAACTGACACATTAAATAAGGAGAATTTGATTGCAGAAACTTTGATCTCTTATCAGAAACTTTCAAGGTTAAAAGACAGTGGAACATAAATTTTTAATTTCTAAAAGAAAATGCATCAACCCAGAATCATATGTGATTAAAAAATACCATTAAAGAATTATGACCAACAGGAAATTATTTTCAGATAAAATAAAAATGGCAAGAATTTGTTGTCAGCAGATCTGTACTATAAAGGATGCCAAAGGAAATTCTTTAGGCTAAAGTGAAATAATTCCATATGGAAGCTCAGATGCTGTGAAATAAAGAACACTTGAAGACATATATATTTTTATGATTGTTTCCTTCCAGTGTCATTAAAGTATGCATGTCTATTTTAAAACATTAAAAAAACCATTTCTTGATATTTTCTAGATTATAGAGAAAAAATACAAAGGCATATTAATGCATATGTATAGTTACAGAATTATTGCATTTTTTGTGAAGCACTATACTGTTCCAAGTATTTATGGAATACTAATTGTTCTTGACAACCAGCTTCTAGCTGAACTGACAACCTAAAATATATTTAAAGAATCTAGGGACCTGGCGCCATGGCCTAGTGGCTAAAGTCCTTTCATTGAACGCCCCGGGATCCCATGTGGGCGCTGGTTCTAATCCCGGCAGCTCCACTTCCCATCCAGCTCCCTGCTTGTGGCCTGGAAAAGCAGTTGAGGACGGCCCAATGCATTGGGACCCTGCACCCGCGTGGGAGACCCGGAAGAGGTTCCTGGTTCCCGGCATCGGATCGGCGTGTACCGGCCCGTTGCGGCTCACTTGGGGAGTGAATCATCTTCCTCTCTGTCTCTCCTGCTCTCTGTATATCTGACTTTGTAATAAAAATAAATAAATCTTAAAAAAAAAAAAAGAATCTTAGAAAGAATGCTGAAAGGAAATGGGACAAATATAAATGCTAAGAGATTTGATTTAAACTCAGGTATGTGAATAATTATGTTAAATGATAACAAACATTCCAGTTGGAAGTCTGAATGTCATAATGGAAATAAAGTGCAATTCTATAGTGTCCTCGTCACAGGTACTGTAAATATAAAGATGCAGATACATTGAGAGTAAAAAACTGTAAAGTATTGCTTCATGAAAATAATATGAAAAGGCTGCATTTGTTAAATAGCATACAAAATGGACTAAATTACAATGCAAACACTTGGATAAGTCTCAGCAACATTATTATGAATTAAAGAATCCAGACTTGACGGACACGACGTGGTAGCCTAGTGGCTAAAGTCCTAGCCTTCCGTACACTGGGATCTCATATGGCTGCCGGTTCGTATGCCAGCTGTTCCACTTGCCTTCCAGCTCTCCGACTGTGGCCGGGGAAAGCAGTACAGGATGGCCTGCACCCGTGTGGGAGACCCAGCTGGAGGAAGCTCCTGGCTGCTGGCTTCGGATTGGCGTAGCTGTGGCTGTTGTAACCACATGGGGAGTGAACCAGAGGATGGAAGATCTTTCATTCTGTATCTCCTGTTCTGTTTATTTGCCTTTCCAATATAAATAAATAAATCTTGGCCCGGCACAGTAGCCTAGTGGCAAAAGGCCTCACCTTGCATGTACCAGGATCCCATATGGGTGCTGATTCTTGTCCCGCCTGCTCTCAGGTAAGGGAAACATTACAAGGAAGATGGTTAATATTTTTGTTATTAATAGGAAATGTTCAAACTCTTTGTGCTTCGTTTTTTTGGCCATCATTGCAGCTAAACTTTTAAGCCTTTGACATTATGAATTAACAGAATGTTAAAGGTTGAGGAATTCAGTCCGAGAACAGCTCACATGTTTCACACTGGTCTGCCTTTCATGCCTGTGAACAGGACATCTGGCAGTGCTGAGGAACTGGCATCTGCAGGATGTCGGCTTGTTTGAGGCAGCTGAATGGCCAGCACATTGATCTGTCTGGTTTCTTCGCCTTCAGTATGAACATTTGCATAGCAAAGGGAAGAGCTTTGAAAGCGCAGTGGTGGCAGAAGAGCCAGAGTCTAAGGATTGGCCAAGAATGCTCATAGATGCTGTGGAAGTGATAAAGGCATGAAACAATGAGCTTACCTTCATGCAATTTTTAATTTAGCCCAGGCAACATAAATTCGCAGATGCAACTGACAGTACCACAGAGTGTAAACCACAAGTTGATATCACAGATAAATATTTCCCAGGGTTATAATAAAGGAAGAAAATGGATAGGACTGATATAGGCTGAAGAATGCTTTGCTTACTAGGAAAGGATTTGGTAGTGTGAGAGAGCACGCACGAAGGGTGGGGTGGGGGCATGTCAGCTGTCCTGGGCTCCTGCAGCTGTGAAGGAAGGATTATTTAGGGCAACTATGAGCCTTGTGGATAAACAACTTTGTGACAGTTCTCAAAGGTCTACAGAATCTTATAGGGGATGTGAACTGTTCAGTTAGCTCTCCTCTAGCAAGTACCTCCCTTTTGATCTCCAAGTATCTTACAGTTTTCTTCAAAAATAGCCAAAGCAGATTTATTCTTTACCTACTGTAATGTTGTAAATATGAGTGAAGTTAAAAGTAGTAGGGTTCTCCATCGTAAAAACGCTCAATAGTGTATTAAAATAGTACATATAGTAAACATTTGCCTGTTATTGATCTTGATCAATTTCAGTTGAAAATTGAGAGAACTTTTCTTAAAACACGCGAATGCTGTCACTCATCTCAAGTGCTTTCTAACCTCTGTTTTGATGTGTAAAAGCAGTGTAAGTGCTGTGTCATGTGTAAGTATGTGATTGCAAATGGCATAAGATTGTTAGCAAGATCCTAATCCTAACTTAGGCTGCTTGAACATACCAAATTTCTTAAGCTTTTTGAAACATCATTTGGATTTTTAGCCAGTGCTTGTTAGTGTAGTGAACATGTCTTTCATTGAGTTGCTCTAATTATCACACAAAGGTAAGAATAAATAAACTCTGCAAAGAAGTTTTTGCACCTGTAGAGTTACACTTACATGTTGTACCAAGGGTGATGCAATTCAGAGTTGGAAGGTAGAGTGGTGATTGCAGGGCCATGGAGGGTAGGCGTGAATAATTGTTGCTCAGAGGGTCTCAATTGCAGGATGAAGAGTTCTGGATTTTGCTGGTAGAACAAAGTGAATGTGGTATACATTACCGAAGAATGCTTAAAAAATTAAGATGGTAAATTTCATGTGTACTGTATTACAATTTGCTTCAAAAAAAGGAAATTATTAATATTTTCAAAACCTTCAAAATCTTGGGAATTAATCTATCCAAGCATTTTTAAGATGTGTGTATTAAACTGTAAAAAAATATTAAGAGAAATTAATGAAGACCCAAATAAATCAAGGGGGATGTACTTTGTTCATGGAGAACTAAAAAATTTTAAATGTCAAGTCCTTCCAGATGATCCTACATAATTAATGCAACTCTTAACAAATTACCAGCAATTTGACTTTTCGCTTCTGTTGTTTTCTGCGGAACTGATGCTTACTTCAGAATTCACATGGGATTGCTGAGGGCCGACGACAGCCCAGGCCTGCTGGGGCTGGACGAGTGGTGTTGCAGATAACAGGACCCTTTGCAAAAGACATTGCTGCTTCTCAGCAGCATGATGTGTGAGCTGACTGAAGCAGAATTTCTCTGGTTCCACCCCAAACCCTACTGAATCTGAACTTGTGGGACTGGGGCCAGTGATTTGATGTTTAACAAAGTTTCTAGGTTATTTTTTATGTATTTTCAAGCTTGAGAAGCAGTGAATTAGAATGTCTTGACAGAGAAAATAGAAACTAACCAGTGGAAGAGCTAGTCCAGGAACAGATCCATATGTGCATGGTCCATCTGATTTATGATAAAGGTGGCAGGCATTGCAGCACAGTGGGGAAAGGTAGACTTTTCAACACATGGCATTAGATAAGTTATATATGCTCATGGAAGACATATGTCTTAACCGGTGTGTTGTAATATATTTATAATCAGTTCCAGATAAAACTAATATCCTAATATGAATACATTTTACATGTACATAAGCTGCAGATCCACCTGGATTATAGATGTAAGTTTTATTTCATACACTTAATTATTCAAGTGTTGTTTCTTGGGAGACTATGTTCCTAGTTCTATCTAGGGAATACCAGGACACTCAAGCATCAGCTACTATGAATTTGCATTTCTGTGTCAGATAAGCCACCTTTGTATATCTCTGCCTCTACGTGAGAGAAGAGGTTCCTTTCTTTGTTTCTTTCTTGAAATCCTATAATGGGCCAGGCACAGGGAAGGTACTGGTAAGCCAGATGTGTCAAGGGTACTTAAAAATTCTTGGAAAATGGAATTAAAATATAAGTTTATTCTGGTATGAAAACTTTTATACTCCATGTGTGTTTTTGCTTAATACACATTTTCCATTAACTTTTGAAGATTCAGTTGTTTGAAAGGCCGACTTAGAGCGAGTGAGGAAGGAGGAGGGATGGAGAGATCTTCCAGCAGGTGGCCACACCTCTTTAGTGAGGTGAGAAGAAGGTAGTGTTATGCTCTGCTGTGCACAGTAGAATTAGGGGTTGGTTCAATTTAGGGATTAATAATTCGTATGTTTATAGGGACCTTTGCGTGAAATGAGTCAGACATGGAGATATAGGGATTATGCTATTGTTTATGCTTCCTTGAAGGACTTCTTGCTAACCTTTAATGATAATTTTGAGTTAAAATTAGTTTGATCAAAGGTAAATACTTGTGTTACCTTCACCTAATAGTTCTCAGATTTGGCCTATACTTGAGAATTGCTTAGGGAGCAGTGGGAGGGATATCTTTAAAAACATTGATTCCCAGATCCTGGTGTTGAGGACATGATGTACATTTTAAAATTCCAGAAGTGAAGGCCAGCATTGTAGTGTAACCATTGCTTACAACACCAGCATCCCATGTAGGTGCAGGTTGGAGACCAAGGTATTTGACTTCGAATCCAGCTCCCTGCTTGTGTACATAGGGAAGCAGTGCAAGGTGGCTCTAGTTAACATGCCTGGGAAGGCAGCAGAAGGTGGCCCAGGTTCATGGACCCTTACACTCACATGGCAGACCCAGCTGCAGCTCCTGGTTTCAGAGTGGCCCATCTGACCGTCATGATCATCTGGGGAGTGAACCAGTGCTTAAAATATCTCTGTGTGTCTCTCTCTCTTTCAGTGTTTCAAATAAACAACATTAGTAAGTGTAAAAAATAAAAAAGAAGCTTTTTAAATGCTTCTAATGAAAACCTATATATTTTTTGAGTTTTTGTTAGAGTTTTGCATGTTGCAAACCTGACTTAGAAACAAGCAGCAGTGATCAAAAATGACATCAGCTTTCAAGCAAACAATTATTTTTTCTTTATTGTCCACATTTGTACTAAAAGTTGATGTGTGAATGATCAGTCAGAGGCGGTACTGAACTTCAAGTCATCAATGAGATCTTACATTTTGCCCATTATACCAAGTCTTCCATGTTGATCATATTTCATTCTGGTTTTTACATAACCCAACCCTTCCATTTCATTTCATACTACATTTGTGGTCATGTTTGTGATTTCCACTATTTTTCTGAAATACAGCCTTCACAGCTTAGGAAGTATTTTCTCTAAAACTGGAGAGCCCCCGGCTCTAACCAAGGCCAGAAAGCATTCTCACTTGGTTTTAAATTTCTTTTTTTAGATTTTTAAAAAAATTTCAAATGTTGTATTTTAGTTGCATTTGAAAATTAAAGAGAGAGAAGGAGCTTGCATGAGTTTGCTCACTCCCCACATGCCTGCAACAGCTAGATCTGTGCCTTGACCAAGCCGAGGGTCAGAATTCCATCCGTGTCCCCCACATGGGTGGCACTTTTGAGGGCCTGACACTTGCTGTCCCCCAAGATGCACTAATATTGGAAACTGGTTTGGAAACAGAGTAGCCAGGACTAGAAACTGGGTAAACACTCTGGTATCCCATGTGTTTCCAAATGGACTTCTATAATGTAAATGGAAAAAAGGAAAAACTTTCAAATTTGCCTTTGGCTGCATCCTGATATTTTTGGAAGAATGACTTTTGTTCTGCTAATCGTGGATCATCGTGCGTTTATGTCTTCTAACTTTGGTCTTTTTTACCCCCTCTCTCCTGTCAGTGTCTACTTTCACAACCAAAGTTCTGGGCTATTCAGACATCAGCCTTGATGCTACGGACAAAAC
Organism: Ochotona princeps; assembly: GCF_030435755.1. Classification (NCBI taxonomy): domain Eukaryota; kingdom Metazoa; phylum Chordata; class Mammalia; order Lagomorpha; family Ochotonidae; genus Ochotona; species Ochotona princeps. The sequence continues at coordinate 59,137,416 of NC_080839.1, read as the reverse complement.
TTGAGAGAGGAAGCACCCGCCGAGTGGAACGCGCAATGAGGCAGACACAGGTAGGAGTTAACATGTTGTTTGTCTTCCAGCTCCCTGTTGCTGTAATAAAATGTATGTGTAGGGCTCCTGTTTTTGGTGATTCGCAGTCCAAGGTCATGCAGGCTGGTTGGTAAGGCATCTGGTGGTGGTGTTCTTGCTGGCAGGCTCCCGAGGTGGCGCAGAGCATCGCTTGGCAGGACGCTGCACAGGTGTGTTCTTACACAGTCCCTGGGCTTTGATGACAGGAGTTCCACCCAGCAATCAAATCCAGTCCAGTGGATTTCCAAAGGTCCTCTCCTAAACACATTAAATGCATCGACTTTTCATCCTGTTGGCGTACAGGTTTGAGGACGGGCCGTTTACTACCTGGGTCTTTTGGGCACTGTTCAGGCTGGGAGCCATGCCATAGCACTTGCCTTCCAGCCTCAGTGATTTATGCCCTTTAGACCTTCTTTCTTTCTTTCTTTCTTTCTTTCTTTCTTTCTTTCTTTCTTTCTTTCTTTCTTTCTTTCTTTCTTTCTTTCTTTCTTTCTTTCTTTCTTCCTCTCTCTCTCTTTCTTCCTTTCTTTCTTCTTTTTTTTTAAATTGACATTTATATGTTTTTCTTGTAAAGGCAAATTTATAGAGAGAAAGATCTTGTTCACTCCCCAGGTGGCATTTGTGGGGATCTGGAGCCGATCCGAAGCATGGAGCTGGAAGCTTCTTTTGGGTCTCCTGCACGGGTGCAGGTCCCAAGGCTTTGGGCCATCCTCAACTGCTTTCCCAAGCCGTAAGCAGGGATCTGGATGGGAAGTGGAGTATCTGGGACATGAACCAGAGCCCATATGAAATCCCAGTGCCTACAAGGCAAGGATTTAGCCACTAGGCTATCATGTTGGGCCCCTTTTAGAACTTTTTCTGTGAATAAATAGAGATTCATGTTTTAACAAATGGGAACCTGAGGGCCTGGTGGCCGTGGCCTAGTGGCTAAAGTCCTCGCCTTTAAAGCACCGGGATCCCATATGGGCGCCGGTTCTAATCCCGGCAGCTCCACTTCCCATCCAGCTCCTTGCTTGTGGCCTGGGAAAGCAGTTGAGGACGGCCCAGAGCACTGGGACACTGCACCCGCGTGGGAGATCTGGAAGAGGTTCCAGGTTCCAGGTTCCCGGCTTCGGATCGGCGCAGCACCGGCCCGTTGCGACTCACTTGGGGAGTGAATCATCGAATGGAAGATCTTTCTCTCTCTGTCTCTCCTCCTCTTTATACATCTGACTTTGTAATAAAAATAAAATAAATCTTTAAAACAAAAAGTAAATGGGAACCTGAGACTGGTGCTGTGGTGCAGTTGGCTCGTCTTGCCCCCTCTGGTGCTATCATCCTGTACTGTCACTGGTTCCTGTTCTAAGCCCTCGATTTCAGATCCAGCTCTCTGCTATGGCCTGGGAAAGTAGCGGAAGATGGCTCAAGCCCTTCGGCCCTGTGCTCACATAGGAGACCCCAATGAAGCTCCAGGTTTCTGGCTATACATCAGCTCAGCCGTGGCCATTGTAGCCGTTTGAGAAGTTGATAGAGGATCTTCTTTCTCTCTGTATTTCTCCTTCACTATATAACTCCATCTTTTAAATAAAAATAAAAAATCTTAAAATAAATGGGATCCTACAGTTTGTATTGTTTTATTCTTTTATATCTTGATATCTTGATATAAAAGAATAAGTCTATAAGTTATACACCAGTACCTGTGGATCTAGCTCATTTATTGTAACAGCTTTCTGTCACTGTTGAAAGAGGTGTTATCATCTTAACCAATCCCCCTAAATTTGAAATTGCTATTTGATTTTTATTTTAATCCACACATTATGTGGATTAGATGTATTAAGTTATTATGATTAACAATTATAATAAATAGAAAAACATATAAGTAATACATTCTAGTCTACCAAGAGTGATTTTCTTTTTAGATTTATTTATTTTTATTTGAAAAGCAGATTTGCACAGAGGACAGACTGAGAGAGAAAGAGATTTTCCATCCTCTTGTTCATTGCCCAACTGACCTGTTTAAAGCCAGGAGCCAGAAGCCAGGGGTGGAGCAGCCAGGAATAAGCTGGTGCCCATATGGGGTACTGGCGCCACAAGATAATTAGCCTGTTGAGCTACCCTTATTTTATTTACTTATTTGTTTATTTATTTTTTAATTTTAAAAAGCTGGTTTACAGAGAGAGATGGAGAGACACAGAGAGAAATCTTCATGCCTTGGTTCACTTCCCAAATGGCTGCAGCAGCTGAAGCTAAGCTGATGTAAAACTAGGACCAGGAAATTCAGATCTCCCATGCAGGTGTCGGGCCATCTTCCACTACTTTCCAAGGCACCTGTAGGGCACTGCGTCAGATGCAGAGCAGCTGGATTTTGCAGCGCTCCCCCTATGGAATGCCAGTTTGCAGGTGGGGGCTTAAGCTAACTACATAATGACAGAGGCCCCAAATCACAGGGATTTCTTTCCCAATTCCCAGTTCTTTTTTTTTTTAAGATTCATTTATTTATTTATTTTAAAGATTTATTTGTCTTTATTTGAAAATCAGATGTACAGAGAGGAGAGACTTATAGAGAGGAAGATTTTCCTTCCGATGATTAATTCCCCAAGTGACCGCAACGGCCGGTGCTGAGCTGATCCGAAGCCAGGAGACAGGAACCTCCTCCAGGCCTCCTATGCGGATGCAGGGTCCCAAAGCTTTGAGCCCTCAACTGCTTTCCCAGGCCAGAAGCAGGGAGCTGGATGAGAAGTGGAGCTGCCGGGATTAGAACCGGCACCCATATGGGATCCCGGCACATTCAAGGTGAACAGTTTAGCCGATAGGCCATGGCACCAGGCCCTCAGATTTATTTTATTTTTATTGCAAAGTTAGATATACAGCGAGGAAGTCTTCCATCCATTGATTCACTCTCCAAGTGACCACAATGGCTGGAGCTGAGCTGACCTAAAGCCAGGAGCCAGGAGCTTCTTCTGGGTCTCCCACATGGTGCAGAATCCCAAGGCTTTGGGCCGTCCTCGACTGCTTTCACAGGCCACAAGCAGGGAGCTGGATGGGAAGTGAGGCTGCTGGAATTAGAATCGGTGCTCATATGGGATCCCAACACGTGCGACTTGAGGACTTTCACTGCTAGGCTATGATGCCAGGCTCCCAGTTTATTTTATTTTTTTTTTAAGAAGTGACACCTTATGGTGACCATCTGCATTTTTTTTTAAAGATTTATTCATTTTATTACAGTCAGAAATACACAGAGGAGGAGAGACAGAGAGGAAGATCTTCCGTCCAATGATTCACTCCCCAAGTGTGCTGCAACAGGCCGGTGTGTGCCGATCCGAAGCCGAGAACCTGGAACCTCCTCCGGGTCTCCCACGCGGGTGCAGGGTCCCAAGGCTTTGGGTCGTCCTCAACTGCTTTCCCAGGCCACAAGCAAGGAGCTGGATGGGAAGTGGAGCTGCCGGGATTAGAACCAGCGCCCATATGGGATCCTGGGGCGTTCAAGGCGAGGACTTTAGCCGCTAGGCCATGGCCGCCGGGCCCCCCCAGTCCATTTGTAACAGTTTACTTTTGTTGTTTGAAGGGTTCATTTATTTTTTTTTAATTTGTATTTTGAAAAGTCTTAATCTTTAAGTTGCTTGGTTCATTAAACTTTAGATAGACTTTGTTACCTCCACACTGTGATCAGTGAAGAAGTTGGAGTATCTCCTGTCCCCGCCTCTGTTTCTGTCATTTTTCAGGTGGCAGGGAAAGTTATGTAATCTTTGTACTTGTGTTGCAGCCACATTTTGAGTTCACCCAATTTTGCGGTGTTAGGATTCTGATAATTGGAGTGTATTAATTACATGTGTAAGTGGTGTCAGTGGACTGGCCGAGAAGGAGCTTCGCTAGTTTGTGACTAATCTTCACTACAGGAAGGAAACTTTCACAGGAATCACAGTTCAAGGGATGCTTAGTGGTGTTTTTGTTCGCCACTCATTCTAGGGTTGTTACTGTTTCCTTAATCTGAACCATCATGTTTGTTTTGTTTTAATTTTTGGTGTTCTAGGTTATCTTTTTTTTTAAGTCTTATTTTCCTTGGACAGTAACATTTATGGAGAGAAAGGGACAGAGGCAAAGATCTTCTGTTTTCTGGCCCTCTCCCCAAGTGACTACATCGTCTGGAGCTGAGCCAATCTGAAGCTAGGAGCCAGGAGCCTCTTTCAGGGTTCCCAAGTGCGTACAGGGTCCCAACGCCTTGGGCCATCCTCTACAGCTTTCCCAGGTCACAGGTAGGGAGCTGGATGGAAAGTGGAGCAGCCGGGACATGAACCGATGCCCACGTGGGATCCTGTGCATGCAAGGTGAGGATGCAGCTGCTGAACCATGGCACCGGCAACCTAGAAGCAGCTCAGCACGTTCCTCGGTGCAGGTCTCGGCTCCTCGCGACCCCGGGCCTTCTCATGAAGAAGGCCGGTGGGAGAGGATGCCTTCTGTTGCCTGTCTGAGCCAGAATTCCACTTCACATTCTCCCAGGAATGAAGGGTGCCTTATTCTACCTGCACTTCCAGCCCCAGGCAAATGCTGATCTCAGGGTTAGCAGATCCAAGCTTCTGACCTGTCAGAGATGCATCGTGAGTGCTGTGGGAGCGGGTGTTTGGAAGTCACCTTTATTCCTCAGCTCACAATTTAGTTACGATTTGTAGAGTCTGTATTGTTTCTCAGAAGTCTGTTTCCACTGTGCTTTCTGTCGTTTTCACTGACCAGCCTCTCTTCATGCTGCTTGGCCCCTTCATTGCCCAGCCTACTGTTTCTGGACATTCACACTGGATAGCTGAGTATACCCTTTTGGACAAGCTCGAATGTGAGCTTCTTGAGAGGTCGTTGTCTTCACTTTCTTTATTTTTATGTTCCCAGAATGGTCACTTAGTGGACGTTTACTAAATTCTGATTTGGAAAAAAAATGAAATTTGAATTACCATCTGATTAGCAGAACTAATTGAGGATCCACGAAGTTAAAGATTATTTCAATGTGGCATTTAGTTATCTGAGAGCTGTGGAGACCAGTGTTTCTGGGGTCAGTCCAGTACATTTTCAGTGCAGTAAGAAGCCCTGGTGCCGGAGCTGCCAGGAAACAGGCAGTGATTGCGATCGCTGAGGCTAAGGCAGAATTTTCAGAGACACTTCCCTGGGGCTGGCTGCATTTTTTATTTAGGAGATGGAAAAGAGAAAAAGGCATGCCCATCTTTTCCTATGGGGTTTTCTAAAAATAATATTGAATTAATGTGTAAATCACTGCTCTTTGTGATCATCAAAAGGGATCAGAGATGGGAGTCCATGAATGGGCTCCTTAACTGGAAATAGATGCACACTGTATACTTCAGCACACCGGAAGACAAAACTTTCTGTCTGTATGAAGAACTGGTGTTTTGTTCATATTAAAGGCTCCTTTCTGTGTTCATGTCTCAAAATATTCTTGTTTTCTTTGTGTATTTTCTCATATCTTCTTCACAATATGCAATCCTCCACCTCCCCGGCCCCCACTGCCCCTGGCCCCGGCCCTGCCCCTCTGCCCGCTGCCCCTGGCCCCTGGCCCTGGCCCTGCCCCTGCCCCTCTGCCCGCCGCCCCTGGCCCCTGGCCCCGGCCCTGCCCCTCTGCCCGCCGCCCCTGGCCCCTGGCCCCGGCCCTGCCCCTCTGCCCGCCGCCCCTGGCCCCGGCCCTGCCCCTCTGCCTGCCGCCCCTGGCCCCGGCCCTGCCCCTCTGCCCGCAGCCCCTGGCCCCGGCCCTGCCCCTCTCTGCACGTGTAATACTTGGCAGGCTTGCATGTAGCCTGGAGGTGGAACTGTTTCTGTGAATGGAGAATCTACGGTTCTCGGGCTAATGAAAGACTGAAGTGAACTTGGAGCACTTGATCCAGTAACTGAAGCTCATTTGGTTGTATTTGGCTTGCCAATATTTTGATAGGGTTTTAGAATTTGAAAAATTTCATTTGATGTTCATGCTTATTTTGAATGTACTTATCCTAAAAACAAGGTGCTTTATGAGGCAGATTGTAGTTTACAGCTGTTCAAGTCTTGATAATATTGCTTAGAAAAATTATAAAACATATCTCCTAAGAATTTGTTTGATTTAAGGAACAAAAATTCAACTCAGATTGGCCATTTGACAGAAACTTACTTGTTGTTATAGCTGTGAAACCTATGAGTATTCCAGGCTCGGGCTGAAAAAGAAAATCGCGTTGGAGCCTGTGGTGGTGGCACAGTGGGTTAAGGCACTGCCTGTGGTGCTGCCATTCTTTATGAATGCCAGTACAAGTCTCAGCTGCTCTGCTTGCAGCTGCTTGGGGAGTGGACCAGCAGATAGCTCTCAGAAAATGTCTGTAACTGTGCCTTCCAAACAAATAAATAGATCTTTCTAAAAGTTCATGAGAAGACTGTGGCTGTTGTGTAGGATATTAAGCCATGACCTGTATTGCCAGAGTCCTATGTGGGAGTTGGTTCAAACCCTGGCTGCTTCACTTTGGATGATGCTCCCTGCTAATGAGCCTGGGCAAGCAGTACAGGATGGCCCGATTGTTTGGGTCCCTGTACCCACATGAGAGACTCAGAGAGGCTCTCGGCTCCTGGCTTCGTCCTGGCCCAGCCTTGGCCATTGTGGCCATTTAAGAAGTGGATCAGTGACTAGAAGACTGTATCTCCCCCTCTCTCTGTAACTCTGCGTGTCAAATAAGTAAAAGTGAATCTCTGTTTTTCACCTTCGTTCTCAACTCTGCTTTTCTTTGTGTTCTTGGTATCACAGAATTGTTGTCAGTTGAGTACCAGATTGCATCATCTGTGGACTTCACAATCTTAGAGGAAGAGAGTTTATGTTTTTGCTGTGGTGAAAGTTCAGCTCTCTAACCTGTTGTACTTCGCTTATCTGCTGCATGGGGAGGGCAGCTCTGCCGACTTCATTCCTGTGTTGAGGAACTGAATGTGTTAGTACTCATGGAATGCTTGAAATAGTGCTTGGCACACACTGGACCCTCAATGTTGACTATTGTTGTTCTCACTTTATGGGAGGGAAACTTGAGATGTTAAGAAAGGTAAAAATGGGCCTGGCAGCATCATCTAGCAGTCCTCGCCTTGAGGGCCCCGGGATCCCATATGGGCGCCGGTTCTAATCCCGGCAGCTCCACTTCCCATCCAGCTCCCTGCTTGTGGCCTGGGAAAGCAGTCGAGGACGGCCCAAAGCCTTGGGATCCTGCACCCATATGGGGGACCTGGAGAAAGTTCCTGGCTCCTGGCTCCCGATTGGCACAGCACTGGCTGTTGCGGCTCACTTGGGGAGTGAATCATCTGATGGAAGATCTTCCCCTCTGTCTCTCCTCCTCTCTGTATATCTGACTTTGTAATAAAAAATAAATCTTAAAAACAAAAAAGAAAGGTAAAACTGCCCAGTCTTTCCTAACTGATCAGAAGCAGTCATAACTGCATGGGAAGCCTAAATCATACTGGAGTAATTACATGTGTAGTATGCTATTGTACTTTTCAAATATACGGACTATGAAAACATACTGCTTCTTTTCACTCTATACTTCACCTGTATTACTGATGTGTGTGCATATTGGCATGCGTGTGAGTGTTAGAAAGTTATGGAAAACTATGTTAGGATTTTCTCATGTAATTGTAGCTGTCCTTTTGTTTATTGGAGTAGTTACAATAATTTGTACAAAGCTGTGTATCATTACCGCCACTTAATTAATTATGTATTATTGCTTAACTGAACACTCATGTCATGTTAAATAATCCTGCTAAGTAGGCATTATTTGCATTTTTACCTATGAACAAATGAGGAGGAAAAAATTGTAAGCAGTTTACCCAAGGCCTTATACTAAGATCAGATTTGAAGGCAAATCTACTTGATTTTGAAGTCTGTGTTTTTCTCCACCATGCCATACTGTTTTCAGAAAGCTGTGAGAACTGACTTCAGAAGGTAAATGGTATCGGTAGGGCATTGGTATCGCCTGGAGGGAAGGAGTTGAATGGACATAGACAAGAAGGAGCAATTGGAGACTTGGGTGAGAAAGACTGTGCTTGTTGCGGAGCTCAGCCTCTCCAGGGCCTGCAGGTTATGTGGGAAGGGAAGGAAATGGAAGGCACACAATGTCAGGATATGGTCTGTGTGGGAAAGAACCCAGAGGTGGATGAGTGGAACTGACTTGTGATAAGGCCATGAAACAAAGCTTCCACAGGCATGCCAGTAGCTGAGGCTAGATATAAAGTGCATGATTACAGTTAGCAAAAAATCAACAATGACTAATTCATAGATTAAAAAACGAGGCAAGTGAAATACAGAGTAAAATAAACTTTGTTACTGATAGGAAGATGTGAAGAACTCCAGAAAGTGGTGGAAACGTGAGAAACATGTTATGGGAAAGGAACTTATTAGCAGTATGTGGTAAAACACATCCTTTTAAAGCACACATCCAGAGGCACCCAGCTTCAGTCAGTTCAAGAGGGACAAGTTTAAGTTCTTTGGATAGAATCAGATTATAAGGACTAGATTAATGCTTTATTTTTCACGGGCAGAAATCCCATGCACAACTTAGCACCCTTGGCAGAATTTCCAAAAAATCACCTGAATACATGTATCCACTGTCAGGATGCTGGTTAAAATAGAGTTCTTCAGTGTAGTTGGGGAGAAAATGGGTCAGGGTATTGATGGACCATGGGTTGTTGGGGAAAGACTGTAAGCAGACATAGCTTGCTCATCTTAGCAACTGCTGAGGTTTCTCTGTCATCCCCAAGTACGTACAGCACAGAGCCTGACGGTATCTCCCAGGTCTGGAGGCCTGTGCTGTGATGTAACTGGGGGTTAAGCACGCAATGACAGCTGTGACATCCTTGTAGTTGAAGGTGTGTTTCCTGGGGCCAGTTGAACTTGAGCTTTGCATTTCATTGAAGCCTACTCAGGAAAGTAAATAGTGGTTAGTGACTTTTATGTTTTAAGTCCAGGAGCCTTAATTTAAAAAAAAAAAGTATATTTTTGTTTGAAAGGCAGATTGTTTTTACAGAGAGGAGAGACAGAGAGATTTTCCAACCGCTGGTTCACTCCCCAGATGGCCACAGTGGTCAGAGCTGATCTGATCTGAACCTAGAAGCCAGGAGCTTCCTTCGAATCCCCCATGTGGTGCAAGGCACCAAGGGCTTGGGGCGTTATCTGCTGCTTCCCTAAGCCATGAACAGAGACGGGGCAGCTGCAGAATGAATCAGAGCCCATGTGGGATGCTGGTGCTTGCCGACAGAGGATTGATTAGCTGGCTTCGCCACCGTGCCAGCAGTTCTAGGTTATTGCCCCCTCAGAAGTAAGAATTCAGAGCAGTGGCATCTCCATAATGCATGAGGGAATCAGGGTGTATTTACAAGAGCGGTAGCATGAACAATATCAAATGTGAATGTGGGCCACCCCACACAGGGAGATGTCCTGGGTGGGTCAGCGTTACTGGTGAGGAGGGAGAGGGCGAGAGGAGGCTAGGTAAAGGTCTCCTGGCCTGGTGAAGTTTAGAGAGGACCCCTCTTTAGCTATTAGTCTCTTACAGGAAATACAGGGTGGAACTCGTAATCAAATGGGAAATGAATAAAAGCCATCACCACTACGCTGAGCCATCGCGGCAAGTCTCTGAGCTCTTCATGTTCAGCGAAACTGAACGTCCCCGAGAGCACAGAGATCAACAGCTAGGATTATTCACACGAAGAAAAATGATGGGATGGTGAACTTAGAAGAACATTTAATTTTTTTTCATTATGTATTTGTGTTGATTGTAATTTTCTAACACAGATTTACTGTGATGCAGTAAGTTTTTTACATGTAGCCGTACACCCACTTCTGTTTTACAAAAATACCCATTACCACAATAGGTGTGTTTTTTTCATATAAACTTCATAAACCACTTTTCTCCCAAATGTAAATGAGTTATGGTCAGTAGGTTAAGAAGCAGACATTTCGCTAATGGATCTCTTTTATAAGTAGTGCAGTAGATACACTTTCTTGACAGTGATTTCTCAAAGCATGTAACAATCACATATGTGTTCCCTGATATTTTTATACATGTTCCAATAAAATAAGTTTAAGAAATAGTAATAAAGATATAGAGGGTGGTGCCTTAATAAGCAAACAGGGTTGAGTTTGGGTAGAGTCCACTGCTCATGCGGCTTTCTGCTATTTTCATCATTAACACGTGGCCTTAAACTTCACTGTGACTGCTGTGGCATCTCCTCCTTCCTGTATGAGGCACGGGTGGCTCCTGGGAAGGTGGGCACGTCACATGGCAGGTGAGGGGATGGAGTTAGGAGGCAGGATTGGCAGAATTTTCAACCCACATGTCCGTGTCGGCCTGTCTGCTTTGTCCTCCTGTGCCAGGTAGATTCAGCTCCTTTAGGTGTCTCAGAGAGGATGACGCTAGAAATTCAAAATGCTCAGTTAGCTTTTAATCAAATATTTGTGAATCTTTGTACTTCATAATATTTGCAGATTATAGACAGGTCAAGTTGCTCTCATTTCCTAATCGCTTAATAGCTGATACTACAAAGGAACTTTTAAGTAATTTCTTTTTTTTTTTTTAAAGATTTATTATTATTATTGGAAAGCCGGATATACAGAGAGGAGGAGAGACAGAGAGGAAGATCTTCCGTCCAATGATTCACTCCCCAAGTGAGCCGCAACAGGCCGGTGTGTGCCGATCCGAAGCTGGGAACCAGGAACCTCTTCCAGGTCTCCCACGCGGGTGCAGTGTCCCAATGCATTGGGCCGTCCTCAACTGCTTTCCCAGGCCACAAGCAGGGAGCTGGATGGGAAGTGGAGCAGCCGGGATTAGAACCAGCACCCAAATGGGATCCTGGGGCGTTCAAGGCGAGGACTTTAGCCGCTAGGCCATGCTGCTGGGCCCCTTAAGTAATTTCTTAAACTTTAAGCAAGCTCCCCAGAGAAATTTTGGCAGAAAGTTGTAGGTCAGTCAGATGTAGGGAAGGCATAAGAGCTTGCGTTTCTAATCTATTTTTTTTAAAGATTTGTTTATTTTTATTGGAAAGGCAGATGCACAGAGAGAAGGAGATACAGAGAGAAATACTTTCCATCTGCTTATGCACTCTCCAAGTGGCCGCAATGGCCAGAACTGAGCCAATCCGAAGCCAGGAGCCAGGAGCCTCCTCCCGGTCTTCCAAATGGGTGCAGGGTCCAAAGGTTTTATGTCATCCTCTATAGTTATCCCAGGCCACAAGTAGGGAGCTGGATGGGCGGTGGAGCAACTGGGATATGAATCTGGATTCATATGAGATCCCAGTGCATAAAAGGTGAGGATTTAGCAACTAAGCTACCTCACTGGGCCCTTGTTTGTTTTGCTTTTGGAAACTTTTATTTGTAAGTCCTTTTTTAAAATTTATTTGAACGGTGTAGTTACAGAGAAAGAAAGGGAGAGACAGAAGCCTTTTATCTGCTGGTTCACTGTCCAGATGGCTGCAGTGGTTACGACTGGACCAGGCTGAAGCCAGGAACTAGGAGTGTCTTCCACTTTTCCCACATGGATGCTAGTGCTGAAGCGCTTGCACCATTCGCAACTGCTTTCCCATGGACATTAGCCAGGAGCTGGATTGGAAGAGGAGCTGGCGACACAAACCGCTGCCTGCATAGGATGCCCATGTCACAGGCAGTGGCTGAACTTGCTGTGTTACAATGCCAGCTCCTACAAATACCTTTATTTTTTCAAGATTTATTTTATTTTTGTTGGAAAGTCAGATGTATAGAGAGGAGGAGATACAGAGAGGAAGATCTTCCATTTAATGATTCACTTCCCAAGTGACCACAATGACCGGAGCTGAGCTGACCTAAAAGCCAGGAGCCCGAAGCCTCTTCTGGGTGCCATGCGGGTGCAGGGTCCCAAGGCTTTGGGCCATCCTGTACTGCTTTCCCAGGCCACAAGCAGGGAGCTGGATAGGAAGCGGGGTTTCTGGGATTAGAACTAGTGTCCATATGGGATCCTGGCATGTGCAAGGTGAGGACTTTAGCTGCTAGGCTATCACACTGGGCCCACAAATACCTTTGATATGATAAGGATTATGCTGGCTTATCTTTATGCTTGAGAACATTCTTTTTAAATATTCTGTGTGACAATATGGGAAACAGAAAACACAAGAACTTCTTAAATTCAGTGTTCTTTTTCTAAGACAAAGCAGAACCTCATACTTTTCCCATGGGACTTGCTTCCTTTAAAAGAGTGTCTGACACACCATGGGTGTCTAGACTTGGGGATTTGACAAGTCTCAAAATAAGTGAAGTAAGCTTATCTTTTCAAGGCAAATAACTCAAACTGTTTCTTGCTAATGATTAAGTTTGAGCCTTCAAGAGAAAAAAGTTCTTGAAAACTTCAGTTGTAATTTTGAACTTCATAGCTTCCTGATAATTTAAGTGTTAAGATGAGCCTCCTCTGCTGAGATCCGTGATGATGTTCCAGCATGTAATTTTAGAATGTTCAATGTAATTTTTAAGTCAATGAAATAAGACCACCTTTTTTTTCAAAGTATCTAATGAATGATTCTACCAAATCAGGCCTGGATAGAAGGTCCATTCAAAAAATGAGATAGAGAGCCTGGAGCAGTTGCCTAGTAGCAAAGGTCCTCACGTTGCTCATGCCAGGATCCCATATGGGCGCTGGTTTGTGTCCTGGCAGCCCCGCTTCCTATCCAGCTCTCTGCTTATGGCCTGGGAAGGCAGTTGAGGACGGCCCAAAGCCTTGGGACCCTGCACCCGCATGGGAGGCCTGGAAGAGGCTATGGGCTCCTGGCTTTGGATAGGCTCAGCTCTAGCTGTTTTGGCTCACTTGGGGAGTGAATCATTAGACAGAAGATCTTCCTCTCTGTGTTTCCTCCTCTCTGTATATCTGAGTTTCCAGTAAAAAAAAAATGAATAATTTTTAAAGTGTATCCTTTAAAAAAAATATGTGATAGGGCAGTGAATTTTTGTTTTGGTTTTAGAATATTGGATTTTAATCTAACGGACAAAAGTTCACCCATAGAATTTCAAATTCCCCATTTTCCGGTAAGCCTTAAGAAGCCATCACAGTTGAATTTTGGTTTAGTATCAAATAATACTGTGCAGTGTTAGCCAACCAACTCACTCACACACTTTTCCCTTTTCTGACTATATATCCGAGGTGGCTAGGTTTTCTTCATAAGCCTCAGCCAAAACACTGTTTCCTAGTGTACTGACTGCACAAGTGTATCTGAGAGCCTGGCTGGTGCGCCAGCAGGTGAAGAGGTGTGGCAACTCTGTGGTGCCATTCTCTTCAAGACATTTATCTTGTTTTGAGAAAGATAATGATTCTACATAAGATCATGTCATTTTGTTCCTGTCACCAGGTTATTATTTTAAAATAAGTAAACATGATTAAGTTTTAATTTCTCATGTTTTAAATGATAAAAATGGAAGGATCATAACAGAGAAACAAAAGCACGTTGGCATGCTTCAGTGGTGTGTGAGTTGAAAGGAACCCTGAAACCAGAGTTTCAGAACTGCTGACCCAGGATATGGCCAGAATCGTCTGGGGCTGGTTGAGGCTTGCCCCTCGGTGTGGGCATCTGGGCCTTCCCAGTTCCTGCAGGCAGACCCCGGCAGGCCCACACTGACAGAAGCAGCAGCCGAGTATCTTCCCGACTGGACCCTGCCTTCCATATTATGAGATAAAGGGAAAGATTAAGCAGAGCTCTTGGTGTGTCTCTAGTGAGAAGCTGCTGCTTTTCGCTTTGATCTGATGGCTGTGCACTTAGTCTTGGGCTGGTTGGACTAGGAGAGGCTTACCTGCGTCACGGCTTTCTGACTGGGCATCGCATTTTTACCTCTCAGACCTGTGGTTCCCTCTGTATGATACTGGGTTGACAATAAATGGTGTTGTTGCCTCTTAGTAAGCGTGTTCATAAAATTTGGCTCTCTCTCTCTCTGCTTGTTCTCCCCTGGAAATTTTCCTGGATTTGGGAATTAAAAATTGCAGTCCGCTTCACTACTTTATAATCACAGCTGAATGACCGCAGATGCCCATCAGAGAGGCTTTTCAGCCCCCAGGGTGGGATATATTTGTTCAAGAGCATGTTTTTGTAGTAAGTCCCATCCTTCTCCACACACATCCACAGACAGATTGCTCCATCGAGCAAGTGCCAGGCGATGTGGCATTTCATCAGGGATGCCTTTCGACTGGCAGACAGTATCTGCTAGGTTCTTCGGATGGCCTGATGCGCTTTGATATCTCATTAGTGAGAATAAACAACTTTCCGTGAAAAGATAGATCTATTCGAGTTAACTCTGCTCTTTTGAAGATATGTGTAACATACTTTTAGATGTGAGCATGAAGTCCAGCTCATACCAGACCTTGCTTAGAATTATCCTTATACAACAAATCATTCTGCATGTGCTAATTTTGAATTGTAGCCTTGATAGTGGTCTGCGTGGTGGCTTAGCAAGCTAATCCTCCATCTGCAGTGTAGGCATCCTATATGGGCACTGCTTTGTGTCCTGGCTATTCTACTTCCAATCCAGCTCTCTGCTTATGGCCTGGGAAAAGCAACAGAACTTGTCTCAAGAATTTGTGTCCTGGCCACTCGTGGGGAAGACCTCAATAAAGCGCCTTATTCCTGGATTTGTTGTGGCCTGGTCATTGTGGTCATCTGGATTGGATTAGCAGATGGAAAATCTCTCTCGTCTCCTCTCTCTCCGTTACTATTTCCAAATAAATTTTTTTTCTTTTCTTTTTTTATTAAATTTTTAACAATCTCTACATAGTTAATTAGGGTAAAAAGGTTGAAGGGCTATAGGAAAGTGGGTAAGACTATTATTTCCATATTGTTTCCTTCATGTATCTGAGGTAAAGGGGGATATTGAGGGAGAAGTCCCACCCAGTTTCCCACCTGCCCCAGGTTCCAGATGCAGGGCATGCTCCGCCAAATAATTTTTTTTTTAATGGGAAAGAATCTTCTTCTGTGAAACAGAGAGGTAGTGTTAACAATGTCCCTGTATTTTTTATTTGTTTATTTTTATTGGAAAGGCAGATTTGCAGAGAAAAGGAGAGACAGAAAGATCTTTCATCTGATGATTCACTCCCCAGGTGGCTGCAACGGCTGGAGTTGAGCTAATCCAAAGCCAGGAGCCCGGAGCTTCTTCTGGGTCTCCCACACAACTACAGGGTCCCAAGGCTTTGGGCCATCCTGTACTCCTTTCCCAGGCTACGAATAGGGAGCCGGATGGGAAGAGGAACAGGTGGGACATGAACTGGTGCCCATGTGGGATCCCAGTGGTTGCAAGGTGAGGATTTATTCACTGAACTATCGTGCCTTACGCTGTCCCTGTATTTTATAAAGATTTATCTATTTATTTATTTGGAATACAGAGTTATGGAGAAAGAGGGAGAGACAGAGATCTTCCATCCACTGGTTCATACCCCAGATAACTGCAACAGGTGGGGCTCGGCCAGGACCATGCAGGGAGCTTCATCTGGGTTGGCCGTGGGGTGGGAGGGGCTCAGGAATAGATGCTGGCTTTTGCTGCCTCTCCAGGCACATTAGCAGCACATTGGATTAGAACTGGAGCTGCTGGGGCTTGAACTGGTGACTCACTCATCCCCATCCCCCAATTTTCATAAATTAGGAAATGAAAGGAGATTTGAATCTAATTGAGGAAATAGGCAAATACCTGTCATCCTCTTTGTGTACTAATTTATGGTTCTTACTTTAATTGGTACATAAATCTTATTTAGGTGACTGTCATGCTTAAGGCTGGAAGATGTATATTCTGTGGGGGAGTGAAAATAGGTTAGAGTTCTGTTTCTCATCTTTATTGCATGTGAACTTGTTCGGGTGCGCATTGCCTGTGTGTGATAAGACGGCTTGGGTCTCTGCTCTCTCCTCTGGTCTTTCCTATTTTGGAGCGCGTGAGAGAATCCGAGACATTTTGATGTTCTGATATCTTCCAGAAGTATCTCAGAGTTTCTGAACTACGTAAAAACTTGTTAGCTAGTTAGCAAGTCTGGAAATACTTATCACACACTTAATGTTTTACGTAATTACAGCAACTATAGGAAACGACTTTAGTTTCGCTTTAAAATAAAATCTTTTGTAGTACTTAGGAATTAGTAAAAGCAGATTTTATGATGTACCATTTGATGTTTTTATATCAAATGGGCATTAGTTACCTTTCTTTCTAGAAACAGCATTGATTAAAGGAACCTGTCGCCCTGTCCGTGGATACTGCATTGATGTCTGTGTGTGTGTTGTGACCATCTGTATGTAGCCAGAGGGCATTGTGCTCGCCTCCCTTGTCATAACTAAGCAGTGTTGGGCAGAAACACAATGTTTTTACTGTTAAGTTTCTGTGAAGTAAGGCCAGAAAACTTTACAAATATTTTGACCCAGCTGGTCTGCTTTTTCTCAGTTTGTTCTGATTTGACTAAAATCTTGGCTTGCCAAGGCAGGGATGTGTAGTGAGTGCCTTCTCACACCTAGACTCACTCCATGGGCTCCTAGACGAGCAGCGTCGCCTTCTTTTGAGTATTCCTCGGGGAGGCGCTTCCTCTGCATAGAACCTGGTACCTCCTGTCTTGGAGTTGGTCTGTGATGTGTTACACTCCTTTCATCCCCTCCACTTTTTTTTTTTTTAGATAAAGATCTGGTATTTGAAAGAAGAATTACATAGAGACAGGAACAAACTTAGGTTACATCTGTTTATTTTCTCTCCAAATGCCACAGCACTTAGGACTGGACCAGGCGGAAGCCAGGAGCTAGGAACTCTGGCTTGATCTCCCTTGCAGGTGACAGGGGCGCCGGGAGTTGACCAGCCTCTCTTGCTTTCCTACATGTGCTGATGAGGAGCTACGTTGGAAATGGAGTGGCCGGATGTGAAGTGGCACTCCAGGGCAGGATGCTGCATGATGTCAGTGTGGCAAGGGGCAGCTTTACCCACTGCACGACAGTGTCAGCGACCACATTTCTTTTTTTTTTTTTTTTAAAGATTTATTCTTTTTATTACAGCTAGATATACACAGAGGAGGAGAGACAGAGAGGAAGATCTTCCGTCCGATGATTGACTCCCCAAGTGAGCCGCAACGGGCCGATGCGCGCCGATCCAAAGCCGGGAACCTGGAACCTCCTCCGGGTCTCCCACACGTGGGTGCAGTGTCCCAATGCATTGGGCCGTCCTCAACTGCTTTCCCAGGCCACAAGCAGGGAGCTGGATGGGAAGTGGAGCTGCCGGGATTAGAACTGGCGCCCATATGGGATCCCGGGGCTTTCAAGGCGAGGACTTTAGCCGCTAGACCACGCCGCCGGGCCCGACCACATTTCTTTGGTCGTGAAGAAGTTTTAGTTGCTTCCTCTTACTTTTCTTTGAGATTTTCAATTTTAAAAATCATCTTCGCAAATAAGATTTCAAATTTATCTGACAAATACAAGTACAGCACAAGCTGTCCTTTGTATCTGAAGTTTTGCAAAATAAATTGCCAACAGGGTGCCTTATCATCCCATGGTGGTACACAGACATTTCTTACATAGCCCAGTGTGCGTGTATCAGCAGTTTCTGGTTAAGATAAGTTTGTGGGGCTGACGTGGGGCTCAGTTGGCTAATCCTCACATGTAGGCACCAGATCCCAGATGGGCACTGGTTTTAGTCCTGGCTGCTCTACTTCCAATCCAGGTCCTTTCTAACAGTCTGCAAGGAAGTGTGGACCCTTCACCCATTTGGGAGATCCTGAAGAACTCCTGGCTCCTGGCTTCGGATCAGCTCAGCTCAAGCCATTGTGACCATTTGGGGAGTGAACCAGTAGATGGAAGATCGTTCTCTGTCTTTCCTCTTTATGAATCTGCCTTTCAAATAAAGTTTATGGAAGTTGAGAGGTCCAAGTGTATCGGAAACATACACGTAGCATTAACTGGAGGATGAAGAGGCAGGGTACTGCCATGCAGGTGTCCGTCCAGGAGTTTCCGAGTGTGTCTGTGTTCACTTTGGTGCCGAGAGGAGTTTCAGAAGTCCGCCAGGATTCCTCGGTGCCCGCAGTGCACTGTGGTGCTTGGGGGCCTCGCTGAGTGAATGCCAGGCGTACAGCGCTGCTGCTGTGGTGCGAGAGGGTTTGCTCTCTAACAGGATAGATCTTGCTTTTCCTCTGACTTATTCCTGAGAAAGCAACCCGAAACCCTACGATTTTTCTCTGATGATTATTAGGAAATGCCGTTGTCGGCGTGGCATTGCAGTCATCTGGTAGGCATGCCGGACAACAGTTTGCCTTAGGAGAAGTGCACTGGCTTATCAGGAAGACTAGTTCTTTGAAAAAAATTATTGTAGGAACACTTGGCTTTAAAGAAAAAATGTTTGCCTGGTAAGTTTTAATTTAGGTATTTATGTAAAAGATGATTTTATTTTCTCTGCATCTAAATATCCTTGATTTTTTTTTTTTGAACAACTGAAGATGTGAAAAGAATTTAGAAGTAAGGTAAGAGGGGGCTGGCACAGTGGCACAGCAGGCCAATCATCTACCCTGTGGTGGCGGCATCCAGTATGAACACTGCTTCTGTCCTGGCTGTCCTATTTCCCATCCAGCTCTCTGCTTGTGACTTAGTTGCGTAGCAGCGAGTAGTCCAAGTCTTTGGGCATGTGGGAGAACCAGAGGAGACTCCAGGCTCCTGGCTTCAGAACAGCTTGCATCTAGCCATTGTGGTCTTTGGGGGAGTGAGCTAGTGGATGGAAGTTCTCTGTCTCTCTTTCTCTCTCTGTAAAATCTAACTTTCAAACAATTAACCAGTCAAGCAAGATGAACATAGAAATATAGATTAAAAATTAGGCAAAAGGCCCAGCACGGTAGCCTAGAGGCTAGAGTTCTCGCCTTGAATGTGCCGGGATCCCATATGGGCACCTTTTTTTTTTTTTTTAATTTAATTACATTGTATTATGTGACACAGTTTCATAGGTACTGGGATACCTCCCCACACCTTCCCCCCATGTTGGATTACTCCACCTTGTTGCATAACCGCAATTCAAGTTCAGTTGAGATTCCCTCATTGCAAGCATATACCAAACATAGAGTCCAGCATCTTACACCTTTTTTAATCCCGGCAGCTCCACTTCACATCCAGCTCCCTGCTTGTGTCCTGGGAAAGCAATCGAGGATGGCCCAAAGCCTTGGGACCCTGCACCCGTGTGCAGACCCTGAAGAGGTTCCTGGCTCCTGGCCTCAGATCGGCTCAGCTCCAGCCTTTGCAGTTGTTTAAGGAGTGAATCAATGGATGCGAGATCTTCCTCTCTATCTTTCCTGCCTTCTGTATATCTGCTTTCCCAATAAAAATAAATAAATCTTTAAAAACAAGTAAAATTAGACAAGAAGATAAGTTATTGTGACACTATTTCAAATAAATCTGAAATAGGTAGATTTTTTTAGTCATACTAATCAGCCTTTTTTCTTTGTTTTCAATTTTTTGATTAACAGCTAATGCTTATACATTTTTATTGGGTTCAGTACAGCATTTAATCACAGCATAAACCAAGCAAGCAAGGCAATTAGCCTGGGCATTTCTTTGTCTTTTTCTCTGTGCTTGTAGCCCATCGGCTGCTTTTAAAGAAATTTTTTTAAAATAAATTTAAAGAAATTCAGGAAAAATCCCACATATTTATCACCTTCTCCAAAATGACTAGAGTTCTTTTATTATTACTTATTTTTATATTTATAAATATATATAATATATCAAGTAACTTATATTTAGTTTCTTGAAAGTCAGAGTTACATACAGAGAGATTTATTTTCCATCCATGGGTTAACTCTCTAGATGGCCACCAGTTGGGGCTGGCCGTGCCGAAGCCAGGAGCTTCTTCTGGCTCTCCCACATGGATTGCAGGAGTCGAAGGAATAGGACCATGTTTTGCTGCTTTCGCAGAAACATTGGCAGGGCGCTGGATTAGGAGTGGATGCTGGTGTAGCAGGTGGTGGTGTAAGCCTCTGTACCGTGACTCCTGCCCCATGACTTGAGTTCTTCCTTGCTTATGTGTTCATTTGTAAACTTTTACAGTAAGAATCTTCGTGACAGATTCTGATTATGTTGTGATTATATTTCAGGCTCTTGCAGACCAATTTGAAGATGAAACCACTTCTGTATTGGAGCGTTTGAAGATTTTCTACTGCTGTCAAGTGCCACCTCACTGGGCCATTCAGGTACTTTGGCTCTCACTGGGTGTGGCAGATACTTAAGAGAAATCTAAAAATGTTAGGAAAGGGTGATTTTAATATATGATTGAGTTTTCAAAGATTTCAGTGAAAAGAATAAACGTATCTACCTGTGGATTGTCATTGGCTTCAAATGTCTCTTTATGTTAAAGTGATGTTAGTGTGACCACTTGGGAAGTGAATCAATGGACGTGAGATCTTCCTCTCTGTATATCTGACTGTACAATTAAAAAAAATTTTTTTAAAGTGATGTTAGACTTTTAAAACATTTTGAAAAGAATCTTGGAAATTCAGTAATCAGAGACCCAGAAATGCTTTCCGCTTTCAAAACAGCTTTATATATATATATATAAAAGTCTATGGAATCTCTGACAAATAATGAACCTTTTAATTTAGTTTTTAGGAAAAAAGAGAGCATTTGTTTGGTACTTCTTGTGGTAATGTGTCCTTTATTAATCTCTTCTGGAATGTTTGAGAATACCCAGAGTAGCATACAGAGCCCCATGGTGGCGTGAAGATTCTGGCTCCTTGTTCACATGATTTTACCAAATTTAAATTTGATTCTCCTGTTTTCTAAAATGTTTGCATTCAAGTTAAGGTAGATGCCAGTCCAGTTTCTGAATTTTATGGGGAAGGAAGGAAATGGAGGTCCTCCGTAATTTTCCTGTGTTAGCCACACCACTTTACGTCGGCTAAATCCTTGTTTCTCCTTTCCTTCCGCACTGGCAAGCAACTTTCAGAGTGCATTGAATAGGATACATGTATTTAATGTGAAATTGTTACCTTATATTCCAGAAAGCACAGAGTGAGTAAGCACAGTCAAGTGGTAGCAGAAGTTACTAGATGATTGGGCAACTATTGTAATATTAATTAAGCCTCAGTGTTTTGGTAGACTATGCACATAGGATTTAGAATTATAAATAACAATCCATTATTGCAGTGGGTCAAAATCCCTATTGGAAGATTTGTTAGAGTAATTGATATTCCCTTAAACAAAGAAAAACGATATCTTTCTGTTTGAAAATCAGAGGTACACAAAGAAAGACAGAGAGATCTCCCATCTGCTGGTTTGCTTCCCAGGTGATTGCAACGTCTAGGACCGGCTCAGGCTGAAGCCAGGAGCTAAATCCAGCCTCTGTGTGAGGGGCAGGGGCCCTGGCAGTTGAGTTATAATCCTGTGCTTTTCTAGACATTAGCCAGGGAGCAGAATTGGAAGTGGAGCGAGATGAACTTGAATGGTGCCCGTATAGGATGCTGCTGTTGCAGGCAGTGGCTTAATGTGCTGTTTTACAGCACCTGCCCCGAGAGTGGATTATATTATTAAACACTGAACTAGAATGTTATTACATATTGGTTTTTGCCTTATAACTAGTAGCAGTCTCAGTAAATTATAGATAAAGGAAAAGTTTTGCTATAGTTCTCAAATAGAATGACATTTTCAGCAAGAAAATTTTAACACTCAACTTTTGGGGACTTTTTTTTCTGAAAGATTTTTTTAAATTTGATTGGAAAGACAAATATACAGAGTGAAGGAGAGACAGAGAGGAAGATCGTCCATCCACTGGTTCACTCCCCAAGTAGCCACGACGTTTGGTGCTGAACCAGTTCAAAGCCAGGAGCTTTTTCTGGGTTTCTGACACAGGCGCAGGGTCCCAAGACTTTGGGCTGTCCTCTACTGCTTTCCCAGGCCACAAGCAGCTGAATGGGAAATGGAGCAGCCAGGGCAGGAACAGGTACCCACATGGTTTCCGGGTGTGCAAGACGAAGAATTTAGCCACTAGGCTTCCGTGCAAGGCCCTGGGAGCATTTTTAAACTTTGTTCTGCACAATTTGTTAAGTGCTTTTATACAGTTTGTTTTTATTATATAAATATTTTGGTTTCAGAACCATTAAATGTGACAGAACATGTCTTGAGAGTAGTTTTTTTCCTTCTGTTTCTGAACATGGGTCTTAGGAAACTTAAATGCTGTTCACACAGAACTTAGGCTGTTTATCTGATTAAGAAGCTTTGAATTTCAGAATCCTTATGCAGTTGGATTAAGATCTTTTTTTCATCAAGAAGTTAAGTCATTTTTTCTTTGCATCATCAGTGGTGACCCAGCCTTTATTATGCCAGTAATGTGCCATATCCTCTGGGATATCACCAACTTTTCTCATCTGTTCAGTGGATAGATTCAGCCACACTAGCTGTAGGACCATTAAGACTTATTCCAGGTCCCGACGTGGTAGCCTTGTGGCTAAAGTCCTCCCGTTGCATGTGCCGGGATCTCATATGGGTGCAGTTTCTAATCCTGACGGCTCCACTTCCCACCCAGCTCCCTTCTGCGGACTGGGAAAGCAGTTGAGGTTGGTCCAAAGCCTTGGAATACTGAACCCGCATGGGAGACCTGAAAGAGGCTCCTGACTCCTGGCTTCGGATCGGCGCAGCACCGTCCATTCAGGCCACTTAGGGAGTGAATCAGTGGACAGATGTTCTTCCTCCCTGTCTCTCCTTCTCTCTATATATCTGACTTTCTGATAAAAATAAAGTTAATCTTAAACAAATTTTTTAAAAAAAGACTTATTCCAGCTTATGCTTGCTTTGTCCAGTTTTTGAAAATTTCCAGTCAGCAGCTCTGGAACAGCCAAAATCTGCTGCATTTAAGGAATGCAGAAAATTAGGTCCTTAGTCCTTATGTGCTGTATTATTTTCAGGTATATTTCAGTCTATTTTAAAGTTTTTCAATCCTATATATTGAGTTTCAGAAAAGTAAAAATGTACTTAAAAGAAAAAAAAAAATAACAACATAGCTGCCACTAATGTGAAACTGTACTTTATCCAAGAACGTCATCAGCTCTTTTAGCTGTTCTCATTTTTCTGCCCTTTGCTCCAAGATGGACCACTTATAAATGACAGTGTATTTGCTTTTGAAAATTCAGCTTTCATTTTCCTTGCCCCAATTTTATCCTTTTTATCTGCCTGGAACTAGGAAGTTAGGTGGCTAAGTTTATTTGGATATGCTTAAAATAAATTCAGGTAGGCCTGATTGAGAAAGAACCAGAGATGCTGTCATGGTCAAGGTTCAGAAAGGCTAATGCCTAGTTCTATGTCATCTTCACTGATGGCTCAGAATTTTAAAATTGACTTATTGTATCTTAGTTTTATTAATTGAAGATTATCACTTTTAGACTCTCTAGGTTAGAAAGAAAGATTGACTTTGATTTTTAGTTCTTGAAAAAATTTGATGTATTGGATATTTAGGTCAGTGTCTGTTTTAAGTTCTTCATTGCTTATAATGAAGCTTTCTTAAGTAAATAATACTGTTGAATCATGGCACAATCTTGATTAGTGGAAGGATTATAAAAAAGTATACCTTTATTATAGTAAGTAGTTCTTGCAAAGGCATATTGGATATACCTGTAAGAAGAGCAGGAATCTATGTTAAGAAGTGTTAATTATTGTAACTTGATTTTTGTAGCGCCAACTCGCAAGTTTGCTTTTCGAGCTGGGATGTACCACTTCAGCACTTCAGATATTTGAGAAGCTAGAGATGTGGGAAGATGTTGTCATTTGTTACGAGCGATCCGGACAGCATGGGAAGGTATGGAATGGTCAAATTTGGTGTATTTGTGAGAGCTTTTTGAACATACTCTCACGAAGAAAGAATAATGAAACCTTTGAAGATACTGAGTGTCTTGCTGTCCTTGGTGACGCTGTATGACTGTGTCGGACAAGGTCAGAGCATAATATTAGAACTTGTAATTGTCGCTGACTTTCCGATGCTTAGCGACAGTGGGCCTGAAGTGAGGTTAACGACAAGGGCGGGCAGCTGGCTCAGCCTGTAAGCAAATTCCCAGGGTGTGACGGCCCCTTTGGGCAAAGCGTTGTCAAGTGTGTAATGCTCATTGAATTCCACCCTTAGATTGGGTCAAGAGGGAACGTGTTGCAACATTGGCATCTGTTATTAATACATTTTTTTCACTCGTGCATGAACCGAATCTTAAGAATAATAAGGGGTTCTATATTACAATTGTAAAAACTAACACATTAAAATCTTCTGTTAATTTTGTTAAAATGTAAGTGATGAAGTAAAAGTCTGGAAGTAGAGTAAAACCCACAGGTTTGATCATTTGTGTCTGTAGTTAGCCTTTTGTCATCACTGTGAAGAAGAGAAATAGTGTTCAAATGGGTGTTTTCTTGAATACCTTTCTGAGGGTGTCTGTCAGACTAATAGCAGAATATGACAGTCAAGGTCTTTAGGAGAAACTAAACTTTAGGTAAGCCAAAGTGTGCTTGAGAGGTTTAGAGAAATACAATATATTCTTCTTGGAAAAGAGCTTCTTAATCATCCATTCCAGCTGTCTCCTTTTCCTAATGAGGAAAGAAGCTTTTATGATTTGCCTCAATTCACAAAGCAGATTATTGATCATTTACCTGAGAGGCAAAGTGGCACAGTGGTTCTAGGGCTCAGCCTGCCTGGGTTCAGAAGCTAGCCTCCCCACGGGCTGTCTCTGTGTTACTGGTCAAGCTGTTCTGCCAATGCTGCCTCAAATTCCTTATGTGTAAGCTCGGAATGTGCCTACCTGATAGTTTTTCATGCGATCGGGTATATAAAGGACACTGAATGGTGCTTGCCTCATAGTGTTGTTATTACTGCTGTAATTCTGATACATCACCAGGGTGAGACAAAAAGTATGTGTAAAATACAGTTTTAAAAGAGGAACTCATTTTAATGCAAAGCATTTTGAAGTCTATGTATACAGGGAGTTCTGACATCTTTTGGTTCAGTCTCCAAATGTCTGCAGTGATCAAGGCAAGGCCATGCTTCTGCCAAGTCTATCATGTGGGATCAGGGGCCCAAGCATGTGTGTCATTTCCCACTGCTTTTCTGGATGAATTTGCAGGTAGCTGGATCGAAAGTGGAGCAGCAGAACTTGAACCTGTACCCATATGGGATGCCGATGTTGTAGGCAGAAGCTTTACTGGCCATGCCACAATGCTGTATGCATTCCAGGAAAAATATTTTGAAGATTTATTATTTATTTAAAATACAGAATTATTGACAGAGAGGGAAAGACATGCAGAAGGAGAGAACTTCTACCTGCTGATTCAGTCCCTAAATGGCCACAGACAGTGGGGCTGGTCTGGGCGGGGCAGAGAGAGAAGCCTTGAGTACCGCCTGAGTCTCGGTCCTGGTTGGTAGGGGTCTAAACACTTGGGCCATCTTCTGCTACTTTCCTAGTTACATTAGCAGGTAAGTGGGTCCGAAGTGGAACAGCAGGGACTTGGACCAATGCTCTTAGGGGTTACTGGCATTGCAGGCAGCGAATACCAGCCCTGACTCTCAAAAATTTTTGTACCAAAATACATTTATGTTTTAATTCTATTTTCATATATTGTCTTTCTTTAACTTTACATATTATTTACGTAGTCGAGAGGGATATATCCCCATGTGGGTCTCTGATTGGGGGAGGGTGTCAAGGAATGGAGGAAGGGGGGAGGGACAAATGTTTCAGCTTTTTGTTTGTTTTCCTGCTGTGTGCACTTATGGGGGAAGGAGGGAATAGGACTGCTCCTCACTGTCAAAATAACATCAGCATCCAGTGACGGGGGATTGCCACTTGATGATGCCTTAGACACCCTGATACGGGGAAGAGTGTTCTAAGGATGTTACTTGGGTGGTTTTAATGGTACTGAGAGATTGTCAGCTCTATTGCACTAGGATTGAGAAAATCCTTCCAAGATCTGTTGACTGACTAAGTCCACCTCAGTGCATGCACAGGACCAGGAACATGGAATTGTCTAGCCTGTTTTGCTTTCCATCCTCTGATGAGGCACTTGACATCTGCTGGCCTAGACGAGCTTGCTCATCTGGGCGTGCTGTCTGCTGCATAGGCATTCAGTGATTGAGAGGCCCATCCCAGTACTTGCGCTCCAAGGTCAGATCACATATCTCCTTGTGTTCTGGTAGGCGCCAAGGCCCAGCCTGACTGGTGCTGAGTCCTCTGTTGCTTCACTCACAGCGGAGTACTGTGGCCTAGCCCAGCCACACATGCCTCCCAGTCCCAGCTTTTGCATGTACCAGTGGTTAGTAGGCGATGTTACTTAGCCCTGGCCAGGTCTTCCACCTGGGCAGGTACCTTGACCTGACACAGACATATGCTCTAGTTTCCTCTATATCACCCATCACAGCTCCCTTGTCTACTTGTGAATACAGTCGCCCGTCTGTGGAAGCCCTCAGAAGTCATTCCTCTTCTGTGAAACATGCCCTCAGTCATTCCCACTCCAACACAACCCCAGATGCTCTTCCTCTAGCAATCTGCAAACCCCCTGCCTGGGGGCTGGGGTGACATGCCCCAGCCTGGTTTCCTTCAGCTTTCCCAAATATCTTTAAAAATATATATATGGGGCCCGGCGGCATGGCTAGAGGCTACAGTCCTCGCCTTGGATGCCCGGGGATCCCATGTGGGCGCCGGTTCTAGTCCCGGCAGCTCCACTTCCCATCCAGCTCCCTGCTTGTGGCCTGGGAGGGCAGTCGATGACGGCCCAATACATTGGGACACTGCACCCACGTGGGGGACCCAGAGGAGGTTCCAGGTTCCCGGCTTTGGATCGGCGCGCACCGGCCTGTTGCGGCTCACTTGGGGAGTGAATCGTCGGATGGAGGATCTTCCTCTCTGTCTCTCCTCCTCTGTGTATATCTGGCTGTAATAAAAAATGAATAAATCTTTAAAAATATATATATATATGTTGGCAACTATGCTGATACCCCAGTATAGTTAACACAGAGTTGGCGTTAACTAGGCCCAGAATGCCATCCAGCTATTGGCTGCTTTTCTCTCAGCAGTGTAACACTTGCCTAGGTCCAGGACAGCCTAGGCAGTTGTTTGCAGCTGGGGTTCATATATTTCCAAAGTGGCATGTATGGTTTACTATTTTAGTATCTCTGAAGCTGCAGTTGAGCTAACTCTCCATGGCTGCTTCCACCTGCTATCAGTCATGTGATTCTCTGTCAGGTTGTGAATAAGCAGAAGTAGTTATAGCTATATTTAGTGTTATTTTAATTGAGGTATGGGCCCATTTTCTGACTTTATTTGTTGAATTCAGCTGGCTTATTTTTTATTGAAAAGTCAGATATACAGAAAGGAGGAGAGACAGAGAGAAAGATCTTCCGTCCAATGATTAACTCCTCAAGTGGCCACAACGGCTGGAGCTCAGCCAATCCAAAGCCAGGAGCCAAGAGCTTGTTCTGGGTCTCCCATGCCGGTGCGGGGTCCCAAAGCTTTGGGCCGTCCTCGACTTCTTTCCCAGTCCACAAGCAGGGAGCTGGATGGGAAGCGGGGTCCCCTGATACGAACCAGTGCCCATATGGGATCCTGGTGCGTGCAAGGCAAGGAGCCATTAGGCTTGTGCACTGGGTCATCAATTGTCTTTTAAAGTAACCTCAAAAGATTTTTATTATGATTTGTTATTGAAACAAACAGTTATTAAACTTAGAGTAAAGGACAGTATCAAGTAGAGATACAAATTTGATGTTAGTAAAACAAATATTTGTTATTAGATTTCTATCATGATTCACGTATTTTCATTGGAAAAGCAGATATACAGAGAAAAAAGACAGAGAGAAAGATCTTCTATCTGTTGGTTCACTCCCCAGATGGCTGCATCTGCCAAAACTAAGCTGATCTAAAGCCATAAGCTTCTTATGAGTCTCCCCCATGGGTGCAGGTCCCAAGGCTTTTGGGCATCCACTGTTGATTTCCCAGGCTATTAGAAGGGAGCTGAATCAGAAGTGGAGCAGCCATGCACGTGAACTGGTGCCTAGATGGGTTCCTTGAAGTTGTGCGGGGAGGCTTAGTCTGTCGAGCCGTTGTGCTGGGCCCCATTTTTTTTCTAAATGCAATGACCAAATGCTTTCTGGGTTCCCAAGCTGGAAATACTCAAAGGTAAATGAAGCTTTGTTTTCTACTGAGATTTATGGAAATAAGTTTCCATTTAAAATATCAAGCAGTGTATTGAAAGCAGGAAGAACTGCAACATTTTTCTGAATAGCTTGAGAAACACAAAACAATGATAGGCTGAGATGATTTATTCAAGACGTTAATTCATAATTAAAAGCATTTCATACTCCAGTAAGAATTTGCTTTATGATTAATGATATTTGGTGAAATTTAATATTTCCTCAGGGACTTAAATATTTCTTTCTGGTTCACTGTAAGACACTAAAGGAATACTCAGAAGTTTGTTTTAATAGAGGAAATAGATGGATGAATGAATATCTTGTGATCTGAAATAATGCCCATAGCAGTATTCTTTTTTTTTAAAATCAGTTTGCTTTATCAAAAAATAGCAGAAGGTTTAAAATACAGGTGGCCAATCTTTGAGGAAAATGTGTATATCATTTTTTTCCTTTTTTTTAAAATTATATTGTTGACAATCTTTACATAGTTAATTACGGTAAAAAGGTTCAGGGGCTATAGGAAAGTGGGTAAGACTATTATGGACATATTGTTTTCTTCTTGCATCTGAGGTAAAGGGGGATATCGAGGGAGAAGCCCCACCCAGTTTCCCGCCCACCCCAAGTCCTGGATGTGGGGCATGCTCTGAGATCCTTGCTCAAATGGTTCTAATAGTTCACCAGTTATGAATCGCTGCCATTTTTGCCACTCCCAGCTCGGTGAGGTCATTGAAGAATCCACTGATTGACATAGTCCATCATAGAGTCTTCATTTGCCCAGTATTTCACTGCCAACATATAGCTGAGGTAGTTGATTGACTTGTTCTTTCTTCTGTCTTTTCCTGGCTAGGGTTCTGAGTCTGCCATTTCGATTGGGGAGATCCCTAAAGAAATTTTGAGGTGTTCCCAGACCAGATTCTTGTATGTTCTAGCAAGCACAGGACCCAGCACAGTCCATCTCCACGATCAGCTGGTGGTTGCAATTGCTGGGTTGGTTCAGCCCCGACTTCCACTGGAACCAATGGGTGTTGCAGTCCAGCCTGGTTCTGCCCAGCACATACTCAGCCCTCACATAACCCAGTAGGAGCTGCAGCCTAGTCAGAGCAACCCACAATAACCCCCACCAGGCCCACCCCCTACCCTGGTTAGCCAGTATGTATAGCAAACTAGTCCAATCTATCCCACATCCCATTTGGCTGTCGTACTTGACAATGGGTATTAAAACTTAGTTCCATCTGACTAACCAGCTCAACTATCCAGCCCTCACGGATGTTGTTGAGTGCCTTTCTGTCTAGCCACCCCAGCCCCCATCCTAGTTTTCATGCCCTCCCGCGGCAGTGGTAACCCACGAGGGGGGAACCCACTATTTCCCTCCCTGGTCTCTCTCAGTCCCGGTTTACCATAGCATTTTTCTTTACTGTTTAGCTTCTTACTGGCCAATAAATAGTAGCTGTATTTACAGATTAGTTCCAATTTTAGTATATTTGCTGCCAAAGTGAGCACTGTATTTACAAATTAGATATTTGCCCAAGTTGGTTGATTATAAATATCCAAAACATGTTTTGAAAGATTTTTTTCTTAGAGATAATTTAGGAATGTGAGACTTCTAAATGTAGGAGAAAAATTACAGTGATTCCATTCCTTTCAAGCAAAAAGAAATTGACTAATTGTTACATTTTGTAAAAAAATGTGGGCCCAGCAGCGTGGCCTAGCGGCTAAAGTCCTTGCCTTGAAAGCCCCAGGATCCCATGTGGGCGCCGGTTCTAATCCTAGTAGCTCCACTTCCCATCCAGCTCCCTGCTTGTGGCCTGGGAGGGCAGTTGATGACGGCCCAATGCATTGGGACCCCGCACCCGCGTGGGAGACCTGGAAGAGGTTCCAGGTTCCCGGCTTTGGATCGGCGCGCACCGGCCTGTTGCGGCTCACTTGGGGAGTGAATCAACGGATGGAAGATCTTCCTCTCTGTCTCTCCTCCTTTGTGTATATCTGGCTGTACTAAAAAATGAATAAATCTTTAAAAAAAAAGTACATGACCTTAAGAGAATTGTCTTAGAATATTGATAAATGCCTGTGTTTCTAAACACTCTAGAAAATGTGCATATTTAAATTTTTAAAAATGTATCGTCAGTTTGTCTTGATTGTTTGTGTTTGTGTTTGAAGAATTATAGCAGTGCACATCCAGAATCTTATTTTGAAAGGTTGGCTTTAGTAATTTATTTGTCCTGGTACCTGGCTTTGTGGCACAGTACATTTAGCCACTGCATGCGATGCTGTTGCTGGCATCCCATACATGCACTGGTTGGAGTCCTGGCTGCTCCACTTCTGATCCAGCTCTCTGCTAATGTGCCTTGGAAGACAACAACAGATAGGCCAAGTTCTTGGGTCCCTGCTCTCCACATAGGAAATCTGGAGAAGCTCCTTGTTCCTGGCTCTAGCCCAGCCCTGGCCTGCCCACGTTGGCTGTTTGGGGAAACAAACCATTAGGTGGAAGATTTCTTTCTGTAATTCTCCCATTCAAATAAAGAAAAGAAGAAACAAATATTTTTCCTGTAAAAGATGTTTTACTTGTTTTTTTTTTTTTTAAGGTTTATTCATTTTTATTGCAAAGTCAGATATACAGAGAGGAGGAGAGACAGGATGATCCTCTCTCCGATGATTCCCTCCCCAAGCAGCCACAATGGCTGGAGCTGAGCCAATCCTAAGCCAGGACCCAGGAGCTTCTTCCAGTTCTCCCACATGGGTGCAGGATCCCAAGGCTTTGGGCTGTTCTCGAGTGTTTTCCCAGGCCACAGGCAGGGAGCTGAATGGGAAGCGGGGCCGCTGGAATTAGAACCAGCTCCCATATGGGATCCCAGTGCGTTCAAGGCTAGGACCTTAACCACTATGCTATCATGCCGGTCCTTTTACTTGTTTCTTATGTAATTATAATTTCTTAAAGTTTTGCTTTTGTTGGAAAGCAGACCTTTTAGTTTTGAAGCAGCTGAGATTCTTTCAATATTTGTAATGTGTGTATAGTTGTCACCACATTTTGATTCAACTAGAAGTTTGTGAAATTTTGATGCTTCATTTAGGGCAGAACAGCATAGTTTATTTTTAAAGGGCAGATTTGGAGAACTGTCTGATTCTGATTGTTGTGTTGTGATGCTCCTGTTTATACTGCATGTTGGAGAGTATCCGGCTTTCTAGTTTAGATATTACCTGCAGACACTCATTATTTAATGTCTTTGGCAAAATAGCTAAGATTTCATTTTGGCATGACCTTCGGATCAGAACTTGTTCTCATCTAGCATTTGCTTACTGTTTAAAAAGTTATCTGGCCCATGTATTGTTTCCTCTAGCTGGTGACACGTTTTGTGGAAAAAATGTGCTTCAAGGGCTGAGCTGAAACCTGCACAGTAGCCTCGTGGCTAAAGTCCTCGCCTTGCATGTGCCAGGATTCCATATGGGCATGGTTCATGTCCTGGTTGTCCCACTTCTCATCCAACTCCCTTCTTGTGGCCTGGGAAAACAGTAGAGGACATCCCAAAGCCTTGGGACCCTGTACCCACGTGGGAGACACGGAAGAAGTTCCTGGCTTTGCCCTACCTCAGCGCCAGCTGTTGTGGCTACTTTGGGAGTGAATCAGTCAATGGAAAATCTTCCTGTCTTTCTCTCCTCCTCTCTGTGTATCTGAATTTCCAATACAAATAAATAAATATTTCTTTTTGAAGCAGCAAAGATTTCTTTAACACTTGCTTTTACTTTTGAGTTTTGGGGGCCCTTTCTTCCAGGGTAGTTTCTTCATATAATTGAAAAATTTCCTGCAAGCTCTCTTTCCATGCTACAGCCAAAGTGATCTTCCCTTTAGGGGAGCATCTGGCCATGCCATTGCCCCCTTCAGTAAGTTGCACTTATCTTTTTAGTGTGAATGAGTTACAAGCATTTCATAATCTGGCTCCTGCAGCCATTGCCAACTGCTGCGGTGGCTCTTATGTGTCACTTCACTCTCCTTCCTACTATCTTGTCCAGGTTTTTCCTGATCTCCCAACAAGACTGAAAGGCTTATAATTTATAATTTATTGGATTCTGATCATTGTCCAATTCAGATCCTTTGTATGTGCTGTGGCCTTTCTAGAACCTTATCCTTCACCTGGTTTTCGCTCATTCTTCAGATTTCTCCTTGACAGTTTTTTTTTAGAGACTCCTCCCTGAAATCTCCCTCCCGCCTTAGTTTGGTGTTGCCTTGCTCCTGTGACTACTCTATAGCATCCAGTACCTTTTCACACCCCATTTGCTGGTCTATTTGAGCTACTGAACGTAAGCTCCTTTACAACCAGATTTATGTTGATGTTACTTATACTTGTCTGCCTAGAATGTTGGGGAGGCCTGAAACATTAAAAAACAAAAACAAAACAAAGCAAAACAAAAATACCCCAAATACCTTGCTGGATGAATGACAGTGAATACTCAAGGTATTTTATCAATGTGGATGTCCAGATAGTACACCCCCTATGGATGACATTATGTATTTTTCCTGCTTTTGTAGAATATCCCTTTTCAAATGCTGCCATAATAGCCTGTGTTTAAAACCAAGGGTCTTGTCTCCTCCGCCCCGCAACCCCCCACTTTTTAACTTCTCAGAATATAAAATAGGAACCTGTACAAATTTTAGGAAGAGAGTCTTTTTTTTTCCTTTTAAAAAAATTATTTCATGGTATAGTTCCATAGGCTCTAGGCTTTTCCTTACCCCCTCCCCAAATCTTTCCCTGTTTCTGATTTCCCCTATAGCATTACAATAATATATTTCTTCATAAACAGTCATAAGTCCATCATTCTGCTTTTTGAGTATATCCTGACATTGAGGTCATGGACACTGGCAGAGTCTCCAGCATCTTATTGTCAAGATATATCCAACAATTTCATTGGGAATCCATGTTTGATCTGGAAGTAGAGATGCATACTGCATTGTATCCTCACATCTGGATATGATAGTCTCTATTACATGGTTGCTATACATCCCCTTGAATGAAAAGCCACAATACAAAATCAATAACAGGAAGAAAAATAGAAACTTACAATGCCATATAGTTAAGTAACTTGCTACTGTATGTTTTGCCAAAGAAATGAAAAAGAAAAATCAAGACTCTTAAAGAAAATGATGCTACTAAATGCCCAATTAATCAGTGAAGAATTTAATATGCAGGGAAAAATTTTTTTTATAAAATAAAAAACATCAAATCCATGAGATACAATTTCTGCTGGTTTTTGTTGGTGAGATGTGTCTGCTATAGGCTTTTGTTTTTTGACCTAGTCCACTAATCTACGATGCTTGATTGATGAGCCTAAGCCTTTTACCTTCAAGGTTAATATGGATAGGTGATAATTTGGTCCTGTCATTTTAGCAATGGATTGTTTGATTTATTCTTTTGTTGTCATTTTACTGGGTTATTCTCCACATTTGCCTTTGGTTTTGGTAGCAATGGGTTGTTCATTTTTTGATTTAGTCTTTTGTTGTTATTTTCCTGAGGTGTTCTTCACATTTGCCTTTGGTTTTGACAGGTGGTATTGCTTTTCTCTGTCAAGAGAACATCTCTAAGTATCATTTGTAAGGCAGGTCTGGAAGAGGCATGTTCGTGAGCTTTTCTTTATTGTGGATGAACTTTATTTCATTTTCAAAGACAAAATAAAGTTTTGCTGGGTACACATTATTCTGGGCTGACAATTTTTTCCTTTTAGAATCTGAAATATGTTGTTCCATTCTCTTCTGGCCTATGGAGTTTCCTTTGAGAGGTCAGCAGTGAGTCTGATTGGGGTTCCTTTGTATGTCAGGTTTTTTTGTTTGTTTTTTGTTTTTTTACATGTGCATTTAAGGAACTTTTCCTTATGTTCTACTGAAAAGAGCTTGATTATCCTGTTGTGGTGAAGATTGCTTTAGGTCAACCCTGTTGGGAGTTCTGTAACCCTCCTGGGTGTTGTTTCCCAATTCTTTCTCCATATTAGGGACGTTGTCATTTATTATTTCATTGAATGCAGCTTTGAGCCCAGCTTCTCTTGCTATAATTTTTGGAACTTCCATAACTCTTATATTTGGTGTTTTAATAGTGTCTCATAATTCTTGAATACTTTTGGGGGTGGGTGACCCAGCTCTACGTTCAGCTTTTTGATTGATTCTCCATTGCGGCAAGAAATATCTTCCAATTCTGAGATTCTCTGTTCTGCCTTATTCATTCTATTGTTGAGGCCTTTCTACTCAATTTTTGATTCATTGTGTCCTTCAAGAAGAGAATCTTCATTCCCAGTGAATACTAAGTTTGCTGTGGATACATCCTTATGTAGTGCATTTTCAATAGTGTCTCTATGTACTGCCTTTTAATATATATTCATTTCATTATTGTCATGTACTGGTTAAGTTAAAACCTGTTGTGCTCACTTAAATGAGAAAAGCATGTGATTTAAAGGACTTTATAACTTGGTAATGCAAAAAGGAATGATCAGCTAATTGGATAACTAGACCTGTTTTAAATTATTCAGTTTTATCTTGGAACTGGAATATTTGTTTTGGCAATTACCCTTTGAGAAATCAAGCCAGAGCTTGATGTTGTCATAAATGTACAAAGTAATTAGTGATCAGTTGGCTGCAGGAGAGAGTTGATAGGACCAGGCACCACCACATATAATCCTAGCTGGGAGTGTCTGCCTGGGGTGTGGTGAAGTGTTTTGTACTTTTCACCTCTCAGTTGCTGCTCATAGAACAAGAATTTAAATGAGGGAAAAAACTGCCTTTCAGCTGGCAGGGTTGTCCTTGGGAGAACTCTTAGCTGTGGCCATTCATAGTCACTGTGTCAAGGTCAGTAGAGCACCTTGGCAGTGATCACTCTTCACTTAGAATGCCTCTCAGGAGGGAAAATCAGAATCTGTTCTTGCTATTTGCTTTGGGAAATAAGGCTGGAGCTGGATAGACTATGCCCAAAGATGTGCTAGTTGCATGTGTGCACACATATGCACATACCAGCTTTATGAGTTTTTTTAAATATAATTTGAGAAGGAGAGAGTGAGGTAGGGAGGAAGATAGGATAGAGAAAAGGAATATGTACTCTGCTGTTGTAGTTCACTCCCCAAATGCCTGTGAGGCTGGAACCGGGCTGGTCTGAAGCCTGGGGGCCGGCAGTGCAAGCCTTATCTCCTGCGTGTGGTCAGGAACACTTAAGCCAATACTTGCTGCCTCCCAAGGTCTGCTTTAGTAGGAGCCTGAAATTAGGTGCTGGAGCCAGGAATTGAATCCAGGCACTTGAGTGTGGGACATGGACATTCTAACTAGGCCAAACGCCCACCCTATAGCCCCCTTAAAAAAAAAAAAGTCAAAAAGCTGTTACCAGGAGGCCAGTCTAATAGTGTGACTGTGACCTTAAAAAAACTTAAAAAAAAAGTCTTTAAAAAATTATTCATCTGCCTTTTTTCCCACTCTCCTGGAGTAAAGTTCTAATTGTTTAGCCTACATCTGTCATTTCTATATTCTTTATTTTTTTTAAGATTTATGTATTTTTATTGGAAATGCAGATATACAGGGAGGAGGAGAAACAGAGAGGAAGATCTTCTGTCCGATAGTTCACTCCCCAAGCAGCAGCAACGGTTGGAACTGAGCCAATCCGAACCCAGGAGCCAGGAACTTCTGCCAGGTCTCCCATGCGGGTGCAGGGTCCCAAAGCTTTGGGCTGTCCTCGACTG
The DNA here is from genome assembly GCF_030435755.1 of Ochotona princeps. Lineage (NCBI taxonomy): Eukaryota > Metazoa > Chordata > Mammalia > Lagomorpha > Ochotonidae > Ochotona > Ochotona princeps. The sequence continues at coordinate 59,101,544 of NC_080839.1, read as the reverse complement.
CATTTCCAGGCCACAAGCAGGGAGCTGGATGGGAAGCGGGGTCACCGGCATTAGAACCAGTGCCCATATGGGATCTTGGTGCATTCAAGGCAAGGACTTTAACCACTACGCTATCGCACTGTGCCCTCTTTATTTATTTTTTTTTTTAAAGATCTGTTTATTTCTATTTAAAAGGCAGATTTTACAGAGAGAGAAGGAAAGATCTTTCATTTACTGGTTTACTCCCCGGAGGGCTGCAGCAGCCAGAACTGACCTTATGTGAAGCTGGGAGCCAGGAGCTTTTTTGGGTCTCTGATGTGTTTGCTGTGGCTCCATGACCCTATGAGATGGCTAGGTCAGATGGAAACTGCTTTTATCATGCATTAAAATTTTAATGCTACAGATTCACAAATGAAACAACAAATCATAGTCCAGAAGAAAAGTTTGTTTTGATAATTCCTTCTGAGTGAAGTATTATTGTTTTCCTGAAATGTTTTATCTCACTATGGCATGTTTTTCATGAGGGACTCTCAGCACTTCAGACTCGCCTGTTAGGCCATCAGTTTGCTCCTTAGAGCTTTAGTCCCACGAAGAGTTGCCTCAGGTGCTGAAAGGGCTTGTGTTTGAGTTCAGCTATCTGAGCTCCTCATTCTCCAGGACAGATTGTTGTGCACTCTGCTCTAATTTAGTCTCGTCATGGTACTCAATATTGATTTCAGCTGGAGTGTGTCCCCTAAAGGAATTTTCTCTGTTTTCCAAGTGGAGAGCATCTTTTATGTGTCTGTTTAAAATCTGAAGTCCATTAGAAACTTCAGTACTGGAGATTTTCAGTTGAGTTCTTTCAGCCGTATAGAATAGCTAATTGCATACTTGGGCAGTGGTATTGTCAAGATGGATACCAAAGCTTCCCTTCAAGATGATTCTGGTCTTGTGGGATAGATGCACCTGAGCAGAATACTCCGTGTGCTCTGACAGGTGCCCAGGGCAGTGGCTGAGCCATTGCTCTTTTACCTTCGTGTCTGCAGCTCTGTTTCCTTCTCTGTCATCCTTCCCTAACACAGTAATCCATTCAGCTTTCATGTTGCTCAGATTCCTTTCCCAAGACTCCTAGCACTTCTTTTCATGATTTTGATTTTGATTAGAAATTAGCCTTGTGGAAAAATTTAGCTTTAATTTATTGTTAGTTCTTTTGTTTGTTTCCTGTTTGACTTCATTTTCTCAGTTTTTGTTGGTTCGGTTATATAATTGCCCACTTCACAGTTGGCAATAGCAATTGATCTGTCCTCGGAGAAACTGTACGTGGTTTAACCAAAGGAATATTTATGGAAGATTTTGAGGTTCTTGGGAGACATTTTGAGTCCTTTTCTCCTTCCTGGTGTTGAGTTGTCAAGCATCTTGCTTTCTAATCTGATTTTCTAGTGGTGGCAGTTGACGGAGACAAACATTAGTTTAGGCTTGCCACATGCTTGACAAAATGCTGGATACATTTCACATCTGATTCGTTCAGCTTCTCTGAGGTACGGTGTAAATGCAGGCCAGAGTCCCCAGCTGTCCATGTGACTTGGTGATGGCCTTACTGCAGTGCAGCGGCACAGACGTTTGTAGTCCCCTTCACTTTCTCAGGTGCTCAACTTATAGTTGGAAGTCTGTGGAGTGGATTCTGTGGTATCATTTTCCAGGATGTATTGAGACTGCCGATTGTAAGAGAATGAGCACACACCAAACCTGGTGGCCACAGGAAGCTTGATCTGAATCTCAGAAGAAAATACAGTCATTTCTATTTATCCAGCAGGAGCATTATTTGGAAGACTGCAGAGCCTGGGTGTCTGCTTTTCTCTTGGACAGACCCTGCCTGTACTATGCATGCAATGGGTCTCCTGTAGGAAGAGGAGTTCTGTTGTGCAGAAGTGGAAGGAAGAACACCTGATGTTCACTCTAAAGTTTAATGATCAATAGAAGTTGCAGACTGGCAGCTTATGGGTGGATATAGGCCAGACAGGCGTTCCACACAATATTTTAGACAGTATTAGAGTAAACATTTTCACATTTCACTAAAAAAAACAATCTAAGTTTCTTGTCTTATCTTAAAGGATCAAAAATATGTGGAAAAACTAGGGCAGGCTCCCATACTGTTACACTTGCTGGGCAGAGATGAGCAGTGGCCCTTGGATACTTGTTGTTTGCTCGGCTCAAATCTTGGCTGACTTGATTTCATGCCGAGATTCACTCTTTGTACACAGTTATTATCAAAAATAGTATTATGATAATTTGCCATATTCATGTTCACAACATGCTAAATATACTCTGCTGTTACTTCATCCAATTTAATAAATGCTTGCTTTATTTAAAAAAAATAGTAATAATAAAACTTGGTTGTGTGGAATTATAAGGCAAAATAGAGTGTTTGGAGAAGGCGTCTGTCCTGCTTGTTAAGATGCCTGCATCGTATGTCAGATTTGATTCCCATCGTTAGCTCCCAAGTCCGCCTTGCTTCTAATGTAGACCCTAAGAAGCAGTAGCTAATAATTTAAGTAGTTGGTTCCCTGTCACCTACATGGAACACCGGAATTATGGCTCCAGGTCAAACTGGTCATTGTGGACCTTTGGGTTGTCAACCAACAGATGGACGCTCTCTCTCTCTCTTTTTCTTGACTATTTAGTAATTTATTTATTGAAACAGCCCAGATTTGTGTGTATGTGTGAACTGGGGAATGGTCTTTCAAACTTGTATCTAGTAAGATTTTTAAAAGCCATGCAGGTTCGTCGGGACCAGTTGCTCATTTATTGGTATCTTTATGCATTTGAGAATGTGCTTTTATCCTTTTTAATGTATGTTTAGATGAAAAGATTCTTACTTCCTGTAAAACACACCTGAGTTTTTCCTTCAGGAAGACGGTTTTTTGTTTGTTTGTTTGTTTGTTTTTAAGGGTTTGAGAGTTTCCATAGACATTGTTCCTTTGGATTTATTCTTTAATGGGCAGAGGAAGCTTCTGGGACTTTGACTTGGCCTCTGTACTGCAGTTGTACGCTCCAGAGGCTCTACTGACTACTTGTGTATCTCCCTCCATCCCGTAGTCAAGAAGTAGGAACTGGCATGGTGTGGCTCGGTGACTTACTCAGCCCTCTCTGGGATGAACTGACTCTCCAACCCAATTCTCGCATCACAGTGGTATTCTGTGTCTCAAAGGATTAACATTAACTAAAGCTAACACTGAAAGGATGAGTTGTATATTTTTCCCCTGCATACAGTTAACTGTTAAATGGTTGCATTGAAGAGGGGGGGAAAGAACTACATTGTATACTTGCTCTGTTCTTGCAGGGTTCTTCCTCCATGATGTTGGTTTTTCCTTTATTTCTGTTTAAGAGGATCTGAGTCTGTGAACTGACTCAGGGCTAAGAATGAGGTGTGAGACAGTGTCTTAGCCTGAGGGGCTCATGGCAGGCATCTGGTCTCCAATCTTGAATTGTGTTTTAGTTTGAATAATTGACTTCTGTTTCATAAATCAAGTTTGTACTTTGTCGACTATTCATCTAATTTGGCTCTAAAGTTTGGTGATTAGCCACTCATTTCTTAAGATCCATGCTGGCCCAACTATTTCTAAAGATCACTCAAGCCATGCCTGTTGCAATTTTACTGTGATCCTCTTGCTTCCAGGATCTCTGCTATTAGCAGGCCTCAATAGCCTGGGTTCTAATCTTCCCCATTGCAACAATAAAGCTCTTTTTAACAGGACATCCAAGTTCTTCCACGCCTTACACAAGACATCTGCCATAGCATTTTCCAAGAATGCTGGTTCATCCATATGCTATGTATTTCTCAAAGCCAAGATGAAGGGAGTATCCCCTGGGCCCAATTAAGGGACATAGTGAAGGATGGGTGAACAGGTTACAAATGAAGATTTAACAACCACCTTTTTATTCTGAGTTCTTGGATTCTTTCCTCCACAAGGAATTTCTGGCATCTCAACTTTGTTTAATTTGAGCCACATTTGAGTCCAGGTTTTAGTGAAGCAGTTGAGCAAATAATTTAGAACCATCCTCAGCTGCTTGAATTGCAATGTGAATCAAAACTTACTGATGGGTATCTAAATTCAGCTTGAATTAAATTATGATAGTTTTTGTCTCTGTTGTAACACGCTTGGGCCCTGTTTTACCACCTGGTCCCCTGTAAATTCACAAAATCTTGGAGTCTTTTGCATGCAAGTTTATTTATTTGTCTGGGAGCTATGTGGATGGAAACCTGCTGTCCATATAGCTATGCGGGATGGAAACCTGCTATCCATATAACCATTATCCATGTAGCCCTAGACTGACCAGGTAGGGGAGGGCTGCCTCTGCTGGTGTGGCAGCCTCAGAGGATTGAAGGTTTCTGTTATCCAAGTCATTCCAAATGTATCTATTTAAATGCTATCTTCTTGCCCTTTCACAATTGGTGCTCTCTTCTGCTCTGGCCATGGTGAAGTATCTGATACTGAACTTAACCTCTGGCTTGAAACAGCTGCTACAATGACTATGGTTGTGTTACAAGCTTACTCAAACTTAGTAGCTTAGAAATACAACCTCCATTTTTCTCTCTATAGATTTTGTGGACTAAATTCAGGCAGGGCGTGCCTTGGTAGTGGCGTGTGATATGCCATGTCATTGGAGTAAGGTGGCAGTTGCAGCTGGGACAGCTGAGGACTAACTAGGCAGCTCTTCATCCACTCATAGGGCTTTTCTGTGTGGCTTTTTCTGTTGAAATAGTGTAGGTCTTTTCACAGTGTGGTGACCTCAGGTAGTAGGGCTACTTAACCGGGCACACAGGGCTCCGAGTGAGCATTCCAGGAACGATCCAACTTGGTAAGTTGCAGTGTATCACTTCCTGTGATCTCAAGTTCACCCAAAGGCAATCACTAAAAGAAAAAATAAAATAGTAGATAGCTAATTGCCAGTGGAAGAAAAATCAGGTGGCAGACTAAAATATATTTGATCAGTCCAACCAAAATGCCTTAAGTTTCGCATTGAACTAGTGAATCTGAGTTAGTTCAACATCTTAATTCAGCAATTCTGGTAGAGCAATATTGACACACATTTGGCTTCAGCTGCCCCAGCTTGGCAGCTATGAGGGAAAATAAATTATTTTAAGTAATTGTAGAAATTCTCTGACCTTGATGATTTAAAAAACTGAGTATCATTTTCTCTCTTGAGCTGTCCAGTGAACATGAAGGCAGCCAGCTTATACACCATTGATTTGTGCTTTCATGAAATAGCCCACAACTCCATACACAGAGCCCTGAATTTGGTAGACGCTTTATGCGGTTGTTTTGTCCCTGGATATCATGGTTACCATGTTTCACCCTGACATGATCACTGCATACTCACTTCTTCAAAGCTCATCAGGTAAGATGCCAGTTACAAATCCCATTTTAATCCCCAAAGTTTTACTGCCAGCAGTCAGTTCTGTACTCACTCACTCCAGTAGTTTTTGCTTAATTGCAGACCCCAGAATTCACTGTAACTGAATATACAGAAATGAGCTTATTAAGTGAATTAACTTGCAGAATTTGTAGGACTGTATAAGGTCCAACTTTCAGTGCCAGTCTGTCAAGAAAAGTGCTTTTAACCATACTATCATCTCAGCAAAAATTCTATTGCCATTACGGTCTTTAAGGTATAATTTTTGTTGAGTATCTCTCTCTTAAAAAAAATATTTATTTTTATTGGAAAGGCAGATACGCAGGGAGAAGGAGAGACAGAGAGGAAGATATTCTGTCCAGTGGTTCACTCCCCAAGTGTCTGCAACGGTTGGAGCTGAGCCAATCTGAAGCCAGGAGCCTGGAGCCTCTTCCGGGTCTCCCACACGGGTGCAGGGTCCCAAGGCTTTGGGCCATCCTTTGACTGCTTTCCCAGGCCACAAGCAGGGAGCTGGATGGGAAGTGGATACGTTCAAGGTGAGGACTTTAGCCGCCAGGCTATCACATACGGCCCGAGTATATCTCTTTATAGGTGACTTTACAGTTATGATTAGACATATTAGTGACATTATTTGCAAATAGAGAAATTACATCAATTATATCTTAAAATATGCTTACTTATTTGTGAAGCATGTAAAGATTGTAAAGATTTTTTAAAAAATGTATTTGAAGATTAGTGTTACAGAGAGAGAGAGATCTTCCATCTGCTGTTTTTCTTCTGAAATGGCTGAAATGGTCATGACTAGACCAAGCTAAAGCGTGGAGCCAGGAACTTGCATAGTTATTTGTTTGTTTATTCGTTTCAAAGGCAGAGAGAGAGAGAGAGAGAATGAGAGAGAGAGAGAGAGAGAGGGAATTTCTATCCACTATGTGAAAGGCCACATTGACCCGAACTGGACTCGTCCAAAGCCAGAAAGCAGAAGCTTCATCCACGTCTCCCATGTGAGTGAGGGTCCCAAATACTTTCTGTTCTCTGCTGCTTTCCCAGGCACACTAGAAGGAGCTTGTTTGGAAGCGTAACAGCTGGGACTTGAACTGGCGCCTATATGGGATGCTGGTACTAAAGGCGTTGGTTTACCTGCTACACCACAGTGCTGCCCCTTCATGTTTATTTTTGCTATTTGGGAGTTAAAATAATTTTCCTTTTGAAGCTGTTTTAGGATTCTGGTTGCATTTTCAGATTAGGCTTAACAGCCTACATCAGCCACTCTTGAGTCGAATGCAGAAGGGCCAACATCCAGAGATGTTTTAGCCTATCAGAAGCACAAATCTGTTTTCAGAGATTCCACAGAAATTAGGCTGCTCAAGAATTTTAGCTGTGTTCAACCTAAAGAAAATCAAGTAGACTTTCAGATTTGTGTATGTTAAGGTCTTTCAAACTCTCATGTTCGTTTATGGAAGGATGGCTTTCCTGGGTTTGTCCGTCTATGATGACAAAAGCTGTCTTAGCATCATTGGCAGCCCCACTGCTATTTATCGCAAGGTGTTTATGTTTCTGAGGATGTGAAGTAAAACTGCTACTGCCTCTTGCTCCTTTTACCAACAATAGATTGCAGGCGTGATTAGGAGCAAGTCACCGACTGGTAGTCGCAGGTACAGAAGTAGCTTGAGTAATGGTCAGTGCACAGCACAACACTTGCATTAGTCAGCTCTTTGTTACTGCAGCAAAATCCTGTTTTTGAAGAGAGGGAACTTAGTTCACAGTAGTAGTGATTCAGAGTCTAGGCACGGGGTGAATGTTTGCCCTAGCAGCAGAGACACTACTTGCGATGTTTCATTGGAAGTGCTTCCATGCAAGTCCAGGTTTTGCTCCTGATCCCAGCGCTCTGCGAGTGCGCACTGTGGAAGGCAGCAGGTGATGATGTCAGCAGGTGATGACGTCAGTAGTTGAGTCATTGCCTTGTGTTCCCTTGGAGAACTGGATTGAGTTACTGGCTGAAAGCTTTTGCCAGCATTTGGGGAGTGAACCAGTGAGAGGGAACTCTCTCTTTGCCTATAACATAAATAAAGTAAATAAAGGGAAAAAAATGTTTAAATATCTGACTGGCATAGCACAAGGTTTGTCTGTGGCAAGGGGCCTAGGATAAATGGATGAGTATTGCAGAAGGAAGAAACGATAAGCCAAGAGGCAGAAAAGATGGTTAGGTCCAACTTCGGCCTCTCTGGTGGTACTCTGAGACCTGCCCTTGAGAGCATACCCGGTGACCTAAATACCTCCCATTAGGCCCCATCTCCCAGTAGGGCACCTTCCAATAGTGCCACCCCAGGGACCACTGAATAGTCCACCTGCTCTTCTGAAGTAAGCCTTTCTTTGGTGCTTTTCCTTGAGGATTCCAGAAGGCCAGTTGAGTAGTATTTCACTGTCATCCCTTGTTTCTGTCTTTTACTTGTACTACATTTGCCTTCCGTTGGTCTTCTCTTTAATCAATTTTCTGTCCTAGATACTTGAAATAAATAAATGTTCTCAAATGCTGAAAAGAATTTTGCATCTTGTGGAGCAAAATATGTAGGTGAGCTAAAAATTATCAGTCACAATTAAGCAATTTTGTTATTTCTGTTGCTGTTTCTAGGCAGAAGAAATCCTTAGACAAGAGCTGGAGAAAAAAGAGAGCCCGCGTTTGTACTGCTTACTTGGCGATGTGCTCCGGGACCATGCTTGCTACGACAAGGCCTGGGAGCTGTCCCGCCACCGCAGCGCCCGGGCTCAGCGCTCCAAAGCCCTCCTTCACCTTCGCAACAAGGAGTTTCAGCAGTGTGTGGAGTGCTTTGAACGCTCTGTCAAGATCAATCCCATGCAGGTTAGACCATGTCAGCTCTCGCTGCATTTGATTCTTGCTGAGCGTGTTCCCACTTCCATCCCCATGACTGGAGTGCTTGTCTTTGGGAGCTAAGAATGTAGTCTGTACTCTGCTTCTTGCTTGCCACCGAAAGTGAGTGGTAAGTTTTCCCCTACTTTCTTTCTTTTGAGTGTGCGTGTGCGTGTTTAAGATCTATCAGTTTTTTATTGAAAAGGCAGATCTCACAGAGAGAAGGAGAGTCCGAGAGAAAGATCCTTCATCCTCTGGTAAGTAGCTGATCCTAAGCCAGGAATCAGGAGCTTTCTCCAAGTCTCCCAAATGGGGGCAGTGTCCTAAGACCCTGAGCCATGCTCCACTGCTTTCCCAGGCCACAAAGCAGGAAGCTGGATGGGAAGCATTGCTGCTGGAATTAGAACTGGTGCCCCTATGGGTTCCCAATGTGTTCAAGGTGAGGACTTTAGCCATTGGGCTATTGCACTGGGCCCCAAGATCCACGTTTTTAAAGTGGCATGATATATTTATGGCAAAGAATCTAATTTGAGGGGAAAAGAGTTTAACTTTATTTTGTATCTAATATGTTCAGTTAGCAAATAATTTTCTTATCAGAGAAACAGGCAGAAATAACTCTTTCATGTGCTGGTTCATACCCCAAATGCCCTTCAAAGCCAGGAGACTGTAACCCAGTCTGAATGTCCAACATGGGCAACTTGGGGCATTATCACCTGCCCCCTCCTGGGGTACACATTGGTGGGAAGCAGCTTTGGTAGGAGAAGAGCTGGCGCTCTAGGCATGGCACCATGGGATGCAGACATTGCAATTGGTGGTTTAACAACTGTATCAAATACCAACTTCATCATTTCCTAGTAAGGAATTCTTGGGCCTGGCATCATGGCTCATTGGCTAAATCCTCGCTTTGCACACCCTGGGATCCCATATGGGCTCCAGTTTGTATTATGGCAGCTCCACTTCACATCCAGCTCCTGCTTGTGGCCTTGGAAACAGTAGAGGGTGACCGAAGGCCTTGGGTTCCTCTACCCACATGGGAGACCTGGAGGAGACTCCTGGCTCTTGGCTTCAGATCAGCTCAGCTCCAGCAATTGCAGCCATTTGGGGAGGCAAACCAGCAGAGGCAGGATCCTTTTGTATTTCCTTCTCTCTGTAAATCTTTAAAAAAAAAAAAAAGAATTCTTACAGTTCTTTCTATTTGGGGTGGTGGTAGGTACATTCACCTGCTGGGCATTATCTCCAGAAACTCTGACCTTGTGACTCTGAACCCCTGTGCCCATTTAATGCTTCTGCTGTGCCACGCCCTCCCAACCCCTCCAAGCCTTCTCCCCCTCCCCCTGCCTCCCTGGTCCCTGGTAACTGTCATTTACTTTCCACCTCAGGAAACTTTTTTTTTTTTTTTTTTAATTTTTTTCTTTTTATTGTATTGTTGTTGACAATCTTTACATAGTTAATTACAGTTAAAGGAAAAAGAAGAAAAAAAAAAGAAAAAAAGAAAAAAAAGGTTCAGGGGGATAGGAAAGTGGGCAATGCCATTATGTCCATATTGTTTCCATCATGCATCTGAGGTAAAGGGGGACATTGAGGGAGAAGCCCCACCCGGTTTCCCGCCCACCCCAAGTCCCGGATGTGGGGCATGCTCCGAGATATGTGCCCAAGTGGTGCTAATAGTTCTCCAGTTATGAATTGCTGCCAGTTTCGCTCGATGAGGTCGTCCACTGATTGACATGGTCCATCATAAAGTCTCCGTTTGCCCCTTTGCTGCCAACATATAGCTGAGATGAATGACTGTCCCGTTCTGTCTTCTGTCTTTTCTTGGTTAGAGTTCTGAGTCCAGCAATTCGATTGGGGAGATCTCCAAAGATACTTTGAGGTATTCCCAGACTAGATTCTTACATGTTCTAGCAAGCACAGGGCCTGGCACAGTCCATCACCCGATCAGCTGGTGGTTGCAACTGCTGGGTTGGTTCTGTTTTCAGTCCCAAGTTGCACTGGAACCAATGGGTGTTGCAGTCCAGTCTGGTTCGGCCCTTACATCAACCAGTGGGAGCTACAGCCTAGCCGGGGCGACCCACAATAACCCCCACCAAGCCCGTCCCCTACCCTGGTTTGCCAGTATGTGTAGCAGAAGACCAGTCTGTCCCCCATCCCATTTGGCTCTGGTACTTGTCAATGGGTATTAAAGCTTAGTTCTATCTAATCAACTCAACCATCCAGCTCTTACGGATGTTGTTGAGTGCCTCTCTATCTAGCCATCCCAGCCCCCGTCCTAGTTTTCATGCCCTCCCACGGGAATATGATCCAGGAAGGGGGAACCCACTTTTCCCTCCCAGGTCTCTCTGTCCCCGTTTATGCACTCTTTAGGTGGTCCTGTGATTTGACTTGACAGAATTAGTCCCCAGTGCCAGCTTCTGCCAGCTGATGCTGCGGCCCTGATCTAGTCCACATGCAGCGCACAGGTGTTATAGCCTTGCTTAGTCGGGTCTGTCTCTATCCCAGCCATGTATCGTAGCTGGGGGTGGGCCAGGCCAAAGCTGCAAACGGAGAACTCCATCTGGGCTTCGCATGTGGGTGACAGTGATCTGTGTACTTGAGCCATCGCCTGCTGCCTTCCATGGTGTGTGTTAGCAGGAATCAGGGGTACGGTGCATTTTCTACGGCTGTTTGATCTAACTGCTTGCTTTTCTCAGTGTGGGTGGTGAATACAACTAGAATCTTCCAATTCAGGAGACTGGTTAAAAACCTAAAACAGAGAACAGGGTAGGGCTAAGTGTACAACATTAGCATAAAGTACTGAATTTGCTTAAATTTTTTTTTTTCATTTGAAAGGCAGATTTTATAGAGGAGATGGAGAGACAAATCTTCAGTCTGCTGGTTCACTCTCCAAATGGCCATGACAACCAGAGCTGAGCTGATCTGAAGCCAGGAGCCAGGAGTTTCTTCTGGGTCTCCCACATGGATGCATGAGCCTAAGGGATTGAGCTGCTTTCCCAGCCATTAGCAGTGAGCTAGATCAGAAATGGGCCTGCCAAGACAGGAACTGTGCCCGTATTGGTCGCCAGCTCCGCAGGGCGGAAGGTTAGTGTGGTGTGCCACCAGGCCGATCCCAGGAGTTAGATTTTATTGACCGTTTGTTCTCATTCAGTGGTTCTCAATTCAAGTGCTTTTTTTCCCCGTCCCTACAAAGGATATTTGACAACTTCTGGAGGTGTATTTGGTTTTTACAATGAGTAAGCAGAGGGAGGAGTTGTAACCAACATCTAGTGGGTACCGATTCCATAACACACAGCACAGTATCCCACAGTAAAGAATGATCTGGCTTATAATGTCATTAGGTTAGTTCAGCACTGTGGCGTAGTAGATAAAGCCACCGCCAACTGTGGCACCAGTGGCTCCTGGCTCCTGGCTTCCAGCCAGCCCAGCACCAACCATTGTGGCCGTTTGGGGTGGAAGATGACCTCTCCCTCTAACTCTGCCTTTCAGATAAATAAATAAATACATAGATAAGCCTTTTAAAAACTGCACATCTTACAACAGCCAATAATATCAGCAGAGCTGCAGTTGCACACTCCTGCTCTAACCCGTCTCACTGTTGGTGTTGGGATCGCTATGCTGTGTTCCTTTGCTGACATTGCCCTTTCCTGGGAAGCTATGCCCTATCCCTGCCATTTAGTAGCCTGTGACTAAGAGTTACCTCAGCACGGCTGCTGTGTGTTAGGAAGAATGAATTCCTTACCACACTGCCCGTGAGCCAGTGTCAGATCCCTCGTGCCCATGAGCTCTTGTGGCAAGCTGCATCCGGCTCAGGGTGGCTGTGTCACCCTGCCCTCCTGCCGCGTTCCTGTCTTCCTTGCTGGCTCCCCGCAGCGCCTACAGGTTAGCTCCTCGGGCCTTGTCTGCACGTAGTCTCACAGCGTTAAATACCAGCTGTGCATGGACAACTCCTGACCACTTCGGTCTTCTCCCTTGAGCTCTAGAATCCTGTACCTTTTTTGCTTGTTCAGTCTCCCCATTCATTACTTGATGTTAAAATTCCTAGTTTCTGGGCCCGGTGGCGTGGCCTAGCGGCTAAAGTCCTCGCCTTGAAAGCCCCGGGATCCCATATGGGCGCCGGTTCTAATCCCGGCAGCTCTACTTCCCATCCAGCTCCCTGCTTGTGGCCTGGGAAAGCAGTTGAGGATGGCCCAATGCACTGGGACACTGCACCCGCATGGGAGACCCGGAAGAGGTTCCTGGTTTCCGGCTTTGGATCGGTGCGCATCGGCCCGTTGTGGCTCACTTGGGGAGTGAATCATCGGACGGAAGATCTTCCTCTCTGTCTCTCCTCCTCTGTGTATATCTGGCTGTAATAAAATGAATAAATCTTTAAAAAAAAAAAAAAAAAGATCAGCGGAAACTATATCTCTTGGATTTAAAAAAAAAAAAAAATTCCTAGTTTCTGAAATGTCCTCGGCCTCCTAAAGTCGGCTCTCCCTAAGCTCAGCCCTGTCCCTGTAAGTGGCAGTTCTGTTTCACCTTGGAGTTGACCTTGACTTCTGTTTCTCTGAGAGCCCTCAGCATACCTTCCAAATGTGCCTGTAGTCAGACCGCTCCTTTCCTCCTGCCCCTCCCTGTTCCGGAGTCCCACTGTGTCTTGCCTTGTTAGCTAGCTGTGAGACCTCCTTTATTCAGCTCTCCTTTCCCCCATTTGCCTGTCCTCAAGGGAACATGGAAGTTCATCTTTCCCAGCTTGGCCCAGTCTGTCACCCCGTGCCTCCCCACTGCACTACCAGAGTCCTCATGGCTCTCAAGGTTTCCCTCAGGGGAGTTCTTGTTCATCCCTTTTCTTCCCTCCCACATCATCCTCTCGGTTCTGCTGTGAACATGTCAGGCACACTCCCACCTCACAGTATTAATTCTTACTCTTCTTTCTGGAGTGTTCCAGACACCCACCTGCTTAGCTCCCTCCCCTCGCCGAAGTCTTTGCTCGAATCTCATTTTCTCAGAGAGGGCTTCCATACCTCTTCTATTTAACCCCAGATTGCTAATTTCTCCTCCCTGCTTCATTTCATTCCGTTGCATTTAGTGCCTCCTAAAATTACCTGTAACTTACTTTAAAAATTCTGTTTCTCCTCTGTTAGAATATAAGCCCTGCATAGATGGAAATTTCATCTATATGGTTTATTTTGTATTTTCCTTGTGCCTTTAGTAATGCTTTGCACACAGTAGGTATTTGTTTAATATTTGCTGAATGGGTGAATATTGATCATTTATTCAGTGAAACATATACTATGCATGTAGCACTGCATCAAGATAAAAAGTAGCAATAGACCACTACTTATTTTGGGTTTTATCCTCAGTATAATTTGGTGAAAAGAGTATAGCTAAACCTAGTTAACAATTCAATACAATAAGTAAATAACAGATGGGTTTTGTTTGTATGGTGTTACTTAGAATTGAAGGGGGACATTCTTGCCTTTGGCTAACAACGAAGAGACGATGTTGGGTTTTTGGGTTTGACTTTGAAATAACAAGGGAATACTTGAGCAGGTAAAAGAAGGACAGTAGCTAAGGGTGTGTGTACCTGTGTGTGTGGAAACAGAAGGGTTAGTAGATGGCCTGTTTTCAGAGTAAAATAACAGGCAGGTACAGTGGGAATGCTGGCTGGAGCCAGATTATGAGAGGTCTTACATGTGAAGATAAACTCTTTGGCTTTTGGTTTCGCAGAGGAAGCCTTCAGGAGTTTTGTTTAAAGAATGTGGTGTGTAAGGCGATAATTCAGGAATATTGCTTTGGCAGCATTGCTTCTGAGAGATACTGGAAGTAGACAGGGTCATGAGTCACTAGTAAAGCCCGGGTTTAGCCGTGACAGTTACCATTGTGCGTGAGGGCCAGAATGGAAGGGATGGTGTGAAGGAACTTGCACAGGAGGGCCTGACAGGGCTTGCTCGCCTCATTATGTCATTTAGAATTAATGACTTAGACAAAGAAATGACAATTTCTCAAAGTAGAGTCACTGCTCAGACAGATGTTATGCAAGGGTATTTACAACTTGTCATGTGGATCCAGTTCAGGCCGACTGTATGTGGTGCCAAGATATGCAGGCATTGGATGCTTCGTTGTGCCGTATTGCTGCAGACCCAGTCTGGCACACCAGCTTGCCTTGAGCTGTCTGAAGGGGAGCCTGTCTATGCTGGGTTGTTTGCTTTATGTCCTGCAATAAATTTTAAAAGTTCTAGCTTGCTTTGTCAGACATGTGCAACCAATTAGGATTAGTAACAAAAACTAGGCAGACAGAAAATGGACTTTGAGTGGCTGTTGTGCTTCCCAGTGGCTTTCTGAAATGCAGCAAAATAGAGGTGTTTTTTCTTCTGTCAGGGTTAGGCTGCAGAAGTGCAGGTGCTGTCTGCTGTGCGTGTGCTCCCAGAGCAGAAGATGTGCCACTTGCATCTGTGCTTCTGGCGTTCTGGCTGTTTATCTGAACCCTCCCCCTTTGTTTTTCCAAGCAACTTCTGAAACAAATTCAACACAGACTGCTGGAGTCGGTGACCTGTTAGACGCCGAATGAAGTGTGAGGGGCAGCTGAGTAAAATTCCTAGGCTGGATTTTACAGACACAAGACCAAAACTAAAACATAAATCCTTAAAAAATAAATTCTAATTAAATTCTTGCTCCCATCGCCTCTTATATTATTTTTGTATTTATGCAGAAAGTACAAAAAAAAAGCTTCAGTTCTCAGATCAGTGTGTGAAGCAGTGAAAAGCAAAAATGTGACTCCCTGTCAGTTTTCCCATGCCTGTTCACATTGTTTCTTTTTTTGTCAGCCCTCCAACCCTGTTTTAAATTTGTTTTGGTTGGTCAGCTGGTCACTCGCCTTTGTAGGTTATATGGTGCCCGCTGTCTGTGTGTATGAAGACATGTGGCAGAGCGGCTGTGGGACTTTAGAGCTCAATAGTCACTGTGAATTCTGCCTGTGCTTGTGGCTGAATCAAGCAGATCAGCTGGCCGGGCAGCTCTATGCTTGGGCCACCTGCTGAGTCCCGGTGACCTCCCCTTCTCACCTGCCCACTGGCGGAGCTCCAGTCGCCAACCGATCACTAATGCTGGCTAATGTATCCAGTCACAGCAGCACCACTCTGCTGCCTCTGTGCTTCCGTGTCCCCGGGTCTCCAGGTGTCCCTCTGCCATCGGCCTGTCCTCTCCTATTTTCCGGGATTACGGCCTCTCTGCTTCACCCTGGCTAGAGAGTCTCCATCTGTTTAAACGCATCCTTACGCTATTCCGCCATCTTCTTTCTCCCGTCAAGATTTATTTTATTTTATTTTAATAGCAGAGTTAGAGAAGGAAAGAAAGAAAGAAAAGGTTTTCCATTTGCTGATTCAATCCCCAAATAGCTCCAATGACTGAAACTAAGCTGATGTGAAGCTAGGAGACAGGAGCCCCCTCTAAATTTCTCACATGAGTGCAGGGTCCCAAGGCTTTGGGCCATCCTCTACTGCTTTCCCAGGCAACAAGCAGGGAGCTGGATAGGAAGTGGAGCAGCCAGGACTCAAACCTGTGTCCACATGGGATGCCAGCACTATACATAGAGGCCAACCCCCTAGGTTTTAAAAGATCATATACTTTAAATTATTTTTAGTGTCCTATTTCCATCTCATAAGTGTTACAGTCGGACAGTGCATTAGCGATTGCCTACCTAAACATCATTGAGTACCTGCTGTGTATGAGGTTTGGATGTAGGGGTGGGAAATGATTAGACTTGCCAGTTTAGGAGCAGAGCAGGGAATTGCTGCTGGATAACGATGTGGATTGAACTGATTTGCAAAGAGTGCTAAAAGCTCTGCTTAGGGGTTATCCAATCATAAGGATGTGGCTTTCGAGGAATGGTAATATGGCAAAAGCAGTGAGAAAGTTTAAGGAATGGAGGTCATGGTGAGTGATCTGGGAGCACTGAAGAGGTAGAACAGAGGGAAGAGACTTGCTAAGAAAGGTTTCTGGGACTTACTCGTTGGTCTGGCGTGATTGAGAGAGACTTGGAAGTAGAGAGGACACCGATTCTCAATTGAAATGGAAAGCATCCTTATTGAAAGCTGTAGGCGATATAGGAGGAATGAAAGAAGGGTGGTTATAGTCCCTGCCTCAGGCAACACGTGGAGAGTGTCTAGTGTGTTCCTTAGGCAATTTTAAGTTAGATTGTGGTTGTTTGCTGTCCTGCCTAAATTCTCTAGTAGTGATGGTGGTAGAAAACCATTGGCATTCCCCCGTGTGTAGCCCAAAGATGGGAGACACTTGACAGGAGTGTCTCGGATGCACCTGTATTCACATCATGTGTTCCCTGGGTAGCATGTGTGAATGCAAGAGCCAGTAAGATCTAAACCTAGGGAAAAGGAAGAGAAGGACTTTGAACAATTAGCAATTTAAGGTAATAGAAAAGGTATGTATTATTATAAAAAATTTACTTATCAATTTATTTCAAAGAGCTACAGAGAGGAAGAGGCAGATTTTCCATGCACTGTTTCACTGCCCGGGTGGCCTCAGCACCCAGCAATGAGCCAGGCCAAAGCCAGGAGACAGGAGCTAGGAGCTAGGAGCTCTTCTGGTTTTGCACTGAAGTGCCGGGACCCACGTTGTGGGGCCGTGTTCTGTTGCTGTTTGCGGGCTGTTAGATGGCAGCTGGACCGAAAGTGGAGCAGCTAAGAACTAGTCAGCAGGTGGCCGATGTACTGACTTGGCTGTAATGCCTGCCCAGAGCTGATTCTTGGGTTTAAAGGAAGATCTTAGAGGAAGCTACAACTCACTAGGCTACAATTTGTATTTTGTTAGGGAGGGAATTTAGAAATTAGTGAAGTGAGAAATTTTGGTTACACAAGTGCTGGCAGTGCATGTTTAAAATCATGGCATTATGAAGCTTCATGCAGGAAAATCCACTCCCAGACGATCCTGACAACACTAGGGTTCAGGGTGGGTCGTTTCCCGTGTGCAACAGCTCATCTGCTGGCTCCAGGAACGAGATGGGACCTGGAGGAAGGGAGAGCACAGTGTGGCTTGGGATTAGACTAACATGTGGACTTCCCCCTCCGGGACGGAAGAACTCACAACAGCTAATCCTGTACGGAATTTAACAATGAATGTGGTTATCCATTCTGTGGAAACTTCAGGAGAAAGGCAGTTAAATAGTAGGCTTGTGATTTTAGAAAGAGCAGTAGGAAGGCAGGCGTGTGCTGTGAGCGGACTAAGCTGCTGCCCAGGATGCCCGCGTCCCGGTGAGTGTCTGCCTTGAGTCCTAGCAATTCCGCTGTTCCTTCCAGATTCCTGCGAGTGCTCCAGCCTGGCCCATCAGCAGCTCTGCTGTCCTGCTGGGGAGTTAACCAGTGCATGGAAGATTCTTTTTCTGTTCCTGTTCCTTTCTCTGTCGCTTTAACTAAATGAATCAGAAAGAAGTGTGAGATACAATCAGCCAGTACTTATTGCACATGTGTGTTAAATACCATGGTGACAATGAAATTTTTACTTGTGAAAACAGTTTATTCTCATTGTGTAGTGATGCCTCATTTTTGGTATTCCTCAGAGCAGCAAACTATTTCATTTCAGTTGTAATTCTGGAGGCTTAATAGGCACTGACGCCACTCTTTATCACAATATTGAATAACAGCTGGGCTTGGTATGATGGTTCAATTGGCTAAATCCTCACATTGCATGTACCAATTCATGTCCCAGCTGCTCCGCTTCCCATCCAGCTCCCTGCCTCTGGCCTGAGAAAGCAGCAGAGGATGGCCTAAAGCCTTGGGACCCTGCACCCGTATAGGAGACCTGGAAGAGGCTCCCAGCTCCTGGCTTTGGTTCAACTCAGCTCTGGCCATTGAGACCCAGTGGGCGGAAGAACTTTCTCTCTCTTCTCTCCTTAAACCTGATCTGCCTTCCCAATAAAAATAAATAAATAAATCATTAAAAGAAAGAACCGCTGTTTGGATTTAGACATATTACTTCCTTTTTAGGCCTAATTTTCCTTGTTTTATTTGAGCTATCAGTACACTGGCTCTGCCACTAGATGGCACCATCACACCTTTGAACCCTGTCCTCTCGGTTTTCAGTCTGAAGTGGGTTGGAGTGAGTCCAGAGGGCTCCCCCAGGTAACATCCGGGCGACTGAGACTCAGAAGCCAAGCAACCCAGCCAGGGTTGTGCAGTTATTGGCACCTCTTGAACCTCAGTCATCTCTGGCCTCTGTTACATTTGGCCATAGCAGGATGATGACAGGAAAATCAGACAGACCCATTCTGAACCATTACTACTATATTATATTTAAACCAATTTTGACCTTTTCCCTAAGTACACATACCATCACATCAGAATACTTACCTGTTTTGTGTTGCTATTGTTGTTATTGTTTATTTGAAAGGAAGACTTAGAGCTAAAGATAGCTGGATAGGTAGAGATCTACCCACTGGCTCACTCCCCGGAATGGCCCCAGTGATCAGGGCTGAAGCGGGATGAAGCTGAAAGCCTGGAACGCCGTCCCGGTCTCCCACCGTGGGTAGTTGGTTGCCCAGTGTCTTTGAAAAAAGATTTTCTTTTCAACTCTTCCCCTCACCTGAGGTTAGCCACCTGTTGCTGTGCTTCCTGGGCTGCTGCCCAGCCTGATGCAGAGAGCCTTTGGAGGAACAAAAACTTCTACTTGTTAAAAATGGATTTCCTGGGTGCTCCCTCATTCCTTAGCTGTCCTGTTTCCCTCAACCCTCTTTCCCAATGACGGGGGAAATGTTGCCGTTGGTCATGGCTGTGGGGGACAGGCTGTGAAGTAGAAGGCAGTGTGGCGGGGCGAGGCCTGGCACCGTGGAGGTGGCCCGCTGCCCGGGCTCAGGCTCGCCTCCCCTCTCCCTGGAGGGCAGTGTTAAGCCCAGCAGGGTTACTGAGAGGGTCGTGGAAAGCTGGTAGCACATGCTCATTTAGTCCTATGAATTTTCTCTGCTGTCTTATGAAGGGGAATAGGAGGGATTATAGTCTGTGGAAGGTGGGAGCCCACAGGAAGGTCTCAGAGAGGCTGGCTGCGTTTGGAGCCTCGTGTGGTAGCTTACCCTTAAATGTGGCTGATCGATACCAAGACATTCCGTCACTGTGGTACACACGTCAGGTGTCAAGGACTTGGTAATACACAAAAGAAGAGTTTATCTCAGTAATTTGTGTCAGCTCCATGGTGCAGTAATCACAGTTTGGGTATGTGGGGTTAAAATGTGCTAAAATAAATTTCTTCTCCAAAGATTTCACCCAATATTTTTCACTTTTTTTAAAGATTTATTTCTTTTTATTGGAAAGTCACATTTATAGAGGGGAGAATAGACAGAAATCATCCATCTACTGATTCACTTCCCAAGAGGCAGCAATGGCCAGAGCTAAGCTGACCTGAAGCCAGGAGCCAGGGACTTACTGCACATCTTCCACGTGGGTGCAGGGTCCCAAGGCTTTGGGCCATCCTCTATTGCTTTCTCAGGCCACCAGCTGGGAGCGGGAGGGGAAGTGGGGCTGCCGTGACTTAACACCCAAATGGGATCCCAGTGTGTGCCAAGGCAAGGATTTTAGCAACTGAGCCTTCACGCTGGGTCCCCAATTTTTTACTTTTCTAAAATGTAGCTGCTTGGAGCCCAGCACAATGGCCTAGCAGCTAAAGTCCATGCACGCACTGGGATCTTATATGGGTGTCCCAGTGGACACCTGTCCTGGTGGAGCCACTTCCCATCCATCTCCCTGCTTGATCCCTGGGAGGGTGGTCATAGGGGACCAAGGAGAGGCTGCTGGCTGCTGGCTCGGATGGGCTCAGCTCCAGTCGTCATGACCGCTTGGGTATTGAACCAGCTGATAGAAGATCTTCCTCTCTGTCTCTCCTCCTCTCTGTATGTCTCACTTTCCAATAAAAATAAATAAATTAAAAAAAAATGTAGCTCCCTGGACAGGTAATGAGCCTAACATTCTATTTCTAGCACCGGTCTAGAAATAGAGGTTTTGCATTCAATTAAGTATATACAACTTTATTGTGTAGGGATGGTTGTTGTTGTTAAGGCTTTTTTTTTAAAGATTTATTTATTTTTATTGGAAAGTCAGATATACAGAGAGGAAGATGTTCTGTCCGAATGATTCACTCCCTAAGCAGCCACAGCGGCTGGAGCTGAGCCGATCTGAAGCCAGGAGCCAGGAGCTCTTCCGAGTCTCCCACGCAGGTGCAGGGTCCCAAGGATTTGGGCCATCCTCAACTGCTGTCCCAGGCCACAAGCAGGGAGCTGTATGGGAAGCGGGGACGGGATTAGAACCGGCGACCATATGAGATCCTCGTTTGTGCAAAGCGAGGACTTTAACCACTGCGCTATCGTGCCTGGCCTGAGGTAAGGACTTTAGCTGTTACACTGTCGCACTGGGGTTTAGGCTTTTTTGATGTTGCTTTTCTCAGTGGTTTTATGTGCTTGGATGTATGACCATTATGAACTAGGGTGCCAACAATTACTATTAATAAATGTTTTTGAATAATTGTTTAAATAAATGAACAGTTCAAGGACACCAGATATTCTCAAATGCCTGAGGTCTCAGTTAAGAAGCGGGGTCAGAATTGTTTAGGGATCAGCCACAAGCAATTAGAAGATCCCGCAGTGCTAAGTCAACAAAGACGTTGCAGGGTTCCCAGTGAATTAGTTCTCTTCCATTATAATTGCATGTTATCGGCAGATGAAATCTGGCAGTTAATGATTCCAGGAATTTCCTTCCAATGTAAGTTATTAAAACAATTGTAAAGATACCCAAGAGTAAAAAGAACCACAATAACTGTTTGTATTAGGTTAAGTCATCTGGCTGATTTTTATCCAGTTTGTTTGGTTTTAAGATACAGGTTACAAAATATGAATTGGTTTTCATGCTTGAAGACAAACCAGTAGTAATCCCACCCAGCAGCCTAGTTAGAGCTATCAGGTAATTGCTAGTTTAGATATCTATAACCTTTATAAAAGTTTTCAGTCAACTGTGAAATAAAGTCATATATTTAAATCTTGACGTTACATGGGCTGACTTTTTTAACAGCCCACAGCTCCGGGGAAATAGGGCATGTTGTTGGCTGGTGCAGGGAACAGCCTAGCAGGGCACCTGCCGCGGGAGAGCCTTCCGATTGTTCTGGACTGAACCCTGCCTGGTAGTCGCCATGCACAGTAAACTTGCTACGTCATTTGTCATGTCTAGGAAGCCACTGATTGTGAAAGGTATCGTTAGTTTTGCAGTGTTGTCTACAAAGAAACGCTGCCAGGGAAACTACAACAAGTGTGTTGGTCTTAAGATGCCTGTCTCAAAGATGTGAAGTGGTGGGGGAAGGTGAACCTTAGAATATCCAGATTTTGAAACTCTCATTGTGGTTGGAAGTTGGCTTGTTTTGTGGGTTGCCGTCGGCTTGGGGGCCCTCGTCAGCCATGTGTAGTGTGTGTGGTTTCCTGCCTTGCCGCCCTTTTCTCTGATTCTATAAATAACCAGATGAAAGCGGAGTAGTGAGCTCAGCTTAAGTTGCCAGATGCCTGAAAGTTCGGAAAAGTGAATCTCCAACTTTCAGTTTCCACCTAGTTCCTCCCCACAGCCTCTAGACACTGTTCAGGCTTACTTGGCCATCAAGCCCAAACTCCCTGAAGGTTCTTCAGAGTGTCAAATGGCCCAAGGAGGTTTGTGTTCTCAGCTTTTATCTACACAAAGACCTTTCAGGCTCACCATACGGAACTCGTTTTGTGGGAATGGCTTCGGGAGGAGACAGCCTCCTAGCATGCAAGGCTCTGGACAGATAGCAGAGCCACCTGGACCCGTCACGGCCTTGTCCTGGGCAGCAGTGAGAAAGTCCCTGGCCCTCTGCTGCCGCCTCTGTGTGACAGGAAAACAGAGCTGCACTTGGCTTTCTGACTAATTTCATTGAATCTTTTATCAGTTTTAATCTCCGTTTTGATAGTGCCTATTGAATGTTAAGGAAACTCTGATGTAAAGAGCTCTTTTGTAATGTGAATGCCTATTTTCCGTTTTATCTGTTTTTAAAATCTCAGTGTTTACACATTTTATTGATATACGCCAGGCAGTACATTCTGAGGTTCTGGTAAGCCAGATTCTGAGCCTGTATTTTCTGTTAGTTTCAGGCATGCCTTAGCAGACTTATGGGTGTATGAATTTAAAATATTTTTTTGCACCATAATTTTAAATGTGTCTTTTATTCCTATTGTTTTCATGATAGTTTAGCTCTTGGTTCAACTGGAGGACTTGTAGTCTAATTTGAAGAAGAAATCAGACATTTTTCCTTGAGGTTCATAAGTGCTGAATCAACTGCTACTTTCTAAACTTTTTACATGGTGCTCAGTAAAAGTTCTTGAGCGATTCCAGGGTTATAATACCAAGCTCTAAAATTAAGACTTAGAATCAGAGTTTTCCATTGCATCTCAGGGATTTGAACAGGATCAAGTGGAGGGTCTTTTTGGCAGAGAAAATGCATTGTCCATGCTTCCTCAGCGAAAGCTTTGCAATCGTACATGCTTCAAGCATCACAATACCTTTGAAAATTACATGGAAAAATTAATCTGTATTGCTAAGTTTCCTATATTTGCTGTAAGTGTAGGCAAGTATGTATTTAGTTCTGCATGCTTTAAAGTAGTGTATTTGTTGAGGGTGCCTTAAATGATTTCCAGACTGCATCCCTTAGCTGTGTGTTACAATGACCTTGACTTTGTCTTTGCAGCTCGGGGTGTGGTTTTCTCTGGGCTGTGCCTATTTGGCCTTGGAAGACTACGGAGGTTCCGCAAAGGCATTTCAGCGCTGTGTGACCCTAGAACCCGATGTAAGTTTGTTTGGTCTTGTTTCACTGTTACAGCTCCCTGGGAAACTTAAAAAAAATGGTCACGGGGATTTATCTGAATGCCAGAGAGAGGGAAAGCGAGATCTTCCATCTGCTGATTCATTCCCCAAGTGGCAGTATCTTCCAGGGCTGAGGCTGGACCAACCAGGAGCCAACAGCTTCATCTGGGTCTACCATGTTTGTGCATGGGCCCAAGCATTTCTTTCCCAGTCCAATAGCAGGGCACTGGTTCAGAAGTGGAGCAGCCAGAACTTGAGCTGGCGCCCAGGTAGGCTGCCAGCATCACAGTCAGCAGTTCTACCTGCTAGGCCACAGTGCTGGCCCAAGCTCTCTAATAACCTCTGAGTTAATGGAATCATTCCGTATAGTTCAGAGTAGTAATTCCTTTTGTGTTGGAAGAAAGTAAATATTTGGAGAAAGGTCATGCCTCAAGCAATATGATTTTTTTAATATAGTAGCCATGTTAATCAGGATTTCATTTAGGAAAAAATTTTTGATAAAATGGTTTTTAAAAGTATACTTCAGGGCCTGGTGTGGTGGCCTAGCGGCTAAACTTTTCGCCTTGAATGCCGGGATCCCATATGGACGCCGGTTCTAATCCCGGCAGCCCTGCTTCCCATCCAGCTCCCTGCTTGTGGCAGTTGAGGACAGCCCAAAGCCTTGGGTTTTTGCACCCGCATGAGACCTGGAGGAAAGTTCCTGGCTTCTGGCTTCAGATTGGTGCAGCTCCGGCTATTGTGGTCACTTGGGGAGTGAATCATTCGGGCGGAAGATCTTCCTCTCTGTATGTCTGACTTTGCGATAGAAATAAATAAATCTTCAAAAAATAAGTAAATAAAAATAACTTTATTAAGTAAATAGAAATTCAATTTTTTTTCCATTTAGTTGTTCTACTTATATTAATTCTTTTAGAATAGATATTAGATTTTTTTTCACGTTTTTTTTTTCCTTTCTGTTGAAATGACTATGCGGCAGTTCCCTTCCTTTGTTCTAGTAAGATAGGATCTTTAGAAATACATTTGTCTGTTTATTTTAATAGTTGACAGAGAGAGAGAAGGAAATCTTCCATCTGCTGATTCATTCCTCCAACCAGGCAGGGTTGGGCCAGGCTTAAATCAGGAGCCCCCTCGGTGCCAGGTGCCCCATCACTTTTAGGCCATCTTCTGCTGCCCTCCCAGCTGCGTTAGCAAGAATCCTGGATTGGAAGCAACAAAACAGGGACTCAGATGGGCACGTTATGGGATGCTGGTGATGGCTTAATCGGATGCGCTGCAGAACCAGTCCCTTTGAAGACAGTGTTTTATGCTGACTGATTTTAGATGCTACTGTAATCATGCATTACATTCCTGGGGTAAATTCCACTTGATGATCATGTGCAGTCCTTTTAAACTGCTGCTCAATCTGATTTGGTAGTGTTGTATTAAAGATTTTTGTGTCTGTTTCGTGAGGAGTATGAATCTGCAGTGTTTTGGCCTCGATTTTGGTATCAGGTGATACTGGTTTTATGAATAAGTTAGGAAGTGTTCTCTCTTTTGTTGGAAAGTTTGTGAAGGATTGTATTAGTTCTTACTTTTGTAAAATTTACCAGCGAAGCCCTCCAGTGGTGTGGCTTGCTTTGTAAGACATTTTGATTCCTGAACAATCATCCTGTTTGCACGTAACACATTTATTCAGTTTCTCTGTCTGATTTTAAAGAGCTCTGGGCGGCTGCTGGTGTTGTGGTAGAGCATGGTCAGCCACTGTTTGGGACAGCTACGTCCTGCGTCACGGTGCTAGCTGGAGTCACAGCTACTTCATGTCTAATCTGGCTTCCTGCTAAAGGAAGATCTCGTTTTGTCTCTCCCGCTCTGTCACTCTCCCTTTCAAAGAAGTAACTACCTAAATAAATAGAACAGGAGATTTGGCGGTTTGTTTCTTTCTAGGACTTTGTCCATGTGAGCTAGGTTATATAACGTGTTGGCTACGTTATTTATTGATATATAATTGCTCATAGTATTCTCTTAATAATATTTTGTAAATTAGTAAAATTAGTAGGAATGTCTTGATTTTAGTAATTTTAGTCTTTTTTTCTTCTTGGTCAGTCTGATTAAAAGTTTATCAATTTAGATGAATTCTCTCTTTTTACTTTTTTTATAAATTTCTACTCAAATTTTGTGATTTCACTTTGAGTTTAAAGTGTTAATGTCAGTATTCATCAAAACTATTTTCAATTGAAATTATTAATTGAAAATAAAGATTATGAAGGCAAATCAAGTTTAAAATATCAGAAGGCTGAGTGGGCTAGCATCTCGTATTGCAGAGACGGTTCAAATTCCAGTTGCTGTTCTTTGATCCAGCTCTCTGCTAATGTACCTGGAAAGGCTTCAAGTGACCCAGGTCTGGGCTCTTGCCCCCTATTTTGGATATCAGAGTTTTTAGTGTTCTTCGCTCCTCTGGCCCAGTCATGACTGCAGTAGTCACTGGGGAGTGGACCAGCGAACAGAGGGCTCACTGGCACGAACTCCCTCCGTCACTCCCCATTTTACAAATATAGAAGTAAATTAAACTTGTGTTTCTGTATTCTACCATTGAAAACTGGAAAATAAAGTTAAAATGGCAGGTGTAGGGCTTGGCGTGGTGGCCTAGCGGCTAGTCCTCGCCTTGAACACATCGGGATCCCATATGGTGGGTGCCGGTTCTAATCCCAGCAGCCCTGCTTCTCATCCAGCTCCCTGCTGGTGGCCTGGGAAAGCAGTCAAGGATGGCCCAAAGCCTTGGGACCCTGCACCCACATGGGAGACTTGGAAGAAGCCCCTGGCTCTTGACTTTGAATCGGTTCTGCTCTGGCCGTTGCAGCTGCTTGGGGAATGAATCATCAGATGGAAGATCTTCCTCTCTGTATATAAGATTTTGCAATAAAAATAAATAAATCTTAACCAAAAAAAATGACAGACGTAACATCAAGGACAATACCTAACAATTTCACGTGTAGTTTTTTTTTAAAGATTTATTTTATTTTTTTTATTACAAAGTCAGATATACTGAGAGGAGGAGAGACAGAGAGGAAGTGGAGCCGCCGGGATTAGAACCAGCATCCATATGGGATCAGGGCGAGGACCTTAGCCACTAGGCTATGCTGCCTCCGTCCTATGATTTGAGCTTTGTGCCTTAGATGACCATTACAGCTCTCCTCCCTGGCTTGTTCTGAGTGCCCTCAGCATCTCCATTCAGGTTGCAGCTCTCTGGTGGCTGTTTAGGAAGCTGTTGCCTTGCCCCGGTACAGCTTAGTATTGACCTTAGGGCCCACGATGGGTGTTCAGGGAGATGTCTGGGTTTATTCTCTGTACTATCTCCTTTTCCAGTTACTTTGTCTTGTAGGTTCCAGTTACCTTTTTGTTGAACTCTACTCTTTTCCCTTACCTCAGTAAGGCTTGCTGTGCTTTAGTTTCTGCCTTTCTGTGCTGCAGCCCTGAAGGTGCATATGGATAGAATGCTTGGTTGATTGTTGAGATAACATGCAGCATCATACTCAGGAACCATGTTGGCTAAGTTTTCAAAAAGAATTGTTTCCCCATAATGCTAAGGGAAATGAGCCAATCCCAAAAGGTTAAATACCACATGTTTGCCTTGATTTAAGATGATATGATGTTATGTATAACATGTTATGTTTTGAATGTTATATGTTGTGTATAAACTAAAATTGAAGTATAGGTGAGGTGGTCACAGAAGGTGGCTGGGAACTCGCATTTACTTTTAACATATTGGTTACTCATTACTATGTCAATTAATTCCATAGTGATGTAAATTTTTGCTGATGGTATGTTGGAGCTTTCAATTGACTGGGATAATACTCTGCTAGCTCTGTCTTCAGACCAGAGAGGGTATACCTAAGAAGCCGTTGAACTTGACGGGACAATAAGATACTGGACTCTATGTTTGGTATACGCTTGCAATGGGGGAATCTCAACTGAACTTGAGCTGTGGTTATGCAACAAGGTGGAGGAATCCACCATAGTGGGAGGGTTTGGGGAGGGGTGGGGAGAACCCAAGTATCTATGTAACCGTGTCACATAATACAATGTAATTACTGAAGTTAAATAATAAATAATTAAAAAAAAAAAAAAAGAAGAAACGTAGAAGCATGTGAGTGATGAGTTTCGAGGGACAGTGGTGACATTTATCATTATGTAGGAGCAGAGACTCACACCAGAGAACCAGAAAGGTAATCACCCTTTTCCTATCGCGTTAGGTGAAAAAATGTTTCCTTGTTCAGGTTTTGCCAAACACATTTAACTTGAGAGCTCAGCCAATTTAAGTCTTATTGAAAAACCTTCTTTTTCGTGTCACATGGATAACAAAGAACCAAAGTCACTGCAATTCTTAACAGCTGTTAAATTGCCCATAGAGTGTGACCTATTGCTGAAAGACAGAAAAAAGAAACTGTTGTGTCTCTTTAGAGAAAAAGAAAACACTCCTTATTTGAAAAACCCCAAATAAACATTGATTTTCGAGAACAACAACAACAACAACAACAACAACAACAACAACAACAACAAAAGAATCATTTCCTATATCTTGCCCAGTTACTTTTTGTGGTAGGAGGAGTGGTGTGAAACCATCTTTCCCATGTCTGAAGTCCAGTGCCACTGCCTTTTTAATTTTGTGTGTGCTACTTGAAAATTAAGTGAGGAAAGAAAATGAACCAATACGATTCATATCGTTCTTGTTAAAATCAACGTTTATATAAAGTCCTTGTTACTGTGTTTGGGTAGAGAAATGGGTAGAAAAATAGGTTTGAGAGTACTGGGGAACAGATTCTCATTTTATTCTGCTAGCTGATAAAAAAAGGAGAGCGGTTAAATGACAAAGCCTTTAAGATAAGGAAAATAATAATTTACATGGCCTTAGATTCGTTATTAATCTGTATATATTCTGCAAATTATGTTGTAAATTGTCCAACTGTGGTGCGAAATTAAATGCAAGAAATGAAACCTTGACTAAAATTCAAATTTGTGCTAAAATGGGTAGGTTATTGTATTGACTTTTTATCTTTGATTATGAAAGTCAAGTTTAAATTAAACTAAATTAGTGTCATTGACCTTTAAGCATAGCTTATTGGAAATTGAAATTTTTTTTTTTTGGAAATTGCAATTTTCATGAGCATGTTTATGACCAAGAATATGTGTTGTATTTTTGGTCTCAGAAATTATTTCACCTGTTTGGGAACAGTCAGTAATTGAATTGTCTCTCTTTTCAGAATGCTGAGGCTTGGAACAATTTATCAACTTCATATATCCGGCTAAAACAAAAGTAAGTGTAACAGATAAATATGAAGAAAATTGCTGCCAAAATCGCAAGTAAGATTTTAACCAATGAAATGTTGAAACATTGTGCCTTCCTCTTAATCTTTTTCCATTTATTTACTTATTTGAAAGGCAGAAGAAAAAGAATGACCATTATAGCCAGGGCTGAGTCAGGTTGAAGCCAGAAATTTGGAACTCAGTGCTGGCCACCCATGGAGGTGGCAGGGACCCACCAACTTAGGCAGTTACCAGTTGCCTTCCAATGTGTGAATTAGCAAGAAACTGGAATTGAGAGCAGAGCTGAGACTCAAACCTAGGCACTCAAAGTAGGACATGGGGCATCCCAAGTGACGTTTTAACCACTGTGACAAATTGCTTGTTGTAGTCCTTTGACTTTTAGTGTGTAATAAAATAAGAAATATTACCTGAGATACTTATTCCATAGTAAAGTTTTTCATCCTAGATTTCATTACATGATAATGCAGTCATACTTTCAGTTGGAAAACTCAGTTGCTGAATTTTTAAAAAGGAGGGCTTGCTCTATATTGGGTGTTATTGAGAAATGTACATAAATGGGAAAGTGTATTTAAAAGATAAGATATTATGCCATACTATTAGGAAATTGGTTTGTAGTATTAACTGTATGTCAGAAACAGCAAGTGAGAGGATGAAGAGGGCTGCAGTGGTAGTGGGGGATTTTTGCAGAGTTCTTATGTGCAAGGTGCTCGTTTAGTCCTGTGAGGATACTGTGAGGAGAGAAGGTGAGTGGTCCTGATTCATGAATGCTTTTGAGGGAATGTTAGACTGAAGCTAGAAACATGAGTTGGCTTAGACTTGAGGTGGTTAGAAGAAATAGATTAAAGCCTCAAGGCAGGACGAAGTAATAGGAATGAATGAAGTAGCTGAGGAGGCAGGGTGTAAAATAGTCCAGCTAAGACTAACACAAAGTCTATAAGAAGAGATAAGGT
Source organism: Ochotona princeps (assembly GCF_030435755.1). Classification (NCBI taxonomy): domain Eukaryota; kingdom Metazoa; phylum Chordata; class Mammalia; order Lagomorpha; family Ochotonidae; genus Ochotona; species Ochotona princeps. The sequence goes on along the minus strand of NC_080839.1, from coordinate 59,072,229 downwards.
TGGAAAGGTAGACAGGAGTCACACTGGTATGATGGTTATCAGCTAGCAAGACAGAGATTTCCACAGGATACTGTCATGGAGAAAGAAGCCTTTTAGGAAGATTGACCTAGTGGCAGCGTGGGAGGCAGATTAGAGAGGAAAGGAGGCTGGGAAACCAGTTAGGAGACAGCTGTGGAACAGTCCAGGCATGAGATAACTAGAGTGGAAAAATAAAGGGCAAATGCCAAGCAGTTTATAAGGGGGGCAACTGACAGGGCTGTTGACTGGCTATGGAAAGGAAAGGGAAGAGACAGGCTTGCTGCTGCCAGAGTTTCAGTAAATTCGTTGGAGAATGGATATGTCTCTATTTTTCTTTGGCTTTATTTTGAAATTCAATTTAGTTTTTATTTGTGGATCATAAAATTGTTTCGAAGACATCGTTCTATCCATGTATGCTGAGGTCAGGAAAAGTTTCTTTGCATCTTTAATGCAGTCTCCATAAATGAAGCGCTGCTTGTTTGTCTATGCTCTTGATTGCCACTGATTGTGTTAGAGCTCGCTGGGACCATTTTGATTTAAAGCAACAGGCAGGGGAAAGGCCTATCGCAGCTGTAGGATGAACTCAATGAGTTTTACTCTTAACTCAGAGAATTTTGTGCAGTAGGCCTTTTCAGACACTGTCTTGTCTTCCAGCCAAGGAATTTTACTTTCCCTATTTTGGGGTTCTTGCATAGTGTTCTCCTTTTGATACATTCTTTTTCTTGCAGGTTGCCAAATAGGTTTTTTTTGTAGAGGTGAGCTGTAACCATCCATCATCCTTGACCTTTTACTCTTTCCTCTGCTGCTGCTGACAGCAGATTTTGACTCATGAGATTCTGTGCTTCTCAGAAGAATCTTACTCAGGCCTTGAAGTGACCCATTGTCTCTTTGTTATTACAAACTTCTTCACGAAGTGCTTTCTTCCTTGTTTCTTTTAATTTCCATTATGTCTCATGTCCCTTCAATCCATTTTGTATATAGCATTCACAGTATAATATCTCTACCATAATGAGTTTGGTAAAAAAAAAAAAGTCTTTATTTCATCCTTATTAAAAAGATATACTACTCAAAAAGGGAAAAAAATTTATTGTCAAGATTTTGAGGTCAGGAAATTATGATTACAGAATAAAAGGACATACAGACTGGAAAAAAAGATAATCTCCATGGTATGGGTTACTACTATTAAGTTCTTTTCGATTAAAATAACTTCACCCCTGTTCCCTGGTGGATGGGAGAACTGAGGAATCTCTAAGCACCACTGTTAGAGATAGTTGTTGTCATGTGGGAGGGAGAAGAAGGACAGGTGGAGAAGAAAAAGGAAACAAAAAGCCCATACAATCTACATATGGCCAAGTTTGAAGAATTGTTTTTAAATTCCTTTTTATTTTTGTAAGAGGAGTTTTTTGTTTTGTTTTAAGACTTATTTATTTTCATTTGAAAGATTTACAGAGAAAGAGCTTCCCTCCACTGGTTACCTACCCAAATGGCTGCAATGGCCAGAGCTGAGCCAATAATAAGGCAAGAGAAGCCAGGAGCTTCTTCCAGGTCTCCCATGCGGGTGCAGAGTCCCATGCTTTGGACCATCTTCTGTTGCTTTTCCAGACCACAAATAGGAAACTAAAGGGACGTGGAGCAGCCAGGACACACAAACTAGTGCCCTTATGGGATGCTGGCCCTTGTGGGTGGAGGCTTAACTAGTTCAGCCATTATGCTGGCTCTGTAAGAGGAGATTTTTAATAGTTATTTCAGTTATTATAGATGGTGAACCCTTAGTCTTTGTTCAAATAAAAATGATTTTGTATTTTTTTTGAGTGGTAGTTTAGCTGGTTATAAAATTTTAGGTTGAAAAAATGCTTTTAGCATTTATATAAATGTAAATGTATATTTAGTTGGACTGGTTTTGTGGCACTGGTTAAACCATTGCTTTGTGATCCCAAGTGGTAGTACTGGTTGGAATCCTGGCTACTCTGCTTCTTATCTAGCTTCCTGCTAATGTACTTGAGAAGACAGAAGATGATTGCTCAAGCACTTATCAGCCGCATGGGAGGGAGACCCTGATGGAATTTCTGGCTTCTGGTTTTGACCTGGTTTATCCCTGGCTATTGGCATTTGAGGAGTGAACCAACAGATGGACAGTCTCTTTCTCTTCCTCTCTTTCTGTTTTTCTATATTTCTGTCTTTCACAGAAAGAAATAGTTTGTGTGTGTGTGTGTATGTATTCTATCTTTTATTGCTGATAAGATATATGCTGTTTTCTAACTATTCTTCCTTTGCACGTTTTAGGAATATACTCTACAAAATCAAAATAAAAAAGGAAAATTGTAAAAATATATTCTGCAGATTCACAGAATGTTTCAACTAGTTGGTTTATCTTTATAGTATTTGATATATGGAATATACTTTTGATCATAGAATTTAAATCTGTCTATTCTGGAACATGTCAGCTGTTATGTCTTTTCAGTATGTAACATCCTGACATAGTCTGCATTCATTTCCTGTTAAAGCTGTCTCAGATATATGTTTGAGCCTTGCCTCTTTTTTTTTCTCCTTATCTTTTATGCTGTTATCTGAAGTTTGTGTTAATGCTTCAATGTTGTTTTTCAGTTCATTCACTAGGTTTCTATTTGCTTATGTGCAGACCAGTTTGAGAGTTTTGTTTTATTTTAATGTGTCTTTTAATACTAACATTTTCAGTTCATTTGTATTCCCATCTCCTTGTTTCTTTTCTGCCTTGTTTTGTTTTACAGTTTGTTCCTTTTAAATGTAAATTATTTATCTCTTTCAGTATTCTAAACACACTAGTTGAAGAATTTCATAAGTTGTTCCTTGAAATTAGTGTTATCAGTAATAAATGTATGACTGTCCTTCATGGCATAGATTTTACTCCCCCTGCTACAGGGGATGGTAGATTTGGTGTGTGGATTCACTTAGAATATGAGGAATTTTTGTTCGTTTTTGACCTCCTCCCTTCAGGTTCCTCCTCTAGTGCCTTGCTCATTCCTCTTTGTCTTGCAGGTTTGCAGGTGAGCTTGGCCATCGGACTCCAGCCTGGAGCTCAGATAAGCCTTCTGTAGTGGCTAATAGGCAGTTAAAGAAAAAAGTCCTGAAACCATCTTGGAATACGTACAGTGTATTCCACAGGACCTGTCAGTAAACTTTATAGGGAAATATGAAGCAGTTTGATATTTGGGGGGAGCTTTAGTTCTGTTTATTAATGTAAAACTTTCAGAAGCAGTGACGGTCCACATTTGCATTTGGTACACACCCCTAGCTGTAGTTTAATAACAAACAGTAAACTTGCTCTCCGTGAAATTTGAATTTCTTTTCTCCTTTTTTTTTTTTTTTTTTTTTAATTTGACTGTCAATAGGGTAAAAGCTTTTAGAACTTTACAAGAAGCTCTCAAATGTAACTATGAACACTGGCAAATCTGGGAAAATTACATCCTCACCAGCACTGATGTTGGGGAATTTTCTGAAGCCATTAAAGCTTATCATCGGCTCTTGGACCTACGAGACAAGTACAAGGATGTTCAGGTAGCATATTTATATTCTATTTCAGTTTATATTTGACATTAACTCTTGCTTGTGTGAAATAAAATGCTCTCTTGAATATGCAGAGAAGAATTTGGTAAATCACATGTGATATATGAAAATAATATTTTTGTTCTTATCAAATATTCTGTTACATATTAATTCTGGAATTCTAGCATTAAGATGTTTTTGTGTGGTCATAAAGTTAGTATTAGGGTGAGTCAGTTCTGAACATCTGAAATATGATTTACATATATACAATCAGCTTGCAGAAACTTAGTAGAATGCTGTCTATGTTACTTATTCCTTTGGGCCTCTCAATTTGTTCTGTGACTTGTAGTAGCTGGACTAAATCCCATGCTAATTTATTCACTTACTTAACAAGTGTTTTTTACATATTTTCAGATGGTATGAAGGATATAGAAATGATGCCTAACATTGTATTTGTACTATTTATTGAGATTGTCTGCTTCTTGGTATAATGAAGTTATTGTTGCAGGAAATTCAAGAGTTTTGGAGGGACAGTGTTGGGTTATCTGAAAGGTGGGAGAAAGCAGCCTTTTGGGTGTAATTGTAGTTGCAGGCAAGTGTCTAAAGATAGGACATGTAGGAGCTTATTGGGTATGAAATAAGGCTAGAAACGTGTTACCATTTTATTTGCAGTAATTAAACTAAACTGTGCTATTTAAAGTAATGAATTTGGAATTATAGAAAATAAGAAATAACAGCTAATACCTCACTAGTCATAAGACCATTTACTGGGCCGGGCACCATGGCATAGTAGGCTTAGTCTCTGCCTGTGGTGGCAGCTTCTCACATGTCCTATGTGGGAATCCAGCTCCCTGCTCGAGGCCTGGGAGAGAAGCGGAGAATGGCTCAGATTCTTGGTACTCTGCACCCATGTGAGAGACCCAGAAGCTCTTGATTTTGAATCAGCTCAACTCGTTTTGAGGCCATTTGGGAGGCGAACTGTGGAGACAAGAGTTCTCTTCCTCCCTCCTTCCCTGCCTCTGCTTTTCCCTCTCTCTGCGTCTTCCTGTAACTCTGCCTTGCGAATAATCTCTTCATAAAATTTAAATGGCTATTTATATCTCAGTAATTCCAAAGTTCAGCTTATTTGGACCATGTCTTAGAATTATAGTGCTGGACTTGAATATGTGATCTTATGAACCCAACTAGGTAATTAGCCAGGTTGTTTTAAAAGCCAGGTTCTGGACACTCCGTTTCAAAGCTGTCACTTCAAGTAGAAACATTTACTCACAGGAGTTAATTGACCTGTTAAGTTACTGTGCTTGGGGGGTATGTGTGTGTGTGTGTGTGTGTGTGCGTGCGCGTGTTTGCTTGGTCCTTTCCAGACATCATACTGAATATTTTTGCTCTAATGTCATTAATATTCTGTCATGTACTTCCAATTTCTAACTGATCTGCTTTTCCTTCTGGCTGCATTTCATCTTTAAATTTAAATTTTAACTCATAGTAATCCTTCATATTCGCTAGAGATCTGTAGTAAGAGACTCACCAGTTTGATGTTTTTGGATTCTGAGAAAATTCTTATCAGCCATTCATGTTTGGCACCAAAAAAAGTTGGTCTTCCAAAAAATTTATAGGAAATAGAATTGAAAGACAAGTTTACTTTGATAGAAAAAAACTAAAATCCATGGATGACGTTCACTTTATGTGAACTTATTAGAGACTCCTTCCCAAGCATAGATTTCACAGTATTTGCACTGGAAAGATTCTATCTTTGAATTTTCACACAAACCTTTTGAAGTTCATTTACGTAAGAAACTCAAAAGGCAGAGTGGAGGTCTCTTTTCACCCATAGGAAGCGGATTTGTGTAACCATCAAAAGAAGGAGCCTTTTCTATCTTCTGTCTCTGTCATCCCGTTTGCCAAGGAAGGCGCAGAGCCCGTCAAAGTGGTACATGGTGAAGTAATGCTAGCGGTTACTGAGGGCTTGGTCTGTGTCAGACGCTATTCTAAGCCCTTTACATGTATTAGCTCATTTAATTCTCCGCACAGCTGTGAGGGACATATTTGGCTCCCAGAAGATGTGTCTAGCTCTGGAATGCATGTGCATCTTCTCTCTTGTGTGTTTTCAAAGTTCCTGTTTCTCTGTCACAGAAAGTTAAGAAGACATCAAGGTAGTGCTGGTTTTTCGTTGACTCAGTTGTATCTCGTGTGCCAAGTCTCCTTGCTAAGTCATATATTCCAGAAGAAAGACAAGGTGAACTGAAGCAGTTCCTGTGCTGATTTCATTGTAGTGACCTACAATAAAATCGATTGCAGACCAGGCCCTTTCTAAGTACAGTAGCTGAAAAATATGGGAGAATTTTCCATTAACTTCCTTTTTATTTTTTAATCTCCTCGCACCCCCAGTTAGGAGTCTCATTCTTCTCCAAATGGAAAAAAAAAAATCTTGTGTACAGTTAGATGCTGCTGCTGAATTTGAGTATCTGTAAATGCATGGGGAGAGAAGAGACAGAACACTCCATTGGGCATCGTAATGGTAGATACCAATCAGAAGAACTCTGGTAAAAATAATCGAAGTGTACTTAGTTGACCTAAAATAGAGCTTTCAGTTGCTGATCTGGTGTCTTATCCCATGTCCAATGCCCTGAAATGATTAAGAACATTTGGTTAGAAATTTTTCAGAATACTTTCCTAAGAAAAAAGGACTCAAAATGCGTAGAACTTGAATGCTTCAACTTAACTTTTAACTGGTTTTTTCATACATATTCATACCCTCTCCCCCCAGTCTTGGGTTATTGTCAGCTAAAGCCACGTATGTATTCTGATGCTCATTTGAAGTTTGTCGTTTTTTTTTTTTTTTCTGGAGACCAATTTTTTTTTTTTTTAAGTTAAAATATGTTTTTCCCCTTGGAATTGTTATCTCAGTTTCAAAATATAAAACAAATTTCCTCAGTGCAGTTAGATTTCATCTTAGCAGGAATGTTTCAGTGAGTTTAAAGTTCACTTTAAAAGTTCAGTATGTTCAGAAACCATCAAGGATGGCATTCATGTTCTTGAAACTTCTCTCAGGAAGAGGTCTTTCTAGGTGGAAAGTGTTGCTCCTAAACCAAGTGCTTGGAGACGCATGAAGTACCAGAAAGGTGCCACTTGTTATGGCTTTTGGCTTGTTTTTTTTTTGTATTAGGAGTTTATTGAGGAAGTTGAAGATATAATGAATAAATACCCAGTGACTTACTGAGGTCAAATTGTTATTTTCAGTACTTTATAAAGAAAAATTTCAGTGTCCAGATGCAGAAATAACCACCGAAAGGTGATTTGCATCAAAAAGAGTTACCCTGTTAAAGACCTGTAAGCTTTTTTTTTTTCTTCAGATTTTTTTGTATTTATTTGAAAAGCACAATTAGGGCCCAGCGGCGTGGCCTAGCAGCTAAAGTCCTCGCCTTGAAAGCCCCAGGATCCCATATGGGCGCCGGTTCTAATCCCGGCAGCTCCACTTCCCATCCAGCTCCCTGCTTGTGGCCTGGGAAAGCAGTCGAGGACGGCCCAGTGCCTTGGGACACTGCACCCGCGTGGGAGACCCGGAAGAGGTTCCAGGTTCCCGGCTTTGGATCGGTGCAGCACTGGCCCGTTGCAGCTCACTTGGGGAGTGAATCATCGGACGGAAGATATTCCTCTCTGTCTCTCCTCTCTGTATATCTGGCTGTAATAAAATGAATAAATCTTTAAAAAAAAAAAAAGAAAAGCACAATTAGAAAAAGAAAAGGAGAGAGAGAGAGAGAAAGAGAAAGTAAGAGAGTCTACTCATCTGCTGGTTCACTCTCCAAATGGCCATAGTAGTTAGGACTGGGCCAGATTGAAGCCAGGAGCCAGGAGCTTCCTCTGGGTCTCCCATGTGGGTGCAGGCTGCTTTCTGCTGCATCAGAAATGGAGCTGCAGGAACTTTACCTGCTGCGTCCCAAAGGTAGCCCCAGCATCTGTGTTTAGAAGCGTTGAAGACTCATCATGGCACCGTTCAGCCTCTGACAGGTGGGACAGAATCACCGTAAGATGGTGAAGTCGCCGCTGACCGAAAGTCCTGGGGGTTCCTGGTGGCCTCCGGCGTATCTGGCTCCTGGCATGTTGTTTCTGTGCTTTCTGTCACCCAGCCAGTCCTGCCAAGGCAACTGATGAGTTGCCTGCAATCTTTTTGTCTTGTGTAAGAAAAATTTTACTTAGTTTTACTTTACATATATGGGCAACAGCTGTCTTTCACAAAAATCTGTTATTCTAACGTTTGACACTGCCTGACCCCATCCGGTCTTAATTTGCTGTGAAAGTCTCTTCTTGTCTTTTTCCCTCCTATCTGCTTATAGATGTGGAATATATCATTTTAAGTTTTTCTAGTTGTGTGTGCTTATTTATGTGTGACTGTGTCAGTTCATTCTCATTTTAATATTGACATTGGATAATTAACTTAAAAATATTCCCTTTTTGGGGGGGTAAAATATTTGTGATAACAAATGAGTGAATAAACTACCTGTAAGAGGTTCTTTCTTTCTCTGTGTGTCTTAATTTTGTTTAGCATGTGGATTGGTAAAATCCAGGAAAATGTTTTTATGATAGTCTGTATTCATGTCTGTACTGTATATGCTTTATTTTATCTGTACTGAAACTTTTCTCTATATAATTAATGCCTATTTAGTGTTACAAACATCTTAGTATATGTCCTTGTTTCTTTCCCCGAATAAATTGCAATACTGAATACTGCATCTTTTCATTTCTTATTCCTTCTTCTTGATAACTTGGCAGTCATTTTGGAAAAAGAATTCAAGTGTTGCATTACTGACACCTCATTGTCTGTTTATATGCTGGAGTAAAGGGAAAGATTAACATGTTTGGAGTGCTATATTCCTACTTAGAGTCATCTTTTATTGAGCATATAATAGTTCAGACATATGCTAAAATTCCTCATTTTAACTTTGATGAATATGAGACCCCAGAGAGCATATGTACGTTGACCCGTTTTATATAGCTTGGAGGAACTGAAGATAGAAATCACATGTAGGGGTGCCAAATTATTCTCAATGAGTCTTGACCTAAAATCTTTGGGAAGATTTGTTTTAAAAGTGAATTTCCCAATAATTTTAATGTGTCCATAAACCATATGTGACAGAGACTTTTTAAAAAAATAAAGTCTAATATACACATAATAAAATGCATAAATCCTAACCATTAGTTTGATGTATTTTTGCTATTATATATTCTTATGTACTCAACACTCAGAATAGTAATGGACATTTTCATTGTCACAGAGTGTTCTCCTATGCCCTTTTCCAAATAACTAAACTTTAACCCCTCCTAGGCAACTATTTTGATTTCTGTTATTGCAGGTATGATTTTTCTTGGATGTCATATAAAAGAGATTATCAGATAAATATTCTCATATATTGATGTGGATCTTTATGTGGATTTACAGGGCTTTTTTGTTTTGCTTTGGTTGGTTTGTTTTTTTGTGGAACAGAGGAGGGTGGTATTGTGTAGTGGGGTAGGTTGCCAACCACATTGAAGGTTTGAACAAGGGATGGCTGAGATTGACCTGAAAGAAGAAAGTGGATCTATTTCATGTAAAATGTAGCTTTGTGATTTAGGTTTTATGTCTATTTTTTGCTGCAGCATTACAAGCTCAGCAAGGTGTCGCGAACACCGAGCCCGGTCACTCAAACAACGCCACCAGTCGAGAGAATGTATGCTTGCAATCAGAGCTTTATTCAGGCGAGCACCCCAACAGGATGGGGAAGCCACCAAGAGCGCTTCTTAGCTTATCTGTCGTGGAAGCCTGCTGGGCGTTGGCTCCTGTCTGGTGGGAGCCTGCTAGCTTCTGTGAAAGCCCAACAGGTTGGCTCCGGTCTGGTGGGAGCCTGTGGGCTTCAGGTGACTGGGACCAAGGCATGGGTTTATATACAATTCAGGAGGTCAAGCCATTAGTTGTTTACAATGTTTTTGGTTGGTTATTACTTGTTTACAAAGTATTTCCATTGGTTACTTTCACTTTCACAAACATGTTTACTTATTTTTAATTGGTTATAACCTATCTATTGGTAACACTCTTTGCTTTTTCTTAATTGTGCAAAACGTTTTTTTTACATATTTGTCAAAACATATTTTTCTTCTTTTATCATTTTTAACAGAACTTGTTTTTTTAACCTGTTTACTTGCATTAGAGCTTCTTGACAGGAGTGATATGAGAGGTGACTCCATTTCATCAGTAGTCTAGGAAGATGGAGTCACTTCTGTTCAAGAGTTCCAACATACATACTATATCCTTTATTAAGTCACAGCATAGTTTACATAAAAGGTCGATTATTGTAGCTATTTCTAGATCATCAATCTCAGATAAAAGTGTAGTAATATTAAGAATACAAATAAGATTATTGATAATATTACTACCCATATTTCCCATGGATTCATTTTTATCTATACCCATTCAGGTATGTATTGATGGAGCAGTGTAGATGTAGATGGGAGTAAGTAAACACTTGTAATCAGACTGTTCCTATCAATAGGTAAACTAACAAAGCCCGTCTGTGGCTAATAAATAGTAAAGCCAAAGTCTTCCCTATTTAACATAAAAACTTTTCCACACCTGCAAGTTATTTTTTTTTAAATGTGTGTATATATGTGTTTATTGTTGAAGGCGTGAAAAAAGAAAATGTTGAACTGCCTGCCTGTGTCTGATAATGGAGTTTGGGGAAGCCAAGATCAAGGTTATCGGACTAGGAAACAGCCAGCGAACAGCTCCAACTGGAGCAGGGAGTTAGCCAAGCTGGAGAGGAGGGAAATTGCTTAATTCCTGGCCTGAGGCCTCCTGGAAGTTTTTGTAATGGGACTTGAGGCAGTCCTATTCCTTCCTGCCAGGAAGACCTCCAGGAATCAAAGGGCCAACACCTTGTTCTTTAGGCCAAGCTTTTGCTTGAGTTGACCAGCAACTTCAAGATTAGTGTTGGGGTAAGAGTACAATAATGTTTTTCTCTTTGTGCAAATTCTTAAGCATTAATATTATCATCACTGCTCCATCTGAGATGCCTTTGACTTCATTAATCTCTGCTTAATGTATCTTGTATGCATGGTCTATGATGAAAGTGAGAAGTAAATTCACGATAATGAGGTACAAGTTCAATATCAGGTAGCATGGCGTCATCTTGCGTAGAAGATGCTGGGTTATTTGTGATGATTAAAATGAAATCCTTTGTTCGTCTTCAAGAAGATCTTTAATAAGATCATCATGTCATACACTTTAAAAGACCGAGTGCAGTAGGGGTGATGACTCCGAAGCACCATTCAGAGTCCTGTATCCAATAAAACTGTTCTCTGCATGTAAAGAGATGAAGATCCATCCAAATGAACAAAAATGAAGGGAGTTCATCACCATTGGAACTGCTCTGCAAGAAATACTCATGGAAGTTCTAAGTCCTGCAGGAAAAACAGAAGCTACATGAAGAAATAAACATTTCAACAACACTGAAAACATGGGCAGTAATAAAATCTAGTATAGACGAAGGATTCCTATCCATAATCTGAAGTGCTCTAAAATCTACCATTTTTTTTTTTATTACAGAGTTCTAAATTAGGAGTGCTGAAGTCCACTTACTTGTTCTCTGTATAACTGATATGTTTTAAAAACAAACTAACTAGTTTAAAAGCTAAATTATTTTAACTTGTTTAGAATCTCACATTTTCTAAATATTTTAGAGTTTAATGCATCAAAATTATTAGAGAAAGAGATATTATATGTTTTCAAACTTTATGACAGAAGTGTGCAGAGCATTCTACCCATTTTGAGGAAGACGCAAGTACTTCCTAAGTACACATGAAACATTTTCCAGGACTGATAATAAATTGAGCCACAGACCAAATCTGGATGATTTAAAAAGGTATCACACAAAGCTACCATAGGAAGAAATAAAAGTGGAAAATTGGCAAAATTGCAGAAATTAAACAGCATTTTCTTAAATAATCAGTGAGTCAAAGAATAAATCACAGGAAAATTAGAAAACACCTACGGATGTATGAAAATGAAAACAAAATATAGGAAAACTTATGAAACATGGCAAAAGCAGTGCTGAAAAGGAAATTTATAACTGCAGATGCCTACATTGAAATACAATAAAAATTTCATTTGAACAACCTAACATTCAGAAGGGAAGAAATAAAAAAATATTAGAATGCTGAAATCAATGAAATAGAGAAAACAAAAAATTCAATGAAAGCAGAGTTATTTCTTTGAATAGATGAACAGAATTGACAAACTTAGCTACATGGACTGAGAAAACAAGAGAAGATTCAGATTGTTAAAATCAAGAATGCAAATGGGGATGTGCCTACTGACTGTAGAAAAAGGAGTTGTATGAGAACACTATGAACAATTGTGTGTCAGCAAATTAGATAACCTAGAAACGGGGAATTCTTAGAAACTCCAAACTTGGTAACACAAGATTCACAACATCTGATTAGGCCTACAGCTTGAAAGGAGATTGAATCCGTCGTGAAAGGACTCCTGCGGAAGGAAGCTTATTGATGTAGTGGCTTCACTGATGACTCCTGTGAAATATTTAAAGGATTATTAACAGTATTTTTCTCAAGCTTTCCCCAAAATTGGAATGTGAAGGAACACTTCTGACTCATCCCTAGCCGACTGAGGCTGGCATTATCCAGGTACCAAAGCCGAACACACGGAAAATGTTAGAATAAACGCTTAAAACATTCATTTGGAAATCCTCACCAAGACGCCAGCAAACTGATCTAGCAGCATGACCAAGTGGCTTTTCTTTCTGGGATGCAGGGACGGTTCAACATCCAAAAACTGATCCATAAAAATAACCACATTCATGGAAGCATAAAAACCCTCAGGAGCATCTCATAATTTGATCAATTGATGCAGAAAAAATTTTGACCATATTCAACACTATTTTGAATACAAAACTTTTTTGACCATATTCAACACTTTTTTTGCTGATTAAAAACTGTTCAATACAATAAAAGTCATACAGAATAAACTCGCAGTAAGTATTGTTTGCTAGTTGTTTACTAAAACGACAGCCATATAAGCAAATCACAACTCTGAAACAGCATTAACAGCCAGCATATACAGAGAACTGAAACTCATCAAAGGTTATTGCTAACTTTTTTAAAAAAGAGAAAGTCAGATTTACAGAGAGGAGAGACAGAACGACCTTCCATCCATCCTCTGGTTCACTCCTGAAGTGCTGAAATGGCTGGAGCTGAGCCGATCCGAAGCCAGGAGCTGGGGGTTTCTTCTGGGTCTGCTACACGGGTGCAGGGTGTCAAGGCTTTGAGCCGTCCTCAACTACTTTCCCAGGCCACAAGCAGGGAGCTGGATGGGAAGTGGAGCAGCCAGGATACAAATAGCTGCCATATCGGATCCCTATGCATGTAAGGTGAGGACTGCACCAGGCCCTAGCACCTATCTTTAACACGAGAAAAAGAACTTGAAAAGACGTTTCTAAAAAAACAAAAACCAAACACATGCAGTATCCAAAAAGCATGTGAGAAAGATGTTGAACATCACTAGAAATACCAGCAAAACTACAGTGAGATACCACCTTTTATGTGTTAGGTTGAGAATTATCAAAAAGAGAAAATAACAAACTAGGCAAGAGAATATGGGTAAGTTTGAACCCTTGTACACTGTCAGCATGAAGCGGAAATTGTGTAGTTGCTGTGGAAAACAGTGACAGTTCCACCAAAAAGTAGAAGCAGAACTGTCTTGTAATATAACAGTTCCACTTGTGGGTGAGCGACCCATCTTCCCTCTACCTTTGAAAAAAGAAAGCAAGAGCTGCAGGAGCTGTTTGTACAGCGACATTCACAGCAACGTGATTCACCACAGCCAAAGCACGCGGTCTGTCCAACGCTCCATCGGCAGGTGGATGGGTAAACCCAACGGCGCATGTCCAAACAGTGGGCTGTCAGTCAGCTACAGGGAGAGCAGCTTTGTTCTGTGCTACAGTGTGGATGGATACTGATGGCTTTACACAAAGAAAGTCAGAAAACAGGACAAATACTGTATGGTTACGTTCATGCGACAGACAGAAGATTGGTGACTTGTGGTGACAAAAATTAGAATGGTATGTGAGACTGAGAGGCAAGTAAAGCAAGAAGTTGTTTTTTAGTGGGATTAACTTTTAACATTGCAAGATGAAAAGTTATGGAGTTAGGTGGTAGAGATGGTGACCCAAAATTATGAGTAGATTTAATACCCCTCAATTATACCCTTAAAAATGGATTAAGTGGTTAATTATGTGTATTTTACTACAGTGAAAACCACTGGAAGAAAGAAATCTCGCTAAGCGTATGTATGTGCATATTTATGTATATGTTTATGATAAATGAATTCAAATGGAAGAAATATATGCTAAATATGTTTTTATCCCAGAGAAAGATTAGTAAAGTGGAAATTTACCAGATTGCTAGAACTCAGAGATTCTGAGAAAAAAAAAACAAAAGGAATTTTTATGTCCTCATTAAAGAAATATGTGAGAAAATATTTGCAATAGATAGGAGAGATAAAACACTAATAATATCTTTATTATATAAAGAGCTAACATTTGCTACAGGAATGAAAATGGAATAGAATAAAGGATTCAGAAGCAGATTCTGGTATGTTTGAGAATTTAGTACATCAGAACAATGGCATTTTAAATCTGTTGTGGTAAAAATAGGATGTTCCATTATGTGTTAAAATAGTTTGCCAAGCCTTAAACCAAAATAAATTCATATGGAGGTCAAAAATTTAAATTGAAATTCCTTAAGTAGCAGGATTATGTTGTAGGTATGAGAATGGACCCTGGAGTTAGCTTGGGTGTGCATCCCACTTCCCTGAGTCACCAACTGATGCCCTTGGGAAATTATGTATATATCATGTGTGCCCCAGTTCCATATAATGAAGGCGATGGTAGTACCTGACTTGCACGATTATTGTGGAAATTAAATTAATAATTAGGGTATTATGAGGATTGAGTCAGGACACACACACAAGTACTAAGTGTAGCTGCTGTTATCATCACCATCATCATCATCATCACAAATTTGAAACTATTTATAGAAGAATATATAGGGGCCAGCACAATAACTCCATTGGCTAATCTGCCTTCGGGCCCTGGCATCCCATACAGGTGCTGGTTCATGTCCCAGCTGCTCCTCTTCTCATTCAACTCCCTGCTTGTGGCCTGGGAAAGCAACGGCAACTGGCCCAAAGCCTGGGGACCCTGCACCCATATGGGATACCTAGAAGAAGCTCTTGGCTCCTGGCTTCAGATAGGCTTAGCTCTGGCCATTGTGGATGGAAGATCTTTCTCTCTGTCTCTCCTTCTCTCTGTAAATCTGCCTTTCCAATAAAAATAGGTGATAGAGGGCTAATCTCCAGAATATACAAAGAGCTACAAAACAACCAAAATGTCAAAACAAACAAGCCACTCAAGAAATGGGCACGGGAAATGGGCAAACACTTCACAAGGAACAAACCCAAATGGCAAATAAACATATGAAAAAATGCTCAAGTTTCCTGGCAATAAGGGAAATCCAAATTAAAACATCAATGAGGTACCACCTAATGCCAGTAAGACTGGCCCACATGAATAAAAGCACCAACAACACTTGTTGGCGAGTTTGCGGGGAAAAGGGAACCCTACTCCACTACTGGTGGGGCTGCAGGCTGGTACAGCCTCTATGGAAATCAGTATGGAGAATATTCAAACAACTCAAATTCAACATACCGTATGATCCAGCAATAGCACTCCTAGGAATATGTCCAGAACAATTGTTTTATGAGAAACCAACATGCACTCCTATGTTCATAGCAGCACAATCAGTAATTGCAAAAACATGGAAGCAGCCAAAATGCCTATCAACAGAGGATTGGATAAGAAAGCTATGGTTCATCTACTCCATGGAATACTACCCAGCTATTAAAAAAAACAAAATGCAGTTCTTTGTGGCCAAATGGGCCAAACTGGAAACCATAATGCTAAGGGAAATGAGCCAATCCCAAAAGGTTAAATACCACATGTTTGCCTTAATTTAAGGTGATATGATGTTATGTATAACATGTTATGTTTTGAATGTTATATGTTGTGTATAAACTAAAATTGAAATGTCAATGAGGTGGTCACAGAAGGTGGCTGGGAACTCGAAAAAAAAATAAATGAATCTTTATAAAGAAAGAATATATGAAAAATATTCTTATAAGATAGACAAAACACTTTATCATGATACAAAAACCGTATGTCATTTAGGAAAAGATCAAGAAATTTGTTATTAAAACCCCTGGAGGAAGAATGACTTGCGACCTGTGGCAGAGGGGCTGCCGGCTACCGTCCACAGTAGGAAAGGGCTCTGACCAGGATAAGCAGTTATTTCTTGCTTCCCAAACTAAAAGTGGGAAACAGTTACTAGGAGCTAAAGAAGTACTCTGGGAAGCTGGTTTCAGTGTTGGAAATGTCATCATGATGTTTACACTTCAGACTGTTCTGTTAGTCTCCTGGGTTGGATATAACATTACCACAAGCTTGATGTCTTAAAACAACAGTTCACTGTCTACAGTTCTGGAAGGCAGAAGAATGAAAGCAAGGATTCTGTCGCTCCTCTGAGGACTAGGAAAGATTCCTTTGTGTCTTTCTATAGTGGCTCCTGGTGTTCCTTGACGTGTGGTCATCTCACTGCAATCTCTGCATCCATGTTCACCTCCTTTGTGTGTGCCTCTATGCAAATCAGCTGTACATTGGATGTAGGCTTCATCCTGGTCCAGTATGTTTTTTTAAATGATTTATTTTATTTTCATTGCTAAGTCAGATGTGCAGAGAGGAGAGACAGAGGAAGATCCTACGTTCTATGATTCACTCCCCAAACAGCCGCAATGGCTGGAGCTGAGCTGATCTGAAGCCAGGAGCCAGGAGCTTCTTGTGGGTCTCCCATGCCGGTGCAGGGTCCCAAGACTTTGGGCCGTCCTCGACTGCTTTCCCAGGCCGCAAGCAGGGAGCTGGATGGGAAGTGATGCTGCCGGGATTAGAATCGGCACCCATATGGAATCCTGGTGGTTTCAAGGTGAACACTTTAGCTGGTAGGCCACCACGTAGGGCCCATGGTCCAGTATTAACTCACCTTAACTAATAGCATCTGCAAAGAACTTGTTTCCAAATATGATTGTGTTCTAAAGTTCTAAGTAGGTGTGAATTTCAGAGGGGCACTAATCAGCCAACCAGATCTTCCAACTCCCGGGAAAGTAGCCTGTAGCAGCAGCTGTGAGACTAGTGGTGCTCATCAAAGTGGGAAAAGCATCCAGCACACACTGCCCCGACACTCCCCAGGATTGCAGGGGGTGACCTGCAGGGGGCAGCCGGCGAGAGCTCACCTCAGCACATTGAAGTCTTCCTCTAGCAGATAGCACAAATAGTATCTGTTAGGACAAGTGGAGATGCTAAGGAGGTGCCTGGCATTGTGACATTACAGATAAAGCTGCTGCCTATGATGCTGGCATCCTGTTTTGGTGCCAGTTTGTTTGCTGGCTGCTCCACTTCCAATCCAACTCCCTGTTAGTGGCTTGGGAAGAGAAGTGGAAGATGGTCCAAGTACTAATACCCCTACGCTCATGTGGGAATGCTGGGAGAAGCTTCTGGCTCCTGACTTTAGCCTGGCCCAGTCCTGGCTGTTGGAGCCATCTGGAGAGGGAAGCAGCAGAAAAAACAAACAAACCTTTGTTTGTCTGTCTCTTCCTCTCTAATTCTGCCTTTCAAATTAATTAATGTTACAAAGCATATAAAGAAACAAGAACTGGAAGGCAGTTGACAAAAATCTAACAGAAACTTTCAGAAAGACTTATGTTTTTAGGCAAAAGCAATATTGGTAGGAAAAACTGGAATCCAGGCCATGATGGACAAATGAGTATTTCCCAGAAGGGACAGTGAGTGCTATTAGGTTTCAGAGAAGCGTAATACTACCTGTTATACATGAAAAAATACATGCATGTGTTATGTATGTGTGTTACATTGATAGGGTCCAAGAGTCTCATTAAATTACAGTGTTCAGAGCCCAAGGGAGGGAAAAAGCAGATTAAAAAAACATTTTTAGAATGAATTGTTAGGCTTAGTGTTTAGATACGTGTGCAAGTGAATCTTAAATTATAATCACCGTGGATTCAAATGTACCTTAACAACTTGTATTATATTACAAATGGTAAGATTGTACTGAATGCATTTATCGTTGTCCAGATTTTTGAGTTACCAAAATAAATAGCTTAATCATACTTAAAAGCCCAACCCCTGTTGCAGGTACCATCCCTGCTTTTCTGCTGCTTTAATTTTTTTTAAAATCTTAATCAGTAGTTTTAATGCACATTAGAGCTGCACTTCAAAAATTACAGTTATTTAAAGATATCAAAACAAAAAAATCATGTAAGATACATGTGAGTTAGTAGCATTCATTAGCATGTTTCAGTATCAAGTAATCAGCAGGGAAAGAAACCAGCAATATATTTTGTGAATGCACACACACACACACACACCTGCTGATGGAAACATGGTGAAGGCAACAATGTTATAAGGACAAAGGGATTAGGTTGAAACACCAACAATCACAACCTACTTTGTGAGAAAGGAATAGACTTTGAATTACTTAAACTTTCAGGACAGCAGTTATTATTAATCTTAAGGACCGCAAAAAAATATCCCAGCACAACACAGTTCTTGGAGAACAGCAAGGAAAACGTTGTGACAAACAGACAAGAATACAGAAATGTGTTAAGTTGTGCCCTGGTCACTGTGCTCTGCGGAGCAAGGCATTGAGGGTTTGTGAGTGAAGGGGCAGTAGTGTTGGGAACAAGAATCAAGCAGCAGCAGCAGCAGCTTTCAAAAACCCACACCAAGAGCCAGTGTTGTGGCACAGCAAGTTAAGCTGCCATGTGCAACACCAGCATCTCATGTGAGCACTGGTCCAAGTCCCGGCTGCTCTGCTCCTGGTCCAGCTCCCTTGCTGATGCTCCTGGGAGTGCCCTGGAAGATGGCCGGTTTCTGCTGCTTGTCATAGCTAGCTTCTCAAGAGAGGTGTCCCTCCATATCGTCTGCCCTCTATCTTCACCCCTCCTCTCTGGAACGCTTGGCATTTAGGTTTTCTCTCCACCAGTGTGCTGCAAGTGCCATTGTCAAGGTCTGTGTTGCTACATCTGGAGAACAGTAAGCACTCCTCAACCTGTCAGCGATGTTTAGCCCTGTTGATCTCTCCTGCCTTGAAACATTTTTTTCACTTGGCTTCCAGAATGTTGCAGTTCACCAGCTGTTTCTTCCTACTCCCTTCTGTAGACTCATTGTCATCTTCCTCTGGGAGAACACTCCAGCTGTTTCTCTTCCTCATATCCCAGCATACTGCACCCAGGGGAATCTTGGCATTCCCTTGGTTTTCTGCCTTATCTTCCCGAGGATAAAGATCTTGAAAACCGAAGTTCTCCCATGCAGAACTTTTTTTTTTACACAAGCAGTATTCGATGGGCTTATGTTAGATTGTTGTCTTTTCTGTGTTCTGTTTTTCCCTGCTGGCTTACACTTTCCTTGGGTTGTTGGCTATTTGACTGATAGAGTATACTTGGTGGCAGTGGGCTAGAAAGCCCAAAACCTAACTTGTATCCTTGCTGGTGAGTTTTAGCCATAGGGGATCTCGCCCTTGGATGTAATTTGCCATGGCTGCCTCCCACCACCACCAAGCAGCTTGGCTCCTCAGGAAAGCTCTATTCCATGCACCAGGCACTGCTATTTCCAAACTGATTTCCCTGAGTGATAGTTGACGTCACCATTGGCACGCAGGGCAGGGGGCTAGCCAGCCTGCATGGCTAAATGCATGGGAACTGCTAAATGGGGTTTAGTCTGTCAATCCAATGGAACATTTTTTTTTATTAATTATTTTGCATTATGTTACAGTTTCACACTTGGTATATGTTTGCAAGGAAAGAATCTTGATTGAATTGGAACATTTTCAAAGTGTTAAACTTTGACGAAATCAATCTGTCATATACTATTAAATAAAAAGTAAGAAAATAAATCATATTGTATGATGTTAAAAATAAGACTTACATGTAGTAAAGTGATAAGAAATATACTCTAATATTAGTGGACCTTGTGTATTTGTGATGGACCTGTGGGGTTTTGTTTTCTGTCTGTTTGGTTAAATATTAGTTATGTATCTTGGTGAAATTTTCTAATTAAAATAAATGAACTGCAAAAAGATCTTTCTGGTTCTGACTCCTTCAAAATAGCAAAGAGATGATAATGCTAAATAATTTTATAAAAGAGAAATCATTCTAATGTAAAAGAACCTATTAGGAAAGAGGAAATAGCAGAGGAGTAGGGAGCTGTGCCTTTTGAAGAGATCTTCCGTCCACTGGTTTGCTCCCAGAGTGGCCACAGTGGCTAGAGTTGAGCCAGTCGAAGCCAGGAACCAGGAGCTTTTTCAGTTCTTCCACATGGGCATAGGGGCCCAAGGACTCGACCTTTCTCTGATGCTTTCCTGGACCATAAGCAGGGAGCTGAATTGGAAGTGGAGCAGCTGTGGCATGAACCAGCAACCATATGGGATGCCAGTTCTACAGGGTGAGGATTAGCATACAACACTGCCATATCAGCCTCTGCCCACTCCCCCTTTGTAATGGTTTTGATTCACATTTCCTTGAGGGCTATTGATGTTGAATATTTTTCATATAATTGTTGGCCATATGTATTTCTTATTTTGAGAGCTGTCTATTGAAATCTTTTGCCCTGTATTATTTATTTTTTGTTGTTGTTGAAGTTGCTGATATACTCAGTGTATTAACTCTTGGTCAGATAGGTGGTTTGCAAATATATTTTCTGATTGTTTTGGATGTCTTCACTCTGTAGTGTGATACAGTCACAGTTTGCTTGATTGTGCCTTTGTTGCCTGTGTTCTGGGGATCTGATCCAGGAAGTCATCCTTTACACCAACGTCTTAGAATGTTTTTTTTTTACATTTTCTTCCAGCAAGTTCCTAGTCTTAGGTCTTCAGTGTACATCTTTGGTCCATCTTGAGTTGATGTTTGTGTATGATGAGAGGTATGGATCTAATTTCATTCTTCTACATACATACATCCAATTTTGCCAGCACTTTTCACTAAGGAAATTATCCTTACTCCACTCTATTTTCTGAGCACTTTTGTCAAAAATTGGTTGGCCGTATGCATGTGGGTTAACTGCTGAGCCCTTTATTCTGTCCCATTGATCTGAGCATTAGTTTTCATGCCAGTATCATGTTGCTTCGTTTATTAAAGCTTTGTAAAGGGTTTTGATAAATTATTATAATGTCTCCAGCTTGATTTTTCTTGTTCAGGATTGTTTTAGCTATTCTGGTCTTTTGTGTGTCTTTATGAATTTTAGGATTGCTTTTCCTAATTCTATAAAAGGTGTCATTGGTGGTTTGATAGGAATTGCATTGAATCGTTAGATTGCTATAGGTAGAAGAGGTATTTAATAAATTTGATTCTTCCAAACAATTAGCAAGTGATATATTGCCGGTTTTTTGTGCGTGTGTCCTTGATGATTAGTTTCATCAGTGTTTGGTAATTTTCATTGTAGAAGTCTTTTGCTTCTGTAGTTAAATATATTCTTTAGGGCCTGGATTGGTAGCCTAGTAGCTAAAGTCCTCCTTTTGCACACACTGGGATCCCATTTGGGTGCCAGTTTGTGCCCTAGCGACCCCACTTCCCATCCAGCTCCCTGCTTGTGCCTGGGAAAGCAGTCGAGGACGGCCCAAATCCTTGAGATCCTACACCTGCGTGGGGGACATGGAAGAAGCTCCTGGCTTTGGATCAGCTCAGCTCTGGCCATCGCAGCCACTTGGGGAGTGAATCAGCAGATGGAGGATCTTCCTTTCTGTCTCTCCTGCTCTTTATATATTTGATTTTCCAATAAAAATAAATAAACCTTTAAAACTTATTCTTTAATATTTAATTTTTTGGTGGCCATTGTGAATGGGATTTCTTTCTTAATTTTTCTTTAGTTCATTATAGCATACAAAAAGGCTATTACTTTTTCTATGTTTATTTGAAACCTGCATTTTACTGAATTGACTTATCAATTCTAACAACTTTTTGGTGAAGTGTTTAGCTTTTTCCATGGTCAGCATCCTGTCATCGGCAAACATGGGTGATCTGACTTCTTTTCCCCTTTTGGTGTCCTTTATTTTTTCCTTGTTTTTCTTGATGTTGTTCATCACTTTAATTGTCATGTTTTTCATTTCAACTTTTTCTCTAAAATCATCATCTTTTTTGCCTTACTTCTGGCTTTGGTTTTGGAATAGTCAAATACCTTTATGATTGCCAATTTCATTGGAGTCTTCTAGTCACGATCTTTTGTAGATGCACTTGCTGTAACTTTATTCTTTTTCTTCTTCTCTGAAGTTTTAAAGCAAAATTACAAAGAGAGAGAAGGAGAAAGAGAGCTTCTCTCCCCCGGTTCACTTTCTGGGTGGCTGTCACAGTTGGGGCTAGGCCAGGCTAAGACCAGGAGCTTCCTCTTGGTCTCCCAACTGGACACACATGGACATGTACTTGGGCCGTCTGCTGCTGCTTTCTCAGGTGCATTAACAGGGAGCCAGAATGGCAGTGGACTTGAAGTGAAACCCATATGGAATGCCAGCATTGCAGGTGGCAACTTTACACATTATGCTGCATGTTGGCGCCTCCTTTTGCCCTGCCACTTTATTCCATCTTTCTGGTTGTACCCCCCCCCCCCCACACACACACACACTTTTTTAAAAATTTACTTTATTTTGACAAGCTATATATAGTCAATTAGGGCACAAAGGGTCAAGGGCCACAAGAAAGTGGGTAAGACTATTGTTTCCACATTATTTTTTTCCTATATCTAGGGTAAAGAATGCAGTCAATATGAGGTTCAGGGAGGTTGGAACGTTGGATTTGTATTTTATTTTTAGAGTAAAAAACTGTGATAGTGATATGCTTGCAGGTTTCACAGGGCTTGCCATTGTCGTTGGTGTTGATGGCAGTGATGAGAACTCCGTTTTTGTCATTGTCTGCTGGTTTCTAGCTTACCACATTCTTCTATGTATTTTTCAAGGTCCTTAAAATTCTGGTCAAGGCAGTGATTGATGGGATGGCTGACCGAAGTGGAGATGTTGCTACCAACCTCAAAGGAAAGCTGCAAGAGTTATTTGGCAGAGTAACATCAAGAGTGACAAATGATGGAGAACTCTGGAGGCTGTACGCCCAAGTGTATGGAAATGGGCAGAGTGAAAAGCCTGATGAGAACGACAAGGTGAGCCTTCCCTCTTAGCTGCGGGCTGTTGCATCGCTCCGAGCACATGGACAGCAAATCCGCTCTTCTGACGGGTGGAAGAAGAATTTAAAAGACTGAAAGATAAAATGAATATGCCTAAGCTCAGTTCTCACCCAGTCTTTACCAGAAGTTGTTGCAGTTGTGGGAAGGTGAATGCTTATAACATTTATCTTTTTGTTTTTGATAAATTTTCCGTATAGTTGTTCTGTATTTCCTGTAAAAGGGTCCCTTCCGCCGTGTGAACTCCCTGCAGCAAGCAGCTGGCTCTTGTTACTTACCCAGCATCCCCTTCCGTGGGCTTATATTAAATACAAGGACAGACAAAGCGTTTCGATCTGAGGTGGGAACTCCCTAAAGGCAAAAAGGAAAAGGAGTTAGGTGAAGCTTTTGGAGAAGAGCTTTCAAAGGCTAGCCATGGAGTCCCTGACCAAGGTTGCCCTGCCCTTGCTCAACACATGCTGGTTGTGCTGCTGGTCTCTCGGAATCTAACGAGCCCCCAGAGTTTCCAAGGTTGGGAAAATTATGTTGTGTTTGGAAACATCCACAACAAATCAAATGTACTCCTTGCATGGGCTTGGAATTAGGTGCAGTACAGCTAATCTGTGTGATTCTTAGCCGTTCTCTCCTCCCTCAGTCCACACAGCTGGCTTCTAGCATTGCCTTCCACATCCAGAGAACACATAACGCATGCCTGCTCACACTCCCACGTCTGAGTCTCCGTTTCTTCTTGAGTTATGCACTCCTGCATATATCAAATCAAGGGTACTTTGAATTCTCTGATTTGTGACTTCTCCCTTAAGAATTTGCAAGGGTTTGAAAGAGTCATTTTAAAGTTCTGTGAGATCATACATTCACCAGAAATTCCACAGTTTTCACCACCCTCATGCCTTGTTCTCTAAGCAAATCTCCTAAACTGATGACTACAAATGCTGGGGAATCTGTGTACTTCTCCTCCAGGTTTCTGTTTGCCTGCTTGCATGGATGCGCCCTGTCCAGATCCATCTGGCTGATTCCCTCTGACTGCCTTTTGCTGGGGGGTTCTGCGTCTCTGTCCTCTCTTTGATGAGACCCACAGACAGTGCTGTGTGACACAGATGCTGTGTTTTCAAGCTGGAATAAGTTCCATATGACTTCCAGGAAACAGAGCTTGAAATAGGAGTTCTAAATGTTGTTTTTTCTCTTCCTTCAGGCCTTCCAGTACCTGTTGAAGGCATACAAGTGTGATACACAGTCCACTTGTTGGGAGAAGAATGTTGCTTCGTTTAAGGAAGTTGTTCAAAGAGCCTTAGGACTTGCACATGGTATTTGATATTATATTTGATATTCATGACATGCTATTATTATTACTAATGGAAAATAATGTTAGTCCGTTGCAAGTAATTTTAAATCTTTACATTGAAGTTATTGTTTTTAATTCACATATTTCATAGGCCAAGTATTATAAAATTGGTACTTTGGAGCAATATGGAGGAATAGGAAAGAGACTTAAATGAGTAAGTGATAGAAATGGGAAAGTTTTTGATACTTGTGGAATACCTTTGCAGCTGTGTACATTTGTGTCCATTGTGCAGTGTTAAGGAAATCTGTGGTTTTCTGCAGTGAGTTTGAAACCATACCACAGTTATGAAAACTACCACTAACTCAAAGCTGAAAAAAGCAAAGGAAAAGATTCCCACCAAGTTTGTTGTCATTGGACAGCACTACTGTCCATCTATTCTCTGAATGTGGAGGAATCAACACAAGAACCATCAAAAAAATTGAGAAGCAGTTTGCCGGGCTCGTGAAGGGTCGCTAAGTACGCCTGGGCCTTAGGTGCTCTCAGTACCAAGCATGGGCATGTTGACATCTCCCGTGCAAGTCTGAGACCAGCAAGGATTCTGTGATTGTCACTGATATCCCAGGATGCGGAGGCTTTATCAAGAGCATGAATCAGAGTACCTGAGTTTGCAGTTAGAGTTCTGCCAGAATTGCAGCACCTTGCTAATGCACACCCTGGAAGATAGCGAGTCATAACTCAAGTACGTGGCTCCTTGCTGCCTGTGTGAAGGCCTGGACTGAGTCCCAGGCTCCTGGATTTGGTTTGGCCCAACCCCAGCTGTGGTGGGCACTGGGGAGTAAGCCAACACATAGAAGCTCTCTGTCTCTATTTCTGTGTCTGCGTCTGCCTTTCAAATAAAGGAAAAATTAAGCTAACTTTTTTTTACAAGATTTATTTATTTTTATTGGAAAGACGGATATACACAGAGGAGGAGACACAGAGAGGAAGATCTTCCATCCGATGATTCACTCCCCAAGTGAGCCGGCTGGAGCTGAGCCAATCCGAAGCCAGGAACCAGGAGCTCTTCCAGGACTCCTACACAGGTGTAGGGTCCCAAAGCTTTGGGCCATTCTTGACTGCTCTTCCCAGGCCACAAGCAGGGAGCTAGATGGGAAGCGGGGCCGCTGGGATTAGAACCAGTTCCCATATGGGATCCTGGCGGGTTCAAGGTGAGAACTAACCACTACAATATCGTGCTGGACCCTAAGCTAACCTTTTTTAAGCCACAATTGTAGGCAGTCACATCTTGAGTTGACTGTGGTATCCTGATTGGTGAATTTGAAACTGTGTTCCAAGAATGGGCAGGCCTGTGAGCATGCACTTCTGTCATATGCAATGCATGTGAACTTATTCTTTGGTGATAACAAAATGAATTCCACGGAGCCACCCTACAGGCAGAAGAGATAGAAAAAGGAAGCAACTCCAACCTTAAGGCAGTTGACTGCAAACCAAAATAGCATTTGTGGCAGTGTATTTGCAATGGTGACAACACACTGAGGTTGTGTGTAGACTGTCTTGGTTCAAAGGACAAAAAGTTACCTGCAGAGACATCAATACCAATGTGATTACCCTACCTGGAGCTCTGCATCCCCCCGCCAGTTCATGCAATGAAACAAGCCCTTGTACCTACCCCTCCAGGGTGTCTACAGAATTTGTGGAGTTCTCCTTGCATGCTAAGTGAAGGCTGGTTTTTCCAAATTGGGCATGCTCATGACTATTGTTCCAGTCATTCTGTTGAGATGCACTGTAAAGCTTTGAGGGAAGCTTTTGCTGAGGACAATGTGGTCTTTACTGTTGAGAGCCTGTCTTTTAAGATCTGTTCCCTGTGGCAGCATTGTTCGTGATGGCAACATTGACCCATTCTTGGAAGCAGCAAGCTTCTCTGCTCAAGTGATTATCCCGAATCATGCAGAGCATATCAGCACTGGCTGTGCCCCTGACCCAGACTGCCACACGACTCACATTGCTGCTTAGTGTGCTGAGCTGAAGGCAGAGGTCGATAACCCTACTGCTAAGATGCTGACTTATGGCTTTGTATTGAACTCTGGTGATGTTGCCAACTTTGTAATGGTTCTGGGCAGCCCTATGAGCGCTGATAGCTTCTCTGACTCTTCTCTGGGTTGCTTTGTTGGTCATGATCCGATACAGACATTTGCTCTGCAAGCAATGGACAAAACTGGCAAGGTCATCAAGTCTCCCCACGGAGCTCAGAAGGCTCAATGAATATTTTATCACAACACCTGCCTCGCGAGTCATAATCCTGGATAGGAGAACAGCCACAGAACTGTTTGTCTCAACTGACCATTTAAGTTTAATAGTCAGACTGGTTGATAACAGTGTATCATAAAAGCTTCAGAAAGAAAGGAGTGTGTTTTATGAACTGTTTTTATGTGTCTATGGCAGCTTTAAGTTATTAATTTTAAAAATAAGTTCATTTTAATGGGAACAACTTGAGCAAAAATCTGTCATGGAATTTTGTGACTCATTAAAATAAAATTTAATGGGGTGGAGGAGGGAAAGGAAGTCTGTTACCTTTCCCTTAACTGATATTCTTTCTCCTTAATAAACAAAAAAATACATGGATCACTAGAGTACATTGCAATATACAAAGAGCTACAGCATATGCAAAAGAAATGCAAAATCTCATCCCTATTTTTAGGAAACTTATAAGCGTATTATTTGGGGAGCAGACATAACTTTACAAAGAAGTATGCCTAAAATTAAAAAAAAAAGATTTATTTTTTTAATTTGAAAGATTCAGAGAGAGAGAGAGAGAGAGATCTTTCATCTACTGGTTCACTCCTAAATGGCTGCAATGGCCAGAACTGGCCCATTCAGGAGCCAGGTCCTTCTGGATCTCCCACATGGGTTCCAGGGCCCTAGGAGTTAGGTCATCTGTGCTGCCCTCCTGGGCCGTAGGCAGAGAGCTGGATCAGAAGTAGGGCAGCAGAGACTCTGAACTGGTACTCGCGTGGGATGCTTGCACCTCAGTCCTACTGTATCTCCACGTCGTGAGGGAGGCATTTGATGTAGCAGTAAGATGGTGCTTGGGTGTGTACTTCAGCAGTATGTATACTAAAATTGGAATGATACAGATGTGGCTTGGAACACACACACACTTCTAATATCAGAGGGCCTGAGTGTGACTCAAGCTCTGCTTAGGTTCCAGCTGCGTGCTGTTGTACTTCTTGGGAAGCTTCCATGGTAGCTTAAGTACTTGGGTCTCTAGCACCCATTGGGAAAACCCACTTAAATTGTGGGCTCCTGGCTTTGGCCTGGCTCAGCTTGGCTGTAGCAGACATTTGGAGAGTGAATCGGTAAATGGAAGATCTCTTTCTTATGTCTGTATCTTTGCCTTCCTGCCTTTCAAATAAATTGAAAATGCTTTCCTAAAAGTTTTTAAGTTGTACGACTATTGGGAGAATGTGGTCCAAATAAAAACTGCTTTTAATTATTGGCATGAATGAGAAATATACCAGTTAAATTTTTTTAATTTCAGTTACATTTATATTTGAATGAGTAGATAGTCCCCTGGGATTGCTATTCTAATGAAATAATAAAGCTCTGGTGTTTGATCTGAATCACGAGGACTGTAAAACTTTCCTAAAGGCTTGCAGCCACCAGCAGGTGCAGCAGATAAGGAGCTAAAAAGCAACAATGAAAAGAGAGAGCTTTGGGAACAGAGCAAACCAAAGCTCTGGTTAGTACCAAATATATGGTGAACTTACTAGATGACTTGGGTAAATTACTTAACTTCTCTGAGCCTGCTTGTTGGTAAAATGGGGACAGCACCTACTAGAGAACAACAGATGAAAAGATTTAAACACTTAGTATTTTATTCGCGGTTTCCAGTAAGCCCTTACTCTCCACCCTGTTGCTTAGTAGAGGATCTAGGCTATTTGACAAAGGCATCAAAGCTAAAGAGAGAACTGAACAAGGATAAAGTTTAACCTGCTTATAAAGAAGTCACACAGTTTAGAAATGGTCCTGGTAGTTAATAATTCTACTTGTGGTCTTTGATTTCTTTGACCAAAAAGACATAAATATTATATAACTTCCACCTAGCCCTTGGAAGATAAGGGTAGAAGTGCTAAACTCTGTGCGGTTTAAATTCAGTGTAGACAAGTTAAAGGTCATGACTACCTAACAGTGGAAAGATGTTTTGGGGTCACTAGAATTCCTGTGGCCCATGCAGGTGGCTCAGCCTGGGCTCTGTCCTTAGGCTTTGGCTCTCTGTGGGTTGCATGTTCTGCATGGGGAAAGTCACACTACCATGTACTATGTACATAATTAGTGGGGTGGAATTTGCTGTGAGGGATTTATCTTATCTACTTCAATTTACCCACTGTAAACATTTCTGTGAACTGCTTGGCTCCACAACAGTCAAAGGTAAGGTATTTTCTGCAGTCGTGGAGTGATGGTTTTAAAGCCGTCAAATAT
The DNA here is from genome assembly GCF_030435755.1 of Ochotona princeps. Classification (NCBI taxonomy): domain Eukaryota; kingdom Metazoa; phylum Chordata; class Mammalia; order Lagomorpha; family Ochotonidae; genus Ochotona; species Ochotona princeps. The sequence goes on along the minus strand of NC_080839.1, from coordinate 59,043,603 downwards.
AAATATACAGCTTAAAGAAATACCCCAGGAAGAATCTTTATCTTACATCCTAAAGTTACTTTTAAACTGTTATTGGCACCATTTTTTCATCAGGACAATACTTATAGAAAAACAAGTGTCTATCCTTTTAAGTTCTCCTTTGACTTTGATGAATTATGTGTTGGTGCATGTACAGCATTTTAAGTGTAGTTGAGCTTTTGTTTGACTTTAGTTTCTAATGATGCCTTGAATTTATAAAAATAAATCCTAGTCCTTGTTGCTTATTAACATCTTTTTTAAACATTTATTTTGTTTTGATTCGAAAGGCAGAGTTACAGTGAGAAGGAGAGACATACAGAGAGATCTGCCATCTGCTGGTTCACTCCCTAAATGGTTACAACAGCCAGAACTGGACTAATCCAAAGCTAGGAGCCAGGAGCTTCTACTGGGTTTCCCACATGGGTGCAGGGGCTCAAGGAGTTTGGCTATTCTCTGCTGCTTTCCCAGGCCATAAGCAGAGAGTTAGATTAAAAGTGGAGCAGCCTAGACATGAACTGGCGCCACAGTTGGAGGCTCAAGCTACTATTCCATGGCACTGGCCCTCTACAGTTTTTGTTTTAATAATGTGTTTACTTACTGAAAAGGCAGAATGACAGAGAAAGGTGCCAGAGGTGGGGGTAGAGACAAAGAGGAAAAGAGAGATCTTCTGTCTTTTGGTTCATTTCCCAAATGGTCACGATAGGCGGGGCTGGGGCCAGCAGCCAAGGACTCCATCCTGGTCTCACACATTGCTGCTTTCCTGGCGCAATAGCAGGAAACTAGGTTAGAAGCAGAGCAGCGGAAACTCTTAATCTGCACTGCAATGTGCGATGTGGGCTTATAGCAAACAGCAGTGTAACTCACCGTGCAACACTGGCTCCACTTATAGTTTCTGTAATTTTGTTTTCTGGGAAGGGACAAGCTAAAGCTTGGTAATTCTTTGCCGTCCAAGAATTAAATATATTAGTTGTATGTGTTTTAAATACAGCCTACCTGTAAGAGATACTGCTCTCTTGGATTTGCTTTTCTAATTCTCCTTTTTTGAAAAAATTAAGGCTTGTTTATTTGAAAGGTGGAATCCAAGGAAAGGGAGAGATTTTTCCATCTGCTGGTTCACTCCCCAATGACTACAATATCTGGGGCTCGGCCAGACCAAAACCAGGAGCCTAAAACTTTGGGTCTCCCACCTGTGTGCACAGCCTCCAGGATCATCTTCCACTGCCTTCCTAGGTACATTAGCAAAGAGCAGGATAAAAAGTGTAGCAGTTGGGATACAATCCGGTTCCCCATGTGGGTTGCTGGCATTGCAGACAGTGCTTAACCCCTCACAGCAGAGTGCTGGCCCCTCTTAGATTTTGTGATGATTTGAAGCAGCCGGTGATTTCTTCTTTTCTCTCTTACGCTCTTTCCCCCACCCTCTCTTCCTCTATCTCTGTCTTTGATGCCTTTACGAAAGGAAGGAAACAGATTGTGTGTTATCTTTGTGCTTCAATCTTGTTATTCTTAGAATGAAAGTAAAAGATTAAAAAAGAATCAGAGCTATTTCTGATATACGCAGTAGATATTAAGCAGCCAAAATACCTCTGCCGTGGGAGTTACCACTTTCCTCTGCTAAGAGAAATAGCCATAATCTGCCCTGTCTCTGGATCAACTGTGCCCTTTGAAACGTGGATTGATATTGTTAAGTGCCACTTGGCCTCTCGGCCCCTGAGAAATGTCAGTCTAGTCATTCTGCTGAAGTAGGAATGTCAAACCTAGGTGTTCCTGGCCACGGAGCAGAGTATGAACTAATGCAAAATGGTTGCTAGGAACTGATGGCCTATGTGGGTTGTGGAGAGTTTGCATGAAAAAAGAAATCTCTTCCATCCCTTGAGTGTTCTGTAGGGTATCAGGTAGACTTTAGTCCCGCCCTGCTTAGTTTTAACATAGGAGCTGGTTATTGATCCTTTTGAATTTAGTGAACCTAAACTCACAGAACAAAATACAAGAACAAATCAATGGGGAAATGTCAGTATGTTGCTATGATGCTCTTCACTGTTTCTAATAAAGCATTCATGGCAGGATTTCCACCAGGGAGGGGTGTGCCCCTTCATAATTTCAAGTATTAGAAAGTAGGTTTCCCAGATTGCTGGAGGCAGAATTGTCAGGGACACGAGTGACTTTGCTCTCCCACCCTCTTTGCTGATGCCAAGCGTGGCTCAGGAGCTTGAAAACCCTGTTGTGGTCATTCTTTAACTGCAGATATGTGGTGTTGGAGTTAGTTCTTCCAGAAGGGTGCTACAACCCTGGAGTATGAAAAGGAAGATGAAGTAAGAATTGAGCTGCGTGTGTAGAACATGCCGTTCCCTGGGCTCGCACTATCATTGATTCCCCATTGAAAGCCACAGTAAGATGCACTGTGTCTGTTTTTGTCCTCTCTGGGCACCTTGTTGTCACTAAGGTCTCCTTTCCTAACTTCAGTGATCTGAGCGTGGGGTACACGTGCATGTGCTATTCAGACTCTCGCCCTGGTGTCTATAACTCACCAAAGATCCCCTGTTTTCTTCAGAATTCCTCTTGCCAGTGTATTTTCTTATAAAGGGGGAGCAAAGAGTTAGACACTTAAGTTTCTTTAAAAAAGACTCAATTATTAGAAAGCTGCAGAGGCAGAGAGACAAGAGATCTTCCATCCTTTGGTTTATTCCCCAAGTGGCCATAATAGCTCGAGCTGTGCCAAGCTGAAGTTTCATCTGGGTCTCCCATTTGGGTACAGTGGCCCGAACACTTGGATAATCTTCTGCTGCCTTCCCAGGCTCATTAGCAAACAGCTGCATTGAAAGCAGAGCAGCTGGGACACACACCAGTGCCCATATGGCATGGCAGCCTCAAAGGCAGAGGCTAATGGACTATGCAGCAAATCTGGAACTTAATTTTTAATCATATGCATTTAACTTTTAGTCTTTTTTCAAGAATAAAAATTTTCCAGATAGAACTACTTTTAAAGTTGGTTACCATAAAATTTATTTATTTATTTAGGTAACCATAGCATTTAATTTAAATAATTGGTTTTTGTATTTGTAAATTATCATTACCAGTTGCTAACAGATATTTCTGCTTGTGTTTGTCATCCAGTGGCTATGAGCTGCAGTAAAAATAAGTCCAGTCCTCAAGAAGCTGTGCAAGTGCTGTCTTCAGTGCGGCTCAATTTGCGGGGCTTGTCATCTAAAGCCAAGGTGAGCGTAACAGGTGAAATCGTTAGAGCCGTCATATTGCGAGAGGTTGCTAATGCCAGCTTATTGCTCTCAGACCTTGTTTTATATTAAGGATTTCTTAAGCCCTTGTTGTATTTTAGATAACAGCCCCCTGGCAGGTTTCTTGATCCAATGGTGAGACAACCCTAAACCTGGGTAACTAAAGAGTCTACAAAGTGAGTGTCTCTCCAGTAGCCCTATATGCTTTCTCTAAATTTAGCAATGCTCTTTTTTTAATGTTGTTTTCTCAGCTGACATATAAGCCCACTGGTGGCACTCCGGTAAACCTTTGGTTTTAGTGTGTATTTCTTGTATTAAAACAAGATTTATTTTACTTTTATTTACTTATTTATTTATTTTGGAAAGCGAGATTTACAGGGAGAAGGAGAGAAAGAAAGATCTTTCATCCACTGTTCACTCCCCAAATGGCCGTAATGGCTAGAGCTGAGTGACTCCGAAACCAGGCGCCAGGGCTTCCTCCAGGTGTCTCATGTGGCTACAGAGGCCTAAGGACTTGAGCCATCTGCTGCTGCTTTCTCAGACCACAGAGAGCCAAATCGAATTGGAATAGCTGTAATACAAACCAACTCTCAAATGGGAAGCTGGTACTTGGAGGTGGAGTATTAGCCAGTTGAGCCATTGGACCGGCCCCTTTGGGTCATCTTCTACGGTTTAATGCACGTTACTCCTAGTTCTGAAACAATCTTAAAAGAAAAACAAAAAATCCTTCAAGAGAATAGATTTATTCTTTGACCTATTATTATCAAAGTTAAGAGGCATTTATTAGATGTTTGGTAAACTAAGTTAGACTTGTAAGCTCTTAAATTCATCTTTGAAAGTATTTATTGAGAGACACAGAGTTCCCATCCTGTGGTTTACTTCCCAAATCCCAGTGCAGAGGTGCCAAACCTGGGAACTGGGTATTCATTGCAGGTCTTCCAAGTGAGTGGCAGAAACTCAGTCGCTTGACCCATCACCAGTGTCTTCCAGATTCCATGTTAGCAGGAAAGCAGAGCCAGGAGCTAGAATTTCAGTGAGTATTAGAAGTATAACTAAGGGGCTCGGTGCAGTAGCTTAGTGAGTAAAGTTCTAGCCTTGCATGCGCCAGGATCTCATATGGGCACCAGTTCTAATCCTGGCGGCCCTATTTCCCATCCAGCTCCCTACTTGTGGCCTGGGAAAGCAGTTGAGGATTGCCCAAAGCCTTGGGACCCTGCACCCAAGTGGGAGACCTGGAGAAGAAGCTCTTGGCTCCTGGCTTTAGATCAGCTCAGCTCCGGCTGTTGAGGTCACTTGGTCATCAGACAGAAGATCTTCCTCTCTGTCTCTCCTCTGTATATTCTGACTTTCCAGTAAAAATTAAATTAATGTTTAAAAAAAGAAAAAGAGGAAAAAATACAACTAAGTTATCAAACCTACAATTTCTTGAGTATTTTTGCTTGTTTTGCATCTATTGATGATTTTAAAGTCTTTAGCCAAGACTTTCATGCAAGTTAAAAATTAGTTTAGAGCAAAATAGCAAGTAGGTGATACATAGTCTTAACAACAGATTTAAGGTAGATGGATGGACTCAGGCATAACAGCTGAAAGCTGCTGTTACTGCAGATACTAACCTGGGAACGACCCTGGGGTCAGGATGCCTACAGTCACATCGGGCGCTTCTGAAGAGAGAATTCTTGCGCTGTTTCCCTGACAGATACAGATTCAGGTCTGGGATGGAGCCCGGAAAATCTGTTAAGATTTCTTGGTGATTCAAATGTGTGGACAGGTTTGGCTTACATCTCTGGAAACAAATTTAAAAAAACATAATTTCCAGCACAATTTGGTACTTTGTTTTCTCATCTTTATTCACTTTGACCATTTAGTCGTGGGTTGCAGATTAATTTTGATTTCCTTCTGAGAGAAAGTCTGTGGCACATGGAAGCCATTTCTGGGAAGCTTTTTATTACTCAAAAAACATTTCTAGTATACGCGTTTTTGTTAATTCAGGTGAAGGCTTAATTTTTGCTTCTTCAGAAAATTGATTTACTATTCCTAGTTATCTAACTGCATGTCTTCCCAACTTGCCAGCACAACTTCAGAATTGCATGGATCAGAAGTTCAAAAGCTCTCATAGAAATTCAAAGCAGCAGGCTATATTTGTGACTTTCCTTCCCAAATGATGATGATGTCCCCAAAGTTTGGTTAGGTCACAACCCATCTATACCTGTTTATTTCTTAGGGATATACTCCTCTGGGCCCCTACTCTGTCAAGTTTTTTCTTTCAAGTTATCACTTTTACATGAACCTATTCTTACAAGACTGATTCGTGTTACCCACGCATGTAGTTTCATATTGTGCTAGATTCCCAAATATTGAAAGCAATTCCTCAGAGCTTCCTCTGTGTTAAAATTCTGCCGTTAAATCCCAGCTGGATCCCTGTAAAAGGGAAGAACTGCCTCCCAGTGCCTCCTTCCTGAAGCACTTTTTGCATGTAAGACTTGGGAGTCTTTGGTTCCTATGCCTTGTTTGGTTTTGGAATGAATTACAATTGCTAAATTGAATTTCAAAACCTGTGTTTTTAGAATATAAATGAATTGAGATAAACAGCTTGATGTAGGTATGATTTGCATGAGTCTTTGATATTTCTCTGTCAGGCCAGAAATTGTGGAAATCAGTTTCTGGAAGCCATAGAATCACGCAACAGGCCATCAGTCCATGCACGCCTTGTCATGTTATAGCTCTGCTGCCTTAGTGGCGTGGGGGCTGTTCACGAGAGTGCCAGAGGGCCTGGAGCTAGAACGCATGTGACTACCCACGCTCTTGGGAACTCTTAGCAAGTTATTCATCCCTTCAAAATCTCCGCTTCTCTTGCTGCCTCCTTCCCTCATCGGGATAGATGCTGCCTCTCTCTGCTTTGCAGGCACACATAGACACTCACACTGAATCTAGGTTATTTTCCTAAAAGGCGTTTTCTCCATTGAGCATACGGCAGCACAAGAAGTATCATTCTGTTATGAAATGCTGTGCAACTCGTCGAAATCTGATGCAAAATATACACAGCAAGCTGAGTAAATTTTACCTTAGATTAACACCCACAGTCACGTGCATGCACATGTATGCACACACAAAATGTGGCATAAGCAGTTCTGTTAGCTCGTTTTCTCGGATGCCCACATTGGCTTAGCAGACAGTCCCAGGAGGAGCATTCCAAAATGTTTTTGGCTGTGGGAGCGTTACTGAAGTATGTTGCAATAAGCCGCCTTTTCCAAACGGAGGGCATGCTTATTTTTGTTTTATTTTGCTGTGTTTTTGTTTGTTCGTTTGTTTGATTTTTGGCTTTTACCAAACTGTGATAATCTTTATATTCTCTGAGAAATAAACGAGTTAATTTTTAAATAAGTAACATAAAAGGTATGATTTTTATTAGTTTGAACATAAAGTACATTTGTTTTGCTTGCATATGTAGTAAATGTGTTTGTTTGAATGAATAATGCCTATTATTTTAAAAACATTTTTTAAAAAGTTATAAACTCAGAAATGGATACCCAGGGTTTAAGGAACTGTTTTGGAGAGCAGAACTCAGTGTAATTTGTAAATATAGGTATTCCCTTGGTATATTGTTGGATTTTTAAAGCATGTAGATATTCATGAGACCAAAACAAATGTTGCCGTTGCCACTGTAATGATGTAGTGGTAAGCAAAATGGTTTTAAATGCTATACTCTGATTATTTTATTTTAAGGCATTTTAAAAATTGTTTTTGATAGTTCTTTGTTGTGTGTGTGTGTGTGTGTGTGTGTGTGTGTGTGTTTATGTTGCAGCAACTTTTTACAGATGTGGCAAGTGGAGAAATTTCCAGAGAGTTGGCTGATGAAATGGCAGCAGTGGACGCCGTGATAGCACAGCTCCAAGACCTCAGCAATCAGTTTCGAAATCAGTATTGACTGTGTGCGGGGAAACTTCTAGAAAAGGTGTTGTCCCTTCTGAGTTATCTCTCAGACCTGTGTGTCTAAAACACAAGATAATGATTTTTAAAATAAATTTCTAATTTAAAGCTAAATTCTTGTTTTTATGATATTCTCAATTGCTTGTACTTCCTGAATTACATTAACAAGTTTACTTTAGTTTACTGTTTCTGTAGGTCTATTCATAGTAGAATTGAATATTTGTATTATTGAGGGTTTTTTTTCCTTAAAACACAAAATAAATGAATCGGTTTCCTTTAGAACAAGGCTTTCTCTCTCTCTCTCTGTCTCTCTTTTTCCTTCTCTATGTGTGTGTCTCTTCCACCCCCACCTCCCCCCAAAAAAATCAGAAATAGGAAACAGTCTAAATAGGGAAAGAAATCACATACTACTAGTTATGAGATCATTAGCTCGACTGCTGTATTATCCCAAACTGACGGAAATGGATTTGATGATGGAAACATGTATATTTCTTGAAGTTTTTGTATTTGTGTCAGAAATATATACAAGGGTTTACTAAATTAGAAATGTTAGAGTGTGGTTTAACTTCTAAATCAAGAAAATACAAGAGAAAAAACTGGCATAACCCAAATTTTGACTTAGCCATTAGCCATTTGGAACCAAGCTATCACCTCATTGTGTATAATGCCAGCCCTAAAGATGGTTGTTTAATAAGGTTATTATGGGTAAAGACAGCTATAAATGGTGCTGTATTACCCAAAAAAATGCCAAAGTAAAATGCTTTCTTAGTAATGTCCATGGAAACAAATATTGAAGACAGCAGCTGAGCTTAATAATCTTAGTGCAAAATCAGAGCGAGAAATTCTGAGACCTGGCTTGGGTTGCTGAATTTTGGGTCCCAGGCATAAATCACTTGACCCTTGTTTTTTTCCATGTTGTTATTTATAAGATGTGAAAAATTTCTGCTGAGTTTCAGTTGTGCTTGACATGTAAAAATTCATAATCCAAAAGGCATTGAGTATTACAGAATAGTTTTCCAAAAATTTATTTCTTCTGTGAGTTCAGGTTCTAGTTGCTTTCAGTACTAAATGCCCTGTTGCCTTGGTTACCTGCTTCTCTTTCTCTTATTACACCTATCTGTTCAGATGCTGATGTATGCCCCAGCTCACTTTCTTTCACAGTAGAGATGATACCAATAAGGAGGAGGAGTGAAATGAAGTAGATGCTGAAGTTAATATTGAAGTTCCTCTGAGATCTCTTATGGAAACCAGCAAGGGAAGAAGATAATTGGGTAGGTGGATAGTTAAGTGGATGGATAAAGCAAAGTTTTAAAGTAAGCTGCATTATTACCTAGCAGTAAACCCCTATGGAAAAATGGATTCAAAGGAATACCAAAGAAGACAAGGTTTTCAGGAATCCAATGGAGGACTGAGCAGGGCTTTAGAGTTTGACCATTTTTTAGTTCTTAGTTTGCTTTCTTGAAAGGCAGCTGTGTTGTAGCAATCATAAACTAGTCACCAAATGGTGATGCCTTCCCAGACATGTTCTCCAGTGCCAGCCTGGACCCAAGTCCCCTAGAGCTGCCTCACGTCCTCTTTTGTCTTGGAATAAGCTCACAAAAGAGAGCATTATGGCATGTTTTCCTTTAAGACATAGATCTGTTAGTTGATTTAATAATCTTATGTGCAACATGATTGAAGACAATGCATGGAGGGGTAAAATAGAAAAACCTTGTGGTTTTCTAGTAAGAACTCATCTCTTCCACCTGTTAGCACTTAATATTTAACACATATTTAGTTTGTCCCAATGGGAGAGGAGTGTGATGATAATATGCCTTCCGCCAAGATTTTCGAGTCACTTGTTGGACTTTGACCCAACCTCAGAGTTAGTGATCACTGCAGCATCTATTTAAATAGCTATGCAGCATTCACCACAGGGCCTGATGGGTTTGCCATTGATGTGGTTAAATATTTGTATGTGCAAATATCTTTTGTTATGTTTCAACTTTTGTTTTCTAGCCTTAATACTTTTGTTTTGAAAAATAGTCTTTTGTTCATTAGAAAAACAGAAAAAAATTTTGATCCCCTAATCTCTACTGAATCCTAGTCGTTGAAAACTACTGGGTGGCAGGCACTGTGCAGAGCGTCGAAGAACCGTGCTGTTGACGCCAGCAGGAAGCGAAGGATCCCCAGCTCTGCAGAGAAGGAGCTGGACCTGCACGACTGCACGCTGTGCTGAACTCTTCAGCAGCCGGGTGACCACTGCCTGCTTTTCCTAGCAACGGGATACCTGTACCATTTGCCTCCAAAAAGTTCTCCAAGAAAAATTCTGTGAGGCTTTAACAAAAACTAGCTTGTGTTTTGGTATGATTATTTACTGAGGTTTGTTTTGAAAACATTGAGAAGTTCCTCTTCAGCTTTCTCCTAGAGAGGTAGCATAGCAGATGGGATTCCTAACTGTGGGCGTGTGAAAATGGAAAAAGAAAACCTTCTCAACACCCACACCTCCACTCAGGAAGCTTGGAGAGTTAGCCGCTGGGAAGCAGGGCAGTGGGGTGTGTGTTAAGGGATTAGACACTCAGAAATGCAGGAGCAGAGTGAAAGGCTTGGCTTTGTCTCAGCCGGAACCCCAGCACAGCGGTGAGCACCCCAAACACTGACAGCATTGAGTTCCTTAATTGTTCATCAAAGTGATTCCTCTTATGCTATGTGTGTGGTATTTCAAAGCAAAAATGTGAAAATGAAATGATAACAAATATATGCGTAATAAATTCTGTCTGCTTTCCAGACCTAGCTCCAAGGTTGTGATAGAAACAGAGGCCTGGCTAGTTTGGGCTATTTGTGGCCATCTGTCCAAACTATAGTACTAGTTGAAAACCCTGGTGAGTCTGATGAAAGTGTCCCTTTTTGCCATTTCTGCTTTAATAGCATCCACATTGATCTGAGCACATTGCTGCTTAGATAAGGCTGTGCTGCTTTACAGGCCAAGAGTGAGGAATAAAATCAGTTAAGTGGATGCAGTACACTTCTTTTCTGCCTGTTCATTCAAAAGGCCTTATAGTGAAATGGCAAAGAGCCTTTATCCAAATGGTGGGTGCCATGCTGTGGGAGTACAGATGGATTTTTCACAACATGCAGAGGTGCTTATAAATAGATAGGTTTCAATCAACAAGTAGCTTATTCAGGCATGTGCTCAAATATAGTAGCTGCATTCATTAGACAGACATTTGCACTAATCCCAAGACTATGCTAATAAAAGAGTAATCCCTTATGGGCTGAAGGTAGTGTCGGTTTGCCTTTAACTCTTAGAGTCTTTCACAGTCCAAGGCCTAATAATAATTGTAGCCGCATTTGGTTTTCACCAAGTGAACTTGAAAGCTGAGCTTATCTTGAAAATTTTCCTAATTTTTTAAAAGTGTAGCTTAGTGAACAAAGAGGTGCTTTTTACTCTGGATGTGTAGCTTGTAGCAAAGCCAATTTGAAAATTAATTGTGTGGATGTGTGTGTGTTCTGACCATAAAGCACTTTTTTCTTTCACATGGTTTAATAGAAGTGTTTGAGCGGATTCTGTGTTTTCTCTCTTCTTTGACTTCAATATAAACAACTAGCTAGTGGTCATTTTTGAGAGGATTTAAGGCTCTTGGTGTAGCAGTTTGCCTGTCTGCGTAGACATTGTTTTTCTCCGAGGGCTTGGCTTTGTTCAACAACTTCTTACCTCCTCCCATCTTATGCAGAGCTGGCTATAATTAGTTCACTCACCACAACCCCAGCATTTTCCCCTGGCCAGTGATGGCAGATCTGCCTGCCTTTTGATTATTCTGACTTCTCATGCACTGCAGTGACCTGTGAGTCAGCCTCACCATCTCTTGGCCCCGCGCCAACATTGTGATCCATGAAAAGGGACTCCTGCCAAGGGCTACAAGACGGAAAGCTGATATTACTAAAGTGGTCTCCTGGATGGTAAGTATCAGCCATTTCTTAATCTTCTGTGATGTTATTGCCAGAGAGGGTGAGGGGAGGTAAATTGCATTCATGTTATTAGGGAGCGACTCACGCCTTGCAAACGCTCTCCAGACTGAGAGCCCAGTATCTGTAGGCACAAGGAAGCTGCCACATGATGCTGAGCCCAAAGACATGCTTCTCGGAGGCTCGAACTGTGGCTTTCAAGGGTGTTTCTCAACCTCTGAGCCCGGTTGCCCTGTTAGTGATCTGTATCGTATGCTGTTACCCAAAAAAGTCCATTGAGAAGATGCAGATAAGGTGCTTTGAAAACGCAGAAGTGTAACAGGCACACAATGCAAGTGAGTCTCTGTGAAAGCACTTCAGGCGGGCACAGCCTTTTCTGTTCCCCGCTTCAGAGCCTGGGGAGACTGAGCAGTGCTGGGCTGTGGCCCCAGGGTGTTGTCACCCTCAGCACGTTCATTCTGCAGCAGCGTTTGTCCTGTTCCTGGACTGCAAGTGGCAATGAGAGAAAGATTAAAGGAAAGATTATGGATTCCTTTGAAGTGAAGGAGAACCAAATTCCTTACAGTAGATTTTTCAAGTTGGTGTTAGGAAAAAGAGAGGTGAGGATAGGGAGGAATGGGAGACCGACAATGAATGTGCACTAAAGAATTGATTGACCAGAACGCACCTAGAGGTTTAGAAGACCCAGACTGAGATCCTGGCCTCACTTCTCCCCAGCTTGTGGTTATACCTGAGCCCTTGACCTCCCTGCCCCCCAGGTTTCTCAGCTCTAAAATGCACATACCCACCCTGCGGACCAGACAGAATTTGTCAGATGAAGCACGTGAAGTACTCTGTGAGAAAGCCTGCACAGTTGGTGCTTGTTAAGATCAAGTGAAAGGGACATTATGGATGGCTTGCCAGTTCCCAGGGGCAGCTAGAGTCCCTGCTCAGGAGTGGCCAGCTGCTTGGCTTCAGTCTCTGTAACCCCCCTTGGGGGTCCTAACCCTGTGGTTCCAGAAACAGTACTGCAGGCATCTCTGCATCTTCTGTGTGACCACTCGCTGAAATCTCTTTGGCCTACGGCATGTCTGGTGCCAGGGATGATAAAAGCCATCTTCATATATTTTTTAATAGCTGTCCCAGCCAGAAAAATTCAACAGTTCTCCTCCTCCTTTTCTCTGTCTCTGTCTGCTGCCAGGATGCAGTACAGTTGTCTGAGAGCCACAGCTTCCAGCATGCCCTGTGATCATGAAGGTAGGCAGGCGATAATCTGCAGTGTCCTTTGTTGCTTGGCTGTAACTCTCAGTAGGTTAGGTATATTAACTGCATTTTTTTATTTAGGATATTTTCAACTGAATGGTAAATTTATTGACATGTGATCTCATCATAATTTGGACAGCATGTGTACATATATCTGAGGAGTTAAAAAAAAATCTTAATTAAGCTGAATAAAATACATGGAATATTGGTGGAGCTCAGGACCGGAGTGAAAACAGGCCTGCAGACCATATCAGGTATGGGAAATCTTGAGGTTATAATCAATCTAAGAAACTTAAGTAAACATGGCTTATGCTTTGATCTTAGCAAATATGCCTTTCTAATGACTTGGGAGGCTGTATATTCATTTAGGTTCAGACATCTGGGAATTGCAGACCGGAAGATGGAGTGCAGGGAGAGCCGGTCCTCCCCAGCTCCATTCTGCTCTGCAGGGCCCAGTGAACACATTGTACACATCTGAGCTGCAGGTCTGAGGTCTGTGTCCATCACTTCTAAACAGCTCTACATGGGCACCCTTCCCACATGTTGATCTCCAGACCAGAGGCCTCTGTAGCCTTAGGAGTGGGGGTGCAGGGGATAGACCTGCTGCCTTTGGATGCAAACTTGAGGCTTTGGTCAGGGCACTCTTGGGGTCTGGGATAGCTGATGTTGGTCTGCAAGATGAGACTGGTACAGGATTTAGACAGGCCCTTTGCCTTTGTCCTATGTGTGTAGAAGAGGAACCAAGTGAGTTATCCAAGTCAAAGACACAGGGCATGGGCACCTGTTAGCTGAATGTAAGGGTAGCACTGATGGAAAATGTTTTGAGACACACAGGAGTGCTTGGGAGGAACACATAATTCTCCATACCCCTGTGTTCTTTAGAAGACAGGATACTTCTGCTGCACGTAGTTGGAAGGGAGGAAAAAAAAGGAACAATGTCATCTTTCTCCATTCCACAATTTTTCTGTGGGAGGAGGAATGTCTTAATGGATGAGAGAGACCTACCTTTGTCTCAGCACGGGGTTAATCAGGGTTTCTCAACCTTGACACTTGCTGTTTGGGCTGATAGTCCCTCCTTGTGGGCTGTCCTGTGGCCTCTACCCGTCGGGTGTTAGTAGCACCATCCCCGACCTCCCACTAATGACAACACAAGATGTTTCCATTGTGTGGAATGTTGCCAAGTCTCTTCAGTGGATTGAAAATACTCTATTGTGAGAGCTGATGGGCAAAACAACACAGGATACAGAGCAGAAGAAATGTGGTGAAGAGAGGGACAGCTGTAGAGACAGTAGCACCGTATTTTATATCAGAAAGAAAGAAAAATAGAGGAGAAGTTAGGAGACATGGAAGCCAGACTTCCAAAAGGCTATGTACAATCAGAATTTTGGAAGGACATTAAAGAAAATGGAGAATCAATATTTGAAGAGTTAGCAAGTGAAGATTACTCAGAACAGATGAGGTGTGCTTATTCTCAAATTCAGAACTTCCATTTAGATGTAGAATCAGCTGTATCTAAACACGCGTTCATGCAACGGCCTACAGGGATTTTGAAGAGGAGCAAATAATAAATGATACTATTTATATTAGCATAGATAAATTCAAGTGCTTAGGAAATCATAATTTAAAGACTGATACAGGCAAAAACTAAAGCCTTTTCCCTTTAAAAAAAGATTTATATATTTCTATTGGAAATGCTGATATACAGAGAGAAGGAGATACAGATAAAAAGATCTTCTGTCCACTGGTTCACTCCCCAAGTGGCTGCAATAGCTGGAGCTGAGCCAGTCTGCAGGCAGGAGCCAGGAGATTTTTCCAGGTCTCCCACATGGGTGCAGGATCCCAAGGCTTTGGGCCATCCTCTACTGCTTTCCCAGGCCACAGGCAGAGAGCTGGATGGGAAGTGGAGCAGCCAGGATTAGAACTGGCACCCATATGGAATGCAAGGTGTGTGCAAGGTGAGGACTTTAGCCACTAGGCTACCACTCTGGGCCCAAACTGATAAAACCTTTTTGAAGAAGTTTTTTTTTAAAAGTCCTAAATGGGAAATGCTGTGCTCATTATAGTAAAATGCTGATTATCCCCAACTTGATTATACATTCAACATAATCAAAATCTTGAAGATTTGTTTATGAAAGTTAAAAATATGATTCTAAATGTATACGGAATTTAAGGGTTGAGAATAGTCAAAACAAAGGCTCACGCTATCAGATATCAAGACTGATTGTAATAGTAAGACAGCATGGTACAGGGCGTCAACACAGTGGCCACTGTGACTATATGGGTGCTGGTTCATGTCCCTGCTGCTCTACTTCTGATCCTGAGCCTGGGAAAGCAGCAAAGGATGGTCCAACTTCATGGGACCGTCACCCATGCGGGAGACCCGAAGAAACTCCCATCTCCTAGCTTCTCTTGGCTTTGAACCCTCCCAGCTCTGGCCATTGTATTCATTTGGGGAATTATCCAGCAAACAGAGCTAGCTCTCTCTCTCTCTCTCTCTCTCTCTCTCTCTCTCTCTTTCTCTTTCCCCCTCCCTTTCTCTGCAGTTCTGACTTTGAAGCAAAATAAATAAATAAATTTTTAAAAAAGACTATGATACAGGTGTGAGGACTAATACAAGTATCTCAAAGGAACACAACATGAATTGAAAAATACACAAACACACATGCATTCACAGGACCTGTAACAGTGCTGGACTGTGAAGAACGGATGCTTCTTGATCCCGTACCTCACACCATACATACAAATCAATTCCAGATCACTTGTAGACATAATTGTAAAAAGGTGAATGTTCTAGAAGATCATGCATGAGAAGATCTTTACTGGGAGAGATAAGGATTTTCTGGATGAAACACAAAAAGCACTAACTATAGGAAAACATGTTCAAATATTGGACTTCACTAAAATTAGGAACTTCTGTTCATCCAAAGACATGAGAAGAAGAAAAAAAAATCAAACTAAATATGTAGAAGAAAATATTTGCAATACATGTAAGAGGAAAAAGGTTAATTTGGGGAATTTTAAAAAATTATAACTATAAATTAAGGAAAAGAAGCCACTTAAAACCAGGCAATTCATAACAGAGACTATACAAATCAAAATATACTAGAGCTGGGGGGTGGTGCAATGATGCAACAAGCCAGTCTTCCACACTGTAGAGCTGGCATCTCATAGGGGTGCCAGTTCATGTCCTGGTTGCTACACTTCCAAACCAGCTCTCCTTGTAACCCGAGAAAGCAGCAGAGCATGGCCCAAGTCTGTAGGACCCTGCAGCTTCGTGGGACACCCAGAAAAAGCTCCTGGCTCCCAGCTTCAAACTGGCCCAGCTCTGGCCATTGCCGCCATTTGAATAGTGAACCAGCAGATAGAAGATCTCTTTCTCCCTGTCTCCCTTTTTCTCTCTTTCTTTGTTAGCTGACTTTCAAGTAAAAATACTCTTAAAAAACATATGCCCAGATTCAGTAATCAGAGAAATGCAATTTGAAATCAAAGTGAGCTGTGATCACATACCCATCAGAATGACTACTGCTAAAATTACTGTGTATGCCATGTGCTAATGAGCATGTGGAACAACAGTGACTATCCTTGCTGATGACAGTTGGAAAACAGCGATGTTCTGTGATATGCATGTACACAAGCACAAATGCACGCAGATATGTTCTAGGACTTTTACACAAGAATTTTACAGCAGTGTCTTCCACTAGTACTCCTCAAATGGAAGCAGTCCCATTGTCTACTAACAGTAGATTGCAGACATCCTTGGGGGATCGTCCTGCATTGGAATAATCTGCACTAATTAACATGAATTTCTACATCTACACCATAGTAACAATATGAGTGAATCTCTTAAACATTAGGTTGCTCAAAGGAAGCCAGAAGTAAGAAAACATGCTTGCTACATGTTTCCTTGGGTTGGGGGTGAAGGGATCATGGGAAAAAAGGGCAGGCAATTGGCCTAGAAGTGAAGCCATACACATCCCCAGATCAGAGTGTCTGGGTTAATTCCCCGGGCCCCCACACCAGCATTCCACCAATACAGAGCCTAGAAGCAGCAAACGATGGCTCGAGTGATTGAGTTCCTGCCACGCACGTGGAGACCTGGATTGTATTTCCAGTTCTGGCTCCAGTCCAGCTCTCATTGCTAGCATTTGACGAGTGAGCAAGCAGGGGGTAGCAAATATGCTTGCTGTCTTTCTCTTTCCCTGTTTCTCACCTCTGAAATGTTTTAACTACATGAAAAAATGGAATAAAAAGAAACACATTTTCTGGTTTTTAAAAATCTTTTATATGATAGAAAAATTTTGCAGCACGTGAAATTAAACCATTTTGCCTGGTGATACATACTGGATGTTAAAATAAAAACAAGGAAATAATTGTCAGAGAAGACAGGAAAGTGGTTACTCAGGGATGTAAGTGGGTGTTGGTTGAGAGGCTGCATAAAATGCTTGTGGGGATTGCCAGTATGACATTGATCACTGGGTCATGATTACACAACTGTTGAGTTGCAGATTTTTGTTTAGTTCAAAGGCAGAGTGAACAGATCTTTTTCTTTAGCTGATTTGCTCCCCAGTGCCATAATAGCTAAGGCTGGGCAGGATGAAGAGGAGCTTGGTCCCCCATCTTCTCCCCGAGCTCTCTGCTTTGATGGCAGGGACCCAGGTACCTGAACTGTCTTCCGCTGCTTCTGCAGAGGCATTAGCAGGAAGCTGGATCAGAAATGGAGTAGCAAGGACCCAAGCTGCTTTTCTGATATGGGACAGGAGATGTGGCATTCCAAGCATTGGGTTATCTTTCAGCACCACAACACCCATTCTAGTACCATTGCATGGATTTGAGTGTCTGCCTTCTCCCCTTGAGATTTTTCCACTTTTTTTGTACCTTTTTGCTGCTTTCTTATAGCAAATAATTTGCTCAAATAATTATAAAATTGCAACTCATAAAACTGACATTGGAGAAAGCCTTCTGCTTTTTGACGTGAAACTTGGTGACAAAACCCAAACTTCATATGACTTTAACTCCACATCCTCCCCTACCACGAAATGCTTGTTTAAACAAAGCACAGCAATATTTTACAGCTCTAAGGGATCCTGAAAGGTGCGGATAATTTGACTTTATGCTTTAACTTCCATATTCCTTTTGTCTCACACAGTTAAGGTCCCGTGCTTTTTTGTGTTGTACTCTGGATTAAAAAAAAAAAATGGAGTACTAACTAATCCACGGAAACCTGCGCCAGCATATAATCATTGATCGAGTGTGGTCATCTCACTGACCAAAAGCCAACTTCTCTCATTTCTTCTGGAAAATGCGGTGTTCACATGTTTAATATTCTGTGGCGTTTTCTCTTGACTCTGTAGCCTGTCCTGCTTGATGTCTGCCTGGCCAAGTCAAGCTGCATGGCTTTCTGATCCTCTATTTCACAGCCCTGGCTGCCTGGCGCTTTCTCTGCTGGTCGTGTCTTGGCGGGATCCACTTACCACAAGTGACGGAGTGAACACTTAGCGTGTGCCTTGGTGGTGGTTTACAAATACAGGTGCCCTGTCATCTGCAGATTTGTGAGGAATGATAAATCAAGCCCCAGAACATTACGAAGAAGAAAAAGATAATCCTAAGGCATGGCACTTTTCTGGAAGAATTCTAAAAATGCCTATTTCAAGGGGAGGTCTCAAAGACCCTACATGGACAGTGCCCTACTGGTCAGACACTGCATTTTATTAGCTGTCGATCGCTTAGCCAGTCTTACTGTCCTCTCACAGTCACACAGCCGGATAAATCCTCCTCTGTCTCTACCTTCTTCCTCTGAGAAGCACAAATTAGCCTTGACAGCATTTGGTTTCTCATCTTCAGGAATGTGGCTGGTGCATTCTTTATGTGAATGAGGCAAACCCAGAAAGGGGCATGCAGCAGACAGAAGGAAGAGGATCTTATTTCATCTGCACAGAACAAAAGGATGTCTTTCTTTTCCTAGTGCCTGCGCACATCTGAAGCCTTGCATGAAAGCAGCCTGGCTGTCCCAGGGGCAGATGCCTGCCTGGCTAGAGAGAGAGTTTCACAGTGGTAAGGGAACGTCACTTTGCTTCTTTCATGGCTGTTTTTATAACAAAGTCCCATCTTGTGGAGGGAGCAGTGCCTGACACATGGTTATTTAGCTTTGGCTTTCACATTCCACCAAATAAACAGCATTGATCCCAAGTTCTGTAGGTCCAGTAGGGGAATAAGTATTTTCAAATGTCATGAGTTTCTTTGTCAGCCACTTTCCTGCAGACTTTGGGAAGCATGGAGGTTGCATTAATGTCTACAATGGCCCCCCAAGATCCCTAACTCCTGGTAGCTACAGCTTTCTGAAATCTATCTTTATGCACCTCGTTTCCACAATAATATGTTGGCAGCATTGAAAGCACGTCATTTCCATGGTTAGGTTACATCAAATGGAGCCTTCTTGCAGACTCAGGCTTGCGTTCATGGAGCAAGCAGCCGTGTTGGAGAGGCTCATATAGGCTGGAACGGAGGGTGACCTCGGGCTGACATCTCCCTGAGACCTTTAGGGAGGGACCTGAGGCACTCCCATTGTCCGGCACCCCTGGAGGAACTGAATCCCACTAACACACACGAGATTCGAAGCAAGGCCTTCCCTGGCTGATCCTCCAGAAGAGTCCTGGCTGCTGCTGCTACCTTGATCATAAGCTTGTGAGAAATCCTGAGGGAAGGACTGACTGGATGCCCCTGCACACTGTCCCTCAGCAAGAGAATCAGTGTATGTGGCTGTAAGTTGCCAAGTTCATCTTAACTGTTTTATGGGACACTAGAGAAGTGATACACTAGATTTGTCATCACTTTTCCCTCAAAAAGTTGTGGAAAATGTAGTTTAAAAATGTTTATTTGGTGCAAAAGATGTCAAAGACCATGCATATGAGAAATCTTCAAAAATGTTGCGGGGGGCCAGCATTGCGGCATAGGTAGTTAACCCACCTTTGTAATGCTGGCATCCCATATGCACACTAGCTTGTGTCCTGGCTACACTGCTTCCCATCCAGCTCCCTGCTAATGGCTTGAGAAGAGCAGTGGGAGGTGCATTGGGCCCTATCTCCCATGTGAGAGCCCTAGGTGAAGCTCCTGGCTGCCGGCTTTGGCCTAGCCCAGTGCTGGGTGTTGTGGCTGTCTGGGGAATAAACCAATAGATGCAAGATCTCTTTGTCTTCTCTCCCTATAAGGTTTGTGAAAAATGAGTACTATGAAAAAAGCAAAGATGGGAGTCTGACATTCCAATTCCGTTCAGTGTACTTTGTTCCCGGAACAATGTACAAATCTCCCATCCCCTTTGAGTATTGTTTGGGAAGCAACATCATACTCACCTAAGGGCAAGTAGTAGGAAACTTCTGTTCTGAAGTGAAGCTCTTGTTACATCAGTGCCCTGCTGAAACACCCAACAGACCTGTCCACAAAGTGCAGGTCCTTTGCCATGTCATTCATGGTGCGACCCCAAACCACCTTGCCAAGCTTCCTCCCTATTACAGCACTCCGTGCTAGCACCTCGTGCTTCACCCATAGAGAGGATGCCTCACCACCCTCCCACACTGCCTTGTGTGCTTGCCCATGCCTATCTTCTCTCCTTCCTGCACGGTGCTTCCTGAACCTTTCACACACACACATACATACACTCTCATGTCTGCTGGAGAGCCTCTCTCAAGGTTACTTCTTCCTTGAGTTTCATGCTGCATCCACCCCAGCTCCATCTCTTCCCTCTTAACCACTTGACCTTGCTCAGAGTACCTGTCCCGTTCTGGTCTGCCATGGTTTGCTCTCTGCCCCATGAGACCTAAAGCTCCTCATTATGTGGCCTTTTCTCTACCCAGGGGTGGGGCATGTCCAGCCCCCAAGCAGGAAGAGGCCCATGAAATCATTTGGTCTGGCCACCGCAGGTGGGACCCAAAATGTAAGATCTATAGAGGTGATTTGTAGGTTGATAATTGTGCGTTACAACTACCAAGGTGGCCCTTGGCAGAACACAGGTTCCCCACCCCTGCCTGGACCCTTCTCCACCTCCCACCCCTGTGAGGACGTGGTCACCCAGCATTTCTGGAATTGAATGAGAGCAGATCATAACGTGGTGCCACATGACCTGAATGCTGTTCACAGAGGTGCTACAACAAAGGGACTGGACTCACTGGGCAGAGAAATTGGGGAAGGCAGGCGTGCTCTCAATCCCGCATGCATGTTAGCTAACGTTAGACGACGTTAGCTAACTGTCGTCTCTCAGAAGCCTCAGGAAGGCAACAGCTGCCACCCAGTTTTCAGCTCTGGCTCTCTGTAGTGCTGAGATTGGGGTAGGAGGCCTGGCAGCAACCCAGTCACCACAGGCCACATCTGTAAGTGTCTCTGTGCGTTTGGAGCTCCCGGCAGAGTGGAGGCCACATCTGCTTCCCGGGGAGTTTACTATGCTGTGTGCTCTGTATTCAACATTTAGTCACCGGTGATGCCAGGGTGCTTTCAGTTGGGTGTGCTATCAGTAGCTCTTCAGTTCCTAACCTTGCACACACCCCACTGAGAGAGACTCACCCGGGCTGCGTTTAGAACCATTTTTTGACATCTGGTTGGATTCGAACCCTTATCTTCTGGCACTTTCTGCTCCAAGTGGCAGAGGAGGTCTTCCAGGACTTCATGTATTGGAGACTGCCTGCTCACCACCCTGGACCAGAGTCGCTGCTACCGAATGCCTGTTTACAAAGCATTTCCCATGTGTCAGGCACTGTGCCAGGTGCTCAGGGCACAAAACTCAACCTTAGACTATCCCTGAATCCACCTGAGAACACAGACATACAAGCAAGCATGTGAGTGCTGTAGCCCTGGTATCCCCTGCACAAGTGACGGCTCGGCCACACAGCCTGGCGGAGAAGGGAAGCGAGGCTTAGCTAAAAAATGTGGTAAAGCTATCCTGGAAATCCACGTGGAAAGAAGAAAATCCCATTCAAAGATTTGCTTTTTCAACCTTAACTCTCTTGCCAGCGTCTATGCTGCTGGGCTGCGAAAGGTCCAAGTGGAGTGAGGGACACTCCCTTCCTCCCAGGACCTTGGCTCGGGCTGGCGGGGGCAGGGGGAAGGGGGCATGTGAGGTCCCTAGGAACTGATGAAGGAAGACAGAGCCCAATGGCAGTGGGATGAATTCCAAACATAGGTCAAGCCTCGAGTTTCCTGTGAATAATCATGACATGCGCCTAAGCAGTTTTACTTCTAAGAGTTGGCGTCATTTCTCTAGGTGTCTTAAGGCGCCTTTTGTCTATAGACCACGCACTTAAGAATTTCCATGTGACTACTCTTGGCCGGCTCATGCTTTTAACCTATCCCTCCCTTCTCTCTAGGGGTAACTAGCAGAAAGGAGATGGAACCATACTTGGCTCTCTCTGGGCCTGTGATGGCTGTCTCAGAGCACCCCTGTACAGTGGCACAGACAACGTCCGGAACTTGTGTCCACAGCCGAACCAGCCAGAGGTGCCGCACTCAGGAGACCAGTGGACTGGGATAGGCACTCTGTTCACTTACTGTGTGCTCCTGGTGTCTGTGCCAAGGCCAGAGCACGCTGCTGTCCGTCTGCTGTCACAAGTGTACAGTAAATGCTGACCGCTCCCTCTTTTCCTATAAGTTTGAGAAACCCCACTTGTTCTTGGTGCCGGAGCAAAAGACTTGCTGCCTCAGACATCGTGCCCTCAGAACCATTCTGGGTACCTTGGAAAGCCCACATGTACTTCAGGAGGCCTGGTGGCACTGGCTTATGTGTTCCGGTGAGTGTCCAGTCCCTTCTGCTGAGACAACCTGGTCACTGGGTCTGCACCACAGAGGCCATGGGGATTTTGTTCTCTCCTTGGGGAAGCTGGCTTCCACGCATCCTCTGGGCTCCCTGGGGGAAGACTGGGGAGGGGGTGGTTCTGTTGGCATGCAGGGGTTGTGCAAACATGAACACGGGTGGGGCACACAGGAATGGGTGGGGTTTGGAACAGTTTTGGCTTATGGATCCGTTTTCATTTGCCATACATGCAATGCAAGGAAGCCGCAGTCACTTCAGCTCTTTCCTGGAGTCATTCATCCACCTGGAATGCCTTCCTCTCCTCCCTTCCGGGAGCCCCCAGGCTTCATTTTTATTTTACTCAATGACCGGTTAGATAAGGTGGGCATGTAAGGGCTGTGCACTGGCCTGGGGCGGAGCTTCCAGTCAAATGATGGGGGGATAGCCCCTCCCCATGCCCTGAGTTCCTGTCTGAGATTTCTGTCTGTTCTGGGTGCTCTTTGAGGCACCTCACAGATGCAATGGGAAGTGCAGGGCAGGGTCCCATGAACCCTGAGAGTACACATGGGACAGCTTCAGGAGCAACATGAACAGGCCCGATGGTGGCCATGCAGGCACTGGGCAGTGTTTGAGCCAAGGTCAGAGCACGCTGCCGTGTGTGTGCTGTCACAGGTGCACAGTATTCGGGAAAGCATCATGCCCTGTTCTGGAATGAAGGTAAAGACTCAGACAGCACCTGGTCACCAAGCCCAAGGAGGCCGCAGCATGGATCTGTGGTTCGCGCGAGAACCCAACATCAGTCACCCAGCATCAGAGCCATGGGAAGTCCAGCTGCCTGCTGCCAAGACCCTGGGTAGGGCGAGAAGGGCGCCGCCCTGGTGTGCAGGCCCTGTGTGGGTCCCTATCTAAAACAGGGTAAAAGTGCCATGGTGTGCTTAGGAATCTACCACCCCAAGGCCCTTCTGGGCCTCTCTTCTCAACTTGACGTTGAATTGTATCATGCGGGCACCTCTACATCAGCCAAGGTGGGAATGTGTGCACAAGGAACCTAGCGAATCTTGGAAAACCAGTTATTAACCACCAGCGCACCACTGTGCGTGTGTATGTATGAGTGTGTGAGTGTGTGTGGGGGTGGCCATACACTGTCCCTTCACTTCGTAAAAAGCCCAGATTTCACACGAGAAATAATACTAGGGCAACTATCAGGTCATCCTTAAATATGTTCTCTTATTCCCACAACATGGAAACAGGGCAGCGGTCCTTATTCCTATTTGAAAGAAGCCTTGGGGTCAAGAACCCACACAGCAAAAAGGGGCAACGTTGGTATAGAGCAGCCGGAGGCTTGAGCCCCTCTACTGTACCCAACTTCCTTCTCCTGTGGTGGGCCCCAGCCCAGCCATCAGATGTCTGTTTCAGAGCCAGGGTCCTGGTCGCAAGGGCAGCAGGAACCAGAGCTGACCCCATCCGCAGATATCTGACAGCAGGAAGTTCCCCCAACACTGGGGCACTTGGCTTCGCGAGTGACCTTCCTGCTGGGTGTATTTTTGCTACAGTTCAATGCCTAAATAGGCTGGCTTCCAGGGGCCCCTGCCGGGGAGAGCATGTTTCTTGAGGGGGATGTGATGTGCCCTCAGCTGGCATAGAAAGAAGGGAATCCAGGACATTTTTAAACCCACTCTACTAAGGTCTTGGCCAAGGCCATGTGAATTTCCAAATATTCCATTTGTTCTAATTGAGGTAGCAAAGAGTGTCCTTTGCTAGGAAGAGGTTTGGAGACTTGTGCCACCGTGGAAAATCCCCGGTTGTGAGGGAGCTGGTTCTGAAATGGTGCGAAGCACAGCAGCCCTGGAGGGGGCCAGCTGTGGAAATGCACGCTGCCCTGTAGTTCCCAGGGCGTCTGGCCACACCGCTGGGTTTGTCAAGGCTCACCTGCTGTCTGCTGGGATAAACAGCTGCCTGGGAAGCTGGTGGGGCTATGGAAAGTCACAGTGAAAGATCCTTGTGAAATAGAAGCTTCCTCTATGTCTGGGGCTTGGGCAGCTGGGACTGCTCCATGCATGTGGTCTGAACGTGTCCCACTCGGCCCGAGTGTTGGAGACTTGACCTTGATGTGCCAGTGTTAAGAGTTTTAGGTTGTGGGGCTCTGTTCTCAGGGATGGGTAGTGGAGTGGGCTCCCGGGAGCAGGTTGAGTTTGGCCTTCCCTTGTACTTTCTGCCAGGGAATGGCACAGCAGGAGCCACCCAGCCGCTGCCAGCCCGTTGGCATTCCCCTTGTCGCCCTCCAGAACCAGGAGAGGTGAGCCTCCCTTGCTGTGGTGGGTTGACAGACACCCACTCCAGCGGTCCTCAGTCACCTCTCACGCTCTCTCACCACTGCCTTGGGATTTTCACAGAGAGTATCTGGGGTCACTTGTGGACAGTCTGGAGGATGTTGTATCTGGGCGTGGGCTTCCAGAAGACACCGGATAGAGAGCTCTGGAGGGTCGTGATTTGTATTGCTGTGAGGCCAAGGGATAGCAGAGCAGGCTACAGGGCCACAGGGGCTATGGAATGGAATGACTGAAAGCATTCCAGGCCTGGGGGTGCAGTAAATGATCCACCCTCAGGCCGTGCTACCCAACTCTCCCACACTCCCTTCCACCCCCAGTAATTAGTTCCAGAGTGAAAATTTCTCTTCTTTTGAATCCTGAACGTGAGCACCCCCTGACATGCCAGCAGTACACTGAGGTGGGTAGGTCCCAGTAAGACCTGTCTACACTGCAACCAGGACGCCACCTCAGGACCTCTGCCACTGTGAGGGAACCATGTGGTGAGACTTGGGACATCACCTTGGGACCTGAAGGGAAAGAAGAGGTGACTCAGGTTAACCAGAGGTGGCAGTGAAGGATGCGGGAGAAAGTGTGCATCCTAGTGAGGGGGCACAGGCCAGATAGCAGCACCTGGGAAGGGGTGGAAATGCAGAGGCTCAGGCCACACCCCACCTGCTGTCCCGCAGCTGGTCATTTACAAGGACCCTCCTTCTCTGCGTGGAGCAGCCTGCACTGCTGGCTCCTCTATGACCTCCGTGTCCAGTCAAGACTAGGTCAAGGGCACACATCCAGGCTGGACATAATACAGCAACCCAAAGATGCTGACCACACAGCAAGAAGGTGCAAATCTCTCTTATCCTGTGGGTGTGGGCTTGGAAAGTGCTTTAGGTTTCAAGCCTTCTGTCTACTGAGTTGAGCTGAGTGCTCCTGGTCGCAGAAAGCCATGCAGTTTTCTGACTGCTCACCCAGTTACCCTTCTAGGCGAGGGTCCAGAGGCCCTGACACCAACCACCTTGGTGGAGAGGGCACCCGGGTGCTTGGCAGAGTTGGGTCAGTTGCCCTGGCGGCTGCTTTATTCCGAGCCCACTCTGCTGCACACCCTGCCAGACACAGAGTGCGTGCTCGGCTGATGTTACAGATCATTCTGTCTGATGGATGAAAGCCAAACAGCCCGGCTCCTACCCTGGGCTGGCCCCTCAGGAAATGTCACTCCCGCTACTGTGGCTGCATGAATGCAAGTATGTGTGGCAGGGGGAGGGAAAGTCCGCCGCTTCCTAAGGCCTTCTTGGTGTAAAATCATTGGAGCCTGGCCTGCGTTTTTCTGAAATGGACATGCTCTACTTTGGTCATGAGAAACAAGACAAGTGAAAAAGCGTGATGAAGACAAGCCTGCCTCCCGCCTTGCACATCCGGTGTTGCCGTGGGACTTGGTCACAGGCACCAGGAGCAAGGAAGGACAGGAGCGTGTGCCGAGCTGCTGACTACAGACACTCCAAGGCCCCTTCCTGCAGCCCCTCTCCCAAGTGCTCCTGGGACCACAGCCAGTGACAGCCAGTGACCTAGAGAGAGAGTTCTACCCCTCACCCCAGCCCCAGGGGACCAGACCCCTGCCCAGGGGGCTTTTCTCTGGGTCTGCCTCCTGCCACTGCATCCAAAATGAGCATGCTCAGTGAGAAGTCTTGCCATGAATAAAGGAAGGACCTGGAAAAATGTATGTGAAAGAGACTCAGGGTTAAGACTCTCTAAGTGTGGAAAACTTTCCCCGAAATGTTTCCAAATTTGACAAGCTAACATACTAGACGGTGACGGCTCACAAGCGTAGGCAGCAGTGGGCCCAAAGACCAGAGGAAGGAAAGAAAAAGAATTGCCAATTCCGAGCTTTGCACTCCGTATGTCTTTAGGACAACTGTGCCACCAGCAGGTCCCACATCTCTGCTCCCCAGGGCTCTTCCAATAAGCAACTGAGGTGTGAAATGGAACACATTAGCCTCTGTAGGGTTGCTGAGAAAGTCTCTGAAGTGGATGGTGTTGCTGCCAGCTCTCCCAGACTGGGGGTGTCAGAGTGACTGATCCTGTCACAGGCGACACCATGCTTTGTTCTGTCTCTGAGGGCGTTTGTGGTGGAAATCTTGGTACCTACCTCAGGCGCCATTCACCTCTTCACAGCCAACTGCATCAAGCAGATAAACCCAAAGTCATCCCAGAGTGTCTCTGCTGACCACATTTGCTGAGACACAGTTCTGGAATGGTGACGTTGCTGCCCTGCTGCACCATCTTCAGCGTCTTGACTGCTGGGAGCCTCCTCCTCCAGGAGGGGTGCAGGAGA